>NC_084859.1:9106333-10318171 GCF_951802175.1 Populus nigra
CCAAGTAGACTAGGAAATCTGATTTGAAGGTAGAATTAATTCTGAAGTCTTATTTCCTTGTTGTAGCTAGGATGAATAAGGAATCCTTGTAAGAAAAGGATTCTGAAACATTTATGAATCCTGCCACACTTAGAAACTATGTTGCAGCCCATTAAAAATCTTTATAGAACAAGGAGATTCTCAAAATAAGTTACCACATCCTTGTAGGGAAAGGATCCTTGCTAAATAGGAAGTCCATAAATCCAAAGGAAGTAAATAACAAAATTCATACAGCCTCTATTGATCAATATTGCAATGCCTTCCTGAACTCAATGATACGATCCAGGCAATAAAAAAACAATCAGATTTGGATTATGATGTAAAATTCATAATTGTCCAATTTCACGGCAACAATCATAATTCTTAATCCAACTATTGATGGGGCTAAAATGTTATGTGGAATCTCTTGACATGTTGTCCTACCTTGGGTTAAAATTTCAGGTCAATCAGAGTTCAGGAAGGCATCGCAATACTGGTCAACAAAGGATGTATGAATTTTATTATTTACTTTCTTTTGACTTGTGGACTTTTTATTTGACTAGGATTCTTTTCCTACAAGGCTGTGATAGCTTGTTTTGGAAATCTCCTTGTTCTACAAGGATCTTTAATGGGTTGCAATATAATTTTCAAGTGTGGCAAGGATTCATAAATTTTCAGAATCCTTTTCTTATAAGGATTCCTTATTCATCCTAGCTACAACAAAGAAAGAAGACTTTAGAATTAATTCTACCTTCATATCAGATTTCCTAGTCTATTTGGAACTTTTTAAGGGTAACAAATCTTATTATAGCATATTTAGGATAGTAATTTTTGGATTTTTATTTTTATTATTATTTTCTTTTTAGTCTTTGGGTTATTATTATTTATTTTGGTCAATTGTAAGTGTGGCTCATACAAGTCCACCTAAGGGGGGTTCATTAGGGTTTATTTGAGTCTAGAATTAGTATAAATAAAGGCATAACCAAAATGTAAGTTACATAATTTTCAGATTAATAAACTTTTTTTGCTGTACTTCTTGTATGTTGGTAGGATAATCTCCCTTCCTTAGTTTTCTAAAGAACTAAAACATGATTTATCAAAGAACAACTGACTTCATGACGTCTTCCTTATACTTCTCGTTCGCAAATCAATATTCGTTGGGTGGGGATTTCTATTTCCAATAGTTCTGGTGCCTAGGTACAAGTTATCTTTGTGTCACACTCCTATCAAACCTGATTTACATGGCTTTCCAGAACTTGGTGTCTTTACATGTGGGTTGCGCGACCACGTGATCACGAGATTCGCATCACTAAGTCCCTCTATTATGTCTCGTCTAGATGCATTTCGGGAGAGAACTCCAATCTTATACTTGAGTTGAAGAAAACATTATCGTGAAAGAGGTTGTGTGAAAGCTTCAACAAGTTAATCTTTAAAAGAGACATGAGCAACACGAAAAGCACCATTTTGAACTTGATCCTGAATAAAATAAAAGTTTATTGCAATATGCTTCGTGCGGGAATGAAAATTTTGATTGGAACAGAGTTGGGTTGCTCCAATATTATCACAATAGATAACAAATGAAATTAAATTTAGCAACAGTATTTGCAACAGAGTGATACTCTGCCTCAGTAAAGGATCTAACAATAGTCTGTTGCTTTATAGAACTCCAGGATAGTAGATTCTTACCAAGATAAATAATGTAGGCACTTGTTGAGCAAAAAGAATCCTTCTCCCCTACCCAATCACCGTTAGAGCAAGCATACAAATTGATAGAAGAGTCATTATAGATTTGTAAACTATCATTAATGGTGCTAACAAGATAATGCAATAACCATTTTTACAAAGGACCAATGTTTTGTTCTTAGGCAGTGCATTTATTATGGCAGCTTGTTAACAACAAATGTTATGTCTGGTCTTTTTATTAGCAAATATTGGAGGCTCCCAACTACCTAATGATATTCAGCTGGATCAAACAAAGAAGATCCTCAATTTAACATAAAATGAGGACTAGTTGGTATGGGAGTAAGAACAGTCTTGGCCCCTTGCATCTTGGTTTGAGTTAGAAGATCCATGATGTAACGCCTTTGTGAGAGTAACAAGCCATGTTTTTTGGAACAACTTCTACACCCAGAAAGATTGTGAGTTATCAAAGATCTTTGATGGAAAATCATTGAGCTAGAGTGTCAATAAATTGATTGACTTTGGTAGCATTGTCTCTTGTGAGAATTAAGTCATCCACATAAATAAAGAGATACATGATGCAGTCATTAGCATGAAAGACAAATAAAAAGGCTCTTGGTACCATACCTAAAAGGCTTGTTTTAGGCTATAAATTGTTTTTCTGAGTTTGTAGACATATGAGGGGCTGCCTTTATCAATAAATCCTAATGGTTATGACATGTAGACATTCTCTGAAAGGTGACCTTGAAGAAAGGCATTGATTACATCAAGTTGTCTTAAGGACCAATCATGACTCATAACTATGCTAATAACAAGGCGAATAGTGGTTGGTTTTATAAATGGACTGAATTTGTCATAGTAGTCTATTCCAGGGCGTTGGTGGAAACCTTTTTCAACCAAACAAGCTTTGAACTTGTCAACAGAACCATCAGATTTATTTTTAGTTCAAAAAATCCATTTGCAACCAACAAGATTGTGACTTGTAGCTGGGGGAACTAGCATCCATAGGTCATTATTTACTAGAGCATCATACTCCTTAGACATGGTTTAATGTCATTTATGATCTTTGAGGGCTTGGGTCACTGTGGTTGGTTCAGTGTCTCTACCTTTGGTTAATTAGGTGTGTAGATTTATTTTTGTGAGGGGTTTGTGAATATTATTTTTGGCTCTAGTAGTTAAGGAGTGGTAGGTTGTGAATGAGGCACAAACAAGTCCATCTGTTGTGATGGTTGTTGGAAAGTATTGATATTAACAGATTTATGTGGTGGTTGAGTAGATGTGCTAGTATAGGTTAGACTTCACTAGAGAATTATTGTTGAGCTTCCACTACAGATGGAAGATTGAGTAATAGTACCAAGGACGAGGATAAGATTCGAGGTGGTGAGGGAATCCAAGTGGCAATAGAGTTTGAATTGGGATGAGAGGAATGTGCAGAGATACGAGTGAAAGGAAATACAAATTCAACAAATCTGACATGCCTAGAGACATATTTTAGAGATGGATGGATCAAGACAATAATAGGCACTCTGAGTTAAAGAATATCTAAGGAATACACATGGTTTGGATCGATTGTCTAGTTTATTGGTTGCATATGGTCTAAGTCAGGGATAACATAAGCAACCAAAGATTTTTAGTTTTGAGTAATTAGGAGTTGTTGTTTTAAAAAAATTCATATAGAAATGAGAGGTTTTAGTGTAGGTATTGGCAAACAATTTATCAAATAGATTGTTGTAGCTAAGGGATAAGTCTAATAACTTAAAAGAAAAGAGGCATGTGATAGTAATGCTAATCCAGTTTCTATAATGTGAAGATATCTCCTTTATAAAAAAGCCATAATGTTTAAGTGTGTGAGGTGATGTAGTGAGATGAGAAATACCATTTTTTGAAAGGTAATGGGATAGAGCAATATATTCACCATCATTGTTAGAGTAAAGTGTTTTTATTGTTTTATCAAAGTGTTTTTCAACAATGGCTTTAAATTTAATGAAAATGGTTTTGACTTCTAACTTTTGTTTAAGAGGATAGAACCAAATATATCTGGTGAAATGATCCACAAAAATCACATAATATTTAAAGCCATCATTTGATATAATTGGAGAAGTTTGAACATCAGAAAAGCCATTTTCAAGAGGTTGAGAAGAAATAATTATGGATTAAGAAAATGATAATTTATGGCTTTTATTATATAGACAAGCATTACATGAAAAGTTAGAGGAAGAAGAGAAACCAAGTTTATTGTTGGAAACAATCTGTTTCAGAATAGGAAAAGCTGGGTGTCTTAATTAATGATGCCACTCGGATAAGGTTGTTATGATGCTTGAAAAGAAGTAATGGTGGAGATACCGACCACTCATAAATTTCATCTTTAGTTTGGCCCTTTAGAAGTGTTATCCCCGTGTGAATTTTCATTACAAGAAAAGCAGTGAGTAAGAATTCAATTGAGACATTATTTGAGATATAAAATTAAGAAATTGAAATAAAAAAATTTTTATAATAGGAACACATAGGACATTATTCAATTGAAAAGTGTTATGAGATGTTTTGAGAGAGGAAGAAACTGTGTGAGTAATGGAGAGACCCAAGTCATCTTCGATCATAATTTCATTTGATCCGTTGTATGGAGTATGCATGGAAAGATTGTTTAGATCAGTTGTAACATGGTGAGAGGCACTACTGTCCAAGAGCCAAGGTTCATTGATGTGATTATTGGTATCATAAGAAGCCCTTGGTTGCCATGGAGAAGCAGGTTTATTGATCAAAGTAGTGGGATTGCTATTGGATGTTTGAACTGGGACTAGCCAAAATAAAGGACATCATTTTGCTGTATGACCTTGTATCTTACAAATTTAGCAGTAACCCAGGTATGGTCGAGATGAGCGATTTTCTTGATACCTATTTTGTGTTGTGGGTTGTTTGTTGTTTTGTGTTGTATGATACCTACTGGATTGGTTGTTGGAGGGATGCCATAAATGATTGTTGTTGTTTGAGGATGTAGGTGGGCGCCAGTTATTCTTGCTCCTGGGATTAGCAATGGTAGGAAAATATAATGGTTCTGGTTTTGTAGTGAGCGCCAAAGCTTCAAAATTGAGCAGTTTTTCATGCAGATCCTTAAAGGTTATAAATGTGTCTCTAGCTTGGATAACACGTGTTAGTTCTTTATATTCATCACCAAGTCCATCAAGTATCTTGTTTGTGAGGTCTTCTACATCAAGTGGTGCGCCAAGAAGGGCAAGTTCATCAGCTTTTGCTTTTATAAGTTGCAGGAACATTGTGACACTGTCAGAGCCTTTGGTGATCATCTTGAGTTGGCCCTTGGCCTGTTTGTTGCGTCCATGAGAAGGCATGGCATAGGTGGTGGCCAAGATAGTCCATGCTTCTCGAGCAGTCGTGTCTTGAGCAATGAATGGTATGATAGTTTGGGAGATGGAGCCAATGATGGCATTCAAGATTAACTGATCCTGTCATATCTAGAGGATATGAGTAGGGTTTGATCTAGTTATGTCATTTTGTGTAAGAGTGGCTAAGGGACAAGGCCGTGAGCCATCAATATAGCCTAAAAGATCATAGCCAATAAAAAAGGTTTAAAATTGTAGCTTCGAAGAGGTGTAATTGCTGGAAATGAGTTTTAGAGGGGTTTGGGTAGCAACATTAATGCTGATAAGGGTGTGATCGGATTCATCGGTGTTAAGAATAGAGGTTGATGGATTGGCCATGTCTAAAAAAGAAGAAGGGAAAAAAAAAGAAGGAATTTGTTATCTCTTAGTTTTGCTTTGATACAATGATAAGATATAAATTATAACTTGAGTTTTTCCTCTTTGTTATTGACCAAAACAAGTGTATAAATACATCAAATGAATAACATAGAATTATTGAAGATCCTACAAACTAGAAGGTTGTTATAAATAGAATCCTATACCTTGAAAAGACAGCTAAGTATATTTGAATAATGCAATCTGATATCAACAAGAAGGATTATCAAGTAGTGAAGGACTGAGTCTCTCTATTAAGATATAGTGTTGTCAAAGATTTTTAGGAGGAGAAAAGGAGGGGTAAAAATAGGATTTTTGTTAACATGTGGGGTTTTTTTAGAATATTGTTTTCAACATTAATTTATCAACGAGAGATTATTATAGTAAATCATAAGATCTCTATATTTTTTTTATAAATTAAACTTCATTTAGAATATGAATCAATATCTTTAAAAGAATTCATTTAACCGTATTATGAATTCATTCTCAGGTTCCAAACAAACCATAACAAAGCTATACTCTTTTTAAACTCACGAAATATATATATAATTGGAGGTCGAAACCCTTTATTCCAATCCAAAAATAAGAATAATTAATTATCATAAGAGAAAGCAGACGACACAAAGAACTTGTTGCAGGTGAATTAGATGCCAAAAAAGCCTTCAATAGATATCAACCGTGCTGTCTTTGTTGAGCTTTAAACATGTTGGCATCAAACAAGCTTTCGGATAATCGTTCCAGCAATTTCTTTCCTCCAATACCTCAGTTTAGAGTTTTTTATAACGTCCTTTTACAGACAAAAACAATACAAGCTAGATGGTATATACTAAAACAAGGCGGCTTCGCGTGGAGGATGAGTTAGGCACGGGTCAGCTATGGTGAAGACATAGATTAACATTACAAAAAAAATAAATTATATATAAATTAAAAGTCATCAGTAAAACAGTGAAATGATACTTATACTTTTGAACTAAAAATTTAAGAAGTTTGTAGTTGGGGGTATAATCATTTTTTCCTGGTGATCTATTATGCAAAATTAATTGAAGACAAATTGAACATGACATCTTTTTTAGCATAGTAAAACGACTATTTTTCTCTTAAAAACAAAAAAAAATATTAAGTCTTCAATCATGAGTTTTTTTTGTTTTTTCAAAAAATAACTGCACAATAAAATTATAATAATACCCTCCAGAGAAAAGGAAAGGTATACATGTATGAGAGGCTTCTTCATCTTTCTAATTTTTTTTATAAAGTTGAATTACATAATCACCCTTGAATTAAAAAAACACTAAGGTTGGTTTCAATGCATTTTAGTCTTTTCATTATGGAATTTTTTGTATTTTTTTATTTTAGTTAGTGGTTATTTGGTAATTTTAAATAATTAAATATTATCGAAAAAAATTTATGAATCGCGTTGACACGTGACAACCCTCAAGCTTTTTGGGCAGCACGTGTAAGGTCATAAGGTTGCCAAAATCCTTCATCCGCGGTGGGGTTGGGAGCAGCAAGTCATCCCCTTTCCAGTAAAGTGACGTGTACTAACAACGAAGGTTTGGTTAGGCTGTAGTGGAGTTTTTCTCTCTTTACCCCTCATGTCTTGAAATTCATGACAACCATTCCAAAAAACAATTTTGTACTTCAGTTTGTAGTTTTATTGATTCTGACTTTCATTCTTTTAATTATTATTTTTTTTAATACTTTAAAAGTTTAACTATTTTACAATTATTTTCTATGTTTATATTCCATTTAATTTTTATATTCGATTTTATCCTTCTACTTTTAATTGCTTTTTTTCTATGTTTTATATACTTTTCTTAATTATTATTTTTTTCAATTGTCTCTTACCATTTTATTGCATTTGTTTTTTAATCTAATTTTGGTCATCATTTTTTTATTGTTATTTTCTTATACTTTTCTTTATTTATCTTTTTATTTATTTATTTTGCCTCTCAACAATTTATTTCATTTTTTTATCCAATGTTGATCTTTATTTTTTCAATTATATTTTTCTATCCTTTTCTTAATTTATATTATTTTTTAATTTTATCCCCTAATTATTTTCTTTTATTTTTTTATATCATATTTGGTCCATATTGTTTCAGTTTTTTACTTTATTATTTTTTCATGATTACCTTTTTATAAGTTCATTCTTGTCTCATAACCCGACCTTGATTAAGTTTGATCCTTTTTTGGGATCATTTATTAAAAAAAAAATTCAAATTTATCATTTGAGATATAGTTATTAAGCACTTGGCTTCATTGTTTGTTTAACTTTTTTTTTATTGAGTTGTCATGACCTTATAACCTGGATAACAGGTTGATCGAGTTAACCCAGGTTTACTTAGATTTTTTCCTGGATTTTTTTTATAAGGATGATTTTTTTTAATTTTATTATTTGATATTAAATTATTTGCTCTTGATCTTTGTAGTTTTTTCACATTTTGTTTTGTTGAGTTATCCTGAGTACAAGTTAGTCAAGTTAGCTCGGGTTACTCGGGTTTTTTTAATATTTTTTATTTAAATATGGGTTTTTTTTTTTGCAAGGTTCTTCTTTTGAAAGTCTAAGTTTTGTTTTATTTCGATCTTATGTTACGAGTACTTGATTAGTCAAGTTAATCCTGGTGTTTTCCCCTCGGCTTTTTTTATGACATTGATTTTTTTTAATTTTATTATTTGAAATTAAATTATTGGCCATTCACCTTTGTCATTTTTAGCTTTTTTTTTCCTATTAAGTTATCCTGATACCAAGTAAGTAAAATTAACTCGGATTAACTCGATTTTTTTATTTTTTTTATTGAACTTTGGTTTTTTTTACTAGGTTTTTCTTTTGAAATTTTATTTTTTTTAATCTCAATTTCATATCGTGAGCTATGGGTTAGTCAAGTAGTTCAGGTTGATTTAAGTTTTCTTCTTCGACGTTATATTATTTAAATTTTTTTTCATTATTTAGCATTTGGTTATTAAATCTTTAGCTTTGTAATTAATTTTTATTTTTTTTTATAAGTTATTTCAATTTTATATCTTGAATTACTTGTTAATAAAATTAATCCGGATTTGTTCGAATGGTCATCCCATGGGCTTTTTTATTTTACGTTAAGAAAAATTTAAGTATGTGGCGTATCACGTGGTCCCTATCTAGTGTTATATTAAACCTGAATTGATCATATAATACACGATATATATAGTAAATGAAATCACAGATAATAAATTCATTTGCCTAACAGTTGATTAATGAGTGCGGTAACAATTAAGTAAACAAATTTACCATGATAAAAGAAAAATTACTATCGATCCTTTTGAGATAATGGGATGACATGAATCTCAACAGAAAGAACAAGGTTAAACAAGTCTTGTTATATCTGACCGAGTTGCCTTCTTATGAGCCTTCTCAGTTCTCTCTCAACCAAACCACCGCGACCATTGTTTATCTTCTTCTTTTACATATGTCCCTTTCTATAAATATTCATATATAGAAAGAAGAGAAAAGTCGTATATATTTCATTCATTTATAGCCAGCCCATAGAGAAAGGTCTAGAGAGAGGATTAATTAATGGCTGGCTTGCAAAGATCTGCCGTGTCTTTCAGGAGGCAAGGTTCCTCAGGGCTTGTATGGGATGATAAGCTTATCTCGGGAGAGCTAAACAAAGTCAACCAAAAACAAGAACACGAAGAACAAGAGCCACAGCATGATCAGAAGACAGATATCAAGCTAGAGAACGATGTCAGACCAACTTCAAGATCATCAACGACGCCCAGCATCACCATTGAGAGAAGTCGATCCAACGGTGGACAACGTGGCTACCGCACCGGCAGGGTGTCTCCGGCAATAGAGCCTCCCTCTCCAAAGGTGTCTGCATGTGGGTTTTGTGGCGCTTTCGGAAAACAAGCAAAGAATCATCGGAAAAAAGCCGGTAAGGGCAGATCCCGATAGTTTTCGTTGTTTCGATGGAATATTCCGGTGGAAATGAGGTGTGGTTATTCATAGTATGGTTATATTCATACAGGTTTGTAGATTTATTAAAACTCGTCAGTTCATCTCAATAAAGTGAGATATAGGAATTTTTAGAAAAAAAAAAAAAAAAAGAGTTATGGATTGCATTTTTGTTTTGTTAATTTATCGTGGCAGTCTATTGTCTTTTGCTTTTTACATGTTTAGATTTTAGGTATGTTTTCTTGTCTTGGTGCTTCCACTTATGTGTATATGGTCGAGTACTTGAGGATTTTTTTTTTTGTGTACAAAATCAATTTTTAATTTTCTTTCTCTTGCATGTCTAGTCAAGTTGCCTTGTATCCGGAATCTTATTCTAATCATCGCAAAACCAGCTGAAATCCTTGATATATGATGGGATTTGAACATGTTGCAAAAGACTCAGATTTTTTTCAAGCTAGGATTTGGGATCTTCCATCGCTCCCAAATTGTCAAAGAAAACGCACAATCTAGGTGAATCTAACCTTTCAGTTCTGCTTCCTCTCGGAAGAGATTCATCGGGATCACTAGAGGTTGCTGGACCCTGTTAAATAGGTTGTTGCAGTTCGTTAACTATTTCTAGTAGTAATGCTTTTCTCCACGCAGACAACTTTTAAGGGTGAGTGGTTTGGGTGACCAACTTCCCTGCAGTTTTATTCTGACACGGACCTAATCAGCATCCACCGAATTGTGAACCAAAACCCCACTGATACATCTCAATCTGAGGTCAGCTAGGGCTGTAGCTACACAGAACTGAGTTGGCATTTAATCTAAGCCGAGACTCGGGTTATGGTTAAAGAAGTCAAATCATGAATTTACTGAAGTTTTGAATATTTCTTTTATAAAAAAAACAAGAGTTTTAATTCATCCCTTCCATGTTTTTTTTAAAGTGTAATTGGAATTATTTAAAAAAAAATTTTATGTGGGTAATATATCTAAATAATATTTTTTAATTTTAAAAATTATTTTTAATAGTAACATATCAAAATGATCCAAAAATATATAAAAAATTTAAAAAAAATTCAAAATTTACCTAACTTTTATTTAAAACACAATACCAATCAAGACTTTGGGTGTGTTAGGGGTTGTAATAGCACTGACGGTTAAAAATATTTTTTGTTTAAAAATGTAATAAATTATTTTTGATATTAACACATCAAAACAATCTAAAAACATAAAAAAATTCAATTTAAACAAAAAAAAAACCTGATTTTACCTTGTTCCCAATCATACACCTGTATAGGAGTATGGTTGCAACTTTTCACTCGTAAATGTATCAAAATTATTTTTTTTATTTTTTAAAAATTATTTTTTATATTAGCGCATAAAATGATCTAAAAACATCAAAAAAAATATTAATTTGAAGTAAAGAAAAAAATAATTTTTTTTTAATTTTTTCAAAAATATTTTTAAAACACAAAAACAGACATATTTTTTAATTCCCTCTGTTTGTTTTTGCGTTTCAAAAATATTTTTGAAAAAAAATAATTTTTTTTGCTTTAAATTAATATTTTTTTGATATTTTTAGATTATTTTAATACATTAATTTTAAAAATTATTTTTTAAAAAATTATTTTAATATATTTTTACATAAAAAATACTTTCAAAGAAAGCGCACTCCAAATATACTCCGAACTTCACTCATTAGACCCGGCTGGATAATATAATTATGGACCAGGCAAGTCCGGCAGGTAATGCCATGATTGTCTGATCAATCTGTGATATTCGAACCGGCCTCCGAAAAATTCCATTTTGCATTTAATGTATGTGGGTAAGTGGGTAACTATATATATAAATATATAATACAATACAAGCCAGTCTTTTTGTTTCACATGCGCTCGGATGATGATGCCATGATGGCTTTAGTTCCAACCACATGGTTGGATAAGAATCCTCAATATTTTTTCTTTCCTATTTCGGTGGGGTGAGGTGGGGGGGTGAGGTGGGGGGGGTGGGGTGGGGTGGGTAGATTTAGATTCTCTCGTAACGTTATCTTATTAAAAATAGTACCTGATTTGTTTTTTTTTTATTTTTTTCAAGTAATGAATTATATGTTTAGTAGGATAAGTAAATTAATCTGATTATTTAAAATATCAGTAAGATTTTTATGAAATTAACTGAACCGAACAATTTTTCTAGTTTATTGATTCAATTCCATTAGAAATTTTAAAAAAAAATTATTTCAATAAATTTTGATTTTAAAAATAAAAAACCTAATCCAAATCAAACTAAATTAAACAGAACTGATCAATATATTAAAGTCTTGAACAAATACCCAATTAAAGACCCATTAATTCAAATTGATCTTATTCAATTTTAATAAATTATTATTTTAAAAATCTTCATCCATTTAATTTTTTTTTTAATGGTAAGGGATATCCTTGGATTAACCTATACATTAATTTGAGACCAAGTTCTTTTTTCTAAGCGATCTTAAAAGCACTCCTTTTAAAAGCATACACTTTCTATATTGGTCTAATGTATTTAGAGATGTTTAATAAATCTTAATAATGCTAGTCTCTAAATTTAAACCTAAAAAATCAAAAAATAAATGAAACAAACCTCTTTAATCACCAAGCTAATCTTTCAGGTTATATTTAAAAATAAAAAAAAATCATTTTAATATAATTCTAAATAAAAAATACTTTAAATTTTAATAAAAAAAATTAACATTTATACAGGAAAGTAAATTGTCAAACCCAAAAAACTCGAAGAGGGTCTCAGCTATGGAGATTCCCTTGTAGTAGAAGTCTCTTATTTGGATCAGAGGATGATTGAAGCCTGTCATATGGATGAGTATATTTCAGACGATGATGAAGAGGCTGATGTGGGAGAAGAGGAAAGATTGCCCGCTAATTAAATTGTCTGCTAAAGAGAAAGCAAGAATCAACGAGCCTTGCTGTCAATCCTTAATTTTCAAAATTATATTATAGCAATAACTGAACCAAGAATTAGTGGTCGGGCAACAGAGAAAATAATTGAAAACTAAAATTCAATGCTAGTTTTTGAGTGAAAGCAAACGGTATTTGGTTATTGTGGAGTAAATCATAGTTGATATAACAGTGCTGAAACCATCTGGACATTTGATTCACATCCTGGTATATGATGGATTTAGGCAGTGTTGGTCTCATCTTTACAGACAAGAAAGTGGAGGGTATCTGAGAGGCTTGATAGAGGATTTGGGAATTAGTCACTCACCACCATAAATTTTAAATTTACCCATGAAATATTTTGTCGGTATTTATACTCTTCATTTGTCGGCATGAATTTTATTGATAGGCTCATAAACAGAAATACTTAGTTGGAAAAACTATTGTTGGTGATTTGTCATCTGTTGGTGAGTTCGTCGGTAATAAAATTTTCAGTGAATTTATAAACTGTGAATATGATATATCACCGATAAAAAAACATTATGCAATTCCTTTGGTGATTTTCTTGTCCGTCAGTATTTCTTATTGTGAATTTGACATATAACCGACAATAAGATCGTATGCAATTCCATCAGTTATTAAACAATAGTAGTGACATTTGCAGTAATTCATTTTCAACTCTATAGAATATACCAATAGATATCTTTAGTAATAATTTAATTTAAAAAGAAAATATATTAAATAAAAGTAGAAAATAATTAATATAAAAATCAATATATTATTACAAATTCAAACATTTATAAGTTCAAATATAATTAATCTAGAATACAGGTACTAGAAGATAAGAAGGAGGCGAGTCTTTACCAAGACCGTAGGGCCAATAAAGGGAAACACATGTATCACTAATCTGTGATTTCATCTCCATTACCGATAGGCCAAGTTCAGCTGTCTCAGTAGATAGTCGTGCATAATCAATAGTAATATAGGTCGTCCGAACTTGAAATCGCTGGTCTAAAATCACCTCGAACTCTGGAGTTTAAGTGCTTAGAACCAATTGAGAGCATCTAATGGTTGAAACATTGTGGGCTATCTGTAAGTCCTCGATCGTAATGTTAGAGAGACCGTACAACCTAATTTCTATCAGGTGTAATAAATGATTCTGTCTCCAACCACAAATCCAAATCAAGATCCGGATGGGTCAAAGATCATCCTCGTATTTCTCCTTCAACACGGTGTTATATGTATCCTAAAAAAAAGTCAGCAAATTCAAAAAAATAATAACTTAAGAAAAAAATAGTTGAAAACTAATATACCACAATGTACTGAGTTCGGCCATCCAAGAGCTTTTGCACCCTCTTTTTACAATCATCATTCCGCCCGTGTGTTTTCACAAAAAGCTTCATCGACTTGATTCGCATCTAAGAACCATAGCCTACAAAAGAAGACTTTAATTTGACATGTTAGCAAGAACCATTAATGACAAAAAAAAAACATTTTACCACCATTTGTTAATGTATTGACATGCTGATTTTTTATGCGCACTCTTACTAGAAACCATTTTATATGTAGAAAAATCATTGATAGTCTATATCAAAGTTGCCTTCATCTAAATTTTTTTTTCCTTGATGCATTATAAGCCAAAGCTCGGATGACCACAATAATAATTTATTCATCAATTAATGATTGTAGACAATCATCTAAATTCCAACTCGGACTATTAGAACCGAGTATGACCTTAGATAAAAGCATGAATTTCGACCTCATATACACCCCTGATGACAAGTTGTAAATTATGAGTATCACCTACCAAATAAGAATAGGAAGCAGCAAATGAATCGAATTGATCGATTTCGTCTATATATAACATAAGATACATGTTCCTTGATCCCGTTGAAAACTAAAGACGTTCCCTACTAAAATATTTATAAGCTTCATCATTGAAAAGGTACACCATCACTCCATCCACCACATTATATAATTGGTGTTATATGTAGGAGGGAATTGTTTGATATAAAATCCTTTAAAGCTCCAGGTCTGGATGATTATCAACCTTACGTTTATCAATCTCGACGGAATATAATAGGGCCTGCTGTTTGCAAGTTTATCAAAAACGTTATTAAAGGAAAAGCTTACGTATCCGAGATTCACCAGACGTTCTTGGTTTTAGTTCCAAAGGTGCTAAAACCAGAGTATCTGCACCATTTCAGCCTGTAGGCCTATGCAATGTCAATTTCAAAATCCTAACAAAACTTCTGGTTAATCACCTTAAATTCATGATGTTAAAACTAATCTCTATTAATCAGAGTAGTTTCGTGCCTAGAAGACAGATTACTGATAATAATATAGTGGTGGCTCAGGAAGTAATCCATTCTATAAGAAATATTAAAAGGAGAAAATGTTAAATGACTATTAAAGTGGACCTGGAAAAGGCTTATGATTGCTTGAGATGGGATTTCCTCAGAGATACTTTGATGGATGTTGGTTTTCCTACTCAGTTAGTTGTATTCTATCAGCTTTCTTAAGAATTCTATGAAATAGAATAGATATCCGTCTCATTTATTTTTTAATTTTTATTTAAATTTTTATTTTTTTATTGTTATTTTTTATATAATTAATTTTTTTTTTCAATTTTATCTTTCTACATTTGATTTATTAGAGGTTGGAATTCATGGTTTGTTTAGTGACTCGAGTCACGAATTTAAAAGATTAGAATGAGTTGACATTGTTTTTTTGTTATTCCATCCTTCGACATTGTTCATTTTGAAAAAAAGGCTTTTACATTTTTTCGGTTTCCTTTCAATCATTTTACCATGATCTTATAGCCTAGGCAACAAGTTTGGCCAGGAAAACCCTGATAGGTTTTTTAGGGTGTTTTTTTTTCGGTTTCATCCTTAATAATTAGGTTCTCTTTAAAATTTATCTTCATTATTTTTCCTATTTTTTCTTCTCTGAGGTGATCCTGTTCGCATGATCTAACTTGCCAGCTTTGGCAGCATTACTCGGGTTTGGTATTTTATTTTTATGAGCTTCTTTTGGTTGACTATCTTTTGTATTTCATCCTTTTGTATTTTGATTATCAGGAATTGGCCATCGTTATTTTTTTAATTTGTTTTCTATAAGTTGGACCGACCTCACAACATGGGTTGACTCGAGAAGCTTTATCTTTTAATATTATGTTATCTTGGAATTAAACTTTGTAATTTTTTATTTTTTTTAACAATTTCTTTTTTTTTAAGGCTTATCGTTATCACTTTTTCTCCATATAATATTGTTATTATATAATTGAATGAAAATAGCTTGTTTAACCCAGTAGCAAGATGACTCCAGTCATTAGTTTTCTCCTTCTTTAAAACCCACTAGCGGCGCCTGAATATCATTTTTACACATTACAAAAAAAAAAAAAAAAAAAAAAATTGACTCGGCCCTTGTCCAAGAGAAGGCCACTTGTCGATTGTAAACTAAGAATACTCGAGCCTGTCCATGATGCGAAAGGATTGGAGCAAATACAAAGCAAAACTAAAGCCATCGATCGCATATTGCGCAAGCTGCCTTTGTTAAAAAAAATATAAGACTTCTTATTTTTATAATAATAATAAAAAAAAAGCTAAAACCAAAAGCAAATTCAATGTAAATAGACTTCTTTCACTATTCACCACTATAGTATAATTATTGTTTTGCCTTTAAAAATCCAAATACTTTGGTGTAAGGGATATATTAATCTTTTCACACAATTCTTTAGTCATTAAATAAATAATCAAGGGTATGTGTTTTTTCTATTTTTTTTACGCACAATATAATAACTCAATTACTCTTCAAGTCAAGAATTTAAAAAATAATAGACAATGGTATTTCTATCTATTCATTTTTTGAAAAACAATGATATTATAATTTTACCATTGAAATAAAAGAAAATAAAGCATGCATTTTGGGGCCTTTCAGTCTTTTCACTAAAGGTTTTTTTACTACCAATTTCATGAAGAGAAATTTTTGTTTATTTTACGTAGATTAAATGGAAAAAGGTGTTGACATGTGCAACAAAATGTCATTTTATTGTGTCATTAAAAGTGATATCATGTCCTCTTCATGTTGGGACAATGCGTGTTGGTGGTAGTGGTGATGCAGTTTGTTGTCAATGGGGTTTTTTTTGTTTTTTTTATTATTTTTTCTCTCCACCTCTGAAAACTATAGTTTGATCCTCTTTGTTGTTGGTATTTCAACTTCAGTCTTTATTTTTTTTTTATTTTAAGTTTTTGTTCTTTGCCCTTTTGTAAGAGTTTTATTATTTTCAATGTCATCCTTCAATTCCAATTTGTTATATATTATTTTTTTTAATTTAATCCTTATTATTTTGATTTTTTTTCTAGACCATTTTATAAAGATTTTATGGGTTTTCAATTTCATTCTTCAATCCAAATTTATGGTATATTCCAATTTGTTCCACATTCTTTTGATATTTTTGTCCTTTTATTAAAGTTTTTTTTTCAATTTAACCGTTCAATAAAAAATCAACAATTGCCCCTGTAATTTATTTTTATTTCAATTTTATCCTCATTCATTTAATTATTATTTTGTTTATATTTTGGATCCTTGTGTGTAATTGATTTTCTTTTCTGATTTTATCTTTTAACGTTTGATTTGTTAGATAGCTTCACAGTTTTTCCATGTATGGTACTTCTAGTTTAATGACCTAAGTCACGAGTTTTAAAAGTTAATCGTTTGACATCTTTTTTAAAAAAAAAACAAAAAATTAGCTTTGTAGGTTTTTTTTTGTTTTTTTTTTCTATTGAGTTATTCTAATCTCATGACTAAGGACATGAGTTTAGTTGTTAACCCGAACTAGCTCGATCCTTATTGTCTAGGTTATATATCTATCATTCTAACTCGATTGACTTGAGCTAGTTTTTCCTTTTTTTAATCCAATTTCATCCCTCCATACTTAATTAGCTAAAAATTGAATTACATCGTTTCTCTACTCTTTAAAGAAGGTTTTTTTTCTTTTGTTTGTTTATGATTTTTGTCCATTTTTTTTTATTATCTAATTAAAATAAAACTAATTTATTTGGCCACTTAGGACTATAACCCGAGTTGTTGAAATTTTTTTTCTCTTTTTAAAACATGCTTACAACACCTAAATATTATAAAAATATTATTTTTTATGAAAAAAATAATACAAACCCACAACGTACTGCATGCCATATCTAATTGTACCTATATGTGTAAAGGCCACAGTATAATGAGATGAACTTTATTGATAAAAAATATATAATTATTTTACCCTTTTTATTTATTTTTAATGTGAAATATTTATTATGTAAAATACGTAATAAAGTTTTCTTTTACATTCAAACACAACTCTTCCTCTCACTGAAATATCTTTAATAATTCGAGTGTGATATTAAAAACTTGGAACCTAGCTTTTTTCCTTAACCATAGAAAAACAGACAAAGCCATAGAAACCTAGCCACTGTTAGGATTCATTCCAAGCCTAATTTGGTATGTATTGAAGAGATGCATTGACTTCCGCATCTATATGAGGCCTTCACACATGAAGCCATGCATACAAAGATGACGAATTCAAGATGTAAGAAAATTGGATTCAAGGATTAGATTCTAATTCTAAAAGATTTTGGTACCAAAATGAAAATAATTTAAAATTTTGAGGATCTAAGTGTAAAGAATAGAAGTTTGGAAAGATATATCTAGTTTCAAGTTCGATTTTAAAATTACAATATACCTGAAACATGTAAGGAAAGCATTGTAACTTTCCTCATATTTTATTGTAGATTGCTACGGTGTTTTTTTTTTCTTTTCATAATTGTTTTTTTAGATTTTATTTTTTTAATATTAAGCTGTTAAAAATTAACTTTGTAATTTTTTTCTTTAAAACACTGTAAATTGCTATAGTGTTTCCTCACATAGTTTTTTTTTGTTATACCTAAAACATGTGGGGAAAGCACTGTACCTTTCCTCTTATTTTCCTGTGGATTGTGATAGTGCTTTCCTTCTTCTTCTTCTTCTTCTTCTTCTTCTTTGGTTTTTTTTTGTAATTTTTATTTTTTAAAAATTATCTTTGCTGATTTTATATATATATATATATATATATATATATATATATATATTAAGCTGGTTAAAAATTTAGCTTTGTAATTTTTTTCTTTAAAACATTGTGAATCACCACATAGTTTTTTTTCGTTATAATTTTTTTCAAAATTGTTTGTCGATTTTATTTTCTTAATATTGAGCTGTGACTTTTCTCATAAAACACTGTGGATTGCTACAGTGTTTCCCCACTTGGTTTTTTTTTTTGTTTCTTATGATTTTTTTCAAAATTATAGTTGTCGATTTTATTTTTTTAATATTGAGCTAGTTGAGAATTTAGCTTTGTAATTATTTTTCTTTAAAACATTGTGAATTGCTACAGTGTTTCCCCACATGGTTTTTTTCCCTTTTTTGTGTTTTCTTTTTTGTATGATTTTTTCTAAAATTATCTTTTTTGATTTTTTTTAATATTGAGCTGGTTAGAATTTAGCTTGGTGATTTTTTTTCTTTAAAATATTGTGGATTACTATAGTGTTTTTCTATATGGTTTTTTTATGATTTTTTCTAAAATTGTCTTTGTCGATTTTATTTTTTTATATTGAATTGGTTGAAAATTACAATCACAATAAAGCTAAATCATGTGGAGAAAGCACTATAGCTTTCCTTACAAAACATCATGGATTGCTACAGTGTCTCTTCACATGGTTTTTTTTCTCTTATGATTTTTTCAAAATTATCTTTGCTAATTTTATTTTTTTAATATTAATTTGGTTAAGAGTTACAATTACAAGTAAGGCTAAATCATGTGGGGAAACACTATAGATTTTCTCACAAAACACTGTGGATTGCTACAGTGTTTCCAACATGGTTTTTTTTTTTGTTTTTTATGTTATTTTTTTAATATTAAGCTGGTTGAGAATATAGCTTTGTAATTTTTTTTAAAACACTGTATATTGTTGTTGTGTTTCCCCACTTTTTTTTTATTATGATTTTTTTCAAAATTATCTTTGTATAATAAAGCTAATTTATATAGGGGAAAGCACTGTAACTTTCCTCACAAAACACTCTAGAATGCTACAATATTTCCCTACATGGTTTTTTTTTAAATTATCTTTGTTGATTTTACTGGGGAAAACACTGTAGTTTTCCCCACAAAACACTATAGATTCAGTTTTTAAGTTTTTTTATCATCAACATAATTTTTTTTTCTGCCATAAAATATTAGCTTCATCGTACTTTTAGTTTATATTATTTATTTAACATTAATTCATAATTATAATACTATTAAATATATATATTTATTTTATATCTATAACATGTAATTGAAAACTTAACGGGAAGTTCGGTTGTGTTTGATCTTCTCATTGTTTTTCATTAAAAAATTATAAATTTTGAAAAAATTCGTTTCCCTTTCCAGTAGAGACGGTATAACAGCCCGTAGATTTTTAATTCTTACGGGCTGCCAGACAAGGGGCGTCTTTTTGAAAAACCGCGTCGGCCCTTGTCAACCTGGTCTGGGATGATCTAGGCATCGTTTGACATTGCGTTTATAATTATGTTTCATTAAAATTTGAAATTTTTTTGCTAAAATTAAATGTGATTTGTACTTTTTGGATCGTTTTGATGTGTGCTAATATCAAAAATAATTTTTAAAAAATGAAAAAAACATCATTGACATGCATTTCGGCACGAAAAGCTATTTGAAAAGCATCCGCAACCACACTGCCAAACACGCTCCTAGTGTGGCAAGTTACCGTAGGGGAGATACCCAGCTTCCTGTGAAAGTAATTAGGATAGAGTTTACTTTAAAAATGTTTTTTTTATTTGAAAATATATTAAAATAATATATATTTTTTATTATTTAAAATTTATTTTTGATATTAATACATCAAAACGATAAAATAAATATATAAAAAATTAATGTTAAAGTGAAGTTCAATTATTTTTTTTGTGAAAACTTTGTTGAAATTTAATTTTCACCATAAACCCTTTAACATAAAATATTGACATAATTTAAGCAAATTATATGTGAAAGAGAAACATGTTTTGGAGAAATTTAAAACCATTTAAAAGCTTTTATAATACATGGAAAATAAACAATTTTTCATAGTGGTTTATTTAATGATAATGTGAAAAGTTAAAATCAGGTCTAAATAGCATTCTAGATTTTAAAGGAAAGAGAACCCAAGTAAAGTGAGTTTTCATTTTAAACTTATACATGCACTTGTTGGTTGGCTCAGCTGGTATCTGAGTTTGAGTTTGAGTTCGAGTTCATTGTAAAATAAGTTTTTAAGCTACAAAAATAATTATATTTTTCTAGCTCACTAGTTTATTTAATCTAGCCTAAAAATAATAGAATTTGATCAGTTTTCTTTTAAAAGATTTTTTTGTAGACCTAAACATTTTTTTTATTAGCTTAGAAAAACATTTGATTAATTGCTAATACGTTGAGTTTTAATTCATGTTTATGGAGGGTAATTAAAGCTGGTAATGGAGGAATTCCATTAGTTTTTGTGTTCCAAAAATCCTCTATAATAAGGTGTTGAAGAAAAGTGTTTTGATTTGGTTTTTTCTACTCTATTTTGGACAAAATTCTCTGCAGATTTTGACAGTATTCTTCATCTCTTTTGGTTTTTTAATTTATTTTCAATGCTCTATTTTTTAATTTTTTCTTCACTTATTTTGCTTTTTTTAATTTTTTTTTCTAATCTAAAGCTTAATATCAATTCTTATAAAGAGATTCTAAGTAATATTTTATTAGTTCATTGGATATTATTTAAAAATGCACTTAAATAAAATAATATTGTCGAAGTCTTGTAAGGTTGTTGAAGTTACTCTTTTGCACAAGTGATGAGTAATAAAGTTTTAAGGATAAAAAATTAATCTTTAATAACAATAAAAATTTCAACTAAATACTTTAACCTAGTTTTGTTTCAATATAATTTCTATACATGCATGTTAAGATTGTATTCCTATATCTTATGCAAGTTTATATATTTTCTGAGAATATATGCTAGTTTTATGTAATTACAAGACTACTAAGTTCTTATATTTTTGCATAATTATAAACAAAATAAATGTACTTATTGTTTAATCATTTAATTATCAATTAATTTTGGACAACAAATGCTGCCTTATAAAATATAACATGAAGATAGTTTGGAAATAGAATTTTGAATTGCACTTTCTTGAAGCAAAGTTTTCGAACCCACAACGTCTTAAGTTGGGATTTTTTTTTCGTAGTTCACCAACAATTGTCGATATAGGGCTGGGATGATATTGTTTTGTGCAAAGGAATGGTTTGGGAGATGATAGGCTGATGTGTAATGAAGGCCCAAACCTAAAGCTTTAATGAATGTGCCAAGAAAGATACCCACGAACACAAGATATAAGTGGTCGATATGAATTGCAAGCTTTTTATACTGACACCAAACATATCACTTCAATATTTGAAAATTTAAATAGAGCATTAGATAAGATAAAGGGTGTTTCGAAAAACTGGCACAACTATAATATTTATATTTTCTGAGCTAATCTGAATAAGATAATATAAATATAAGATAATATAAATATTATAAATGATAATGAAATAAAAATAAATAAATAAATAAATATTATAATGGGGTGAATAGTTCAAAAATTTAAAATTAAGTTAACTTTGTATGAAAACTAACCTATCTTTTCTTTAGTACTGTATTCATCTTAAATAGAGATGTGTATAAACCACATAAGTTCAGCAGTGGTGGAGGCTAAAGCACAATGTTCAACTTCCGCTGTTGAACGAAACACTGTAGCTTGCTTTTTAGCTCCCTAGGACAACAGGTTATCACCCATATAAATAGCAAAGCCAGTTGTAGAACGACGATCATCCCTGGAACCTGCCCAATCCGCATTACAAAAACCACGAAGTGCAATGTGAGGAGTTTTTACAAAGTCAAGACCAATATTAAGAGTACCTTTGAGGTACCGAAATATACGCTTAACAACAATGAGATGAGTGTCACGAGGATGTTGCATGAACTGACAAATATTATGGACTACATAGGAGATATCAGGGCGTGTTAAGGTGAGATATTGAAGTGAACCAACAAGGCGCCGATAATAGGATGGATCAAATAGGAGAGCTCCCTTATTAGTAGTCAACGACGTACAAGAGGCCATAGGAGTGGAGACTGGTTTCGCAGCAGCCAGACCAAACTTCTGAAGCAGAGAAAGTAGATAGCGAGTCTGAGTGACAATGATGATTGACTCATCACGTGTGATTTGGAGTCCTAAAAAGAAATGAACATCTCCAAGATCCTTCATATGAAAAGCAGCAAAGAGATGAGCAATAAAGCTCTTGATTTTGGAAAGAGAGCTCCCTATTATAAGGATGTCATCGACATAAATTAAGAACACAATTATATCTGAACCTTGATGATGAGAAAATAAGGATTGGTCATAGAGACATCGATGGAAACCCATTTGCTGAATATAAGCACTAAACTTCATGTACCACACTCTAGGAGCCTGTTTTAAACCGTAAAGAGCTTTATGCAGGTGGCAAACATGATAAGGATGAGATGAGTCTTCAAAGCCAGGGGGTTGAGATAAATAGACACGCTCTTGTAAATCACCATGGAGAAAAGCATTACTGACATCAAGTTGTTTAATTGACCAGCTGTGAGACAAACCAAGTGTGAGAATTAATTGGATGGTACCATGTTTAACCACTGGACTAAAGGTTTCATCATAATCCAATCTAGGAAGTTGTGTGAAACAACGAGCTACTATTTGGGCTTTATATTGTTCAATTGAGCCATCAGATCGTGTTTTAATTTTAAACATTCATTTGCTGCTGACTAGGTTCATGTCTGGTCGTCGAGGCACCAAAGTCCAACGTGTTGTTGCTGGAAAGAGTAGTAATTTCATCTTGCATGGCTTGCTGTTATTTTGGATAAGTGAGAGCTTGCTTATACGTCTGAGACTCTTGTGGTTGGTTGGCAAAATCAACTAGTAAGCATGCAGGTATTTGATATTTGGAAGAAAAGAAAGCTTTAGGCTTTAATGAACCTGTTTGAGCCCGTGTGATCATAGGATGACTTCGACGTGGAGCAGAATGTGAGATGATCTCAATTGACAGAGAAGACAATTTTGAAGCATCCTGAATGACAGGGTTAGGAGGAGGCTCCTGGTATGGGGCGGACTGAGGCATTAATGCAGAGTGTTGAACAAGAGGAGATGAAGAATGCATATGGCCAATAGGATTGACAGAGTGTATCTCTATATCTCTTCAAACTCGACCCACCCATTTACCTTATAATAACAAATTTAATTTGTTATTATATGTTCTTTCTTTGTTTTGCAATTGATTCTTCTATTTTAGTCAATTGATTCAATTGATATATTAAGTCTAAATTATTTGTTAGAACTTATAATAGGTTTTGAGCTAATTTATTGAGCTCAATTCTTAGTTTTAACTAAGCTCAACCCATGAAAATTAGTAATATAAGCCAACTTATAAATATTTATGATATCCATATAAAAAATATAACCTAACTTGATATATCCAACCCACTTAAGTTAAAAAAAAATGGATCGGATTTATAATTTGTAAAATATCAGAAGTTGTATTAGATATAATTATAGGTTTAAACTTGACCCAACTATTTCCATTAACACCCCTAACATTAGGGATGGTTAGTTTACCCATATCAAATGGATACCGATCCAAACCAACCCAAATGAGTTGAGAATTTTTAGACTAGATTTGGTTCGGGTCAGGTTCGAGTAGAACTTAAAGACAAAAAAAAAATCAAGTTTTGGATTAGATATGGATTTTGATCTCCTCAACCTGAACTTGGCCCAGCCTAAAACAAATAAATAACCTTAAATTTTAAAAAAACTACATATGTATAAAGCTAGTTAAGTACTAAATAGTTTCAAATTATAGTATTTGGATTTGAGTTTAAGTTGTTATGGATACACGAAACCGATTAGGTCGGGTTTGGGTTTCGAAAATCCATAATCATTTGGGATTAGATTTGAATAGTTATTTTAGATTCAAATATAGATAATACAAAACCTATATATATATATACATTATCTTCCCTAAAAAAATATGATAAACACCTTAATCAATCTCATGTTTCATACAGTCAATTTCAAATTAAGTTAATGATCAATAAGAGCCTTTCATTGTATAAACATCATTTGCTTTGCGTTTAACCTTAGATATATTGATACATTAATATTTGGTTTTTTCAAAAAAACAGTGATCAATTTTTTTAAAAAAAAAAAGAGAGAAAAGTATCTATTTTACTTTAGTTGTTGATAATGTGGAAGAGAACATAACGATCACTTTTCCAACTCTATGTAGTTCAAATGAAGCTTGTAAACTTATATGTTTTTTATGTATATCAAAATAATTTCGAGTCTATTTTATATTTTGATAGCAAATAATTTTTTAAAATAATTTTTATTTAAAAATATATTAAAATAATATTTTTTTATTTTTAAAATTTATTTTTTGATATTAACATGTTAAAATAATCTAAAAATATTAAAAAATACTTAAATAAAAAAACATTTTTTTTCAAAAGCAAATTAGCACCAACTTGTCAAAGAAGCTACAAAATTTGCATGTGATGACAACTCACCCTGTACAATGATATTCAACTTCTATCTAGGTCTTTTTGTTAGCAAACTTATGGCTCAAGTCAACAATAAAATTAATATAATAATTAAAAAGATATATAAATAGAGAAATAAAAACTGGCTATGTTTTCAAAGAAATTAGATCCAATGATGAAGTACTGATGATTAAATGATGTTAAAAAAATGTATTTATAATGAAATTATTGTTTTACATTTTTAATTTTGTCAGAGTTTAACTTTGTGTTAATCAAATATTTTATTTAATTATCATTGCTTTAATTATTTTTTATTGTTAATTTTTAAAAAAAATAATAATTTAATGACTGAATAAAATTTAATTTAATTATAGTATCTTATTAACAATGAATTATCTTTTTTATGATGATTACAAAAAGAAAATTAAAATAATTTTGATAAGTTAAGAAGTTACTATTTTAAATTCATTCAGGAAAAAAAAAATTCATTGTGAAATATCTTAACTTTTCAAATAAAAAATTTAATAATTTTGATGGTTATAGGATATATTTGTTTACTATGTCCTTCATCAACTATGTATAAATTAACTAAAAATATTCATAAAAATATTCATTTTATCTTGTATATCATCATTGATGCAACCATATTATTCAATAGTTTCACCCATATTTAACTAGTGTTTTGCCTATTTTTTATATATAAAATGTCTTGATATTCTTTGTTTTATGTTTTGAAGGCATTTTTGAATGAAAGATGCAAAAAGAAGTAAATTAGAGATAATTGGCAGATTTGACCTTCGGTCGATGTTTTGTGCAGAGCGTGAGCTCTAGAGGTTGAAATGAAGTGATTCCAGTGGCATTAAAAAGCTAACATCCATACCTTTCTGGACATCTAAGGCAAGAAAATAAAATAAGGAAGAGCATGGAAATCGCAGCCTTCAAAGTCAAATCTCGCAATCTGTCAGTGTTTACCTTCGGTCATTCCAACTTGAATATCTGGAGCTACAGAAGTCCAATTGATGCAAACTCAATGTTTTTGGATTTAGGACTCAAATTTCTATCAACTCTCCAAATTTCAGCCAAAAACGATGTTATATGAGGGAGATATGAATTTTCAAAGATGACATCTGAATTCTGCCAGCAAACAGATTTCGTGAAGAAACGAGTCCAAATTACATTTCGAAGCATCTAAACCGACATCCAAGTTTTTATTTCAGCAATTTAGCTCCTCTAAGTCAAAGCTTGAAGATTTCATGCAAGGCTATTTCTCCTTTTTTAGGAAAATAGTTATTGAAGTACTTAAATGTAAACAGTCTACTTAATGGAGGACTATTTTGTAAAATAGAGACTTAGGGTTTCCTAGGATATAAAAAGAATGAGAGAAGAGAAGGGGGGCAGCCAGCCAAGAAGAGAAAAATGCCCCCTCCTCTAAGAAACCCTAAATTATGCATTCTTCCTTCTTTTTGATTAGTTGTTCAACAAACATGCAAGGCTAAACATTTTTTCTTGGTTGCAAGGACACGGAAACCTTCGGATTTCAAGAACTGTGAGATTTATTTTACCTTTTCTTTTCAGTTTATATGATGAATATGTTTGTTCTCCTATGCTTATTTTTCTATGATTGTTTATTTTAATTGCTAGAGCGGACTCTAAGTTATTATTGTAGACAATCTATTGCTAAGTTTGATATCAAAACCGGAGTTGTGGTATATGAACTTGTGAAGCAACTGAGTTTAATAATTGTGGCAGATCTACGTTATTAATCTTAGGGAGAACATTCAATCAAATCAAACATAGACTGCGGACAGTTATGTTTTCTTGATTAATCAACTTATCTAGTTCTTAAGGCTGCCATTGAATTAAATTACTAGTGCGGACACTGTGGTTGTTTGATGGTTAGGGTTAGTTATACGACGGATCCGTTAACTAACCAATGTTAAGAAGAGATAAATATTCAGAATATAAATTGATGTTTTGTTTCCATGATCAGTTCTGATTTCTGTAGGTGGATGTATGCTTGCGACCAAGGTTTGTTTTCTTGATAAGTTTCGGTTTTAATTGATTTTGTTTGCTAGTTTAATTGTTGTCATAGTTTAGATAATCACAAACCAAATCCCCCCAATTACATAGCGTACAACATAAAAATCTAACTTGAAACTTCCTCGTGGGATCGACCCCTTGCTTGCTCTATACTATCTTATGTGTTTTAAGTTAGGGTAATTAATTTGTGCGAACGTGACATCGCAACAATCATCATATAGAGCTCCATCTCTATCTTTTTTATCTTCTCATCTTTTTTATTTTTGTTTAGTTGTAACCAAATGCTACATATCATCCATAAACAAAATACAAATAGAGTCGTGCCACATCGATTTGCTAAGCATTAACAACATTATTGATTAGTCAAGTGTTAGGGTTTACTCATGCGAGACAAACAAGTCAAGGCACCGCAAATAATAGAAAACCTAGAACACTTCACTGCTTGTTCGTTGAGACAATGATAGAATACAGAGAGAAAATATGGGTTTGATTATAGTACTCTTCTTCTCATGATTTCTTTGAAGTTTTGTTGATGCTATAAAAAGGGAACCATCGAGTCGCGTTTAAACCATCAGCACAACAACATTTAGAAACTCCAGAATTTTCATTTCCAGACATGAACTTTTCTAGAGTAAGAAAAAAGAATACATTTTCTTTCAGCAGATACAACAGTAGAGACCATTTGGAACATTTTGGAGCAATGAACAATTGAAATCATATTTTTCTTTACAATTCCTTCAAAAGAGAAACTAGAAAGCTATGATTCCAACAGAGTCAAATTCATCAAAAGGCATAAGTTAAATATTGCTCTCACCATGTCCTATAAATTGGATTTCAAACTAGAAGTTGACCCCAACAGCTGCTAGTGAGAACCAAACTTCGAACAGTCCTCAGCAAGTGACAAATCCAAATTTTCCACATTTCTGAATGTTCTTGGGACCGTCTTGTTGTTAGAAATTTGTTTAAAGAACATGATTAAATAGATATATTTAAAACCACATTAAAAGTAAGATCTACTCATTTTTAAGTTAAATATTTATTGGAATTTAATCTCCAATATATAGAATTTAATCAACTTTATTAGGCCTTTGATTACTCTTTAACATAGAATATTAACATGATTTAAACAAATCATATTAAAATGAAGACACTGATCTTTAATATTTTTTAGTGCTTTAATCAAAGGCCTTTAAAGTTGATAGAAGAAAAAAAAATGATGAAGATTAAGCGATCAAGGTTGGATAGAGAAGCTGTAAGAGTTGCCTAATAACAATTTTGATTGGAAAGCCTAGTAGATCACAAAAGTAAATATGTTGATGAGTTGTGAGCAAAGACACTGGGTATCTTTAATCGGGATTACTGGCAATGTAAGTTATGTTATGACCCTTACAATAAGACAACTAAGGGGCATACAATACATCCCGAGAATTATTGGACTTGCCCAATTTTCTTGGTCATTCAAAGATCTGTCTGCATATTAAGTGCTAAAAATTATCAAATAAGATTGGAAGCATTTGGTTATGATTATAAAGGAGACTGAAAGTTTGAGGGATGGAGAGTATACGAGATGGAGAGATTTGACCTTAGTCATTGTTCCTAAGATGTCACACTCTAAAGCTAGACCTTCATAAGTTATAGAAGAGCCGATTAAAAAACAAAAGGTCAACAATGAGGAGGAGTTGAGAGAGCAAGTAAAAAAGCTCCAAATATAGTTGAACAAGAGCAAGAGAGACAAAGCAACTTTAAAAACAATGATGCTGGAAGGAGACAAAATGAAGGCATTTATAGACAAGCAAGTTCAATCCAGAGATGCAAGAATAACAGTACTAGAGCTACAATTGAGCAAAAAGAAGACTGCAAAAGAAGAATCTGAGAAAGACATAATGCAAATTAAGTAGCTCCAAACTTGAAGCATTGAGGTCTGACTTCAATGATTGTCAAGGAAGCATAGAATATTATCAAGATAAATTTGTACAAGTTCAAGTAAAGAAGGTAGACAAAATTGAGAAATATGAGGAGCTAAACAAGAAATATATAATGATGAAAAGTCAACTAGTCGAAGCATAGGAGGTAGCAAGGGTTGAAGGTAAAGGGAAGAAAGTTGAGATTGTTGAAGCAAATCTAATGAATAAGAAATATGAAATCAAGGTGCTGAGAGTGAAGCTCAATAAAGAACAAGAAAAGGTAAAGCATTTGAGCGAGAAGTTGTTAGCATTAGAAAAGCATAAAGATCATATCGACACCAACAACAATACCTTAAACCGAAGCAACATGCTGCTCATAGAAAAGATGATTAAAATGGATGAGCATATAGACAAAGTTGTCGAACATACTCGGACTGTTAGGGCCAAAGCTCAAAAGATGGGAAAAGACATCCTTCGCTACCGAAAAAACTTAGCTGAGATTGATTTTTCTGGGAAATTAAGAAACGTTGCTTTGCTTTCCTACTACAGCTAGAGATATGGTTGAAAAGAAAGACTGGTGTAATTTTCCTTTTCCTTCCTTGAGTTTCTTGTCCAAAAACAATGTAATGGACTTATTAATATTATTAATAAAAAAGGCTTTGAGCCATCTTTTGTGTAAAATTTATCTGTTGAAAAACATGATTTAAAGCAATGACTTAGGCAAAATTACTCCTGACAAGAAATGTTACAAAATCCATACCTATTATGCAAACAAAGTGGTGGCCATCAGTCATTCTTGAAAATGCTAAATCCATATCCAATATACATTGACATATACATCATGTTCATGCATTTAATCATGCATTTGCTTATAAATTATCATATCCATTATAAGTTGTGAAACATAGGCCCCTCACCTAAAATATACTACACCCGACAAAGAGAAAGAATGGAGAATGAACAAAGGGCTCACCTGGAATTACATTATCAGAGAGAGTTATAATCTATAAAGAACAAAGTTTCTTGAATGACCAATCTGCTCAAGAAAGCTTTAAGGTCTAGGAATGGGAAGGGAATGTCTGCATAACCTCTTATGGAAGCACTAGCCCATATCCCTCATACACCTCAGAACTTGGGGGAAATTCGGCAACTAAGCAGCATTTCACCTTTATTTCCCCTGTCCAACTGGCTCAAACTCTGGTCATTATAGATTTGATAGTTGAAAGACCCTCTAATGATAGATCTATTGATCCTATAAACTATGATAAATGGATTGTCTAGAAGAGAGATTACGAACAATTGAAGGTAATGTTCTATTTAACCCTGTACGAGTAAATGAAGTGTGCTTGGTACCAAACATTATAGCACCAAAGGAATTCAAAGTGCCAGACTTCATCAAGTATACTGGACTAGAATGCCCAAACACCTATCTCCAATCATACTATAATAAAATGGTTGAAGTGATCTATAGTGATAAAATGTTAATCTATTTCTTTTAAGATAGTCTCAAAAGGTCTACCCTGAGTTGATATATGAGACTATATAATACTAGGATTAAGAAATACTAGGATTATATATGAGACTATATAATATTGATAAGTCCCTGACTTGGTAGCCCTTCTAAAGCAGTACAAATTCAATCTAGAAATTGCCCTCAATAGAACTATCTTAATGACCATGTAAAATGGAAGTCAAGAGTCAGTAAGCGCATATGCGCAAACATAGCAAGATAAAGCAACACATGTCAAATCTCTATTGATATAAAAAGAAATGATGATGTTTTTCGCTGATACCTTCAAATCCTTTTATTATAAGCATTTAATGGGAAGCTCAGCTTAACATTTCTATAATGTTATGAGGATTATCGAGAGGATAAAACAGGATATTAAGTTTAGGCATATAGTCGAGCTAGTGGAAAAGATAACATGATGTGAACAACTTAGAAGGTGGGTATAAAGGCAAAAACAAGAAATACAATAGCTCTCAAATACCTACCTCTCAAATTATTAGTATTAACTTTGCCAAACCCTTTGCCCCAAACCAATCCAATCAATCAAATAGTTAATTAAATAACCAGAACAACCACAAGAAATAAAACACAAGAAATACCTTATAGTAACTACCACTTCTTCATATGCCCTTGAAGGAGTTATATGTCAAATTAATAAGTATTAGGCATAAAGCTCTTATTCATATACCACCATTACAACCACCTTTTTCTGTCTGTTATACATCAAAATTGACTTATGGATATTATGTTGGCAATCCCAATAATGATACTAAACCTATAACACTTTCAAGAAAAGGTTATTAGAACTAATCAAAATGGGATGGTAACTTTTGAGGATTCACCCAATGTTAATTCGAATAATTTACCTAGCCATATTGCAGGTAACAGTGGAGTGAGTGTAATGGAAGTTGATAGTAAATAAAAAGTGCTAAAAGTATCCATGAAGAAGTTATATGGTATATTGGTACAATTAGGATTTTTGTAAAAGTTCATTCAGTATCACCTGGAGAGAGGTGATTATTATCATTTTCTTGAAAATAAAAGACATCACATTGATAAATGCATTGAGTTTCACTAAAAGGTTGCAAGAATGTTCGACCTTGAGAGAGTTAAGGATTAAGACCTTGATAAATGCATTGATTATTATCAATACCAAAACTTCTGTTTCTTTGTTCAAAATTAAGATAAATAGGTTGACTCGAAGTGGTCATTGCTTTACACTTGAAAAGATAGAGAAGCAAAGAAAAGCTAAAGGTTAAGAGGTGATGGACCTTGATAAGGAACTTGAAGTTAACAAACTTGTAATTGAGGAAGAGGCGAGTGAATTTCTAAAGTTAATGAAGCATAATGAATACTGTATAGTGGATTAACTAAAAATAACTTCGGCCAGTATCTTTATCATGTCTTTGATACTCAGCTTTAAGCCTCAATGAAATGTTATACAAAAGGTTCTGAATGAGACTTATATACCTTGGGACATTGAGTAGAAAACCACAGAACATTTGGTAAGGAAAATCCATGCAACCAATTACTTGTATTTAATGAAAGATAAGCTGAATGTCGAGGAAACTAGACATAATAAGCCCCTATACATCACTATCAAATGCAAAGATTGCCTCATTGGAAAAATGCTCATTGACAATGGCTCGGCTCTTAATGTGCTGTCAAGATATATGCTCATAGAGATACATATTAATGTATCTCATATGAAACCATATACCATGATTGAAAAGGCATATAATGGCCCACCAAGACAGATAGTAGAGACTTTAAAAGTAGAGTTGTATATGGGACCACAAGTTTTTTTATTACACTACAGGTGATGAACACTCATCCTTCATGTAGCATGTTGTGGGAAAGGCTTTGGATTCATACGGCTGGGGTAATAACTTCATCATTACATCAATGCTTGAAGTATATCATAAATAGAATATTGATAACAATCAAAGCTGGAGAAACCATTTCCATGACAAGAAATATGGTGGTACCATTTATTAAATTAAAGGATTGTAGGGATGAAAGTATTCATGCTTTCAAATTGTAAATATAGAGCGGATTCCTAAAAATACTATACTAAGAAAGCTAAAAAACTTTGAAATAGCAAAGATGACAGCTAAATGTTTCCTAAAACATGGTATTTAATTTCAATATGACCCAAACATTACAATGCTGGAAAATGATCAATCTAATAAAGATGAAATGTGTTGATTAGATATTCGGGCTTGGATATAAGCCTAAAAAAAAGATTATAGATAGGCTACTGGAATGAGAAGAGAAAAGATAATGGCCAAACTTTAGGTAAGAGAGCCTAAAAAAAGGATTTGGCCATCCCTCTAATCAAGGTTTCATTCCCAAAGGTTGCATAGGTGATGCAACCTAATAAAAGACAGGAAAATTTTGGTAAAAAAACTCTTTATAATGAATGTAAACACCTTGGAGAAAGAAAAGGTCAAAGGATAACTAAGATTATGGAGTTTGGAAATGAGGATGAAGTACTGCCACAGTTCTCCATTCATACTTTGGAAAAAGTCTTCGTCAAGACCTTGGTGCAAAAGCTGATAAAAGGCAAAAAGTTTAATAACTATGTGACCCAAGAAGCTCAAGTGGTACTTAAAATGTAAATCAACATTACTCTCAAAGTGTTTTTTTCTCTCCTTTTGTTTGTCTATTTTTCTTATTCCTGATTGACAATCGAGGCTCAAGTTGAACAAAAAAACACTTTGAGAGTACATTTATATATAAAAGTTTTCTAGCAAACAAACAAACGAGATCTTAGTTGAAAAAGTGTTAGTCTAGAAACAAAAAAAATAGGACGAGCCGACCATTTAATAAGAAATCACTTTTAGAAAGAAAAATTACTTTCCAGCAAAAAGTACCAAGGAAGAAATAAGATAAGCCAGCCATATAATAACTTTTATTTTATAGGCAGGTGTGGCAAGGGATGAACCATTTTGATGACATAGAAAGAGGATTTTCTTAGAAGAAATAAGAAATGTTTTAAAGTTACTTGCCTCTTTTTAACACTCACCAATAGAATCTGAAGTTACCCTCTCTTTTTCAGAGTTTTGAAACCTAGTCCGGTGGTCGACCCGACCCAAGGCTCGGGTAACAGGTGTTGCCCGGGTCACCAGGTTTTGATCAAGTCACCCAGGTCAACTCTATTGTTTTTTATAATCAAAACGACATCGTTTTGATAAAAAAAATAAAAAAAATTATCAATGGATTACAACCAGGTTTTGTCACGTCAACCGGGTCACCGGGTCAGCTGGGTCACATCGGGTTGTGACTTCCCCTATTTTTTATTAAACCTGGTTTGATTCTAGCCTCCGATTAGCCGAATCCTGGGTCGACCTGTCGGACTACGCCAAGTTTCAAAACTATGCTCTTTTTTCCTTCTCCGTATTCTTTTCCTCGAAAGTCAAGATTGTCGTAACTCATCATATGAAAATCTTTTATAGATAATGGTTGACTTTTGTGAGTTAGGAATCTTCTCTTCTTGTGATAGCAAAGTCTCCTAGCTAAATATTGTTTTTAAGTTGCATGCAGTCAAATGCCATTAATATATATAAATCAAATATATTTATTTTATTTTAGATAATTTATAAAATTAGATTATTTTTTTCAATTTCATTCCCACTCAATTTTTTAATTTGTAAGATTTGTTTCTTATTATTTTAATAAACTTGAAAAAAATATTAATCAGTTCATTTTCAGTTCATTTTCCATGACATAGTCACACACTGGAAAATATTTTCCAACTTATTTTTCATAATACTATCAAACATCATAAAATAATTAACTTTTGAAAAAAATCATTTTCAAAAGAAATTATTTTTCAAAATAAAAATATATTTTTTAAAAAAATTAATTTCCAGCATACAAGATTTTAGTTGAAAAAGTATCAGTCTAAAAATGAAGAAGTAGGACGAGCCGACCATTTGATAACTTTTATTTTGTAGGGGGGGGGGGGGGGGGTGTGGCAAGGGATTAACCACTTTGATGATATAGAGAGAGGATTTTCATTGAAGAAATAGGAAATGTTTTAAAGTTACTTGTCTCTTTTTTTCCCTTTCTCTATTCTTTTCCCGGAAAGTTAAGATTTTCATAACCCATCATATGAAAATCTTTTGTAGATGATGGTTGACTTTAGTGAGTAAGGAATCTTCTCTCCTCATGATAGCAAAGTCTCCTAGCTAAATAATATTTCTAATTAAGCCGCATGCAATTAAATGCCATTAATATATGAAATCATAATGGAGATTCTTTTTTTTTCTTAGAAAAAAAGAGGATTATTATTTGAGATGATAATTGTAAACTCTATTATTTCTTCTAATATAGTCAAATATAAAAAGATTTTTGTCTTTATGAAGATGAAAAATACTTAATTTATTTGGTACAAAAACAAATAATATATCATCTAAGCTGATTGATGGACACGCAACTATATATGATTCCAAAACAAAATTATTTTCTATATTTTATTTTTTAAGAGAGACATCTTTCTGTATGCTTGAAGGAACCTATATGGGTGACAAGTAACCATGTTGTGCAATGAATGTCAAACATGTGCCATGCAGCACTATCCTTAATCATTTCGTCTATTTGATGGTATTTAATTATGTTAATTAAGATCAGTATATTTCATTTCAGTTTAAAAAATAAAATAAACTAGAATAGATTTTATTTTATTAAGAATTTCAACTTATTCCAGAAATTTCAGCCAGAATATTTCAATTATTTATGGTAATTTATTTTTATTTTTTGTTGTTATCTCATTCTCATGACTTATATCATGAATTTGACATATTAACCTAGTTGACTCGATTTTTTTTTAATTGATTTTTTTTCAATTTCATCATTCAATATTTTTAATAATTGGTTGATTATAAATTACACTTTGTCATTTGTTTTAGTTTGTTTTCTATAAAATTATTCTAGTCTCGTAGCTTAGGTCACGAGTTTTGCGAGTTAACCCGATTAGACTTGAGTTGTTTTATTGTATCATTTTTTTAGATTAAATTTTTTCAAATTTTATCATTTAACAATGAATTTATTAGGAATTTAGCTTCATATTTGGTTTTGATTTGTTTTATTTAGAGTTATCATAATCTCATGATCTGGATTGTGAATTTGAAAGTTTAATTCGAGTTAACCCTAGTCAATCCAATTTATTATCGTCTCAATACTTTTTAAAAAAATTACCACATTGAAATTTTTTTTATCAAATTATATTTTTATCAGTTGTTTATGTTGGTTTTGAACTTATTGAGTGAATTGAGTAACATCAAGTTAACTCTCATATTTTTATTTGTCTTTTAAATTTGAATGATATAATTTCTAGTTAACTTATTTTTAAATTTTGTTAAATTAATATTTTGAATATACACATATAAATTATACGTTGCTTAGATAATCGTTTTATATTCTTCTACTTTAATCTTAGTACAATATGCAATTATTCAATGAACTTTATAAAACTTGTGGGTCTTCGTATTAGTGAAAGCTGTAATGGTCCTCAGTCTCGGCAACAAAGGCGTATCTGGTGCCAACTTTCGACCCAGGCCCTCGTTTTAAGCCGCACGTTTGCTTTGAAAAGTCCTCTTCCTATCACATGCTTGCGTGTGGGTGATTCGATATAATATTAGGCGAATTCCTTCTGCTAGGTCAACAAATACGGTTCTAGGTTCCTTGGGGAACTCCTCCTTTTGCTCAGGAAAGGGAGGGGTGAAAAAACCTTAAACGGCATAATGCGTGTTTATTAAGAATATTGTTGGAAGTTCGTTTACGATACAGGATCATGTTGGAAAAACTTAAATTATCTTCTTTTTTTCCCTAATCATGGGTGATAATATGACAAATTGTCATAAAATGATAGAATATTGCGTATGCTTTCGAGTACTCCGAAGGCACTTGCCTCTAATTTTCTATGAGAAAAACAATTGTCAGAACTATACAATGTTTCGGTGAAAACAGTCAAAATTTTGGAAATTCAGTAAATCAAGTGCTAAGACGTACAGTGATAAAATATGAATACAGTGACACCCAAGAAGCCACCACTCAAGCAAGATGCTCTTTTACCCTCACGAGGGTGAAGCTTCTTACTTCGATCGGCTCATGGATTTATTTATTTTTTTGGTGAACACATGCATTTAACAGTTGCACACTTCCTACGCTTCTTCCTCTATGTATAAATATATAGATGAAACCGTATGGCCATGAAATGCCTATAGGAAATCATAGTGGTTATTGACAGGGGAAAGAAGGAACAGAGAAGAGAAGCCAAGATGAAGAGCAACAGATCCATACCTCCTCAACACCAGGGCTCAATAACTTTTGAAGCGAGAAATGATGTTCACAGGTCCAAAGAGGATAAAACAGCGGTGAGGTCTCATGTTGTGGAGGATAAAGCAACACATAACAAGCTAGCGAGCAAACCATCTCTAGACATAGATGCAAGCGCTGAGGCATTCATTAAGAAATTTAGGCAACAACTTATGATCCAGAGGCTTGAATCCATTGAGAATTATGAGCAGATGCTGGCAAGAGGTCTCTGATTAATTTGCCATCGTACGTAATCCTTGAGTTTATGTAATGTCATGGTTATGTTTAATCTCGTATTGTTTTATGCGTTGTAACTTGTTTCCTCTCTTTAATGATCTCATGTGCACGTATGTTTTAGAAAGCAAGCATGCATCAGAAGAATAAAGTTGCTCAATTGAGTATGAAGTTCTTCTGTGCTAAAGTTTGTATACTTATATCTTCTGTATGAATAATCGGCTTCTTTCCCTTTTTTTCTCTCCATTTTTTGTGATTTTGGCTATTGATTTGATCAATGAAACATCTTTATCTTTCAAAGATGAAGAATCAGTCTGCGAAAATCACATAGAAAGGTTCATAGCGTTTAATGGCGCTCTGATCAGTGGAGTGCTATGCATTCCATTTTCCAATATATTTTGGTGCCACACCTTGATCAACCCAGGTTTTAGTCATAGCAAAGCTTCGTTGGAAATAATAACCTTCGGATTCAATCCAATATTAATGGAACCACGATACTTGGAACAGCCGAAGGGCAGGAAGTGGTTTGTTTGGTTCAAACAAAAGTCAAATTACCGTTTCTGATTCAAGTGTTAAAAGACAATGAAATTCATGTGATCTGTTGTGGAATCCATTGATTCGGAGGGTCACTCCTTGAAATTTTTATTATAGCGGTGATAAATCTTTATTTTTAAAAATTTTTCTCTAATATTTTATTGTGACGGTGGTAAATTTGTAATTTTTGAGTTTTTGTTTTAGAAAACAATTCTTAAATTTGTTCTCTCTTTCTTTATACTTAATTTTTTTTATCATTTTACCCCTGACCTATTTATTACTATTTTTTTCATATCTTTATTTTTTAGTTTTTTTCTTTATACTTTTGTTTTTGAAAAAAAAAATATTTATCATTCTACACTTGAAATATTTATCATTCTACACTTGACATATTTATATTATTATTTTTGTTCTTATCTTTATTCTTTTGTAATTCACTTTTTACTTTTATCTTTGAACTTTTTTAAAAAAAAATTATTAAACAAAGACTAAGAAAATGAAGTGTCGACAATAAAACAATTGCAATATTGTCTTATTCTTCTACTACATTAAAAATGAGCTTGAGATTTTACAAGTCTTTATTAACACATATTATCTTCACTATATTTTATTATATGTAAGTATCGGCTTATTGATTTACAATGATATTTGTTTACTTGCTGTCAAAAAATATGTTAATAACACATACACATTAATTCATTTGCGATAAAAAAAATATTAAACCTGCAACTAGAAGATACATTAATACTTTTATTTTGCATTTATTAACACAAATAGTTCTCAATTTATTTAATTAAATGCATGCATAGGCCGTTTGATTTATAATTATGGTTTTTCTTATTAAAAGAACACATTTAAAAAAGTTGCATATTTTTTTGCCAAAAAATTATTATCCAAACCGTGTTAAAGCACGAATCGAATAACTAGTATTATCCATAATCTCTCAATAAAATAGGGATTTAATCAAATCCTTGGATTAAGTAAAATTAGTCCTAATATAATTTTGTTAGGCCAATCATGCCTCTCCTGTGTGTTTGTTAACTAATTTAGATTGCAACCTAGTTTTACTTAACAAAAAGATTTGATTAAATTCTCGTAGAAACTAATTATATTTATTGAATAATTCATTCCAAATCTAATTATATCTTTCTTTTATTTTTTTCTGAGAAATATATAATCACTTAATAACACCAGTATTTGGATTGAAATGGTTTTTTTTAATATACTATCATAGAGTTTTAATGATTAAATAATTATGGATTTAAGTATCATTATTTTCATTATTTTTTCTAATTAAAATTAGCACAAGAGAGTGTAAGTGTAAATTTTAAAATAAAAAAACTTTAGAATATTAAATCATATTTTGAAGTATTATCTAATATTATGATTGTATATTTGAAAATATACATTCATTCCTAAGGAAAAACTAACATTTTAGGAACTAAGGGATTGAGTTTTATTAGGATACATTAAAAAATAAAATAAAATAATAATGACAACGAATATAATTAAACTCCTAAAGCTGCAAAATTTGGAAAATCTTCAAAATAAGCCTTAAAGTTTAGGGTATATAGATTAAGAGAAAAAAATTGAAAGTTTTAAAACTAAAATGAAGAATTCATTAGATTTTGGTTGCGTCATACCCCCAAGACCCCCTAAGACATATAGTCCTATTTGTTTTTGTGTTTTAAAAGCTCTGTTAAATTTTTTTTAATATATATATATATATAAATAAAGGTTCTAAATTGAAAGATCTTGAAATAAAAAGAGAAAGATCTTGGAATAAAAAGAATCTGATTGATTGAACTACAAATAAATTACTTTTTTTAAAATTAATAAAGATGCCATTTAATTTTCATAGATCCCCTAAAACATATAGTCCTATTTGTTTTTGTGTTTTAAAAGCGTTATTAAATTTTTTTTAATATATATATATAAATAAAGGTTCTAGATTGAAAGATCTTGGAATAAAAAGAATCTGATTGAACTACAAATAAATTACTTTTTTTTAATTAATAAAGATGCCTATTAATTTTCATAAACCTTGTTTTTTAAAAAAAAAAAAACCCAAAGGTTAGATTTTGTACACCGAAATAGGTTGGGCCGAGCTCCATAGGAAACTTTATGGATCGAGTAAATGGATGGACGTACAATTAAATGGGCATGGACCAATAGGATTGAGTAGGCTCAGACCCAGAGTGATACACCCAATCAAGAAACAATATTGATAAGGTTGTGGTCAATCTGTAGGCGGAGTGGTGCTCCACTGCTACCAGTACTCTAGGAGGAGTAGGAGAAACAGAAATCAATGACCAATTATGCAAAAATTGTTGATTTTTCGTTCTTACCTCCCCCACAGAACGGCTCAAGGCAAGAATCTTTCTGGTCAAAATAGCTAGTTACTTGTGCTCACGGGAAGAAAAAATGGATTGAAATGATTCAAAGTCTAGCCAGAAAATTAAAATTAATGCGTGGGTGCGTGTTGTCGTCTGAGAAGGGAACCGCCGCCATTCACCAACATAAAGTAGAAAGTTAAGGCACCTGTGGCATGCCCCTCGTGCTGCGATGTCTTCTAAACCAGTCCATGAACACTGAACTTTTATCAGTTTTAGAAAGAGAGGGACGGCATGGCCCTTGTGCTGTGCCAGCCCAGAAACATTGATTTTATATCAGTTTTAGAAGGAAGGGAAAACAATGAGTAAGGATGAGTAATTCCGCAACAGATCCAATCTGGAAGATTAATACAATTGTATACAAGAAAGTTCGCTAGATTCTCTTGTTATTTAAGTAGAGTGAAACAAGATGATCATCTCCACATGGGATCTCATATGCTTTGTTTTATTTTATGTGCAGGAACTAGTCACTAACCAACGAAAATAAGTTATAAAAAAGTGCACGGAACAGAGACCGCAGACCCAGAAGCTTCGTGCAATTGATTGATAACATGGCAGCAACTAGATTGCTCTCTCCTGCTGCACCATTGGCTGCATCTGCTGCTGCATCCTTTCGAGGTTCAAGTAAGAACATGATTGTGCGATTTCGCCAGCCAAAGGGATCACTGGGAGGTTATCACAATCGCAAATCTCAATCATAAATCCATCAGGGTCATGGAAGAACAGCTGTTCAACTTGGATCCCACCTTCCTCCACTAAAGCTCGAACGTGCTGAATTCCCATGTCTTTCAACTTCTTCTCCACAGCTGCCATACTCTCACACTGTATACGACACAAGCAAACACATTTACATTTGCCACGCCTGTCTCTTCTTTTTAACAAAACAAAGCTACACGTTTTAGTATAACTTCTTGACTAAATGATGAAATGACTACATATTGGGATTCTCGACAGCCATCTTCCATGAGCAGGAATCAAATATGGGATGAGGACAAGGTTAGGTATTATCTGTCCCAACGTCTGACTAACTAAAGAGTACTAGGCAAAACCCGAATCGCCTTCGACAAACTATAGTGATGGGCCATCCATACAAGAGAAACACAGACACAAGTACTGAAAACTCTGTCGATACCAAATATTATCTTAACATTCTTGGTAATAATTGTTGCCATCTGACTATACGTGATGCAATTGCTTAGTGAAGAGACCAAAGTATAGCCATACTTGTTATGAACAAGGTGAAAAAAAATTAAAAATAATGTATTGGGTGTCAGAATGACCCTCCGGATTCATGTATGGTTAAAGCGAGACTACAAAATTGTGATGAACAAAATTATAATTGCATGCTTAGCGTTTGCTTCATCTGATGGCTTTATCCAGGTAATTGATCCCCTTCTCATTGCAGGGACAGCACAAAACTATTGTGTCCCTTATTTATTTTTTAATTGTTTAAAATTGTTTTTTGTTTTGCATAAAAACCAGCAATTTTGTCGTTATCACTCAAATGACGTCATCACTTTTGGAACCACGGTACTATCATGGACGGACAATATGATGTTTGAACATCCACCAACCTAAGTGAGGGGTCGAAGTGCGGTTGTCCTGTTGTTTTTTAGTGCGGAGATTGATATATATATATATATATATATATATATATATATATATATATATATATATATATTTTAATAATTTTGATGTAAAAGCAAATTATGAAAATCATCTCCATCACGTTACCGAACACTTTAATCCCGCATTGAAATTGAATGAGGTTATATTTCAAAATATTTTTTTATTTTGAAATATATTAAAAAAAAAAACCACGGGTCAATCGGAACGGAGAAAAAGAACAAACAATACGCAAGAAACAAACACAATTAATGAGGATCTACGTTGAGCTTAATATGATTGACATTCTAATTAATTAATTAATTACCTGGAAAGAGATATGATTGTCCTTGGGATTAATTTTACCTTTCTTCTGCATCTTTTCTGGATTTTCCGACTGCAATAGATGAATTCCAATTCCATAACCAAATAACCTAAGTGAACAATTAAACAGATTTAAAGAAGAACAGCGTCAAAAAAAAGTGGTGCTTTTGTGATCTTCTTATACGTTTGCAAGGGCCATGTAAGGAATTACTTACCATGCCCCATCAAAGTTAAAAGATCCTGGCCTCCTTATCGGCACGAAACCAAGAACATCCTCATAGAAATCAATGGATTCCTCAAGTGATTTACACAGAAGTGAGATGTGGTTCAAAGACTTGAGATGAAGTGGGTTTCCCATACTGCTAAATTCAGTTTCAAAAGAGCTGAACAGCACAACTCCAAGAACAAAAAGAAAGTAATGAATCAAATAGAATAAGTAGAACAAAGAAGGGTTAGGAGGACTTCTACAAAGAGTTATTCGAGCTAGTCACGGCCAACTTCAGCTGTGATTTGTGTGAGGACATCATTTTTTGGTTTAATTTATAGAAAAAAAAACACAGGGGACGGCAGAGGAGTGATCTCTTCATGCGCGCCACGTGTCGCTGTAAACGACGTGTTTGATTTGGATGATTCTGACACGTCAGAGTCTACATGCTGAGTAGGTTCCTCACCTACTCTATTGGCTCACGGGCATGTACCCTTTACCCGCTTCAATTTCCATTCACGACGATCCACCAGCTCCCCACGTAACATGCAGTCTCGCACGCTCCAAACGAATATATATATATATATATATATATATATATATATATATATATATATATATATATAAAAGCTCTGTAAATTTAGAAAAAAAGAAAATAATTATTTGAGAGTAATTTTGAGTGACGTGGAATTTGTATAAATTAACACAGCTATATATGGATATTCTTGCAATTCTCACTATAGAAAAAAATAAATATAATTAGACCGTGAGATATATATTAGTAATTGATTAACGAGAAATAATTTGTAACCTTTTTTATAAGTAGAGATTTTTCATCATTCCACGTAAAGGGCGTATTTATCCTCTAGAGAGTGTCACGTGGGTGGCGCGAGTTGAATGGGTATGGTGTAGACTTGTCTCGTGCTTTGACTACTGTCTCGATAACCGTCTGATAATTTCGAAAACCTTTCTTTTGGTATATAAATAAATGAAAACTAAATCTTTTGGGAAGTTGCTGTCCATCTAGCCAAGAATATTATTCTTTGTAATAGGATGACAGTAATATTGTGTTTCAATCATAAAACTTTTAAACAAGTCTGTAGAGCAATGTATATGAAATTTTTATAATGATTTAGGACGTGTTTGAGAACGCGATTGTGGCTGTATTCCTAAAAAATTTGAAATTTTTTATCTTTTGCTAAAATTTAATATGATTTGTACGTTTTAGATCGTTTTGATGTGCTGATGTCAAAAATAATTTTTAAAAAATGAAAAAACATCATTGACATGTATTTTGGCACGAAAAGTTATTTGAAAAGCACTCGCAACCACACTGTCAAACATGCTTTTAATCAGTGTGGAGCTAGAATTTTTTAAATGAAAGGGCAAATTACTAACAAATATTTAATATGTTATATATATATATATATATATATATATATATAAATTAATTTCTATATATAACACACACACACACACACATATATATAAATTAATTTATATATACCAACTAAAGTTAAGTAAAATTAATTTAAAAATACTTTTAAAATGAAAAAACTTACACTATAATTGTTATCTTCGAGATTTTATATTTTAAAACTGTTTTATAATAATTTTATTATATTAACTTAAATTTGGACATGATAGAGTTGTCATAATTTTGAAAAAATATCTCAACATCATGGGAATACTTGATTTGACTAAATATAATAAGATTTTATTTCTTAAAACAAATGGAAACTTATGGAATTTGACACTGAAATAAATAAATAAATAACAACATTTTTTTCCTTTTTACCATACATAAGGCACGTGCTTTGAAATTTTGGTCCTTAAAGATTTTTTCATTTTTATCCTTGTTTATTAAGATTTTGATATTTTAGTCCTATATTTTATTTGTTTTGTGTTTAAATCCCTGAATTTTATATATATCGTCAAAAAATAACAGATGAGAAAGAAAGCAGCTGGTTTGCCGCGTCTTAGCAATAAACAAAATGCAGATTTTGGTGTCAAGAGCTAAAGTAATAGCAATAATAGGTGGGACTAAAATGCAGAAAAATAAATAACAGTAATTGAAGTGTAAGAAACACTGATGAAATGTGGAGTTTTTTTAAAAAAAAAAATCTACGAACAAGATATAACACATGAAAATAGAAAGAAAATCATATAAAGTAATAAGTTAATTTATCCTTGTGGTTTAATTAAGTACACGGAACTTTTGGAGTTTTCCTCCTCGAGGACGAGTATCTATGTTACCTTCGTTTTCTTTTTTGATTTTTCAGCTAACGCTATTTTTCTCGCAACAAAATTGAGGACGCGTTTTTATGCAGTAAAAGACAAGCTTGACATGTATGAATTAAGGAAATTCATAACAATGTTACTTCTCCAAATTTGCTTTGATGTTTGAATTGAGAGGGTGTTTGTTTTTGAGGTGGAGGTGAAGTTTTGTGTGTGGAACCTATAAAAAAACTAAGAAAAACAATAAAAAATAGTTTAATTATTGACATGACAACATATTATATGATCATTTTTTAAAATATTAAGATCACGATAAAATGAATTAACTTAGGTTAACCTATTAAATTTATAATTTGGATCATAAGACCATGATAAATCTATAGAAAGAAAATTAAAATAAATTATGAAGTTTAATTATTAATCAATTAAATGTTGAAAGAAAAAATTAAAAAATTACAAAACAACCTACTCGAGCCAGTTTATGTTAATATGTCAAACCTGCAACCCAGATAATGAGATACAGAAAACCCTATAACAAATTAAAGAAAAAAATAATTAAAAAAACTCAATTTCAAACCAACTTAATAATGAAGGATAAAAACAAAAAAAAATTAAAAAATAACAAAAAAACAACCCAAATCAACTTAAGCTAACTTGTTAAGCTCGCGATCTCGGTCATGAGACCGGATAACTTCATAAAAAAATTACGGACACTTCATTTCTAATAAACTTAATGTTGAAGGTTGAAATTTAATTAAAAAAATATAATAAATATATGAGACCATGATAACTATACAAAAAGCAAATTGAATGAAATTACGAAACTCAATTCCCAAACAACAAAATACTAAAAGATGAAATAAAAAAAGCTAAATGAAAAAAAAAAGAATATTGACTTCTTGCATGGTGAAATTGAAAAAAAAATCAATTAAATATAGCAAAATAAAAAGAACAGAGCAAACTCGAGTTAACCTGCAAAACTCGCAACCCGAGTCATAAGATTGGGATAACCTTATGGAAAGAAAATAAAAAATATACGAAGCCCAATTAAAAAACAAGGTGCAATTAAAAAAAGATGTAAAAAATGAACAGAGTTAAAACGGATCAGTCTTCCAAACCCGCAACTTAAGTCATGAGATCAGGATAATCCTATAAAATCAAATAAAAAAAATAATGAGACCCAATTTCCAACCAATCCAATATTGAAAGATAAAAAAAAGTGTCAATTAGAAAAAGTGTCCCCAAAATAATAACTTGGATCAACCTATGTTAACTTAAACTCGTGATCTGAGTCATGAGATTAAGATAAATTTATAGAAACCAAATCAAATAAAAATTATGAAACCTCACTTCCAATAGATCTAATGTTGAGGGTTAAAATTGAGAGGAAAAAAAAACCAAATACATGAGACTAGTATATAACTCAATAGAAAAGAAATAAAAAAAAATACAAAGCACAATTCCCAAAATAACTTCATATTGAATAATGAATTTGAAAAAAAAAACTCAATAAAAAAATAGGTTGTTAAAGGTGATTTTTTTTTCATTTTTGGCCTTTAATATTTTGTTCATTAGAATTAGGCTTTTTAATTTGTTTTGATATGGGTTTTATGGGGGTTATCATCGTCTCATGCCCTAGATCGCAGGTTTTAGAGGTTAATCATGGTTGGTCCGGGTTGATTTAAAGTGTTGTCATCTCAATATTTTTTTAATAAAAATATTAAGAAAAATATATCACTGTTTAAGTATTTTAAAAGTGTTTCGTCTAGTCTACATCAATTTTTTTTACTTCATGATGTATTTATGTTTTTTATAAATTGAAAAAAAATAATTTGACCCACAGAGCGCAGATCAAAATATACTACTTTATAGCTAAAAATTGAGGAGCACACATCTCATTTTCAGCTAGTATTTCTCCTAACAAATCACCACGATATCATTTTCAAAACATTTCATTATTTTATTTTGTGTATCAAGTTAAGATAAAAGAAACAAACAAATAAATAAAATATATTATAGTTAATTGCTAGATTAAGAAAGATTTGTCAGGATCAAACAGATTTTCATAAAACTCTTCCAATTAATTAGTGAAATAAAAAAGATTCTTATAAAAATTTTCAATTAGTTGCTAGGATCAAGAATATTTTCATAAAAGTTAATTGTTGACATCAAAAAGATTTTCATGAAAATCCCATTAAAAGTTCATTAATGGGAGCAAAGGTATCCGTTCAGAAGAGACATAATTTTAAGAAAGAAAGAACAACAAAGATAGTGAGAGAAAAGAAAAAAAAAAGAAAATGGAAGAATAGAGAGCATAGAGGAAATTATGAAAGGAAAAATTAAAAATATTTAAGAAGAATTAAAGGAAACAACAACATTTTCTTGGCAAAATAAAAAAGCCATCAACACCCATCTCTTTTCTCTTTCACCACTACTAGGACAATTCCAGCTACTTCCAAGCCATTCTGGAAAATCGCTTTTGATCCTTAAATTTATATCTGATTTTTTTTTTAATATGCTATTGAGTTTTTTTTATAAAAAATTGATTATCATTGATGATTTTCAATCTACTGTGAATAATTGCTATTATATGATGGATGTTGACATTGCTTTTGAATGGTTATATTGTGTTTGATTTGTGATACTTTGTTGTTAGTTTTGGTTTTTTTTTTTAATTTATATGATAATGTTGTGTTGACTTGTTGTTGTGTTGTTTTTTTAATTTATTACTTTGCATATTTGGAGTTTCACACGCAATTATTTTTTGTGTATTAAGGCTTTTATTATCCGTGTACCAACCTAAGATGACTGAATTGTCAATGGGCTTCATTCTTAAAAGTTAACCAGAAAAATAATGAAATCACTTGTTGCATAACTTTATTGTGTGCAAAATATTTTTAAACTGTTGTTTTTATAATAAAAAAAAACTTTGTGATTAGTGTTTAGAAATTCTTGTTGTGTATTAACATTTTCATTATCTATGTACCAACCTAAGATAATTAAACCATCAATGGGTTTTATCCTAAAAATTGACCAAAAAGACAATGAAACTACTAAGTGCATGACTTTAATAGGTGTCAAATATTTTCAAACCTTTCCTTTTATAATAAACAACTTTGTAATTATTGTTTTGAAATTTTTGTTGTATATTAATGATTTTTATTATCCATGTATCAACCTAGGATAAACGAATCATTATCTTAAAAGGTGATTGAAAAGATCATAGATTCTCTTAATACATGATTTTATTATTTGTAAATTTTTTTATCTTTTATTTATTTATCAATGTGTGCAAATATATGATCATAAATTTTCACATGTTAGGATATTACTCATCATTGTGAGTAGACTCAGGTTGGCTTAACATGACCCCAAAAATACTTATTGAGTGTGAGTTGTGAATTTTTTATTCATTTTAGACATAACCCGTGAAATGGGCTCAAAGCCTAATTGTCATTTAATATCCTCTCAAGTTTGATGCTCTCCTCTCAAGTTTGATGCTCGTGTTTTTAAAATAAGGATAGGATCTTATAACCAGCCTCATGTTGCAAATTACTTTCTTAGGATTAATAGCTTTTTATCAAATATGCATATACGAGTTTAAGTCAAATTTAGCAAAGCACAATAAATATCATAGTCATGAAAAATAAATAACAATACAATTTATTTTAGATAAGATATTTTAAGGTAATGTTTACTTTTCATTTAGCATAACAAGCCTTTTACTTAGAACTTTAAAAACTAGTTAGGATTTCTTATTACCATAAAACTAAGTTACAACTTATTTTTTCTTTTTCTTTTTTCTATTTTTACCATGTAGCTCGTCGAGATGTCCCACACAACAATTATTAATGTATTTTAAAATTAAATTAGAAAGCATGTATTTTATGAAAATTTGATCATGTATTTTTTTTAATTATTCTAAGAGTGTGTTTGTTTTTTAGGTAACTTTTATGGTTGTGGTTTGAAAAAAGTAAGTTTTCAAAAAGTGCGGTTAGCTGTGGATAGTTGGATTTAAATATGGGTATGGTAAAAATTATGGTTGAAATTTCTGTGTAGCAAAAAACATGTATAAAATGTTTATGAGACTCAGCTAAAAAACATGTAAAAACTGTTTCACAAAAACTACGTTTCAAACTCAATTTTTTAGTATGCCCCGCAGCATAAAACTTAGTTTGGTATGTTACCAAATACCTTAATGTGTTTGTTTCACCGCAAATATAAAAGCCAGCAGAAAACAAGCGTAGTCTTAATATTGTTACCAAAACTCATGTTTAGATTTGAAGTAAATTTCTTACTATTTTTCAAAAATATAATCTAAATAGACTTTGTTAACACTATGGGTAAACATGTTGTTTTTTAATGACATATTAATACCTTTTATACAGAAATTCTTCACAAATGTTTTATATAATTTTATAAATTTACAGTTAAAAACTCACTTGCATTAACAACCAAATGTTATTAGACTTATTAAAAGAGTATATACTAAAATTGTTCATAAAAATCTAGTATGTATACCAAACCTATCCAATCACAAATAAACCATAAAGTTACCAGGTGTCAAGCTACCAAAAATATAAACTTACCACATTATAATAATGCCACCAGCATTTCATAGATAAATTAAAGTTTAAGAATTACAGTGTAAAGTTAAAAACATTTCATCTCTGCTCTCGGGTTGAACTAACCTAACTAATTTTTTTTCTTAATATTATTGTCTCGAGGAGGGTTTTTTTTATCATAATTTTGTTGAGTCATTTTAGGCTTTAATAAAAGAAAATATTTTCTATATGACCATATTTTTATGGTTTCCGTATTTGGTTATCAAGTTTGCATTAGCCACCTTCTCCAATGAAATTTGTCTATCTTGTCTTGATTTTTTTATTTTTTAAAAATAGTTAAATAATTAAATTATTTAAAAAAGAGACTAAATTTATTATCAAAGGCTCTCATGTCTTTTTCATTATGATTTTTTTTTATCATATGGACTGCGAGGTGATTTGAAAATTTTCTAAATATAAATACTATTAAAAACAATTAGTTGACATGTGTAATGCACATTTCAGAACGTGGATTGTGCTGGCGAGCTTTAAACGGCGTATGCGACATCGTCCGGTAGCCAAATACTAGATTTCAGGGTGGTATTGGAATCTCCTCAATATCTCCTCCATGCCTAGGCAGCTTGTGCGGTCAACAGACTTACGAATTGGTGCCGAAGATCTTTCTTTCCTTTCTTTTCTTTTCTTTCTTTTTCTTTTCAATTTTCATGTCAAACCCTCTAATTTTTTAAAGCAACTCTTCAATATGTTTTTCTTTAAATTTGGTTCTTATTCTCTTGATTACTATTTATTTTATTTGAAATCATTTATAAAATTAGAATTGTTTTTCAATTTCATCCTCTATTTTTTTTCATCTATCATATTTGCCACTTATTCTTTTGATTGCTATTTTTTTAATTTTTTAATTTCATCCCTCATTCTTTTCTTTCATTTAATATTTATACCAGATTTGATCATCGTTCTTTTGATTATTACTTTTATTTTTTTTATTCCATCCATCATTGTTTTATTTCATTTAAATTTTATACTAGATTTGTTCCTCATTCTTTTGATTGCTATTTTTTTTTTTGGATGATCTAAAATTTTGCTTCATGATTTTTTTAGGTTTTTCTTCTATGGAGTAACTCAATCTCATGACTTGGATCATGAGTTTTGAAGATTAACTCGGTTTGACTTCAGTCTTTTTTTAGTTTTCTTTTTCAAAATTAATTTTTTTTCAATTTCATCCTTTGATATTATATTAATAGGCCTTCAGCTTCAAGATTTTTGCTACTTTCTTTTCTATGGGGTTATCTCGATCTAATATTTCAAGTAATGGGTTAGTTGAGTTAACTCGTGTTGACTTGAGTCTTTCTTTCGATATTTTTTTCATTGATTTTTTTTCTTTCAGTTTTGCCTTTTATTATTTTGTTTACTTGAGAGTTGACTTCAATTATTTTTTTTAATTTCTTTTGTATGGGGTTAACCCGCCCTCACAAGTAGGGCGCGAGTTTGGCATACCAACTAGAGTCATGTTCTTTTGTTTTTTAAAAAAAAATTAATTTTTTTTAATTCATTCTTCATTGTTTGATTTGCTAGTAACTAAGCTTTGATTTTTTTTCTTTTTCTTTATGAAATTATCTCATTCTTATTCAAGTTTTGTTTTGTTATAAAAAAGAGTGTTGAGACCTTCTAAGAATATTTATAAGATATCTTTTTATAATATTGGTAATTGTTTATTTTTTTATTAGTCATTTTTGTTTTTTGTTTTCGTTGCTTGCTTTTTTTATAATGATATTATTAAATTAATTAATCTTATTAAACTTATTCTAATCAATAACTTGCATTTTAAATTTTTTTTTTAAAAAAAAATATGTTATCATTGCATGAGCATTTTTTTAAAACGGTAGAAGAAACTTGATCAATTCCAAAATATAACGCGGACCACCTATTGAGTATTCTACATCAAATCTTATCAATGGATCCACTTCAATATCCCACTTCAATTAATTCAATATATAATATATATCTATAAGTAAATAGTACGCCCGTCACGAGCTTAATCTCTATCATTTCGTTAAGTGATGGTTCAATTTCTTCGTAGTTTTCTTCACTTTGTTGAATTTAATCGATTCTCTCTCTCTCTTTATATATATATTAGTAGTAGGTGGTAGAGACAAATATATATATATATATATATATATATATATATATATATATATATATATATAAATTGTAGTAGGTGGTAGAGACAATCGAATATCAAAGTTCTTTATTTAAAGGTTTGGTCACCGAAAAGTCCATCATGTTTGTGACAAAATAAATGAGTGAATAAGTCCAGCATAATTTGTAAAGACTTTGGAAGAACATAGTCAAGGGGACCGATTTGACAATGAAAAATGACCTAAGAGAATAAAAAAAAAAAAAAAAAAAAAAAAAAAAAAACTGAAAGAGAAGGCAAATTCACTTTGCATATAAACACAGTTTAGTTTTCACTTTAACCATGTTATTACTGTTTTACTATTCCCCAAAAATTCAATGGCGATGGTGCTAGGGTGTTTAGAATTTTTCCCATGCGTTGAAAAATTGACTACGAGGTGTATATGTATTTTTTATAATTTTTTAGGATGGTAAAATTTTAAAATTTAAAAATTAAGAGATGAGGGTGTTTTTATTAAAAAAAAAATAAAACAAAGTAGAATGACATCTTTACCCTTGATATATATATAAAAAATTGTGAATTCAAGGGCCTTTTGTTTTTTTCATTATAATTTTTTGTTATTGTTTAATTTCACGAGTGTTTATATTCGTTGCCATATAATTAAATAAACAAAAAGTTTTCTTAAAAGGTTATTAAATCAAGTGGAGTCCATGACCCCGGTCATGAGTTTAGTAAGTTTAATGTATGAAGCTCTAGTTAATCTAATATATTGTTGCCTCAATATTAAAATAAAATATCATCTTGAATATTCTTTTAAGCCAAATTATATTTTTACTAGTAATTCAGGTTACTTTTAGACCCATTTAGTCAATTAAATCATATCGGAACAACTTCCACATGGTTTAATTAAAAATCATGATAGGTAAGGGTTTGGGTCGATAAGTTTTAAGGTTAGCTCGTTGGACCTGATTAAATATCAATGCAAAAAATTCCTTATGCCCTAGACTTTTTCTTACATTCAAATTTGGTTTTGGGCAAACCCATAGTGTAACGTGAGTTAGTATAGTATATAATAGTACATTACATTACAATTACAAAAGAAAGTGAACTGGGTGATGAAGTTGCTATAGCAATTCCTACTGTAACACAAGACACATAAACACAACTAATTACAATAATGAATCCATAATCTTTTCTCTTTTTTTCTTTTTTTAATTGCTCAATTATTTTTTTTCAATTTCATCATTTTTTGTTTGATTTATTTTGGATTGTAATTTATGATTTGTTTTGATTCGGTTCGTATGGGACTCTCGTGGTGCTGGGGAAAGAAACAACATTCAATCGATGTTCAATTTGGATAAAAAAAAAATCAATCTCATTGATTTAACAATTAAAGCTTCAAGGATTAATTCTAAAATTGACAATTCAAGGACTGCTTTTGAACAAAAAGGGGAAATAATTAGAGGGATTTGAACGCGCTAACAAATAGAAGAGGCCCCCTTACTTGGGTGGAATGTGTGGCGGCCTATGACAATTGCTTCCACACTTTTTTGATGTCATTTGAATTGCCTCGCTATGGTCTACCACCACATGTAATGCATGTTGACGACAGATGCTCGTTTTGAATCCAATAAACCATTCTTTTTCTCTTTTTTTCTTTTTTATTTTCTCTCCCCTCACCTCGATTTCCATGTCAAGTACTCTTGAAAGATCAAAATAGGCTTTCAAAATTTTTTTAATCAAATTTGATTACTATTATTTTTATTGTTGTTTTTACCGATCATTTTTTTCTATCAATTTCATCCTTCGATATTTGGTTTGTTAGAAAATTGGATTCGATAAATTTTTTATGCTCCTTCTATATGGTAATCTCAATCTTATGATCCAGGTCACGAGTTTTTAGGGTTGACGTGAATTTATTCTAGTCTTTTTCTTGGGTTGTATTTTTAAAATTAGTTTTTTTTTTTTTTTGCATCCTCAATTACTAGGTTAGTTAGGGATTGAGCTTCGTAGTTATTTTTTATTTGCTTTTTATGAGATAATTTCATTCTCATAACCCGAATCATGGGTTTGGAAGGTTCATCTAGATTGACTTGGGTGTTTTTTTTGTTTTGTCTTTTTTTAAATTAATTTTTTTATTAATTTCATCCTTCAACATTGTGTTGATTTGGAATTAAGGTTCATCATTTTTTTTCTTTTCCTTTTCTATGTGATTATTATGGTCTCATAACCCTAGTTGTGGTTTTAAAGGGTTAAGGCTTTCAAACTACTTCTTTTATTATTATTATTATCATCAAATTTGGTTATCATTTTTTTATTGTTGTTTTTACTGATCATTTTTTTCTATTAATTTCATTTTTCAATATTTAGTTTGTTAAAAAATTAGATTCGTTAATTTTTTTATGCTCCTTCTATATGATAATCTTAATCTCATGATCTAAGTCACGAGTTTTTAGGGTTGACTTGAATTTATTCTAGTCTTTTTCTTGGGTTGTATTTTTAAAATTAGTTTTTTTTTTTGCATCCTCCATTACTGGGTTAGTTAGGGATTGAGCTTCTTAATTATTTTTTATTTGCTTTTTATGAGATAATTTCATTCTCATAACCCAAATCATGGGTTTGGAAGGTTCGTTCAGATTGACTTCGGTGTTTTTTTTTTGCCTTTTTTTAAAATTATTTTTTTTCTTACTTTCATCCTTCAACATTGTGTTGATTTGGAATTGAGGTTCATTATTTTTTTTCTTTTTCCTTTCTATGTGGTTATTATGATCTCATAACCCTAGTTGCGGTTTTAGAGGGTTAACCGATGTTGTCTTGGGTCTTTTTTATTTGTTTTCTTTAAAATAAATAATTTTTTTTCCAGTTTTGTCATCCAATATTTGGTTGGTTGGTAGTTGCGCTTCATAATTTTTTAAAATTACTTTCTATGGGATTATCTCGTTCTGATGATTCATACTGGTGGTTTGAAAGGCTTATGGGTTGACTCAAGCCTTTTTTTTTAAATATAACTTTTTTTGTTCATTTTCATCCTTTAACATTGGGTTTGTTGGGAATTGAGTTTCATAATTCCTTTTAATTTGATTTATAAGATTATCTCATTTTCATGACCCATGTTGTGGATTTGGCCAGTTACCTAGATTGACCTAGGCTAATTTTTAAATATTATTAGATTGAATTTTTTTTTTCAATTTCATCATCTAGTATTTGGTTGTTTAGGAATTAATCTTCATAATTGTTTTTTATTTGCATTCTATGATATTATCACAGTCTGAAGACTCGGGTCACAAATTTTACAAGATAACCAGGGTTAACTCTGATAAATTTATTTTGTCATCATCTCAATATTTAAACAAAAAATATATGGATTATTATGTTATTGTCTCGATATTTAAAAAAGTTGTTGTTTAATATGTATTATATTTTAAATTTATAATTGAATTATATTTTTTATAACAAAAATGTTAGTTGTGCATTTATTTAACTTTTTTTAAATGATTCAACAGTGATGGAGCGCGGATTATGGATCTAAGTAGTTAACTATGTCATATTATATCAATATAAGTATTTGAAGGTCCCACAAATCTCAGGGTTACTGGAGGTTTATATAGTCATTAACTACAAGGCCCGTAGAATTAGTTAAAGTACACGTAAACTGGCTCGAAAACTCATATTAATTAAAAAAAAAAATCACCTCAAGGTAAGAGACCCTTTTATTAATGGAGTGTTTTTTGAAAGCAAACTCTGTCTAGGTTTGGAGGCTCTTTTGTACTTAGCATAAGTTTCGTTGCGATTGAAAATCCATCACCTCAAAGGAATAATAATATATATAAAAAATACTTTGTTTTTTCACCTCCTGCTCGTAGCTTCTCAGCTTTGAGTTGGTGCGTGTTGTGCATGAGTTGTATATTGGAGTATAGAGAAAGTTTGGTATGCTTAAAAGTTATTTTTAAATAGAGTTGTGTACGTATAAAGAATTTTATCTATTAGTTTTAAATAAAATTAATGTTAAAATTATCTTTCTATAAACAATTCTAACATAGTTTTGATGAGAAAAAAAAAATTTTACTCTTTCAAAAACTCTTTATTCTTATATACTCTACTATCAAAATTATCATGCAACCAGAAAACAATGTTGCAGTGATGCTATTAACACCAGATAGAAGATAATAAATTATTTTAAAGCTAGAAGATTAATTCTTGTTTTAATTTATCTGTTTAGAAATGTAGTTGTGTTTGTTTTTTAAAGTGTTTTTCATATCAAAATACATTAAAATAATTTTTTTTTATTTTTTAAAAATTATTTTTAAAATCAACGCATTATAACGATTTAAAATATAAAAATAAAAATTTAGCAAAAACAAAAATGAATTTTTGGGGTCCCAAACGGAACATATATCTTCCTTTTCTTTTTTACATCAACAAATACTATAAGTTAATTTTTTTATTGTTAATTTAGATGTCTGACATATTTTATAGAAACTAGAACACCAAAGTTTTTTTAAAAAAAAAAATTCTTATGTAATGTGCTATGACATTGTATCCTATTGAAACCCCGTCGTTATCGTCTTAGAGAATTTTCTCAAATGATACAATCTTGTAAATATAATCATGAGTTAAATATGATATTAAATATTGAGATTAAAAAAACATCAATTTAAAAATATTAAATATTGCATTTTCGATATTTCTATAACATAAAATTATAAAAATGCTCACATTTCAATGATGATTTGAATTAAAAAATCTAATTCGTAATAAAATTATACATTTCACATAATTAATTAATGTAAAATTATAATTTTATTTCCATGAAGAGTAATAATAAATAAAGAGAATTAAAAAAAAATTTAAATTCATATGAAAAAACACAAAATATAAAACCATTAACATTACTATTAACCATGGTTATTAAATCTATTTACTTGAGATATAACTCAAATTAAATTTAAAATTGAACCAAATAATAAATTTATCATGTTAAAATTTGATAAAATTTTATAGAAATTCAATCAAATCAAAAATTAATTTTGATAAAAAAATATTTAATACATGAGTTCAACCTTAATTATTCTTTTATATATATATATAGACACACAACCATTGGATCAACTACCCATGTAGGTAGAATCTTAACAAAATCAAGTTGAATTTGACAGCTATATTAATGCATGTCAATATCATTATCATTAACCTAATTGATATATATTAAAATTGAATTTTCAACTATCTTATCAATACAATTGATCTTGATGCATTGTAAAATTGGATTTGACAGCTACACTATAATGATCGATGCATTTCAATAGCATTACCATTATCGTAATTAATTATTTTTACTTTAATACAAATAAATATAAATTTTGAAAAAAAAAATATTAGGGTAGATTATATTTTTACCCTTACAGATTTATCAACTTCTACTGTTATAATTTATAGTTTTTCAATGTTACCCTTATGGTTTTTAATTTTGCATTTTACTACTAACCAACTAACAAGATTACTCTTTAATACCGTATTACTCTTTAATTATAGAATAATGGAGAAGATTAAATAAAATGAAAAATGGTGGCTAAATTATAAATTGTACAAATTAAAACTACTCTTAAGGATAAATTACTTTACTATTAAAGTAGGTAATAACATATTTGAATTAAGATATAATTGTTTAATATGTTATGATAATAATAGTTATAATGATAGACGAGAAATCACTACATAAATAAAGACAAAAACTTTATACACAGTTAACTATTTAATTAATCTTATTGTATTCTCCATGTTTCAAAGAGCCATCTCCTATCATTTGTCATGTCTTGGAACTCTTCTTCTGGGATAAATTCACAAAATTATTGTACTTTACTTGTTTTTTTTTCCAGCTTAGTTAAAAAAAAAACACTATACAAAATATTTAAAAAATAACACGATTTAGAAAATTGAGAATGACTTGTGTGATTTGGAAGTAAATATAATTTTCAAACTATTTAGAATTGTAATATTTAAAAGACACATGATTTAATAAAGAGAGAGAATAAATGAGAAATAAAAAGAAAAAAACCTTAGATATATTGAAACTTTAATGATGATACAATCAAAATCATTGAAAAGATCTTGACAAGACGAGTTTAACAATACAAAAAAAATATACCAACAATAACCAAAATAGGTCACACTAGTGGGATGATTTTTTTTTACCTTTTCTCTCTCCTCTCTACTCACAAATCATTAGGAGGAGAAATAAAAAACAAAGAAAGAAAAAATAATCTTGAAGGCACACCAAAGTTTCGATGATGATATCACTAGTATTGTTAGAAAAATCTTGATAAGATAAGTACAACAACACTAAAAAAGATCACAAAACGGTGAATAAAGTGAGTCATACGAGTTGTTCAAAGGTGTCGAAGCTCATTTATTTTTGAACCGTTCATGTGGTCCACTGTAGTTACTGTTGATGACTTTTCTTAGTTTTGTTTTGTCAATATCTTTTCAACAGTATCAGTGATATCATCATCAAAGTTTTGGTATGTTTCTAAAAATTTTTTTATTTTTTTTCTTTCTTCTTATTAAATTATATTATGTATCTTTTAAATTTTATAATTTGAAAGAGTCCAGCAATACTATGTCCACTTGCCTTGATTGTTTTTCTTTGTTTTGTCAAGAAGCACACTAGTGTTGCCCTCCATTATCTTACTCTCACAAAACTTATCTTGTCTTATCATATGAATATAATAAGGTTTCAACAATTTGCAGTGAAGGGTTTTGTATCGTAGGAGTTGGTTCTGTTTTTTAAATTATTTTTTATATAAAAATATTAAATTAATATTATTTAAATTATTTTTTTATAGTTTTGATGTGTCGTGTAAAAAATAAAATATAAATCTAAAAACATATTATTTTAATATATTTTCAATTAAAAAATATTTTTAAAAAACAACTTACAACACATTACCAAATACACTAATCAATAAAATTTTTAAAATAAAAGCATTTTGAAAAAATGATGGAAACTCTCAATAAGTACTCAGGTAAATCCGGTTATGGGATCATCTTAGCAAAAACATGTGCATAATTTTAATTTTAATTTTAATTCCTTCATCCATCTTGCTATAACTTGGATTTTTCTCTACCTATGATTGGAAAAAAAAATGTACGGCAATTCATAAGATAAACTCGTTTTAAAGTATGTGCTAAGATTTTGGAAAGCCAAGAATATAGTTTGTTTTGAATTTTATTTTTTCTCTATATTTTTATAAATTATATTTTCCAATCATATAATTTACATGTTTAACAACAATTTACATTCTCAATCTTGTATTTTATCCGAACAGCACCGAAGATCAAGCGTGTGAAAATTACAAGTTTGTGGACTTGAGTCCAAGGGTAAAGAGATTTGTTATACACGTTATTGCTGGTTTGATTTCATGAAGAGATTAAGAAAAGAAAATATTTTTCAACAAGTACACTACTTCAATTTTGATTTTGATGGGTTGTCTAAAATATCGAGCATAAAATGTTGTTTGATCGCTTCATTATTAAAAGAAAAAATGCTTGCTAAAATTGAAAAATCATAATAAAAAAAATGATGTTCTAACTATTATAACATGAGGGATAAAAAAAAAGAAAAATAATCATAATAATTATTAGAGAATAATATAAATTATATTATAGAACCTCACTTAACAGTTTAAATTTTTGGATTGAATTGGTTATTTAAAATGGTATCAGAGTCTCGATGACCAAGCGATCACGGGTTTGAATTTTACCATCCTCATATATTTGATAAAAATTAAGCATAAAGTAATATAGGCTTATGCAAATTTCAAGTTTAAAGGTTTTTTACTTAAAAAGATACGTAAGAGAATAATATAAATTATATTATGAAACCACACCTAGCTAAAATTAAAGTGAGAAAATGATGTTCTACCTAGGAGCAATCATATTTTTTTTTATGTTAGCTAATCTTAATCAATACACTAAATATAGTCATGTTAATTTAAAATCATGTTAAGGAATTACTTTATTTTTGTATTTCAACCGATCTATCTTCTAACTAGGATTTAAAAACCATTCCGAATCACGATAACTTTTTTTTTTTCCTCTGCCTGACAATGTATATAAAAATTGTAATTAAATAGGACCCACATTAATATTTTGTTATTTAAATTTGCATGTAAAAATTTATTAGACAACAATTCTAATCAAATATATATATTTTAAATCTTTAAATCACAGCCGCAAAAGCTTCACCAATGTCAAACACTGACGTATAGCACTTGTTCATTTATAGAAGAATTCAATGGAGACAAGATAGTACAGAGATACACGAAAGGTTCCATGGCATCACATGTAAGTTAAATATGGGTTATTTCCCATATTTTGTTAATTGATCTTGTCTTTGTCTGCACTGAATTGTCTCTGTCAAGCATCGATGCATAGTCTTATAGTATAAATATTTTCCCTCCATTATGCGGTGGCCGGCAAAAATGGGATTCAACGCAAAAGAGCACTAAACTAAAGGATGCAAAATAGTTTCCATGCGACCGACGAAAATGGATGATGTTTGAGAGTATGGTATTGATAATTTTTTAAAGTATTTTTTATTAGAATAATATTTTTTTTATATTTAAAAAAATTATTTTTATTAGCACATCGAAATAATCTAAAAAACATAAAAAAATTTAAATAAAAAAGTTAAATTTTACTAAACTGTATTTAGAACGCAACGTCAACCACAACCTAATTTTTTATTATTATTAATATGAGTGTTCAAACTAACTTGCAAATATCTTGTCTAATCCTACAGGTCCTGAAGTTAATGATCATGTAAGCTTCTAGTGACCCCCTAAAAAAATTCAAATTCATAACTTTTAAAAAATAAACCTAAAATCTAACCTGCGTCCACGTGAAGGATTAACCTAAATTTGATCGCTATTGATGGCATACAGGTTAGTGTTTGTAAACTTACTCTCGTCAGTGCCTTCTTATTGTCATTAAATAATTTCTGCGTCCATATGATGTGAAAGGTCACGCCATCAAGACAATGAGGAAGCTAAAATAACCAAGAAAAAGAGACAAGAAACAAACTTAAAGAACAAGTAGCCTTACAGACACATGAATCTGTGCATGCATATGAAAGCGATTGATGAAGAAAGTTGTGTAGCTTACAAGAACTTCCTATGTTTTTCCACGTCCATCCTCGTCAACAAGCACCAACATTATTGCAAGATACAGAGCATGATGTCCACTAACTGGTAAAATTAGGTGAGCTTGGAACTGAAAAGCTCCTTTTTCATGATGTTTAAAGCAGACCACAGGCAGTTTTTTATTCACTAAACAATAATTAGAACAAGGAAGTAAGATCTACGGAAGAGGAACGGAGAGATAGCTTGAGACTGGCTTTGTCAGATAGATGGAGACGAATTCACATGCAGCAGCAACTTGTAGCTAGCTAGTACGACGACATAGATCATTTATATAGTTAATTATTAATCGGACGTGATTAATCACAAGACAGACATATATGAGTAAAGACAAGGCAAATCACTGCTCAAATTCCTGGGGTTTATTTAAATTTCAGACTTGGACTGATAAAAGAGAAATAAGACGTCCGTTGCCCCCTCCTCCTCCTCCTCCTCCTCCTCCTCCTCCTCCTCTTCCCCGTCCATTATGACTTGGGTTTTTCTTGTAGGATCATAATGATTATTTTTTGAAGTATTTATTTTTTTATTTTTAAAATTTATTTTTCACATCAACAATTCAAAAACATTAAAAAAATAATTAAAAAAAAAACAAATTCAACATCAATTTAAAATAAGTCCCGTGATTCTTTCATCTGGGGGAGGCATTTACTGGGCTGGTCCTTGGTGGGGAAGGTTATTATGTTCCTATTGGTTTCTTTCCTTGTACAAAATATTCTCCTTTGGCACACCATAGGATTGACAATGGAAGTTGTTTTATTAGGCCCGTCAAGAATTCAGGTCTGTTTTTTTTTATGTTTTAAAAATAATTTTTAAAATTTTTCCTATTGGTTTCTTTTCTTCTACAAAATATTCTCCTTTGGCACCAAACGATTGACGATGGAAGTTGTTTTATTAGGTTGGTCAAGAATTAGGGTTTTTTTTGTGTATTAAAAGTATTTTAAAAAAAATTAAAATTTTTTTATGTTTTTCAAATCATTTTGATAGGTTAATATTAAAAATAATTTTAAAAAAATATTATTTTAATATATATTTAAATAAAAAACATTTTAAAAAAATCATTATCACATTTTTAAACACCCGAAAATTAATATTAAATGCGTATTACAGTAAATTTCAAGTGATTAAAACCAAATTAACACTATACCTAATACCTACACATGTTTCTTTCCTTTTACAAACTATTCTCCTCCGTCTCTTTTCTTTTTTTTTAATATGACCATTTACATAGTGATTGATTGATGAATCAGTTGTACATGTACATGATTTTGGTTATTTAAGAATATTATAGTAATTATTTTTTAAAATATATTAAAATAATATTTTTATTATTTTATAAAAGTTATTTTTGATATTAGTATATTAAAATAATATAAAGACATTAAAATATATTAATTTAAAAAATAAAATAAAATTTTAATTTTTTTTTAAATATTTTTAAAATACAAAAACAAACAATCTTTTTATATATCTAGAAGCATCCATACCCTTACTCTCTAATTTTAACCAAAATAGCTGAAAGTTAATTTTTTTTAGCTAGTTGATTAAAAAGAGCTATTACATCTAAGCTTTCTAAAATAAAAGGTCATTAATATTTTATTAATTTTTTCAAAATCAATCAAAACAGAGCATCGTGTCCCTCTCCTGGTCACCATCAATTCCAGCCGACAGCAACACGCTGCTTTCGGGCTGTTTAGAGATGTGATTAGAATTATTTTTTAAAATGTTTTTTATTTTAAAATATATTAAAATAATATTTTTTATTTTAAAAAATTATTTTTTAAAAAATAAAAATTTATAAAATTGCCTGCGTTTCCAAACGCTCTCACTCCACGCCGGGAACCACACAGTCGACCCTCCAACTTTGCTCCAGCGGTCAGCACAAAAGTCCAACCGAAGATTCAACCTCCATTCAGACCTATTTACCCATGGTCCATGCAACACCCCAAAGCTCACACAAAATCATCACTCTCATATTTGAAAGCCCCTCCACTGTTCAATATTTCTCTCACGACCAACGCCGGCGACGGCAGCTTCCGCAACTTCGTCACTCTCTTTCTCCTCCACCCACAATAACCAGCACGCCGTTAACGTTCAACCCATCCACGACTCCAACTCCACCGAAACAACCCTCTCTGAAACAGCCACAAACCGCGTCCTCACACCTTCATTTGAGGAGTTGATGAACAAGTACTGCTGGGCTCCAGCCCAATGCCTAGGGGCTAATTCCAAGAAAAAAAATATTAAATGTTAGAGGTGCTCGCTCGCTTCATTTATCTAATTGAAGGCAAAAGCGTACCTGTCAAGCCCACGAGGAAGTGGGCTTATATCACCAAATCAAAGTCCAGTTTGCCAAAACACACTCTCTCTCTTTCCGGGATCCATGAAAAAAAAAACAACGGTCCATCTCGCTCACAATTAATCCTCCGAAGTCCAACCATGGATGTAACTGTATTTTCCAAAACAACTTAAATGGAAGATTGATAAATCAAACCAGATTCATGTCTTGCATAAAATATTTTAATTTTTTTTTCTTGAAATATTTTTATAAAAAAATTAATCCATATAATATTTTACATTTATTTTATTTATTAGAACAAGTTTAAACTAATTAAATTTAAAAAATCTGAACAATATTTCATTCAAAATTTCATCTAATTTTTTTTATTAACGTGAGTGTCCGGGTCAGCTTCCTCGCATTTCAACTAATCGCACGAGCCCTGAAGTTAACGACCATGTAAGCCTCCAGTAATTTCGAGGTTTGTGAGACTCGAACTGGTAACCTCTAATTATTTTATTTTATTTTATTTTTTTGATTCACATGGGATGTCCGGGCCAGCTTGCACTTACCTCGACTAATCCCCATAGGCCTTGAAGTTAACGACCAAGTAAATCTCCAGTGGCCATTAATATTAGTAATCTCAGGGTTCGAACCTGAGATCACAGGGAGAACAAACCTCTTGATTCCAAACTCTTATCATTAGACCATCTACTAGATAATTAAACTCTAATTATTTTTAAACAACCATCATGTTGTTATCATCAGCATCATACAATCATTTCTATTATCATCAGTATTATTACTAGGTGTTCTTAAACTCAATTGAGGAACTAATTAGAAATAAAATACAAGTTATATATTGAAAGATTAAACCCGGGTTGACTTAAAAAATTTAATTTATCTAAAATCAGCCATGTTGTTTATAAAACAACCTTTCATTCTCTTATATCTTATCCAAAATCTGTTTTTTTTTTTAACTAAAATGTCATCTCATCTTGCCTTAGCTGACTCTACCCTCTCCTCTCACAACATCATTTCCACCCATTTTCTGTAACAAAACATTCAACCTTCTCCTTCTTTCTTTTACATCTTTTCTTCTCCTTCACTAACCAAAAAACTAAAACTATCAATATTTATATTTTTCATACCTCTAAAAAACCTTCTCCTAACTTCTCTTAATCATGCCATGTTACAAACACAAGGTTTGTTGTCATCTTAACATTCATGATTCAGATGTTGAAAAAACCCAAAGTTATACTTGCTCTAACCTTGGCACAAGTTTTGAGAGTGATTTTATGAGTTTGAGAGATGACCTAGATCTAAATTTGGTGAAAAAGATTTATTGTTTATGTTTTTTCAAGAATTTTTGAATCAATTTTTATGGAATTCATTTCTCTATCATTTGTTCTATATAAAGAGAAGACATTTTCAATTTGAGGGTTTAAGGTTTTTGACTGGGGTTTTACCTGGATTAACTACATTGCAAGTCAACCTTATTTTTTAATCAAATTAATTTTTTTTTCTAATTTTTCTTCAACCTGAATTGGTTTAGGTTCCTAGTCAGTCGGTTCACAGGAGGGTATTTGGGAGTGTGGTTGTGATTGCTTTTCAAAGTGCTTTTCACTCAGAAAAGTGTGCCAATAATATTTTTTTTATTTTTAAAAAATTATTTTTGAGATTAGCATATCAAAATAATTTGAAAACATAAAAAACATATTACTTCAAAGCAAAAAAAAAAATTCAAATTTTTTTGGAAGCACTTTTGAAAAGCATTCCCAAACAAGCACTTACAATTATGTTATTATTATCACTACCATCTCACTGCTATCATCCCATTACTCTTCAACCACCACCTTTTCTCCTATCTCATTATCATTTACCATAACTATCATTACTTTACTTGATATATGTAGATAGTAGGGCTTTTGTTTTTCCAAAGGAAAAAACATGTAAATGAGCAAGCATGGGCTTTTTATATACATTGATAATACTTAGAAAAACAATTTCTAGTCATTTATGCTATGCATAATAAGAAAATTCAAGCCTAGCTAGGATTTTCAATACGGCACTAAAATTGATCTTGATCTATCCAATTTTATCTCAATATATTTTTTAATGATTTTTTTTGAATTTTCAGAAGTAACACACAAACTTTTCATACACAATTTTTTTTACACACACCCAAATTTTTCTGTGTAGAATAGGCATTATTTTCCACCAATAATAACATCTCTCGTCATCAATATTTAAGTATCAAAGTATCCTCTTGAGGTCTAGTTTTTCAAAAGCAATCTAAGTTATCCTAGAGTAGAATTCAACCATGAAAAACTCATATATATATATATATATATATATATATATATATATATATATATATATATATATATGTGAAACAATTGCTATGAAGCAAATATATGTCAATATCCAAGAGATGAAGGTGGCAAATTGCATTGATAAAAAATCTCCGAGTCTACTAATGTAACAATCTTTTTTATAGTGACTAAAATGGAAACAAAAGTAAATTAGAAGTGCCAAAATAGAGAAGAATGACATATTTAAAAACAGGTTTTAATTAACGAGAATACCTTCTCCTTCCTTACTTTACCTTGAAGACTCGATCCGATCTAGCATAGCGAATTCTCTCTCAGTGAAACAAAACACCAAACCCAGCAACCTCATCGTTTTTTTTTTCATTAAAAAGAAAATCTATCATCAAATGATTACTGTCTCCGTGAAGCCATTGTTCACGGCCATCTTCACACTCTCGCTTTTCCTAGCTATCGTTTTGCTGTCTCCTTCTTCGCCGTTTTCATCGGTCCCTTCAAATAAACAAGCGTAAGTCACATTATACTAGAGCTGCTTGATGCCATTTTATGTAGTGCGATTGTAATTGGGTTTATTTACTTGTATTTTATTTAGAGGGAAATCGGATATATGGGGTGTTAAGAGGCTTGTGGAGTGGAGGCCGTGCAAGTGGTGGATTCATGGACCTCGCATCGGTATGTCTCTTCTGTGCATCTGATTTTTGCGTGGGCTCTTTTGTTTCTGGTTTCTTTTTTTTTTTCCTCTTTTACTGAATTATGCACTTAAAGGGTGTTGGTAATAAATCCAAACTCTCTATATAGCTTTAGTGAGATTTAAATATATTTTTTAAAAAGCACATACGAGATAGAGTTCATTTACTTGGCTTTGAATAGAAAGAGAACAGAATTTGGAAACTTAGAATGGCAGTGAGTTTGAGTTATGGGAAGCAAGTTCTTTTCTTACTGTGTTGTCAATTAAAATTTTTACTGATTCAAGGTTTGTAAATGGCTTGGATTTTGGAGGAGATTTGTTTATGCACAAGTTTTTTCGTTATTTGCTTAATATTGAAATCTGGGATAAATCTGATGTTTCGGGAGGGATTCAGGTGTTTTTTTTCTAATCATCATGTATGCTGCTCGGAATATGGTTTGAGTCAAAGTAAAGGAATTCTCCTGCCTTTTTCTTTTCTTCTGTTTTTTTTCCCCTGAGTCAATTTTAATTGGTTTTCATTGCAGAAAATTGCATTGGTTTTTTTTGTTGAAATCATGCAGCCCTACCAGCGGAGAGTAATGGATATATCCGTGTGGATTGCTATGGTGGCCTCAATCAGATGAGACGAGATGTGAGTGTGGAGTGAACATTATTTTTTGTTATTTCCAGGTAATGCTCGTTAATGTATGCTGTGTTCATAAATGCTCTTTTGTTTATGATCTGTGCAGTTCTGTGATGGCGTTGGCATTGCCCGCTTGTTAAATGCAACTCTGGTTTTGCCAAAGTTTGAAGCAGCTGCTTATTGGAATGAGTCAAGGTAGTTGTTGATCATGTTTATCAATTACCACTGGTTACAAACTCGGAATAATTTAGATTGAATGTGCAACTTATGGAGATGGTCTTCATTCTTGCATTCTGAATAACTAGATAAATCAAGGAAAAATTTTGAAATCCATATCAAACATGAGTTGATTTACTTTATTCTTTTGCCAGATGTTATAACTGCTCCAAGTAGATTGTGTCTGGGATTTTCACGACTTCAAATTTTGTATGCATTTCCATGCAACATTATTAGGCTATTGTCATCATGGATCAAAATTTAGCATGTTTGGTGGAACATACTTTTAAATGGATGTGCTGTGTTTGATGTTGTGGCGATTTGGTATGTTTTAATGGAGTGTAGAGTGTTTAGGTATTGAACTTTGATTCAGTGCAGTTAGATTGATGTTTGTGTTTTTTTGGAGCTGATATTGCCGCTCCACATGTTTATATTGGTGCTTGTGCTTCATTTTTATTTTTTTCATTTTCTTTACAGATGGCATATGATTATGAGATCTAAATGCATCAAACCCAAGGACATGTTGTCTTGTTTGCTCTCACCAGCGGATGCATGTCATCTGCACTAGTTGGCACCTCTTTTAGGAGTAAAACGTCACCGTTTCAGTGTCATTTGAGTCCTCTGTTGAACATGTTTTTTTTTATGAACTTTTGGCCGCCAAAATCATTAAATCTGATCCCAAGACAATACTACAGTGTCTTTCCAGTTTTCAACCTCAAATCATCTTTTAAATTCAAGATCTAAACACAAAATGAAAACAACTTAATTTTTTTTTTCCCTGATCCTTCTTATTTTAGGTCTAAAAGCCACGTAAATGGGGCAAAGGAATATGATGATGGCAACAAACTGACAAAGGGCCATCTAGGTTTTGGCAGTGTCGGCCCAGTGCCATGATCTATTTCCTTTCTTGTTTTTCCTTCACTCGCAGATTTCTATGGTCAGTTTATAAGAGGTCAATAAGATGGTGCAAATAAGGTGGGTTTTTGAAAGTTAAATCGGTCCAATTCATAACTAAAAGTCAAACTACTAATTCAAAAGGAAATAAACAGCACCTAGTTTATCTTCCCCAGCCAATCCAATGTGTAGTGAAAAAAAGTGAAAGTCGCAGATATGGCGAAAAGGGCACGATGCTTTCCACTAGAAGTTTAAGTAATGTGCTGTCACTCTAAGATTGTCTATGTCCATTCATAAAAACAAAAAGAAAGAAAATTCTGTGGAGCAGCAATAAAGCTCTCATCTCTACTTCTATTTCTTTTCAAAATAAGCAGATATACAGTGTAATTTCCCTGTTCATAATCACTCTCCCCGCCACTCAATCCCCCAATAGTGAATTATTTCTCCTCTTCTATGGAAAGTCTTCTTTTATCCATAAGTAATATGAAGATTTTATTGCGCTTGTTTCATTTTTGATATTCGTATTATTCATACTGTTTTAAGCAGTGTATCTAATGTAATAGACTGAATTGGAAACTCTTCTTTTCTTGGTAGCATTGTGAAAATGTTTGAGATGTACTATAATCCAATATCAAATAATGTAGGCTAAAAGCATCTTTATGTGTTTGAAATTGATTGCTGTCATTTCATGGACAATATCAGTAAATGACCCTTTAATTGTACTTCAGTGGATTTGCAGATGTATTTGATGTTGATTACTTCATTCAACAGATGGATGGCTTCATTAAAGTTGTTAAGGAACTGCCACCAGAGGTTGCATTAAAAGAACCCTTTCGTGTAGACTGTAGCAAAAGAAAAGGCCAATTTGATTACATTGAAAGTGTCCTTCCATCTTTATTGAAATACCAATATATTTCAATTACACCAGCAATGAGTCAAAGAAGGGACAGGTACCAGATTGCATTTCAATTTCAATATATTTTTTTTTGTGTAGTGATTACATGACAATGACTGTTAGGCCTGTAAGTTTGACTGCATGCATATTTTTAGTAGCCCTAGGCTTTGTTTTCATTTTAGAAATGGTAAAATAGCATGCAGTTTGTTATGTAAGAGTTTGCACCTTTTCTTTGTTTAGGTATCCTCTGAATGCAAAAGCTGCACTTTGTCAAGCTTGTTATGGTGCATTACGCCTTACAAGAACCCTGGAACAGAAAGCTGCAGAACTTCTGGAAGCTATACCGAAACCCTTTCTTTCGCTTCATCTTCGATTTGAACCTGACATGGTTGCATATAGCCAATGTGAATACCCAGGCCTTTCCCCTGCCTCCAAGGAAGCTATTGAAGCTGCTAGGGGAGACAGAAAACCATGGACTGGGGAGCTGGCTCGCACTTGGAGAAAGCGAGGGAAGTGTCCCCTCACGCCTAACGAGACAGCCTTCATTTTTCAGGCACTTTCCATCCCTACGAACACAAATATATACCTTGCAGCTGGGGATGGCCTGATGGAAATTGAAGGTTTAAAATCTATTTACACCAACGTGGTCACCAAATCTGCACTTCTCAGTGGTGAGGATTTCCTAAATATGCACGGGAACACAAAAGCTGCATTGGATTATTATGTATCAATCAACAGTGATTTTTACGTGGCTACTTTTTTCGGTAACATGGACAAGATGGTTGCTGCAATGCGAGCTTATAAGGGGTTGCATAATACCCTATTCCTAAGCCGGAGAGCTTATGCAGAGCTCACTTCTAAGGGCTTGGATGGGAAGGAGTTGATGCAAGCCTTATGGCTGGCTCACAAAGAAGATTTTGCCATGGGAAGAGGGTCTGCTCTGCCTGACTGCTTTTGTGACTTCAAATCGTGATTTCATGTTTTAGGATTTGACTTGTTCGAATTTCTTTGTATATGACTAGTCCTGTAACATGTGTTACCGCGGGTAGGTTTCTAAATTAATTTTAAATGTAAGAGAAACTATTGACATTGGATATCATGATTTTTTTAATTAGAAAACAAAAGGTTATTGTTTATGCATGATAAAATAAATAAATAAATAAATAAAATTAATGAATTTATAAATTAAAAAAGCTTGTTAACATAAATTAGAGGCCGTCTGGTAATGTGACTGTGGATGAGGTTCATTCGTAGCCACAGATATAAATATTTGGTTAAAGAAAAAACATAGTTTGATACTGGTAGGACTCACCAAAAATTCGGTTGTGCTGTAAGTTTTGTAGAAGTAGCATTTTGCTGCTTCTCGTGGAGAAGAACCACTGAACAGTGGAGCAATGTTTCATTGTCGCATTGTTCATTAAAGTGAACAGTTTTTTTCTTGAAAAATCAATGCAGTTAATTGTTTTTTTTTTTCGAAAAACCAATGCAGTGAATTTTAATTCACTCGCACTGTTCACGTGAATATTTTTTTCTCTTGAAAAACCAGTGCAACATTGATTTTACTCGCATTGTTCACGTGAACATGAACAATAATTTTTTTTTGTTTTTTAAAAAATTAATTTAAGGTGAATTAAATTTACTCGTACTGTAATCTCAATTTTATTCCTGATAATATTTTATCTAATTTTATTGCACGCTAAAAAAATCATGGAAACTGTAGTTCTTGTCGGATGAATTTTGTACGTAATGGAATTGTAAATAATTTAATGGAACAATAAAAATTTTTATATATAAAGTATGATTTATTTCATGATGTAATAGCAATAGTTAAATCTACAATATTTAAATTAAAAATCATAAATATTAATATATATTTTTTAAAATTATTTTATAACCTTAATTTCAAAAGCATTCTTAACCAAACACATTAAACTATTTTTTATTCAACCTCAATTTCAATCACAGTTTTAACCAAATATATATATTTTTCCAACCCAACCTCAACTAAAAATACCTTTTATAAAACAATTTTTTTCAAACCACAACCACATGAGTTACAGCAATGCCAAACACACCTACTCTACTAAAGATAAAGATATTTAATGCAAATATTTTATAATGGTTGTTTTTTTATTTTATCTTAATTTTGGGGCTAAAAACAAATAATTTTTATTTTTATGAACTTTATACTTCATACAATTTATTTATATAAAATTTAATAATTTAAAAATAAATTACAATAATTTCTTTTAAGAATAAATATTAATTACTATTTAAAAAAATTGAAATAAACATTGTTTTAAAAAAAGAATATGAATTAAAAATTAAATAAAAAAAAGGGCCAAGCATCTCTAGGCCTTGGCCAATCATAAAAAAAACTTTAACCCTCGTGCTTTGTTATTAAATTGTTTTTAAGTCGTTTGCTCAAGTTTTTTTTTTTTTTTTTAAGGGGACAACATGTTTGTTGTGGCCCACAATAGTCTAAAACACTAATAAATTCATTTTTAAATCAAAGCACCCTCTAATCATTTTTTTTAAAAAAAAACTTTATAAACCATGTTTTATTTTTTTATTTTTTTTTGACATTATCAAAAAGCAACACAACCTATATTGATCTCCTATGGAAAAGACGAACCTATTAGCACTAAGACTGGCATTTTGATGGTAAGAATGTCATCATTCAAGCTCTTTTCTCGTTCTTAATATATTTTAGTTATTTTTTTTAATATTCAAGAATTGAAATGTGAAAAAATAAAATTTAGTATCGAAATGTCTATTAAAAAAGGACAAGATAATACATAAACTAAAACTTCAAGGAGTACTAAAGTTTTCCGCACGAAAATACAAATGAATCTTCTATTTTTTTTAAAAAAAAAATATCTTTGTTCTCTTAATTTTATTGTTAACTACAAATAAAAATTTTATTTCACAAAATTGATTTTAGTTCATGGTTAGATTATTGTTCAACATTTTGCATACAGTTTAAAGTAAAAAAAAAATCTTAGAATGTAAAAATACTAACATAACTTGAAAGAATGAAATTAAAAAAAAAATATAAAAGAAAGTGTTCATATAAACAATGCAATGAACAATGGATATGGTTATGGAGGAAAATATCCAACGCACTGTACCTTTCCCTACATCCTTCAGTTTATTTTGTAATGTAATTTGACACTGATTGCAGTTCCCATTCCAAGAGCTTATTGTTCGAATTTCCTTATAATTTATTTTGCAATTGTTTCATGCAAAACAAATCCCCCCAAAACCTTTGGCAGAAGAACAACAAAAAAAGAGACGTCTACAAATTCATTATGCATTTTTTAACAGGCTTCAGATTCATATTATCTGGAAGTCGTGCTTCTTTCAACTGGGATTTCACAGTAATTTTACAGTCCTGGTTTTCTTCCCTGTTCTCCTGTGAATTCTAGGAGTGACATTTCCCTCTCTAACCTCATTTCTTCTTCATGTCAGGACCTCCCTGTAACTTTTGGAAGTAGGAACGAGGAATTTACACTGCCCCAAGATGTGTTATGCAGCATTTTGGAAGTCCGTGTATCAAAAACAGTACATTTTACTCTTAGCAGCTCTGAATGAGCAAAAGATAGTATGAGATTTTTTATTGAACACAGAATTATGAACAACTAATATTGTATTAATTATGCACATGCGGTTGCCTGAGAAATTGCCACATTGGGCTCTAGGAATTTCTACAACCATGGGTTGTCGGAGACTTTTTGTTCATAAAAAGTTTTATAATCCTCTCCATAAACCCACCAATTATTCACCATGAAAACTCAAAGGAGAGACCATATATATATATATATATATATATATATATATATATATATATATATATATATATATATATCCATGTGCCTCTCACTAATCACCAATAAATAAACAACATGAATACTATACCTTCTGAGGCCTTTTTTACAGCAAAGTGTTGAATTCGAAGAAGACAAAAAAAAAACCACTTTAAATCTCGAACAATAATTTCTCCATTTAAATAACTCCAACTATATATATGGCATCTTGGGAATGCAGGATACATCTCTGCCAATAGCTGCTTTTCTGTCTTGGACTTCTGAGAAATATGCTTGGATATCTCTGACAGGAGCAAAAATTTGAAGCATGGAACCGAGCAACAGGATGGAGATTCGTACATCGCACTGCTGCTAATAAGTAAAATCTGGGGTTGCCGGTTAATCAGGCAAAACATAGAGCACTTACTATAAACAACCAAACTCTCAGCAGCAGAGGGCATTCAGGTACCTCAATCATAACAAATTATCGTCCATGTCCAAGGATGCAACACCAATCATTGCTAATAAAATGTTGTCAAAAGACGTTTAGATGCCTAGACAATGAATTTCAACGAACACTTACATGGTACCTTTTCGCGGCGAAATAACTTTTTTATTTTGTTTATTTTGTTTTAAAGGTGAAAAAAATGTAACTTTAAATGATTATGTATATAATATCATACATATATTTTTTGAAGTTATAACATATCATCTTGGTTCATTCCGGCGTTCACCTAACACCTTGGGCATTTTCGCCTTTGACAACACTGGCTAGTTATCCCACTTTATCCAGATCTGCAACCACAATCTAGCCATGAAAAATTAATCCGTGGAACACTGACTGCCTCAGTCAAATGAGACATCAAATTTCTACTAGAAAGCTATAAACTAAGAAACACTTCAGAATCAATTTCTGCTGCCAAAGAGCACCATTAAACATTCCACCTTGCAACCGTCACCCCATTACTTCACAACAGTATCCTTTCTCCAGCACTTCTCTCTTCCCTTTCAGGCTGTGCCAATTTTGATTTGCAACTTTTGTCCTGCACAGGTACAATTATGAAAAAGGTTTAAGAATTCCTATCATTAGAGCAAATGGATGGATTTGAAGAACCGGAAAGGTTTGGTTTTCTTCCCTTATGGCAGAATGCATTCATGAATAAATTTCATTAAAACCCCATGTGTCTAGTTTCTGTTCCTACCTATCTATTATTAAATACACATTAATAGAAGAGATTCAGTCTAATCCTAGTGTTCATGCAGCAATCGACTCTACAAGGAAATTTAACATGTAGATTAGGAGATCGGAAGGGTGAGGAATAGTATGATTTTGTAATAGCCGTTCACTCCAATAGGCATCTTCACCTGGAGGAGCAAAATCTACCCTTTTTATTATTGATAAACAAACTATAGTACTTGATGTACTTCATGTCATCATCAGAAGGAACTATAAAAAACAATTATCACCAACAGATGACTTTGCACAATAAAGCTTGTTTCATCTTTATATTGATGCAACTTCAGGCAAGTCAGCAGCTTGTCTAGAAAAGGAAGGAACAGGTAGTGGTGGTGCACTGTGGGGATGACAAGGAAGGGGTAACCATATTGTTTTGGTTTTTACCTAATGTGAATTCGGCTTCATAAAGAAGTAAAGTTGAATATTCATTTCATGAAGCTCAGTAAGCACCTTTTGTGTGTGTATGCATATTTCCAAAAAAGAATTCCATTGAATCGCTTGTTAGGAACATACAAGACCTGAAAAAATGTTCTACAATTCTGCTTTTCAATTTTAGTTTATCAGAACAGCAGGTTCACCAAATTAAGGCACCACTTGACATTGTGTTTTAGGTGTTTTCTAATGTTCTTTTCAAAGTGTTTTTTTTGTTTGAAAAGCACCAAATTGATGCCTTTTTAGGTGCTTCTAATGGTTTTGTTATGCGAATATCAAAATCATCGAAAACCATTTAAAAAAACATCAATTTGGTGCCTTTACATATAAAAAGGCACTTTCAACCGCATTACCAAACATACACTAAAATAACTTTTGACAGTTTATCTACCCTAAAAAAAGGTAACCATATTTTATAACACAATATGCTCCTTTTGGTGTATTAGTGCAATTTTTTGGATGTTTCATGTTACAACAACTATTTTTTAAGAGATGAAACCTCTAACACCCACTACTACTATTAGTCGTGATGATGCAGAAAACAAGAGAGTCAAAATTGTTGTATTCTAACATGATTTTCATAGACAAGGTATTTCTGAAATTTCTAGACTTGCTGTAAATTCTATAGGTCTTGGTTTTTTTTCTATTTAGTATTTTATTAGTCCTAAAGAGTAATTAGCTTTATTAGGATTTTCAAATAGGATTATAAGCATTTTCTTATATAGGAAGATAAGTCCTAAGAACTCTATATAAAGGTTATGTAATTGTTCAATACAAGAGGAAATCAGTTCATGAAAAAAAAAATCCAGCAATTTGCCTTTGATAATATGACTCAATCTTCTCTTAGGTGTGACTCCTAGAAACCATATTAATAAGACTCTAATAGCTTCCAACAATTTCCAGCAACTCAAATCCCATATTCAAACAGCCTCCATGGAATTACTAAGCATCCAGACGTTCAAGCCCAATCAGTCCTATAGTTACTGACGATCAAAAGACCAACTCAAACCCTAAAATGTTAATGTCCACAGCTGTAAAACAGCCCCAAAGCTGTCCTTTATCATGTAGTTCAATATAACATTGAACATAAAAAATTTTGAATCAAAACATCAGCCATCACTATCAACACATATCAGCTTACATTGATATACTTCACAAAAGTTCAAATTAGAAATACTAGGCATCTAGAACAATGAAGCGGTAAGTTCTGCAAAACAACTTGATGCATCTGCTAAGCCCAACAAACAATAATGAGCAAAATAATTGATGCTTACCAATGTTGGCATCTAAGCAATAGATAACAAAGAGATAACACACTCTTTTGGCTGGCTAACCAGCTCTTTGTCAATTGAAACTGCAAAAATTTCAAATAAAAGGCATCATATTAGAAAATCAAATCAAAACTTTAAGCCAATTTATATATCACATTTGATGTAAATATGCCTAACATGAAAGTCAGAGCGGAAGACACGTTCCCACTCATAAATACATACAATGAGGAAGTTGCATGATGATTTAAAAAGAACACCCTAAGTCCATGAAGATAGATACAAATAACAAGTATAAAAGATGGCATGAGACATCAGTATTCAGTAAGTAGAGCAATTATTGACAGGTGAACATCCAAAACTCACATGCTCCAACACTCGTAGATTAGAAAGAAAAGAGTAATGCATTTGAAACAGACAAAGATAAGGGAAGAAATTGAATGAAAACTTACAAGAATCATGGCACCATCCAGTTAGAAGTTTAGAAATTTCATTTCATCAGGAACTTATTAAAAGCTACAACAAATTAATTGAATAAAGGGAACGTTCCCTTTGTTTGATGTTTAAGGACAAGGATATCCATATGGTTCTGTGGATGTATCAGAGGACAAAATGAAATGAATATCCCCTGCTGTGTGGCTGTGGTGTTACAAAACCAAGCTTATCTGAGCATTTCCATAACCTCAATTCAACTTCTAGACAATACAGCTTGCAAGGAGCGCAAATGACTAGAAGGAAAAGGAGGCACTCTCTTCTGAGCTAAAGTCACGATCACCTTAGCCTTGTTAAGCTGCCCATTCTTCTTCAGCCCTTCAAGCAGCGTATGAATGGTATCCACATTCAAAAACCAGTTATTTCTCATGCAATCTCTACACATTGTATAAGCCAAATCAAACTCCCCACCCTTGCATAAATAATGAACCATTGTTTGGTAAACTTTAACATTAAATTTATGCCCCTTGCCACGTAAAGAAAAATACACCATTTTGGCCATCTCAAGTTTACCAGTCTGGAAAAAGCCTTTTATAACCAAATTATATGTAACCTCATCAGGCACAATCCCAATTTTTAGCATCAAACGCATGACATCATTTGCATGCCATGCCCGTCTTATGTTGACCAAATACTGAATTCTAACATTAAATGTTGCGAGATTGGGTAAACATCCCTTAAGCACCATAAGATTCCACAATCCATTGCCAATCTCTGACCTGTTGTTCTTATAAAATGCTGACATAAGTGTGGTGTATGTGATGACATCTGGCCTTACCCCTGACTTTTCCATCTCTACCATGAGTAAATATGCTTTATCCAAATTTCCCGTTTCACATAAAGCCTTAACAATGATGTTAACAGAAAATATGTCTAGCTCAATATCAAACTTCTTCGGCGCCTCATTAACAAAGGCCTCGATTGCTGCTAAATCACGGGTTCCAGTCAAAACCTTCAGTGCAGCATTGACGGATTTAACAGTCCTTTTACAGCCGTGCAAATGCATATTATAGAAAGTATCAATAGCATGCTTTATCATTCCAGCCTTTCCATACAACATTATAATCCTCACCATGAACCCTTCGCGCCTACCTTGTGGAAGAGGCTTCTGGTGCTCAAGTAAATGCTCAATGTAATCAAACCTGTTAGCACCAGCCAAGCGAGAAACGGTATCTTCAAATGCAAACCGATTCTCCACAACAAGCCTATTCTCAGCATTGGCCTTGAAAAGATTAAATAGCTTTTCAGGGTCTCTCTCAGCTTTAAGCTTAACAAGTGCAGGTTCCTCCAAAGGTTTCTGGTTTTGATTCTGAATGCGGTTAGATACAGCTGCAGGACTACGACTTAATGCAACGGAGGCAGAAAAGTTGCAGAATCTGCGAGTGTTTCGCAGAGAGAGCATGTCTTGGTTTCTTCCTCAAATTGAAACATATCCATGTTCCATCCTCAAGATCCAATGCAATAACGTCAAGAAACCTTCACAGCACATTTAAAAAAAAATGAAAAACCAGAAAAAAGAGGATTTCTATCAAACAAACACAAAAGCCTGCCCACATTAAAGAGATTATCTTGACAAGATTTTTAATGAAAATCCATACCCATTACACATGGAAAACTCGCAGAGGAATTTTATCAAACAGAAGCATACCCATATGCTAAAACAATGATACCAGGCACCGAGTTGAAGAAATCTTCAAAACCCATGTGGAAAATAGAAAAACCAACAAGATGAAACTCAAAAAAGCAATCTTGAGATAATTAAGAACATGAATTAAGCAAAAAGGAGCAGTGTATGGATATATTTGTTCAGTGTTACACAGAGTGACAGTAGTGGCTATAGAAACAAATATGAATAGAAAAAGAGTGAGGATTGGATCTTCTGGGAGGGAAGGGGGCTTTTGTTGTTTTGGGATTTAGGTTTTGGAGTTAGGACTTCTAAGTTTTTTGTCAAGTGTTTTGGGAAGATCATGCCATCATGGTAAAGCCAGAAAGAAAGATACTGTGGGCTGCCATGCTGTTATTATTATTTATTATTATTTTTGGGGGTAGGATTTAGGTTTCGTGTCACAAATTTAACCCTCAAAAGTTTTGAGAATAGTTTTGAGCATAGTTTCCAGATCCGGTTTGATAGCTGGTCCGGTTTAAAATCCGGGTTTTGAGTTTTAGTCAAGTTAATTAGGTTAAATTTTTTTAAAAAAAATCAGAACAATATTATTTTAGTAAAAAAAAATCAACGAGTTGTAATTAGATTTTTAACCGGATAAACTAGGTTTTTTCTTACCTTATTTTTTGTCAATCCAGCCTAGTTTCAATCTCAAATCAGTTGAATTTTAGATTGACCCAGACAGACCGACTGAATTTCATAACTATGATCGATAGGGTACGGCTACAAGAGATGGGATAGAGAAGACTGATATGTGTTACAAATCAGATGAGAAACTCTCTTATTTGTAAATCAATTATTCTTAATTATTTTTTAAAATTAACATTAAAAATAATAATCGACACCCCAAATGGGAAAATCGATTGCGTGCTGCTAGAGGCAAATAATTGAGTTTTATTTTTCTTCTTGTGTTGTGCTTTCAAGATTATTGACAAGTACCATCATTCAATAAAGAATTAAAGGAAAAATAAATCTAAAAAGATTTGTAATGATTTTTTTAGAATTAAAGATAAACTAATTAAGATTGTTAATTTGATTTGTATTAAAGTTATTTTAAAAAAAAATTGAAGATCCTATTGAGTTGTTTGTTACATGTTAGTTCATTAACCAAGTTCGTTTTGCCCTTTTAGCTCGGTTCTATTCCATGAGTGTTTACAGCATAAACCACAAGAACTCTCATTTAACTAATTTTGACTTCCATTCCACATCTCTCGACTGTAGGTGTGTTTAAGATTGGAATAGCAATTATAATTTAATATGTTTTTTATTTAAAAATATATTAAAATAATATATTTTTATTTAAAAAAATTATTTTTGATATAAAAATATTAAAATAATCTGTAAATATATATAAAAATTAATTTTTAACCACAAAAAATTTAAAATTAAAGGAAACACGGTTTACGCCGAGTTTCCAAACAAACCTAAGATCCAAATGGATTTATGGTTTGCAAGCGGGCTTAGGCATAAGCAGAAATCCTGGAACATTTCAGCCAAAAATCTACAAACATAGCGAACTTCACAGTGCTTCTGGTGCACAATCATCCATCTTTCTTTCGTCCACCTTACAAAATGGATAGCAAAGTTGATACATTCAAGGTCAAGCCAGGACAGCGGGTGCTAACTACTACATTGCAGCTCTCGAATTTTGTTTCAGCCATTAGTCCTTTGAAGTTATAACAAGCAGTCCCAATGCGCCAATAAGAATATACTGCAAGAAATGAAGGATGGTCATAATTGTACTATAGTGACAGTCAAACGCACAACAAATGGTGAGCATGAAACAATATTTTAGTTTTCGCAGATGATTGACAGAGAAACCATACCTTGATAATAGGCTTTTCGGTCATTATAATCGTTACCCAACCAACATAAGGTAAGAACCTGCAAAAAGGGATGCAAGCAACATGAAGAACCTGCTTGGTGCTATTGAGTTCAAATACCATGACACAAACCCAGTATTCAAACAGCCTGACTATCCTACAAAGAAAAACCCTGAAAAAAAAAGATAAAGTTACGGTCAAAATTTGTACCCAACAGCTCTGCCCATGATGTGATGCCGCTGAAGCCAGAGCTGCCCTTGAGCATACAAAAGCCTGTCATCCCCATAATTGTTATCTCCTGATAAAAACATCATTTTAGAAAATTAGGGATTTTAATAGAACAACAAGATTAACATTTTTGTAAGATCAATCACATACGAAACGATACAAAATTTGAATATTGAGAAGGATTATTTAATGGAACTCATGATTTTAACAGTTTTAATATCTAGAAGCAGCCAGCACCTTTTGTGAGGACATCAACTTCCCCAGTATCTTGCCTTTCATGGACCTGTGAAAAAAAGTAAATGTTATATGTAACTACATAATAGTTTGATGATAATTAACTAAATTAGAAGTGAAATTAACAATGAGAAAGATGGACTTTCAGTTTTCCCTCTTATTTTTATGAAAGAAAATGTTGATTTGAGATCAGGATAAGGAGGCCATATCAGCAACTATCCAACTTATATTTTATCTACCCTGGTAGTTTCTTAGCAAATGTAGGAAATTGTCAACATCCATTTCCACATACTTGAGATGTGTTTCACTGATTGGCAAACCAGGACACAGTCCTCCCACCCCTACTGTCACCCCATACACACTCTCACTTATATCGGCATCCAGAATGCATCACTTCAATTTTGTTGTCACACACAGAGTGCACTCAACTTATCCAAACATAGATTTCAGTATCAATATAGCATTAAACTAAATTGCAGTAAGATCAGCCAAATCTTTACCTTAATTACACGATGAACAATTGGAATTTCACGACCCTGGTCAATGAATAAGTATTTTCAGAGTTAGCATATTGGTGGGAAAAGTAGGTAGAAGCATGACAAAACACCAGCGGATATTGAAGGAAAAAATATTACAAGCATACAAAAAAAAATCAAAGAATTTCCACAAGCAACAAATGATATTTTAAAGTGCAAGATCATTACAACATGTATACATGTATTCAAACTATAGCCCCAAATAATCACATCAACTGAAACTTCAATGCTCAAACACAAAAACCATTTTTTAATTGCTAGATTTACATATTTCCATCTATTTGCCTTTTCACACCTGATGGTAAAAACTTGATAGCAGTTTTCATGAACGACCGACAAATTTTTGTTTCACAAATAGCAAATGATTTACGGTAAAAATACATTATTAAACTCTGTCACCTTTCATCCAATATAGAGGTAAAAGCAACATGGCAGTACTTATAAATATGATTTATGCAATTGTTCAATCAAATCGACAGTTCTTTCCCTAATCTCCAATCTTCATATAGCAAGCAAGTTCTATTTATTAGTAAATTATGTTTTAATGTCATAGTAATATTAAACTAAAGGAAACATGGTAACCTACATACAAGGCTTGAAATAATAGGAAAGAGAAAATTGTGTTAAGCTATCTCAAACCAGACTAAAGAGCCATAAATAAAAACACATGATAAACCTTCACAAAGAGAAGGCCCCTAAGAACCCAAACATGTTCCTCTGCTATCCATGCTGAGATGGAAAGCATATATCTCAAGTACAAGCAGCCTTGGACCTTCGTTTCTGTAAAATCAAAACCCAAATGCCAGCCACTATTTCCACTACTATCAAGCATACAACTTATACTATAATAGAGTTATAGTGTCACAGGAACCAAAACCTCATTTCAAAGTCATTGAAAAGAAAGCAGGCGATGGAAAACAGAAGGAAGCCTCAACAATTTACCCAAAAGCAGACTGAAAATACAACCAGGGATATTATGCAAAACAAAATATAAGAAAAATTAGAAACTTACATCAACATTAAAAACAACAATTTCTCCTGCACGAATAGGATCTTTACTCATGTGCAAAAACAAAATGTCACCCTGAAAAAAGAGATTATAATTAGTCATACAGTTTGAATAGTAAAAATTGTAGGAGTTTAAGTGCGATGAAATGTATTATCATCATCAAAACTAAAAAATAACAATTAAAGCATTAAGAATAACTTCCTGTTGCAAATATTTAGACAAAGCATTTTTATGATAATCTCCTAAAATATTCAAAATGGATTTTACTAAATCAACTAGCAAACTAAAGTTTGATGTTAAATTTCATTGCAAATATTCAGCAAGATCAGAGCAATTAAATACATAAATAACATGCAAATGATGTCCTGTAAGACTTCCAGTGCATCCAATTCAATTATTTACAAAATGTTGTTTATTTTGCCACTGTTTAAGCTTAACCCGAAGCATGGGTCAGATAATGCAAATAGTTATGTAGCTATGTATGGGGAAAGGGGTAAATTAAATATAATCAAGGCTGCTAGTATGAGATGCAAGGCACTTTTTGTCACCAGCAATTCAAGCATAGAGGTGCAATATAATGAACTTAAAAAATATTTTAGTCCCAATCATTTGTGCATCGTTAAAAAAAATGTAAATTTCTAATCAAATTTCTGCTTTTTCTAATGAAAATGAAAATCCTATGAAAAAGTGTGTAATTCTAGTGAAGGACATACAAATCATATTGTGCTAAGACAAAGCATTGGTAATAACAAATTGGACGTTGCACCCCTAAATTGTAAAATGGTGCTCAGAATCAAAGAACTTCAAAAGAGAAGGTAAAAACCACAAGAGGAATGCATGCAGATGGCCAAACATTCTGTCATAAAAGCCTCTGCATGTAAAACGTAACTGTTCACAGAAATTGACATGGTACTTTTTTACTTCTTCTGAAGCCTCCAAGAGACAAGGTCATTTAACAGAGAAACATCAAGCCTGAGGAAGAATTCAATCTCAGCTTCCATAATTGTGAAAACTTGAGCGAGTGATTCTGTCCTCCATGCTTGACAAAATAACAGAAAAATGCATTTCTCTTCCTTTTTTATTGTAACTGTTTGTGTATATTATCACATACTTAGAAAACGAATATGAGTGCAAAATGGGACAACATGACCAATTAAGGATCATCTTATACCAATAATAATTCCTATCATTCCCATGTTATTCTGCTTACCCTCTTGAAGCCAGGTTCCATACTTCCAGAAAGAACAACCACCACAGGAGATTCACTGCCAGTGATGCACATCAATGCCTTCCATATTATTAGCGCAGATGTAACAATCATTCCTGGAACCAAAAGCAGATGTCTCAAAACAACAGATATCCTAGCAGATAGAATACAGCCAGACCCCAAGTAAGAGTTCTCTAGAACTGCAGTTTCTTCTCTAATGGCAAACTGAATGTGCTTGAATATTTGAAATTCAATAATGCGAACTATCCAAAATCTCAAAGTGAAGGAGAGGTAACTTAACCATGTGCCAACGAATTACAAATATAACAGGAGTGCTTAATGTGTCCTAAACTGAATCATGTAGCGTAGTAATTAAGGAACTACAGTAGATCAAACATTAGAGGGCCTAGTTATTACCTGCTAGTTTTTGTGCCATGTTATTTGTTTTATGAAAAGATCTAAAGATTTGCATGAAGTAGTTCAATTGGGAACCAAACAAAAGGGGGGAATTTTGGACACTTGATAATGCCAACCACAGCCCGTCCCAAACTCAAATGAACAAATTATACTAGATTGAAACTCGGCTCAATTGTAACTGAAAATTGCATTGAACCATGCAAGGGCTAAGCATTTACATAAACAGATTGCAATCATTTCACAGTTTGTTTTCAATAAATGATTAAATGCCAAGCAACCAAGTAGTACAAAATCATAGTCAAACTCGAACGCTTAAAACCAACTATTCATTGAGAACATATAAAGACAAGACGGTGTCCAAAAATGAAAATTTTCTGGCCATTTTGCATCTTTGTATTCTATGGCATATTCATCTCTCTAAAAAAATAAAAATAAAGCTCACTTTACTGTGCAGTATGAGTCCAATGACTACACTAAGCACACTAAAGTTCAGTTTAAAGCCCCAATTCTTAAACCTTGGCAAAACAGCAATTCCCAATTAAAGTCCAAACCCTTCGCGGTATCATCACTGCCTGCCTAGCTGCCTCACCCACCAAATAACATTGCATGCACAATTCAACCATCCAAAGAACAATAATAAAAAAAGCATAAAATTAATTCACAATTCAAACTTTAACAAATGACCTAAACTGACGGCCTGGGTGAGTAGCTGCCGAATCTGGATCGATTTAACGGAGTCTACGGTGTCTCCGATCCAACCCATTTTCCTTTTCTTCTCTCTACTCTTGTGATTGTGATTGATTCTACCCTCTTCCTGTGATTTTAGGCTTTTCCAAGGCAGCGTATAGCCTAATTGAAACGTTTACTTGTTGGAAAATAGCGTTAGCAGCACTGCAGAGAAGCTTTCAACGACATCTCGGAGTTTTTATTGACTAAACGGCACGTCGGTAGAAAAATGGAAATTTTCCCACAATAAATTGGTTTCAAATCTTATTTTCCAAATATGGTGCTTTTGATCTTGTTTCCGTATACATTATTTTCTATATATGTCACCCAGAAAAAAGTAAAAAGTAAAAAATAAAAAATAGAATAAAGGGTAATGTATTTTCGAGAATTTCCACTCCTTTTGCCTAAACTTTCTATTTCAAAAACTATATTTTATATGAATTCTCATTTTAATTACAAGAAAGTCTCGAGCATATTAGGCACCTAGGTGCCTTTTTTATATTCTTTTTCATATTGTCTAATCTCCCATGATTTTTTTATTATATTTTAATTTTCTATATTGTTTGAATTTAATTTCAAAAAAACATGAGTTTCCTATGATTTGTGTAATAAAATCCAAAGAAAACCATGCCCCATTGGATGTATATGGAAAGGAGGTTTCTTGAAAATGTCACCCAAAAAAAGAACCTTGATAGTAGTTTATAAATTCTGCAAATGCTAAAAAGTGGTCTGGATAATATTGCAGAGAAAGGTCTCTCCATCCACGTGCCACTTTTTCGTCCTCTTCCAATGGAAAGGTCTCTCCATCCTCTACAAATTCTACTATTTTATTTAAAAAAAGTTAATAACTCAAAAATATATTATTTTTTCATCTTATTTTATTTGATAGGTTCATACACTATAAAATAATTTCGAATTTATTTTTATTGAAAATCATTTTTCTTAGAAATCATTTTTTAAAAAGAATTCACTTTCTAGCAAACAAACACAACCTTAATGTGAGAAAAAAAATATTATTTTGAGGTTTTAAAAATGAAAAACATATTAGTATATTTTACTTAAAAAATAATTAACAAGGTTATATGTGTAATTGTATTTAAAATATTTATATTATATGTATAGTCATTTTATAAAATAATATATATATACATATATGATATAATAATAAAAATTTCCACCATTATATTTCTTATATCTCATTATTTTATTATAAATGATCAAATAATTATATTTAATATTCTATTAGATAAACTAAAAAATTAATAGTTTATTTTTCATGGCATAACAAAACACTGAAAAATATTTTTTAATTTTTTTTTATGAGAGTGTCGGACATAATAAAAAAACTCACTTTTTAAGAATGCCTAAATAAATAGCAATTTGTAGTTATTTTTCATTTTTTTATGTCTAAAAAGAACTCAAAACTATAACTCTTTTGAATTTAAGAATTTTAAGAGGTTGAATTTAGTTATGCTACTAGATAGGTGGCCCGTTTTATGCCGCAGGTTGCGCTAAATTTTTCTGAATTTAAAAAAAATATCTAGGTAATGATAACTCAAGTTAATATGAGTTAACTTGACTAACTTGCAATACGGGATATGAAATAGAAATAACCCACTCTAAGAAAACAAAAAAAAATCACAAAGTTAAAGAATCAATAACCAAATATCAAGGATGAAATAAAAAAAATCAATTTTAAAAAAATTAATGTAAAAAAAAACTTGAGTTAATTTAACTGACCTGCCACCCACAATTTGAGATTGAGATAAAAAAAAATTAGATTAAAAAAACTAGCAAAAAAGAGTGAAGTTAAATAAAAAAATGAAAAAAAACCCAAGTTAATCCAGGTTAACTTGACTAACTCGTACTCAGTATAACCCCACATAAAGAAAAGTGAATAGATCATAAAGTTCAAGGACCATAAATTTAATGCTGAATTATGTAATTGAAAAAAAAATTCATAAGAAAAACATTGAAAAAAAATCAAAGTCAACTCAGGTTAACTCAACTAACCCGCTACTCAGGATAACCCATAAAAGTGGAATAAATAATAAAGCTCAAGGCCCAATAATATAATGTCGAATTATAAATATAAGAAAAATTCATTTTTTAATAAAGGACATAAAAAGAACTAAACTTAAATCAGGCTCTGATCGTTAGACCAATATTACGCTATAGAAAGGAAAACACAAAAAATCATGAATCCAATCATAAAAAAAATAAAAAATAAAATAAATAGTAATTAAAATAATGAGGATCAAATTTGGTATAAAAACTAAATGAAAGAAAATAAATAAAGACTAAATTGAAAAACAAAATAAATTAAAAAAATGATAAAAAAAATAGCAATCAAAAGGATAAGGAACATAATTGAATAAAAAATAAATGAAATAAAATGTGGTGGGGGGATTGAAAAAAAATAAATCAAGAAAAGAATAAGAAAATATAAATAAAACAAATAAGACCAAATTGAATATAAAAATTAAATAAAATAAAATGTCCAGGGATGAGATTGAAAAAAAAAATCTCAAGTTTCAAAAAGTATTAAAAATAAAATAAATAATAATTAAAAGAAGAATAAAATTAATAAAAATAGAAACTGAAGGATACTAAAGATTTTTGGAAGGATTGGCATTCATTTCTAAGCTGGGATAGATAAAAAAGAGAGGAAAAAAAAAGAATTCACCAGAACCCAACAGTATTTTTTCTGTGGGCATGCACCCCATCACCATGAAAAGAGCGACACATTGCTTCTAACACTGTCGTGGATGGTGAATTCTGGTAATCATATGACCCTTCACATTGCTGAATTTTAGTTTTTTTTTTTTTAGCTTTTAATGGTGTAAGCATAATTTTACTTTGCAAAAAAATATTGAAAAGATAAAAACAACCATGGATAAAAAGTAAATTTTTGTTTTTGTTTTAAGAGGTTTTTGTGTTAAAATAAATATGTAGATAAATTTAACCCTAATCAATTTTATAATATCCAATGAATTCTCTAGGAAAGATAATTTCACCCTCAAATACGCGTTTTGATTCTTTTTAATCGATGGCTTTTAGTTTTTTTTAAATACTCACAAACCTCAAAAGTAAATTAGAAAAAGAAAAAGAAATGTCTTTCATATATTTTCAAAAAAGAACAAACAAAGAACAAGTGAAACTATTCTTTCCTACAACATCACCCCAGAATAGAGCGTTGTTTCGTTTTTCAGTTATAATAATTTATAATGTTAAACATTAACGGCATGCTCGAGACAATGTTATATAATATAATAAAATTTATAATGCAACGTAATAGGATAATGCAATAGCTACTTCGGTTTCTAAAATTTAATCACATGTAATGAAGGTGCGACAAATTCACTGTGATTTTCAAAAAAATTATTTTAATCCACATATTTTATTTACAAATGCTCCCTTTTTGAAAATGTTCTTGATCCTTGTGTTTTATAAAAACTAGAATTTAAGTCTAATAATGAAAGACTTTTTACAATTAAATTCCTATATGATTGCTCTTAATCATGCAATGACCCATCATGTATATATAATGCTTGTAATGTAAAATATGTAATAAATCAATATTTAAAGAATTACACACACAACCACATATAAAAATATAATGGACCGTTATATACATGCATACATACCTTGAGGAGAAAAAAAAACTGAAATGGTAAAACCTACAAGTAAATTCCACTTTAAAATCATAATCTAACAATCCATTCTAATTCTTTTAGTTTTTCTCTCTGTTTTTTTTTTTTTTTTTTAACAATGAGCATTATACTGGGCTGACACGAGATGACAAGGCACCAAGCGGAAAGTTAATCGCACAATGCGAAGAAACAGGGGGCATAAACAATAAAGGAAATTTTGCACCTTATTTTGTCCAAAACTACTTTATCAAAAGAAAATAAGTACAAGAAAAACAAGAATCCAATCAGTGTAAAGGAGGCACACAAGTCCAGTCAGTGTAAACGACGCACACAAGTCATAAGATTATATCCCACAAGTCCACTTCCTCCGCCCCAACCGGGGGTGTCGAGAAATACAGAATCTTAAAACTCTCGTCCTTTATATGGCATTTCCTGTATGGAGAACAAAATAATCTACATGAGGTGACTGGTACCCGCTCCAGTGATCTAATAAGAGCACGGAATGGTAAGTTTTACACCATTTTCAAGAAAATAGTAATATATTCCTCAATTTTTCAACCACATTCATGACTAGTGATTTATGGGATTGCTTATGTTTCTCTTTTTGTTAATAAATGGAAATTGCTATTTTAGGCTTTTGTTTTTTTTTATAAAAAAAACAAATTATGAATACTGTTCTCAATTTCACTACATAAAGAAACCAGCTTCGGTGTTTTTTCTTAATAGAACACTAATTATAATGCAATATAGTAAAAAACAAGACACTTCTCTATCAAAATTAAAAGATCAGAATTTTGCTTACAGGCTGGTAGGTTGGCATGTACAAGACTTGCCTAGGGTGGCCAACAAGCATCTGCTGCCCAAACTGCAGTTATATGCATACAGCTAGTCATATATAATTATACATGTGTGTTCATATGTATACATGAACAATTTTACATTCAGAATGCCAGAATGCCAGAAATACAAGGTAGTAAATATTGTACCTGAGGTCCACCTGGATGAAAATATGCTTGCGGAGTTTGCAATGGTGCAGCCTGTGGATTAAATATAACAGGCTGTTGCCCATTGAATGAAGGTCCAAGCTGCAAATTCTTGGTAGTTAGTCACTTTTAATAAATGAAATTGGATGTGAAGTTCGAAAAGAACCACCCATAACACCTGTTGAATGCACATTCTTACATTTAAAAGACACAATCACCATCCCCAGAGTACTGAAAACATGCAGAGATATTATAATCACAACATTAAATCAAGATATCCAAGAATGATATTGGAAATCAGTTTTTCATTATTCACCAATATTTTAGAGTTCATTTGTAAAGGGGAAAATGCAATGAACCATACATCAGTTTTCCAACCACAGTGCGGAGACTAAAAATATATAATAAAGCATCACAAAAACCTAACTCTTCTTATATTTAAACTAAACACAAAAAGGAGAACAAATAAGCAATCAAGCAATCAAGTTATATCTTAGTAGAGGCAATAAAGTTATTTCAGTACTTACAATTCCCATAGGCATGCCATGCATATGTGGTAGATTAGAAACATTAGGTTGAAAATAGAAGGGGCCATCTGACATTGGGGAAGGGGGCCTAGGAGGCATTTGAGAAGGGGTGAAACTCTTGGCATTGGGATTAAGTTTAAATTCCTGATAACCGAAATAAAAAAATAGAAACAAACACCCAAATGTATTAGCCAAGGGCATGTTAAGAAAATAATCAAGGTACATATTTTTTTATTATTTCCAAACAAACCTTGGCATAAGGATTTAATGTTGATTTCTCAGAAGATAATGAACCCATTGATGAGCTTGGTGATAAACCAGGACCACTAGAAGCTAGCAAGGCACCTGCACAATCTGAATTAGATGAAGTGGAACTACCAGGTTGTCCACGAGGGTTCACAGGCTGCGTTTCTCCAGATCCTTTGACAGATGCTGCATCCTCTAACGGTTGGCCAGGGGGGCTAGCCTTTTCATTATTTTTTGGATAGACATTGGATGAAGGGGCATAAGCAGTGGTATTCAAGGATGGCCTCCCTTTATCAGATTCATTTTTCTTGCCATCCAGTAACTTGGAATCTACAGAAAATAAAAGAAAGATTGTTTGAAAGAAGATGAAGTTTAGAATTCATAAGTTCCATTAAAGTGAGTATCATACATTTCTACTCAAAATATGCGACACAATATCGGCCAGGTGCAGCTGGAAAAATGTAAGAGAGCAAACCCAACATATTTTATTAATGATTACTTCATTACAATATTTTCATAACTCAATTTATTTTTTGACAAGTTCGTACAACAACTTCATAATAAAAGTTGTTCATACTACAACTTAAATGATGGATGAAGTTAAGGAATAGCAGAATAATTGACTCACCTTCACCTTTTGGCAATTGAGCATCCTGAGTTAGCTGGAGATTACATGAACAGAGATGAAGAACACACCAATATTAGAGGCATCACAACCAAAGGCAATTAATAATGTTCTCTTTTAAGTTTTGAGCAGAAAATTTGTAAGTAATTAAAGTTTTACTGACTATCTGCTCTTCTACAAGCTCCTTGATGCTGTCAAGTTCTCCATGTTCATGATGCCGATCCTCTTGGACCCTATCGCAATTGTAGAATTCAAGAATTTAAAAAATCAACAAATTCATTCGTCCTCCCAAGAACAATTCTTGTGAAATGAGATGCAATTTAAGTTATCATTGAGGAAATACTGAATTAAACACAATAGTAAGAACCTGCTGTCACTATCTGAAGTGGAGAAACTTTTAGAAGGTTCTGATGACAGCTGTGCAGCAAGATCATGAGATCCTGGATGATGCAGATCTGCACAAGTACTTGATTGAGAACATTGTGCCTCATCCTTGGACAAAAAGAAACACAGAAATTCAATACAAGTACGACAGCAGGTAGTAATTCCTTAAAGAAGAATTAACATAAATCAAGACTAACTGCCAGGCAGGAGATGCATGAAAATAAATGACTATATAGTGCTCCAAGTAGAAAATATGCTGAAATTTTTTCTTTAGAATTACAAAGCAAGTCAAAAAATGCTCGACTTTGAAATACAACAATTTCTATATAAACTTAGTGATTATTTGAGGAAATACCAAGGAGGAGCTTGATAACACTCGAGGCCCATCATTGCTTTTTGCATGGCTCAAATCAGCCAACTTCTTAATGGAAGAGGCAGATGGCCCTCCAAAAGTTTCACTGTTGTGAGAATTCATCACTATATCATCAAGTTCTTCATACCCACCATCATCAATGGCTCCACCTCTATAGACTGATGAGTATCGGGTCTCCTCATCGATATTACAACTTTCATGAAGATTGATGCCTCTTTCCTGTTGGATGAAGTAGCAAAAGCAGTAAAAAAAATGTAAAGAAAAAATAAACCAAAATAGAAGCAGAAAATGACATTAGGGATAACCTCACCTCTGCTAAGTGAAGGTCGCTTGTTTCCTCCCACTCGATCTCTCTTGCTATCCTCACAGCTTCCCTTTCCAATTCTTTCATCCGAGGACCCCTCTCCAGCTTTGTTGTATAAAGTTCCTCGTCAAAGGTGCTTTTTACTCCAAACAGCATTTCATTTGTTTCAAATTGATCCCAGCCCCTAATATGCAAATAAATAAAAATAAGCATCAAATCAGTAATAAAAATTACATAAGGATACCACAAGATTACAACCACAAGGAGAAAAAATAAAGGATACTGATTTTAAGTCTCATGTATTAATGGAGAAAGGATAGGAGACATTTAACATGGGTAATATAAGCTAGATTTCTAAGATCTATGTTACACTGGATCCCTTTTCAATTATATATTTGTATCAACCACAGAAGGTTTAACCTTAGCCTTACGGTAACCAAACTTCAACACCTCTGTTTTTGTAAAGTTAACTGAATCCTGAAAAACCTAACCACAGGTAAGGATCAGGCACAACAGAAAATATGTCCACATGCTTCCCAAAGACATCTCTCAGGGGATGTAATCTATAGAAAGCAAGTTTTCAGAATAAGTTTTCTATGGTATCTTGTAGAACAATCCAAATTAACACTACAATTTTGATGAGTATAAATAGGGAGAGGATGAGAAAACATGATTAGAAAGCTGGAGAAAACAAATTCATTCACGAAAATACAAGCAGCTGACAGCAAGGTAAAGATTAGGCAGTTGAAATTCTACTGAACCAGAGAATATATTAAAGACAGTAGAACAATTACCAAGAAATTTGGGGAAAGAAATACTTATTATAACAACCTATTCCAATGGCCATCAAATATGTTCTCTGATTCAGGGCACTGTGGATCATCTTTGTCAGGGATCCAAGGTTCCAGCTCTCTCTCCGCTTCAACTTGTCGTGGTTGTGATATATGGGAGTCAATCATAATTTCTTGCTGCTTTGCATGTTGGGGCTCATTGGACATCCCATCTACGGTAACAGAGACATCCTGGCACCATATATCAGACAGCATACATAAACATCCATTTAATCTGACACAACCTAAACTTGTTCTCTACAACATTAACTAACAAATCACATGCATTTTTTTTCCTCTATTGTTCTTTGTTAACTTATCCAATAAATATCACCCCAGGTTCCATTCAGAACCACAGGTCAACAACTTGAAAATCAACTTCACTCAAGAGACCAGATTCAAACAAGCAGAATATGAAAGAAAGAAAATGTAGCAGAACCTTTCCAATAACTTGCACAACTTCTTTTCCAGGTAAAATCAAAGTCTTTGATGGAGCCTTGCTGACAAATTCTGCCTTTTGGCCTCGGAAAGAAATGTCCTTTATCAGGCGAGCCATTTTCAAAATTATAGCTGAAAGAGAAAAGCAAGAGAATGCTGAGAAGGAAATAGACTAACAGAAGATTCCATGTGAAAGCTGGGTATAATTTGAATCAATCTACAAAACAGCTAACAACATGAGTGAAATCTCTTCAACTAAACTAAATCAACAGAACTTACCAAATTCCTTTTCAACATTTGTTGTGTAACATGTTCCAGAGTATACAGATCCATTTTTCAGCTGGACTTCCACAGGATGCCCAATTAGACAAGTTGTTAAATATATGAGCCGTTCTCGCGAAGGACTCTCATAAACTCCAACTTTTCCCATCGCACCTATATCAATATTGTTAGAACAGAATATATAATCCAGAGTGACAAGTGCTTCAGGCCATGAGAGATTACCAGCATTACCCGATCTATTGGTATGTGGTTTTCCAGATTGCACCTTATTTTCAAACCTCGTCCCCCAATCCCTTTCAGCTCTCCGACGACCAAAACCATTAGCAGAAGATTTGGGATGCATAGCCTGTTGCAAATTCATCTCAACAGCAGCACCCTCTTCTCACAAACAAAAACATGTTTGAAATCAGTTCAGATCATTGGGATACAGTATGGCACCAAAGATGAGTGTAGATCCCTTGAAAGCACTTATAGACGCAGTAGCAAACAGATTTTAGGGGGGGAAGGTACATCAAAATTTCCAAGCATATGGAGGCAATATAAACTTAGATAAAGAAACATTAGAAATATAATTTTACCCATCCCTGACATGTTTGAAACAAGTAACTTGTCTAGTTACACGGGTACCATGCAGTTACTGATTTAGCACTTGCATAATAGACAAGATATTACCACGCTCCTAAAAGATGTGACAATTTTCAAGGGGCTAACTACATATGTGTTATTCTATTCATTTATTAATCTTAGCAATATGGGTTATTATCCGCATCATTCTTTTATATGCACCTTTAAATTAGTATATAACATATAGACAAGTGCCGATACACAACTTAGGAAAACTAGGATTACCCAATACCAGCAAATATATAGCTCATTTCCTCAAATCTAGAATAGCCTCGTGTCAACAAAAATCCCATTAGTTCAGTTCCTTCCCGTCGCTCTCATTTTCAGAATTCTTACCCCCTTACTTCCACTACTATTTCTACAGTCTTGCTCCTAATCTTATAAGAATGCATTCTAACCAGTCTCAACAGACAAAAGAAGGGCTGTATTAAAGTAACCCTAATGCAAAATCTGCTTATAGAACTATTATGTATGATTCAAAACTTAAGGCATTTAAATAATTCGAGTTTAAAGATATTGAAAGTGTGAGATCAAAGGAGAGAAACAAGTAATTAACAAAAGGATCGAAATTTACCTGAAATAAGCTTTAATTAATTGAGCTGTAATTTGCTTTTGACGCAGCGTCGACGACTCGAGTGGTTGAGATCAGATACAGTTAGTGGAAGGATTGGACTCGGTGAGTTAGGGTTTTTTTTTTTATCACAGACCATAAAATAGGAGGCGGGGGTGCATATGCATGTATTAGCGATGGGAAGTGAGCGAACTCGGTCTGATCGAGAGAGAGAGAGAGAGAGAGAGACCGTATGAGAGAGAGAGTTACGGGCGTGTGTTTTTTAAAGAGAACGTGAAATATATATATAGAGAGGGCGATGACAAATTAAAAATTGAGGAAGAATGGTCGGTATAACGCTAGAGTGGCTCTTCCTTTACTTTTAATAAGTCTCTGTGTATCGACTTGAAACTGATCGATCATCCAGTTAAAAACTTGAATTGATCTGCTAATTCAGTTGATTCGCATCTAACCTGAGTTTTCAACTCATTGATTTTTTAAAAATTTTTATTGATTTTTTTTTTAAATAAAATTTTTTAGCACTGACCCGAGTTGACTATCCAAAATTGTAATCTTGACCTTGACTTGCTTGTTTTAGCCACGTTTTCAAGTTAATTTCAAGCATTAGAGATATGTTTTTAGATATTATGATTTTTTAATTAATAAATAAAAAGATAGTGTTTACTTTCTAATAAAATAAATTAATAAATATATAAACCAATAAATTAAAATGGAATTGTTAATATTAATTAAATATTAAAGTGAAAATTTAATCTTCTTAATAAAAACAAAAGATAAATACACATACAAATATTTAAATTTAGATTTTATTTTATATGTTTTTATTTATTTTATCTTAGAGGTTAACTTTGGTTGTTAAGAACAAATAATTTTTATTTTTATAAATATATCAGATAAATAAAGTTTTTTTCGTATAAAATTTAAAAAATTAAAGAAAATTATAATAGTCTTTTGAAACATTATGAAATTTAAAAAAAATTTAAAACATTAATTATTTTTTAAATAGGTGAACTAAATAGTTTAAAAAACAAGAGAGTGGGTATTAATTAAAATTTAAACAAAAAAATAATGCAAAGTAAAATAACAAAATAAATAAATAAAAGAGGGAGTATTAATTAAAATTTAAATAAAAAATTTAATCAAAAGTATTTTAAGAAAAAAATAAGGCCAGACCTGTTTGAATTTTTGTGTGTGAAATGCTGTCGGCTTCATTTTTTTAAGAAAAAAATAAACAATGACGGATGATTTATAATCCTTTGCACCATTTTCAAATAGTTTTTGGTGATTAAAAAATTAAAGTTTAAGTTTTAATATTTATTTTATAATTTATTTTTATTTAAAAACACCTGAAAGATATCTTGGAAGCTTTTATAAATTCATTTTCGACCCAAAATAGCTTTATAAAACAAAATTTAAATGAATAAAAAAGAAATTTTAAGAACTTTATTCTATTTTTTTTTAACATGATTAAAGAACAATATAATCTCCATTAAATTCTGTTTAAAAAGACAAATTTATCAACAACAAAATCAATATTTTTGATGGTGGGGAGGTGGATTTTTTTTTTTTTTTTTAATCTAGGTGCGCCGCCCAAGCATAACTTCATTGCATCATCTGCAGCTGTAAAAACAGTAGCGTCATATCAGAATCCTTGTCAGCATTCAATTTAGTGCTAGAAATGGCTCCATATATGCAGCCACCACAAACTCCATCGGGGACGAATGTGGATTTCCAAATTACGAAAGGTGCTAAGTTTGTTTTTCTTATATTCAAAGATATTCAGAGATATTCAAGTAGGTTTTCAAATCCAAGAAAGACATTCTGAAAGCAGAAATAAATGGCGGTTTAATTCTCACAACAGGCAGAATTTGCTACATCTTCAATCATCCAATGTGGGAAAAATGTCAGATTCACAGAACAGCTTAGAAAAGCTGTAGTAAAAATTTGAGAAAAAAAATGAAAATCTGTTGACGAGTCGAAGCAACGAATCCACCAAAAAAGAAGTGCTATCTAATGATCTTGATTCTTGACAATTATTCGTGTTAGCCCTTGTGGAGAATAAAATGTTACAAGAGATTCAACACTTCTGATATGAACCAAAGAAATCCGAAAAGGTATACAATCCTTTTGGTAGTGATTTCGTGATTTTTCATCTACACTACTAACAATTAAAAACCTACAGAACCAGGACAAGTTACCTGAGTTTCCATTACTTCCTTTGAATACATCGCTTTCATTTTTAAGAGCACCAGTAGAAGAATTATACAAATGCAATGAATGAATACTAACCTACTAATAATCAAGAGCGAGAAACAACAAAAGTAGCAGCTGAATTCAGTTTAAATCCATTGATCCATCAACTTATAACCAGCTCTGCTGCTTCCTTCACAATTACTTTGAAAGGAGAAATCAACAAGCTTCGATTTCATTGCCTACCCTGTCTTCACGTACCGATGTTCAGGACAAGCACAAGCACACAGAACGTCTGTCAAGAGTGAATCACTTCCGCTGTCTTCAAGCCTCATACCTCTGCACAGACAAAAAATAACTAAGTTTCGGCCAAACTTTCTTCAAATAGGAAACAGAGACTGCCAAATTGAGTGCGGGTCTCACAACGAAATGAAAAGAGTACGAGTACAGATGAAGAAAATATTGGGGTCACATTACAGAAGGTTGCAGACTTTGTTTTTCTTTTAAAAAAAATTGAAAGGATATTAAGAGGAAGTTGACAGCTAATAGGAATGCCAAACCAACAGGCATAGGGCAGCAGCATCTTGGAAACATAGACCACAAATCTGACAGTAAATGAAAAGAGCATGACATCAAAATGAAGGGTCCAATACTGTTAAAAACCCATCCCATGAAGATTGACATCATCCACAACATGAATATGGAGCCAGGAAGGCGTGGATGAGGCCTAGTATTGTTGTAGCTATGGTCCAGAGTAGATATTGCCACAAATGTCCAAAATCGAATACAAGAACTGGATGAACAGCAAGAAGCAAAAGAAAAATGCACTCTCAAAAAGAAAACTTTTGAAGCCCACAATAAGAAGGTACATACCACTTGCAATCACAGTTGTAGATGGATCTTCTCAGACCACTTAAATATATCTGAATGAACTTGATCACCCCCCAACTCTTCTCCTGTAGCACCAGCTGCCACTCTCATTATATCCTCAATCAAAGCAAAGTTTCCCATTATATCAACGTGAGCACCACTTTGGGTGCCCCGACCTTCTAACAAGTTTGTTGGAGGAGAATGATCGTACTCTCTAATATACATTCGACTTCCTGAAGGGTTGAATCTTGTTTTCCCACGCCAACCTTTAGCACACATGAAGCCTGAACTTAAAACAGGAACAGTCTCGTCCCCATCAACAGTATAGACTCCACCTTTCAGACAGCTGTCTTCAAATTGTTCATCAGCTGATGAATCAATCTGAAATGGAATAGCACACTCAGCTGAAGGAGATAACTTGTAAACATAAGATCTTTCGGTTGGTATGCCCACTCCATAGAGGGAAAAAACCTCCATTTCTGGGGCATTGGGCAATCTGTCAAACCAGAGTGAGAAGTTATCAGCAATCGATATGAAGACCTTGTATAGACAGCCATGATTAGGCCACTCAATCAAGTAATCGAACATCATTCAAAAGAAATGAAAAAGATAATGATCCAGGAGGCTTGCTAGTAGAAAACATTTGAAATGGAATTCAAAAGAGGTTGTGTGACAACAAGGAAAGAAAAAAAATCTTAGATATCAAGAACATAATGCTGTACAGGGCATCTACAACAATTGCATACTGGCATGTTATTAAAAGAACTGCATGTTTATAAAAAATCTACATCAGATAATTTCCCATGTTTGAACTTGATAGTGTCAATTTGGCTTTTTTTGTGGTGCAATAGTTATTCAAAATTGCCAAATTAATTCATAGGATTCATATCTCTCTGCACCATACACACTGTAAATCAGTATAAAGTTGAACCATCAAAGATTTGACTTTCTTAAGAAATCTAGCTATTTATGCTCACCACATTTATATATAAAGCATATACCTGATGAAATGGGAGTGTATGAAGCACTATGACTAAATGCCATCATTGAATATATCACAAAACTATTGCCAAGAAGACTAACATATCACAGTTTCCATAATTGACTGGGCAGAAAGATCCTCACTTTGTCTCCAAAGGGTTTGACCAATATTTGTAGTGCTGGTATTTTGGATCGTCCAAATCATCAGCAATTCCATAAGAGAAATGAGCACTGCCACGCTCCATCATCTTTGGGGCAACAAAGTGCAGCAGATCTAGAATAGATCCAGCAGTATAAACCTTATATTCTGCAACAGCTTTAATACCTCCAAATCCCATGTCATGGTACTCCGTCCACACGTCACGACAGGAGGTGTTTGCAATGCTTTGACCTTTAACAGCATCCTGCATGTTAAGATAACAAATAATGTATTTAATGAAAGAATTGGAGCATTCATTAATTTTCTTAAAGCTAATTTTGATGTGTAAAAGCACTGAAACTCAGAATGAGAGAGAGATTAGTATATCTTTAAAGATACAGCCATCTTTTCACCAATTTAGGAAACAGATAAACTTACCCTGAAGTCAATCCTCTCAATGTCAGATGAAAGTGCCTCAGCTACATCCTTCCCAAAGGATATGATCCTTCCATAATTGGCTCTCTTTATTTCAGAGATCTTTCTTTCTGGGCCATCTTGGCTTGCTTTCTGTGTGTCAGTGTTTTTTTGCTTTCTCTTAATAGGAATATATCCTTCCTCAGGTGACCAGTCAAGATCACCCCAAATGGTGGCACCACCTTTTGGAATCATTGACATGGTTGAATCCCATGTGCGAGACATCCTCATTATATGTTGCAATGTCTGAAAGCCAAATAAATCTTTGTCCAAGACACCAGGTGCAATGGCCCTGCAGAATGAGGCATGTTACAGAAAATTCACTATATACAAGATCAATGCTGGTATACATATAAATTAAGATCATCAGTCCAGATAGTTGAATAAACTGTGTTAAGTATGTCCATAAGAGCAAGAGCCTCTAGAGAAGCAATAGCATGACCAACTGTCCTTAAGTATAAAAGTTGAAAAGAGCTGAGTATAAAGCAACAGAGATATTAAAAATTTGACCAAGGAAAGAAACCCAAATCTCATATTTTGCAAGTATAGTGGTTCCCATTAAAACTGTAGCAGCGACTAGTCTCTACCAAAAAAATTGTGGACAATTATATCACAATGTGAAAGTTTATGCCTTTAATAAATAAAAGACCAGGCATTCAAATCAGTTATGGTTTGTACTTGAGAAAATAACTAAGACAGACAATGTATAGAAATTAGAATGCGAAAATATGCTACTCAAAAACCAAGAATTCAAATGTCAGTGCAACAAAAAAAAATAACTTCCTCGGAACACCACTCATAGCAGAATACTATTTTTGCGCATAAAAAATGTTTCTCCCAGTTAACATGCATTGCCAGTGTTTCAAGTTATGGATTAGGGGAATTTTTGTCCAAGCTGTGTTATAAAGTAGGCTATTGGAGTAACACCTTTAGGACATCTTGGAATGTCATCAAGGAACAGACTTTGACAGAGAAATAAATGGAGTTAAATAGGTAGTATTATTATGGTCATGCTCTATGGGGAAAATGTTTGAGATGATGTAATTTTTCTCCAAGTTATGATTTCCCTGTCTGAAGATTGTTTACTGTTTTCCCTGTGTAAAGATTGTTTATCGGGCCTAGCAAGTCATACTCATCTTTAAACAAGCCATAAGAAGCTTACTACTCATTAACTACAGTAGAGTTAAACTAGATAACCTGGCAACTGCAATATCCTTCGCTTCAGCAGAGAAAAGTCCAGAGACAGCTTTTGGAACGCCTAAAAATGGTCCACCAATATTCATCACTGCCTTGATATGCTTAGCACACCAATCTGGACCACCACCACCACCCATTGGAGCTGGTGCCTCCACCCACTTCATAAAATGCAGAAAGTACAAAGCACCCATGGAATGTGGTATAATTACTGCCTTGTTCCCACCATTTGTTGCAACCATGAGTTCAATATTACTTTTTATGCGGCTTAAAGTTTGGTCACGGACCTGATTAATTGAATTCAACGAAAGTAGCAAGTTCAAAAAAAAAACCACCAGCATATACAACACGAACGATAAAATCAAGTTCCTAAAAAAGAATAGAAGAAAACCTCAGTATTCTGAAATGAAAGTCTCCAATCATATGATGCCATGTACATTGTCTTCTCCTCGTATCCAATGCGTGCCAAATTAGCAATCAAAACTGCCCATACAAAATATCCTGGAGCAAAGTAATCAGCAGCCACAAGTCCACAGACAGGCCTGACCCTTATACCTGGAGGATCCAATCCAGTCTCATTGTCCAGTGACATATGTTCCACCCAGCAGAGAGGCCTATAAAACATCCAAGAATAAAATGAAGAATCAGCTGACGAAGCATGAAAGGCATGTGTGGAGCTTCATAAGTTCACAGACAACTAACAATGTGAAAGCTGGCAATGATATATAGGCTGAACCAGAAATGTTGTGCACTAGGAATTTCTTTAAGATTATTGATCAAGAAAGCTGTTGTCTTTCTCTTTCTCCGTGGTGTAGCATGTAGAGTATAAGCTCCAAGCTAGCCAGGAGAGGAGCAAGGTCGTTTACTCAATGTTCAGTTAAAATGATGAAACATGACTATTTATCATTGGAACAATACCACTAAGAAGCAATTTTAATTGACAACAATTCACCATCTTCTTCCATTCTACATCTAAAACACCAGTCTTGAAAAAAGGAAAGTCATTTAAAAATCTAAAATAGACATCAAGATTTCCATAAATGGAAACAAGTTGACAAACAACCAAGAACCAACTTTCTTTCTCGCCATTAAACTAGCAAATTAATTTGTCTACTCAACAACTGACCACATTTCTTCACATGATAGTTACATCACACAAAATCAATCAGCAATATACTCACGTCAACTCTACTAAAAGCTTGAAAAAAGGCACACAAAAAACTAAACCAATGACAGCCAAAGCCTAATAATAACACTTATGAACAAAACTCACGAAACATTTAACAACTAAATGCCTCTAAATTCACAAACCCCGGATTTTATATTTGGCAAAGAAATGTATAAACTCATTGAATCAACAAACCAATTCAATTTCCATGTCAACAGAGAGTATTCTATCAACAGTAAGTCGAAACAAAGGAACAACCACCAATCATCCATACCTTCTATAAACTTCACCAAAAGCTCCACCCCATAGCCTTTTCCTAAACAATCCATCAGCACACTGATGCCCTTCCCACAGCTCAAGCCCTCCAGTAACAATCCCAGGAACAAAAACCACAGGATGCTTTGCCTTCAACCCTTCTTTCCTCAACTTGACACCAGGTGGATCAGGCAAAGGACCAGTGATTGCCTCAGTCACATATTGAGGGAAAGAAGCAGGCATAACGTTGTAAAGAAACAATAAAATCCACCAAGTTACGCATATGCACCCAACAAACCAGCAACAATTGTCTAAACATGTCCATTTTGGTTTGGATTTTGTGTAACTCTTCTTTGCGTGTTTGTTTTTAGTATTGTCTTCCTCCTCCCCCTCCTCCTCCCCCTCCTCTCTTTGCACTGGGGTTTTACTGGGTTCGACAGGTTTTCGGCGACGAATTAAAGCCATTGTTTTCCGGGTTTAATTTGCTTTAAAAAAAAAAAACCAGAGAGAGCATAGAAATTGAAGAGAGCGAAATTAATACCAGAAATAGACCGGCAGTTGGAGTTAAACTGAGAGGCAGCCAAATTAAAATTGACTTTGTTTTGCGTCTCTGTCTTCTATTACTATGAAAAGAGAAAGAGAGCTGTAAAGTCTAGAACAGAATAAAATTTGTTAACTTTTTTATGAGCGCATAAAAAGGATCACCGATTCTCCTAGAACAAAAATAATAAAAGCCTGTTTGAAGAACCTGTAGTAGTTATTTTTAAAAAATATATTAAAATAATTATTTTTTATTTTTAAATTTTAATTTTAACACATTAAAATAACATAAACAAATTTAAAAAAATTAATTCTAAAAAAACATTTTTGCACCGAAAAAAAGAGAGTTTAGATTGTCTTTTTGCGTTTTCTTCAACTTCTTCTGCTAATGCTATGAATGAATACTATTAAAGTTTTTTTTTTTATTTGAATATCCTTATATTCTTTTAAAAGGTGAAATTAGTCCTCTTCTAATAAATATGATTTTTAAAAATTAAACTTGTATTTTCATCTTTACAAGGATATAATAATATTTTTTACCGCTAAACTAACATTTCATTAATATTTTATTTTATTTGTTTAAATAATAAAATATGAATTATTTTATTTTTCTCTTATTTAAATAAGTGGAAATCCCAAATTTCAATCGCTGATTTGTTTTTTTTTTTTTTGAAACTAATGAAATTTTAATATGTCACATCTTAGAATATATTTTTTTTTAATTAAATGATTCTTCTAGTACAATGTAAACAGTTAACTTTGGTGATGGAGAAGTGGGGGAGGAATCCTCCTCTCAAAATCAATTTTTTTTTACTTGCTTTATGAGATAAAACGTTCTCATAAAAATAAAATTTGAATATGAATATATTTATATTTGTGTAACAATAACCACTTTTAAATAGAATTATGTTCAGTTACTATGGTTGATTGAAGGCACATAATAATTATAGTGTTTTTAAATTTACCACTTGATGAGATGAGATTTATGATATATAAAATATAAGTGATAATAATTCATAATCATTTAAAAATGGTTTTTTCATCAAATAGATAATTCCTTTTCTTCTCTAATATAACAAGATACTTTTATGATTAAATTTTTATTTAATTATTCATAATTATTGCAATTACATGTAATTAATTAAAATTTTTAATGAATAATACTTATTGGAATACAATTTTTTATATGATTAACTTATTGAATTACAATGTAACTATATCATTCACAAATTGTGTAATTATGAAGTTACTAGTTAACTAACATGATGGTATAATAAAGTAAGTGTGCCTTTTGATAATGAGGTGTCATATATTTTTGTAAAAATATTTTTTAATTGAAAATGTTTTAAAATAAATTTTTTTATCAGGACATTAAAATCATAAAAATATACCTAAAAATTATAAATTTAATATTTTTTTTCAGGTGAAAAACAGTTTAAAAGTACTTTAAAAAACTAGTTCAACTGCAAAAACAAACACCCCCTTATATAAATGAGTGTGTTTGTTTTTGCGGTAAAAAAACGCTTTTGAAAAGTTTTGAATTTGTTTTGCTTCAAATTAATTATTTTTATATATATTTAAATCATTTTGATATATTGATATAAAAATGAATTAAAAAAACATTATTTTTATGTATTTTCAAGCAAAAAACATTTTAAAAAATAACCGCTACCACAATCTCAAATACTACCTTAATGACATGAAACCTCAAGAAACTATAATCCTAGTGTGTTTCAAACAACTATGAAAAACAAGAAATTTTTTTATTATCAATAAATCTAAAAGGTGTAGGGAATTCATTGTGCAAAATGAATTGTGAATCCCCTCACAAAACATTATGAATGTAATGTTCACAATGTTTTTTTTTTTTTACCATCCCTTTTCTTTTCTTTTTATTTAGTCCTTATTGGACCAGATTATAGGCTAATTTAGACTAATCTGTTAGGAGAGAATAAGATTGAAAGACAGGAAACCAAAGTAAAAAGTGAGAAATGGGTGACCTTTTAAAACTATATGGTAAAATACTTATTTTGCCCTTAAAAAAACATAAAAAACAATCAATTTGTGGTAATTTAGTGCTTTCATAATGGTTCATTTAACCTTCCAAAATTTAAGGGGGTAATTACATCCTTTTGTTTTATTATGAACATTTTTTTTTTAGTTTAACATGGTCAGCTTGCGCACACCTCGACTAATCTCACAGGTCAACTTATTTTATTATGAACATTGTAATAGTTTCATAGTGGTTTATTTGGCATTCCAAGATTTAAAGGGAGCAAGTACATTGTTTTGTTTTATTATGAATAATGTAAAGATTCTTATACCTTTGAATTCAAAATATTTTAAAGATTACATTCAGGTGCATTTTCATCCTCTTTTGATTTTTATTTTTAATGAACAATTAAATGTTTCACATGCCATTGAAAGTAGATTTTATATTACATCCAAATACATTTTTGTATATGTACTCATATATGTTTTTAATTATAGGTTGTTTAGGGGTAATTATGTAATTTAGCATATAAAATAATTATTAAAAAGAAGCTGTAGCCCCCTTGCCCTTTGGGCAGTGCTCGAAAGGTTGTCCAGTTGTCAAACATCACCTTCTACTACGATAGTGTTTCAATCATCTTGTTGTCCTCTCCTTATGGAAGCGATAAGTACGGCTCCAACAAGCTTTTTTTTTTTCTTCACTCTCCTCTCCCTTAAAATTTACACTTGGCATTTAAAATTTCAAGGTAATCCCCTTAGTTTGGGATATTTAAGTGCTAGTCCTCATTCTTTTGATTTGTAATTTTTATTAGTCTTTATTATTTTTATTTATAATATTTGTCCTTGATTTTTATTAAGTTATTTATTTATTTTTAATTTCTTTCTTGAATCTAAATTTTTTTTTCTCAAACTTAGCCCAGATTTTTTTATCTTTTTTTTTTCTTACCTCTTTTGTAATCCTTCAATTTTTTTAATTTAATCATTTAATCAAAAATTTTAATTTTTTATTTTTTATAACATTTGGTCTTCATTCTTTTGGTGGTTTCTTCTTTTATTTCTTTTATGGAATTGATTTTTCTTTTCAATTTAACCCTTCAATTCAAAATTATTTATCCTTTTTTTTTATAAATTTAATCATCATTCTTTTAATTGCAATTTTTTTCTTTTGAATCCTTTTTTATTGATTTTTTTCTCAGTTTCATCATTTGACATTTGATTTGTTGAGATTTGGGCTTCATGGTTTTTCCACGTTTGGTGCTTCCAATTAAATGGCTTGGATCATGAGTTTTATGAACTAGCATGGGTTCACATTCTTTTTTTATTTATTTTCTTTTTCAATCTCATTACTCGATGTTGATTTTCTTAAACAATAGGATTCTCTATTTTTATTTTTATAAGATTATCATGATCTCATGACCTGACTCGTGTGTTTGGTTAGTTAACTCGGGTGGGCTTGTGCCTTTTTTTTTCTTTGAATTACTATTTTTTTATTTGGGATTCTTTTGTGTGATTGATTTATTTTTAAATTTTATCCGTCAATATTTAATTTATTGACAATTGATCTTCGTGGTGTTTTTGATCCAATGACCCAGGACAAGGATTATCATTGAGTTTTTTTAGGATTTTTGTTTTTCTTCTTATGATTCAACATTAGGTTTTAAAGAAATTAGATTCGTGATTTTCTTTGTTTTCCTTTAATTTGGATTGTTCCGATTTCATAACTTGACCTGTGGGTTTAATGAGTTGACACAAGTGGGCTCGGGTCTTTTTTTGGCTTATAATTGCTTTTTTTTTTTCATTTTGTATGTTTATTTTTTTAATTTATCTTTCAATATTTTATTAGTTGAAGATTGAGCTTCAAGGTTTTTTAAAATTTATTACTTTCAGTCAAATGACTTGGGTTCCAAGTTTAATAGGTTAACATGGATTGTCATTGTTTTTTTAGCTTTTTTTTCATTACTCGACATTGGCTTTTTCCCTTCTTTAAAACACGATTACATAGCCTAGCCTGAACATTTTGTTTTTTATCAAAAATATTTTTTTATCTAACACGCGGCGAAACACATGTCATAGTTAGTATTATCAATACATTATAGGTTCAAGAATGATTGGGAAAACTAAAGATGTAGCATGGCGATTTTCCTTTGGGTGATGGGTAACCTTTTTCTTACATGGCGTGTCACGTTTCTCAATAAAATGGTGGAGAATTAGGGATTTTCTGATATTATGGTAGCTTTTGTTTTTTGCCCAATCATAACGAAAAAATCATTTGGTTATTTAAATAGCTTTTGTATTTTGCAAAACAAAACAAAAAATTGTTCATTGTTGAATTAATTAACAAAACTTTAAAGGTAATGGCCAAATCATTATAGCCACACCCACAAAACATTATTTAATGGAATATTGTTTTGTCTTTTGTTTTTTTTTTCTTGTTTTTTATACCCTTCAACAACCCATGCTTCTTTTTTTTTTAGTTTTATTTTAAAATTTTATCCTTTAATATTAGGTTATTTTAGGAATTGTGATTCATAATTTTTTTTATTTGGTTATATATTGATCTCATGTATTTGTTTTTTTTTTATTGATTTCAACCTTTAATATTAAATCTTTTGGAAGTTGAGTTTCATATTTTTTTTTATTTACTTTCTATGAATTTATTTCAATTTCAGTATCTAAGTCACAAATTTAACATGTTAACTTAGGTTGACTCGAGTGATTTATTTTGGTTTGCTTTCTCTAATTGATTTTGTTTTTCGATTTCATCTTTCAACATTAGGTAGGTTGGAAATTAGGCTTTATTTTTATTTATATGATGTTATCTCTATCTCATGAATTTTGTCAAAGTTTTGGCAGGTTGACCCAAATTGACGCTGTTTATTTTTTTATTCTTTTTTAATTGAATAATTTTTAATTGGTTTTGTAAATTTTTTTATTTGCTTTTATATGGTTATCTCGATATCATGACCTAAGTTGAGAGTTAGCAAGGTGACCTGAGCTAACCTGGTTTATTATTTTTTTTTAATTGAATAATTGTTTTTTCAATTTCACCCTCCAACAACTCAATCTTTTTATTTTTTTTTCAATTTCATCCCTCAATATTATGTTGTTTGAGAATTGAGCTTTGTGATTTTTTTTTCATTTTTCTTTATATGAAGTTATCTCGATCTCATGGAGTTAGTTTTTTTTTTTCTGGATTTAAACATTCAACATTGGATATGTGTAAAAATAGAGCATGGTAATTTTTTTATTTACTTTGTATGAGGTTTTTATGGTCTCATGAATTGATTTTTTTTTATCCTTTAATACTGGGTTGATTAGAAATTAGGTTTCATATTTTTTTTATTTGCTTTTTATGGAATTATCTTGATCTCATGACTCATGTCGTAGGTTTAGTAGGTTAATCCGGGTTGACTCGGGTAGTTTATTTTCTTATCTTTTTTAATTTAATTTTTTTTAATATTATCTTTCAACATTAAGTTGATTAGGAATTGACCTTCATTATTTATTTTAATTTTCTTTCTATAGGATTATCATGCTCCCATAACCAACATCATAAATTTGACAAATTAACCCAAATAGATCTTATATGTCGTTGTCTTAATACTTTTTTTAAAATATCATCAAATATATCTTCCTATCAATATTTAAAAAAGATATCTTCTAATATGTATTATATTTTGAGTTCATGATTTAAATTTTTTTTTATTAGAAAACACGTTAGCAACACTTGAATATTTTCATTTATGTTAAAAAATAATTATTCAACCCGCAGTGCAGTATCGACTAATAACCTAGTAGAAAACACTAAAAGGCGTGGGGAAAATATTTTTCCCCCAACCACTTAAGCTCAATTCATAAGTAACTATGGGTTTTTTTCATTTTCCTAATTAAACTTTTTTCTCATTAATTGCATCATTCTATGAAAAAATTAAAGGCAAATTACTTCTATGTTATTAAAGAATGACAAAATTGAAAGACAAGGGACCAATACAAAAAATCACCGAGAAAATAAGTGGCCATTTTGAAATTGACTAAAAAAGTTGACTTTGATCCTCTTAGTTTGCAACATACTCATTTCTCATCCTTTTAATTTTTTAAAAGTTTACTATTAGTCCAAAACTTAATTTCTCTTATTTTTTGGTGCTTGGTTTGAGAAAGAATAGAGAAATTCACTGGATTCCGATAGTAAAAAAAGAGCTCCACTAAGATGTTCTTTCACCCTTAAATTTCCTAAAAAATCATATTTAACCTTGGTAAGTTTTTGACTTTCAAGTTAATTTGTTGTTTATAAAACTTTTTGTAGGTTATTTAAAAGCGTAAACATGATTGTTTGTTTCTTTAAGGTGTTTTTTAGGTGGTTTTTGGTCAAAATTGCTTGAAAATCAATTTTTTAAGTATAAAACACCCATGCATGAACTTTCTAGTGACTAGAGGTTATTGTAATCTGGTTAGAGAAGCTGACAAGTTGCTTGTTATTTTTTTTCAAAAAAAAGGGTTGACGACATGTTACCCACTCCATAAAAAAACAAACAAAAAAATTTTGAAATGGGCCTAAACAAATGGGCCTCAGACCCACACGCATAGGCCTTGTTTTTCAAGGCCTAGGCCGCGCACTTGGGTTTTTTTTCCTTTTTGGTGATTTTTTTTTTCAATTTGATCCTTCACAATTGCATCTTTATTGATTTTTCTTAGTTTTGTTTTTAACTTTATCCTTTAATATTTTGTTGATTTTTAATTGGGCAACGTAACTCATTTCGGTTTGATATTTATAGGTTTATCGTGATCTCAAATAGAAGCTCTGATATTTAGTTGGTTTTCAATTTTATGAGTATCTATTTTTCTTATCATATAGTTAAAAATATATATATAAATTTCTTGAACCTCGATTGAGTCTATGATTCAGGTTACAAGTTTAGCTTGTTGAGCTGAATTGGTTAAAAGTCAGGCTTTATAATTTATTTCGGTTGCATAACTAATTCTCAATTTATTTAATTATATGCATGCATAAACTTTTAAATCTACAATTGAGAATTTTTTAAGTCAAAAAACATTTATGAAATGCCATCATATTCAATTTTTTATGTTGAAAGAAGAATTTATCCAACCTGTACCAAAGAGCAAACAAATAGCTAGTTAACAAAACACTAAAAGGTGTGGCTAAATCATTGTAGTCACATTCACAAAACATTATTCATTGGAATAACTTTTTGTGTTCTTTTTAAATCTTTTTTATCTATTCTGTTTTTAAATTTTATCATCTAATATTAGGTTGTTTTGAGAATTATAATTTTTTTAAAAAAATTTCAACCTTCAACATAAAATCTGTTGATAATGGGTCATGATTTTTGTTATTTGGTTTCTTTGAATTTATCTTTATCTCATGATCTAAGTCCATAATTTAATAAGTTAATCTGGGTTAACTCGAATTGTTTTTTAGTTGCGTTTTCTAATTGATTTTTTTCCGAGTTCTCCCTTCAATATTGGGTTGGTTGAAAATTGATTTTCATAATTTTTTTCTTTTTTGGGACTATTTCGATCTCATGATCTTAGTCGCAGATTTGACGGGTTGACTCTGTTAATTTTTTCATGTATTTTTTTAATTAATGGGCTACATAATTTTTTTATTTGCTATCCAATGGTTATTCTAATTTCATAACCCGAGTCGTGGAATTGGCGGGTTGACCCAGACAAACTCAATTCTTTTTTGGGTTTTTTTAATTATATATATATATATATATATATATATATATTCTCAATTTCACCCTCCAACAACTCAATTTTAGTTTTTGTATTTAGTTTTTTTTTTCTATTTTATATTTCAATATTAGGTTGTTTGGGAATTGGACTCATATTTTTTTTAAAAAAATTGCTTTCTATGAAAATATTTGGGTCTCATAGATTTTTTTTTATTTTAACCTTTAACATTGGATCTGTTGACAATGAAGCTTCATAATTTTTTCTTTACTTTTTATGAAGTTATCTCAATCTCATTACCCGAGTCACAGGTTTAACAAGTTAGTTTAGGTTGACTTGGGGTTTTTATTTTTTTTAATTGATTTTCTTTCAATTTCATCTTTTAATATTGAGTTGGTTGGAAATTAGACTTTATATTTTTTTTATTTTCCTTCTATGGAGTTATCTAGATTCCATAACCTAGATTGCTGGATTGATAAGTTAACTCGAGTTGACTCAAATAGTTTTTTTTAATTTAATATTTTTTTATTTTTTCTTTAAACATTGGTTTGACTAGGAATTAACCTTAATAATTTATTTTGATTTATTCGATCTAATATGTTATAATTTTAATATATGAAAAAAATCATCATCCAACGCTTGAATAAATTATTTTTACATTAAAAAATTAATCTAACTCGTAGCATAGTGTGGACAATGATATAGTAAAGTTTATAAGTAGATATTAATTTAATATTATAATTGAATGATTTTATTATACTTTTTTATGTTCGAAATTACTTAAAATAGATGTATGGGTTTGTGATTAAATTGTCAGCTTCTTTTTTTAAAAAAATCTAACGATATCTTTTTAAATAAAAAAATAGTAATTATAGTTAAATTGTAATTTTCATAATTGATTTTCATAATTTTTTTCTTTCTTGAGACTATTCCGATATCATTATCTTAGTTGCAGATTTGACGGGTTGACTCTGTTAATTTTTTCATGTATTTTTTTAATTAATTGGGCTACATAATTTTTTTTTATTTGTTATCTAAGGGTTATTCTAATCTCATAACCCAAGTCATAGGATTGACGGGTTGACCTAGACGAACTCAATTCTTTTTTGGGTTTTTTTAATTGAATATATATATTCTCAATTTCACCCTTCAACAACTCAATTTTAGTTTTTGTATTTAGTTTTTTTTTCTCTATTTTATATTTCAATATTAGGTTGTTTGGGAATTGGACTCATATTTTTTTTTAAAGAATTGCTTTCTATGAAAATATTTGGGTCTCATAGATTTTTTTTTTATTTCAACCTTTAACATTGGATATGTTGACGATGAAGCTTCATAATTTTTTTCTTTACTTTTTTTGAAGTTATCTCAATCTCATTACCTGAGTCACAGGTTTAACAAGTTAGTTCAGGTTGACTTGGGGTTTTTATTTTTTTTTAATTGATTTTCTTTCAATTTCATTTTTTAATATTGAGTTGGTTAGAAATTAAACTTTATATTTTTTTTATTTTCTTTTTATGGTGTTATCTAGATTCCATAACCTAGATTGCTGGATTGATAAGTTAACTCGAGTTGACTTAAATAGTTTTTTTGATTTAATATTTTTTTTTATTTTTTCTTTAAACATTGGTTTGACTAAGAATTAAGTTTCATAATTTATTTTGATTTATTCAATATAATATGTTGTAATTTCAATATATGAAAAAAATCACCATCCAACACTTGAATAAATTTTTCTTACGTTAAAAAATTAATCTAACTCGTAGCACAGTGTGGACCAATGATATAGTAAAGTTTATAACTAGATATTAATTTAATATTATAATTGAATGATTTTTGTATTATACTTTTTTATGTTCGAAATTACTTAAAATAGATGTATGGGTTTGTGATTAAATTGTAAGCTCCTTTTTTAAAAAAAATATAACGATGTCTTTTTAAATAAAAAATAATAATTATAGTTAAATTGTAATTATTTTTTTAAAAACAATTTGTATTTATCTTATGGAAAAAAAACTACTTGTGGTTAAGATGAAAATTAAAGCATATAGATTTGTATACTATTTACCATCCGTTCTTTCTTTGATCTTTAAGTTCTTAAGACATGTTATAAATGGGTTTCAAAACACGTTAGACCATGCCCAATTTGAAAGATGAAGTTTTGTTCAAAATTAAATATAAATTAAAAAAAATTGTAATTTCTTCGACGAATTCAAAGAAAAAAAAACAGGATTATAACCTATTAAAATATTATAATTATGGTTTTATTTAACACTGTCCTACCTTTAATTACTTGCATGTTTCTCAAAAGAAAATAATTTGTGTGTATACTTGTAGATGCCATTTGTTTAATTTGTATTTAATTTTGAAAAGAAGAAACCGAAGAAGAATAAGATTGACTTTTCAACATTGGAGGTGAGGAGAGAGAGTAGATCAATGGTGCTATGGTTATTCAATGATAGCTGGACATAAGATCCAAAAAGAAGATAGACTTGTTGCTTGCTTAATTTTATCATGGATTTGAAAACAAAAAATACCCAGATATAGACAAAAAAGGGATTGGGAAAGAAGACATAGAAATGATGTTAAAAGGGCATTTTGGATGTTATATCAATTATAATGTAATGGGTAAACTTGAAATATCTTAGAACTTTTTTATTAATTGAGTTTGCGAATTCATTTTGGATGTTATATTTATGGGGTTATAATTATTTTTTAAAGTGTTTTTTATATTAAAATATATTAAAATAATATTTTTTTTATTTTAAAAAAATTAATTTTGAGATCAGCGTATTAAAATGATCCAAAACATATAAAAAAAATAAAATTTTATCAAAAAAATAATTTTTTTTAAAATACAGGTTGACCCGCGTTTTCAAATAAGCTTTCTTGATAGCATGTGAAGTATGCTTTTCAAATATGAAAGAGAAAGTATAATCACAGACAAACCTTTAAATGTTTAACATAATTTTTCTTTTAAGATTTAATTTTTTATACTCTAAAAAATTAGTAGCATCCATAAAAACTTGTTGAGTGAAAACTGAAAATATTTGCCATAATTATTTTTGTTATAAAAATAAATGAATAATATTGGAGTATAAAAAAAGGACAAGGTATAAAGAACATCAAAGACCACCTAGGGTTGGCCATACTAGTGAGGGATCTTTTAACACATGATCATGAAGCACGAGATGTAAAGGTTGCTAGGTTCATAGGGTTAGGAATGACTAATAGGCTCTTCACAATCTTCCATTGGAAGAAGATGAGGCGGAGATACCTCGAGCACAAAAGCAGTCGAATACCTCTCTAAAAAGTCATTAAGATGAATTTATGAGGGAAAAAAAATGTCATATGTAATTTCACTATGCAAGCAATGTCAAAGGCTCTAAAATGTATGTCAGGACCAAGGTTCTTAAAAACAAAAAATTTAACACGACACGAAATATATAATATAAACTTGGATTATAAACTCGAATAGTAAAATTATAAAATCACAAGAAAAATATTTTAACTATTTATATATTGATAATTTCAGTTAAGTAGTAAATAATAATATAACACAATTAAAATAAAAGTGAAATAAACAATATAAATGTCCAAACACCTTAAAATACATAATTCAAATAAAAATTCATATATGGTTTAAATAACTTAAAAATACGAGAGAAAAAAAATTTGAACAACTATGTTTTATTGATAGAGTTTTAGAACATTTTATAGAGAACAGGTCTTGAAACACACTGCAGGCAACTAGTGAGATGATACAACATTCTCAGGTATATCACCAACTTAAAAAAAATTTAACAAAAACCAATACAGTGAATCCGTGACAACGAGAACAAAAACATACAAAATGACATCAATTTTATCTCATGTCACCTCAACTTTCACCTTTTTTATGTTAGTCACAAGTCTTAGACATAATGTCCAAATATCCCACCAAGCAAGACATGTATTTCAAGTTCTATCTGAGTCTTTGTCGTCTCTCTTTGTAGTAGTTAACAAATGGTTAGTCTAAAACACAATATTTCTCACTATATAAGTATTAATATCTTTTATTTTACTCATTTGATTCCTCACCATCTACTTCTGTCTTCCAATGGTTTCAATCCTCCAATCATGCGTTCCTGGCCTAAAATACAGTATAAGGTTTTCTTATGCCCAAGATCTTCTAATGCTGGTGTTAGTCTGTTAAGATTGAAAATTTGAGATTTGGGCAACGTGGAAAGGGGAGATTGGAGAGTGGAGACTATGTAGTGGAGTGTCAGGGAACTCGGATAGGAAAATAGTAAATTTTTTAACTTTTAAGGTGAAAACTCGAAATCGGTCAAACTCGATCAAAATCGGTCAAACTCGTAAAATTGATCCGATTTTACCGATTTTAATTGAGTTTGATCGATTTCGAGTTTTAACTTAATTTGACACATTATATACATGTTGACTCGTAAAATTATAAAATTTTAAAAATTAACTCGTGATTTTAACAACCTTGATGAGGAAATTTGGTTGCCTATGACCGATGACTTTAGCTGGCTTTTGGGTGGCCTTAACTGACTTTCATGGAATTCGGATGGCTTTTGGTTGGCTTTTATAGCCTAAGATGGCATGATTGTCGTCTTGCTAGGAATCTCTCTAGCTCCCTGGCTATGCTCCTTGACTTGTTTTCCTAGTGACGACTACGTGTATTTTATACACCTAGGCATTGAAGTTTCTTTTTGGGGAAGAAATTGTATCATTGGTGAATAAATTGGCATTTGAGATGATCATCCATTAAAGAAAAAAATGATGTTTTTCAGTGCCATCCAAGCTACAGGAAAAAACCATTAGCTAGCCATGGTTGCTGGATGGTGGACGTGTCATGATTATTGTGTCATGAGTGCGATTGATGAAAAATATTGGTGATGATCTGCCATTGATATAGATAATGATATCTGCTCTGCATAGAAAAAAGTTGTCTATGCACAGAAATAAGTCATGTATTAAAAACTTGCGTGGTTGGCTCATGAGAATCCATAAAATGCATTGAAGAAATGCATTGAAAGAATACATCCCATATCCCATGGTTGGGGAAAACCTATGTATTTCTAGTTGAACTCTAATTATGTATTAGAGTTGTTCTTACGTGCGAATTTTTAGATTTTTAAAAATCTTAATTTTTTATTTTTGTTTCAAAGTAATTTTTTTAGATGTTTTTAGTTTTTTTACGTGAAAATATTAAAAATAAATTTTTAAATTTTTTTTAAAATATATTTCTAAATAAAAAAAATTTTAAAAAATAATTACTACTAAAATACCAAAAAAAAATCTATTTATTATGTACGTAAAGTAGGAGGTGTTTAAGAGCATGGTAGAGTTGTTTTTTAAAGTGTTTCTTATTTAGAAACACATTAAAATAATATATTTTTTTATTTTTTTAAAATTTATTTTTAATATTAATACATCAAAACAATTAAAAAATTTATTTTTTAAAAATTTAAATAAAAAGCAAATTGAAACTCGATAGCAAAAAAAAAGACTATTAACAAAAACGAGCGAATAGAGGAATAGCAATCCACAACAGGTCGGGCTGTAGTTGGTAACTATGGTCAGGACTCAGGAGGGTAAGTAAGGCATTGCCATGTTTCATGTTTGCATTTTATATTGCACAGAGCATAGGCATTCGTCAACTATGATCCGTACTAATAACAAAAATAATTTTTTAAATTAGTAAAAAATATTTTAAATTATTTTATTTATATTTTAAAATCATTTTAATATACCAATAATAAAAATAATCTTTTAAAAAATAAAAAATATATTATTTTAAAATATTTTAAAATAAAAAATATTTTAAAAGACAATCTCAACGAAATATGTTGATACCCAAAAAAAACATTTTACTTTGTTTTTATCTATTAATCTTAAATAAGTAAAAAATTATTTAGATCCTTATGTTTGTTATTATAATCTGATTTTATTCTTCTAATCGAATGAATTTCATATTTGGATATATGTTAAGTTGACAATTTATTCTTCTAGTGATATTTTCAAGCCAACGTGTTAAAATTAGTCGCTTCATTTGGATGTAATTAAAACTACAATATATCCAGGTATAAATTTTTTATCAAATGACTGATTTCATGAGTTGGCCTAAAAATCTTGTTCAAAATTATAATATATATTTAAGGATAAAATAGGCTCAATTAAAAATATAAGAACATATAAAAAAAACACACCATTATATAAGGACAAATGGAGTCATTAACTCTAAAAAACACACCTTATTGCTAGATTAGATATATAAAATTTAAATAAATAGTAAATTTATTTAAATATTTCATGAATATGCAAATATAAACCAAATGCAGCACTATGAATTTTATTTTCAACCAAAAAAACAAACAAACAAACAAACAATTACATCCCAAAAAATCATATTCTTGATATTAAAATTATTATTACAAATAAAACTTAAAGTAATCATTTTCTTCAAGAGATTAAACATTCTTTCAAGAAATTAAATGAGTTGCATAAAAATTGAGTTCTTTTTCTAGAAAATTCATAAATTGTTGTGCAATCACAATTACACTTCCAAACACTTCTGAAAGATCAAGTATAACTCTAAAACTAGTGAGTTTTTCACTATGCAAGATTTTATTGTTCGTCCTCTTACATATTCTTGTGAATGTGTTATGAATTTTTTTTTTAATTTGGTCCTCAAAATATGTTTTTTGGTGATTTAGTTCTAATTGAAAATTAATTAATTTTGATTTTTCTATGAAATTATGAGATTGGAAAAAGAGGAACGGAAATGAAAAAGGCATCAAGTATGGATGGTGTGCCTTAAGTTTCATAAAAGATGCATTTTGGTTCTTAAACTTTAAAAATCATGCAAATTATACAATTTCAGTACCTCAATATTTTTCCAATTCAATTTTGGTATAAAAGTTAATTTTTGTTATTCTTTAGTCCTTATTTAAGAGAGAGAGAGAGAGAGGTCGCTAGATTCCAGTGGTAGAAAGGAAAAAAGTGTTGTTGACACCGATTTAGACTACCAAAACAGATAATTTTTGTATCAAATGGTTTTATTTGATGAAGAGAGTTTATATTAAGAGTTGTTTTACCTTTAAAATTCATAAAAAAAATAAATCTAAGCTCAGGTTAATTTTGATTATCGGGGAAGTTTTTTAAGGCTATAAATAGATTTATCATGGTTCTTATGGTTTGTTATAGGTGTTTTGGATAAAAAAAAAAGGAGGGGTTAAAAGATTGGATTTTGGGTAAAAACTTTGGGGCAAACAACATACCATCCACCCCAATTGCAAACAAAAAAATTAAGGGACCAGTTGCGCGAGGCCTAAAAAAATAGGCCAAGCGGGCCAGGCTGGCTTTCTAGATCCAATAGCGTGACCCTTTTTTTTTTTTAAATAGTTTTATTTGATGAGAAGAGTTCATATTAGGTGTTATTTTACCTTTAAAGTTTATGAAAAAATAGATTTAAGCTTAGATTGATTTTGGTTTTCAGGGTAGTTTTTTGAGGCTATATATAGATTTATCACGATTCTTATGGTTTTTATAAGTGTTTTGGGTAAAACAATGAGTTGAAAAATGAGTTTTTAGATAAAATAATTTGGGATATATAACATGTTGTCCACCCTAGTTGCAAACAAAAAAAATTAAGGGTCTATTTACACGGGTCCTAAAAAAATAGATCAAATAGACTTACTTGACTTTTCAGGCCCAATAGTGTCACCTCTCCTCTTTATTTTTTTTCTAATTTATATTTAAATTAGTATTCTTTCTTTCTTTTATTTTGTTTGGAGAGCCTAATTTAAATAACGATTATTTTCTTAGTTATGTATTTATATTTGAAGAGTTTTTTGGATTTATCTAATTTTTTTATCTTTTATATGGATGAAATTTATTTTTAAAAATAAAAAATTTATTTTCAGATAATATTTCTTATATGTGAAGCCTTGCATATTGTTTTGTCTCCCTTTTATTTTATTCAATCAATTTAATTTGTATCTTTATTTCTATTATTATTTGTTTGAACAAAAAAATTATTTTAATAAATAAATTTAGCAACCACAACATGATAGATATCATGTTTTTTAGGTTAAATATCTTAATCTATTTTTATCTATTGATTTCAACAGTTTTATTTAAGTATCTTTAATGATTTTTTGTTTATTTATTTACTCATATAATTCTTGATTTATTTAATTATATGTATATATAAATTTTTTATTTAAACTTAAATTTTTTAAATTATAAAAACATGTTGAAAAAACTAATATTAATAATTTTGTTTTATATAAAAAATAAAAATGTCTACTCCGCTATTGTCACTTCACGGATGTTCACAAACCACGACCAACGTTTTACAAATCAAGAACAACACGTCTCAAATAACCATTGATTAGCGAAGGCTAAAGTCACCATCGAGTGGTCATTAGTTTCATCTGTTCAATTTAATTAAACGGTACAAAACGTTTATTTTGAAAAAATAAAAACAGGCAAACAAAACGCGAAACAGAAGCTGATATAATTGCCTCATTTTGTTTGATTCGGGTGTGTTTGGCATTGAGCTAAATTGTATTTTTAAAAATTTTGATTTTATTTTAGATTATTTGGATATTTTTGGATTGTTTTAGTATGCTAATGTTAAAAAAAATTTTAAAAAATAAAATTTATTATTTTAATATATTTTTAAGTAAAAAATATTTTAAAAACAATTTCTTATATACTTTCAAATAAACATTGAAGAAAGCTGTTTTTCTTTTTATATATAATTTTAAGGCTATTTTTAGTGGACTGGGCCCTTTTTAATGCATTCTTGTAGCCTCTGTTTTGCATGAAGATCAGTCAGCATCACAGTCTCGACCTTCTTCTTCCCCTATCTAATTATTATACAGAATTGTCGGCACCAAGTCTTCAAATCCCCGCAACTCCCACGGCCTCCATATACACTCTCCAGATTTGGGCCTAATTATTAATCTACTGGATTCTAAGGGGTAATGATCTTCCGTTTGGGAATGTTGGGATTTTGGCATTTATTTATATTTTGAAGCTTTTTTTTTTTAAAAAAATCAATGTAATTTTATATTATGAATTGAATTTTATATGTGCGCTAGCTTTTTACATTCTCTTAAGAAAAATCCCTTGGAGCCTAAAAATAAAAATTGTCATTTATAATTTATAATTTATAATTACTATAATGTCATTTATAATTCTAATTGTATGAGCACAAACCCCTTTAAAGCAATTCTTCAAACAATTTCAATTTTTTTTCTACTGTTCTTTTCTCTGGGGGTTTCGGTTTATCATGCGAAAAAGTTCCATTTTCACTTTCCCCACTTGACCCATCCAAGAAGCGATAAGGTTGTCTACAGAGAAGCCATTGGTGGCCTTAATGAGCTGAGAGAACTTGAGCCATTTTTAATCCAAAAAGGCAGTGGGCGTCGAAATCAGGGCGAAATTAAGAATTTGATTCTGACGAGTCCAAAAGGATTTACAAGGATAATATTACTCTATAAAACCATTCTTTTACAGCCAGCCATGTACCACTGTTGTTGATAGTCATGCTTGAGCACTGAAAAATGGCTCGAAAGTGGGCATGGCTATAGAACTTGGGCCAAATGGTTTGACCTCGTGGGCGACTGACTCCCTTTAAGAATTGGAAGCATCTGATCTAGAAAAAAGGTTAGAAAATATGCTGTCAGGTGTTTAAGGACCCACGTGTCCTTCTAGTTTTAGATGCTTCTCATGCTGCTGGTAAATCCTAGAGCTGGAGTTTTCAGCAGTGTTTTAAGACCCGGCCCGGCGGGTCGACCCGGGCCTGTGATTGATCCGGGTCTAAGCAAAAAACAGGTTGGGAATTGGCCCGGCCAGACCCGGTCGATCTGGGACCTGGCCGGCCCAGCCACACCCAGCTGAGACCCGGATTTATTTTTTTTATATTCTTATACCCGAAACGACAAGAGCAGAGAGACGAATCACGAATGCATTGTAGAGCAGAGAAGTGAGAAGAAGACCTAATTAATTTCAAGAATTTATCAAACCCATTTCACTCTCTGTCGCGAAGAAGAGCATATGAGCAGAAGAATCTTGAATCCTTGATCGCCGTTTCAATTCTGAGCATAAGGTTAGATGAGTTTTTAATTGTTTCTTTCTTCTTTCGCCTTTCGCTATCCTCTGTTTCATCTTCTTCCCTATGTTGAAATTGCAGGAGAGTATAACAGTGGTATCGATTCTTCCCTCTGTTCAGTCTGTTGACCCATCGGTTCTTCCCTCTGTTCCCTCTGATTGACCCATCGGTTCTTCCCACAGGTATGTATCTCTGCTCTTTTATTTTTCTGTTCGATTGACCCATTGAGAATACATGTTCTTCCCACCGTATTATGATCCTTTGTTATTTGCTGGTTTTTTTAGTTCATTTTCGACAGTATTATCATGGATTAAGACTGACTTTTCTAGATAGTGAGGTGGGAGGAACTGATCTCTTATATAAGAATGTAAAGAAGGGAATCGATGATAAGAATCTAAAACAATGAAAAATTCTGAAGTAGAACTTCAAAAAAATTTCTAAAAAACCAGCAGCTCAATTGTAACTGATAGTAGCGGACTTCTATTCATGCTGGTAGATTGGAATCGATGTGTCAACTTCATTGATTGTTGATAGAACAGGTAGTGCAATGCCAGGGGGAAACTATGATTGTCGGTTTACAAGTATATTTAACCTTTTCAAACCATAGAACCGAAATTTGGAGTTTAAGCCATGAGAAAGAATTTAGCAATGCATTACGTACCTTGTCTTGTTGCCATGTCAAGTAAGGTTTATAGAACTTGAGTTGACTCGAGAAGAAATTTTGCGAACTGTATGAACATGTTGCTTTGATATTGTAATTTATCCAGAATGAAATACCTGCCTTCTAGAGCTTCTATGACTGACCAGCAAAAATTAAGGGCCTCTAATTTTCATGATATGCGTTGGCCTATCACCCAAATAGATTATTACAAATTCAGACATCAAGGATTTCTGTGCTTGAAGCATGCCTAATAATTTGGCAATGGCCTGTTTTTCTGGCACAAAGACTTTTCATTGCATTGCAAAGCATTTTAGCTCATAAAAATGAGTTGAGAGTTATGGTGACATCTAGGGAATGGGTCTCATCTGCTTACGCTAAATATATCAAAGGAAAAAAGTTTTGTTGAGAGTGTGCTCGACTCTTTGTTTTGGGAAGAATGTGCAATAATTGTGCGAATGAGTGAACCTTTAGTTCGAGTTCTACGATTGGTTGATGGTGATGATAGACCTTCGATGGGATATTTGTATGATGCTATTCATCATGCAAAAGAAGAAATGATGAGGAGATTTCAAAAGAGAAAGCCTAGAGTGAAACCTTTCATAGACATTATCAATAATCGGTGGGATGAACAATTTTATAGAAATCTTTATGCAACGACATTTTGGTTGAATCCTCGATTTCAATATGATGCAAATATAATGGATAAACATATGAGCACCATTTATGGACTTCTAGATATTCTTGAGAAGTATGCACATGGAAATCTACCATTGCAAAGTAAGATTACAAGTGAGATGAAGTTTTTTAGGAATGCTGAACATGACTTTGGCCGAGCGTCCGCAATAAATAATCGCACCTTTATGCCTCCAGGTATATAATTTTTATATTTAAAAATATTATTTGACATAGTCTTACACTTTTACTTATTATTTTTTTGTATAGATGAATGGTGGATGACATATGAAACCAGCGCTCCAAATCTACAACAACTGGCTATAAGAGTGTTAAGTCAAACTTGTAGTTCTTCGGTATGTGAGAGAAATTGGAGTATGTTTGAACATATTCATTCCAAGAAGAGAAATAGATTGGAGCACCAAAGGCTTAATGACCTTGTTTACGTCCACTGCAATCTAAGACTAAAACAAAAATATTTTTCTTTTCTCTAATTCCTTAAATATTATTTTATCTTGTTTAGTAGCATTATTAATACTTGTATTGTGTTTACCTTCACTTTTAATATATAGGAATTATTGGAAAGGACGAAATTATGATCCAATTAATGTTGAGACAATTTTTAACATTGAAAATTGGGTAGTCAAAGATGACCCATCAATGTTGACAACGGAAGAAGTAGAGAGTTTTCACCAAGCTCTATCAACTATGACCATACAAGATATTTTAGTTGATGGTAATTAATGATTTATTATTTAGTGATAAATATTATTTAAAATAAAGTTTTGTTTAACACATAATATTTATTTTTTAATTGTGTTTGAAATGTAGATGTCATAAATGTTAATGATATTGAAGATGATTGTGACGATGAAATTTCAAAGGAGCATGCTGATGATTTATTAGGTGTTGACGGGATTGGCTTCATTACATCAACATTTGATCCAAAATTTTCTTCCATAGACACAAAAGAACTTAATGTGTTAATTCAACATAAGTGAATGAGTTGTTGATTTAGAATTTATGTTGTTGGATATTTTGTTTTAAATATTTTATAATTTATGTTGTTGGATGTTTTGTTTTAAATATTTTATAATTTATATTTGGTTTGTGTGTTGGATATTGAATTAAATTTATATTGTTGGTTTATATTTTATAATTTATGTAAGTATTGCATTATAATTAGTTATGTGTTTTTTTTTATAGGTTTTTATACCCATGACCTGATCACTTGACCAGGTCAATGATCAGGATGAGTTTCAAAACTATGTTTTCAGTGCACCGCCAGACATGGCAAACCACATCTCTTCAGATAGGTTAGATCTCTCGAAACCCAAATCGATCAGAACGGACGTGATGGTTTTATCCCAGGTGGAAGAGAATAAGATAGCAAGCCAAAGGGCTCGCCCTCTGCATCTTTCTTGATCATTCACTATCAGTCTACCACTCTAATTATTTAGACATGGTTTGGTGCTGCAGTGGAGGGAACGAGAGTGGCAGCATGAAAGATTCCCTGGCATCCCTCGATAGCAGAACGAAGAGAGCTGTAATCCAGTAAATCTTCCTTGAAGAGGTTTAGATTCTCAGATGCCTTGTCAATTTTTGCCAACTGAGTGATCGATCGACCAATGAACTCTGCCCATGGACACAGAATGGTATAAAAAAAAGCCGAACACTTGCTCAATCTCTTTGACATTTTTATTTCCACTAAGAATAACATCTTTTAAAAGGAGTATAAAGCGGCGGAGCGATAGGGCGGCGCATCTCATAAATAAACACTCTAGATAAGATCAGTGGTTCTGTTGGAAAAAATAAAATTAATTTTTATTGGTTATATAACTCTAATTGAAAAAAGAAAGGAGAAAAGAAAGAGAAGAGATTGAAAAAAACAAAAAAAACTGTTAATTAATTATATTATACATGAAGATAATTTTTTAATTTTTTTTGGAAATTTTAAATTAAAAGACTAATAATTCAAAATCTTTTGCTTGATTTGTGTTCTAAAATGGTCTTTATATCATAAGATTGTATTTTAGTGGTCTTTTAGATCGATTTAGTGGTTACAAAGGTGGAGTTTCAAAAATGACGGTGACAAAAGAGATTCTAATCAAAACTTTTCATGGTTCATATGGTAAAAAAAAAAAATAGAAGAATAATGTCAATAAAATAAGGGTCTATTAATAATTTAATATAGTGAAATGGGTATTCATCCAAATAAAAAATAATATTAACGGTTTACGGTGTTTATACGGATTTATCATTTTTTATAGCTAGCCATAGCTAAAAGTTAAATCTTTCCCAAATGCACATGTTAAGTGAGACCCCAATATATAATTTATATTATTTTTTAACACATCCCTTTAAATAAAAACTCATTGGGCTCGAAACTTATACATGCTCACATTACCTTGTGCTTAATTTTTATCAAATAAATGGAGATGGTGAGATTCGAACTCGTGACCGCCTGGTCATCAAGGTTCTGAAACCATGTCAAAGAACCATCTTAACTCAATAGTTTAAACTGTTAGATGAGATCTTAAAATATAATTTATATTATTCTCTAACAATAAGAGAAAAACAGAAAAAAGTGGACGGAAAGGCTCCGACTTAAAAGCTCTTGAAGATTAAAAACCAATGATATATTCATTGCTTGAACTTATTGAAGTTTTCTAATTGATTATTTCATCTTTGATTTTATGAAATAGGTGTTTAAACTTTAAAAAAGGGAACAATTAGTTTGAACGTGCTTCTCCACTGCTAGATTAGTTTTCATTTGTATTTACAGTGATGTTCTTGTAACATTTTAAATCAATCTATTTTCGTGTTTATTTTTTATTAACATAGAAATTTGGATTTACTTACGCGTTACTTGACTAATTCAATGAATTCTAAATTTAACAACTATGTAAGCTTCTAGTAGGTTTAAGATTTGTAAAACTTCAACCGATAATTTCTAGAAACTAAATCTAAAATTTGACAAGTGAGATTATATTTCAGTAGTTTTTCCTGTCCATTTTGCTTACGCGGGTCATCTCCCCTGTGTTTCTACTAAGCTTTTGTGAAAGTAAACCATTGATGTTCAATCAAAGCACCAGAAGGAGAGAGAGAAAAAAACGAGCCCCCCTAAGCTCTAATGGTTTTTACGTACTTCGTGGTGCAAAGGAACAAAGAAACTTGATATAATCAGAACCTTACAGCTAGACTTCATTTTCTTTCTTTGCATCTTCACAGGCAAAGCATATCTTTTCCTAAAGCCTTTCATTTGAGTAGCTCAAGTTACTTACCAGGATGAACGCTATGATTTTGGCTTAGTTTTGCGCTATACTTTTATCCCTTCACCGTCACATATGGTTTACGGGGAGAAAGAGGAAGTTCCAAAGGTACATACTGTAGGGTTAGGTTGAAGACATGGCGTGTGACTGATAATCCAGCTCTTAACATGCATTCTCCACTTTCCCCACCTTTGAAGGGAGCAAAAGGGACGTGAGGTAGTGTTGCTTTAGCCCTGTTTTAAAAAAAACAATTAATTTTTTTTTATTTTAAATTAATGTTTTTTTATATTTCCAAACCGTTTCCATGTGTTAATATTAAAAATAATTTTTTTAAAATAAAAAAATTATTTTAATATATTTTCAAGCGAAAAACACTTTAAAAAACAGCCGCTATTATACTACCGATGCTAAATGTTAACTAATCTTTGGTGGCCATGCTTCATTTTTCAAGGCAACTAGGGTCTACCTAGAGAAGTATTCCTTGGATCCAGGTTATGGCAAAGAATATCTAAGACAATCGGATTAAAGATTAGGAACCAGCTAGCAGCTGCTTGTTCTGGAAAGGTGAAACAAACAAAGTTTATGATTCTGAACCTACAGTTTGATATATGCAGAATTAACGAGGGAATTGCTTGCCAACGAATCTCATTATTATTATTATTATTATTATTTGATAGAGATCTCATTAATTAATTTTGCAAGTGAACGATAGAAAAAGATGGAAACACGTGCACATCGCTTATGTGACAATTAATGCTTTTTTCAACGACGATAAATGATATATTTAGATAACTTTAAATATTAATTGGGATTAAAAAAACACTACACGGTTTTAAATACATCTATTCCCATTAATTTAGTAATTTAAGAAAGTATTTTTTTTCTATTGAGTAGTAATTTCAAATTTTGAATTCAAAAAATAAAGAAATACATTGGACTCACTTTAAGGAAAAAACAAATAAAAAGGAGAAATCCCAAGTGGAGTTATTTTTATCACTTTTGATAGGTGATATGTTTTATTCTCCCTGACTTTTTTATTTATCTATCTCTCTCTACAAGATACACACACAATGAGTAACTAATACAATGTCACTAGTTTTTAGGGGTGAGTAAAAAAATTAAAAAACTGATTAAACCGAGAAAATTAAAAAAAAATAACAAAAAAAACCAAACCATGAAAAAAAATCGATTAAACCAATTAAAATTTTGAAAAAACCGACCGGTTCGGTTCGGTTTCAGTTTTATAAGCCTGAAACTGAAAAAACCGAACCGAACCCAAGCCGAAAAAAACTGAGCCAAACTGGAAAAACCGAGCGAAACCGAGCGAAACCAATTTGAACCGGTTTTTTTCCTAAAAAACCAAACCGAACCGAAACCGGTCGGTTTCGATTTTTTTTTTTAAATAAATTTGATTTGATTATTTTTTTTTATAAAAACCGAACCGAAAATGATCACCCCTACTAATTCCTCTCTGCTTTTTTAAATTAATATGAATTTTATTGAATGGTGGTTTTAAAATTCAAATTTAAAAAAAGAAAATGAATCTCTTTAATTATTAAAGAATTGATGTAAATAGCTTTTTATCATTGAAATTACACATGCTGATGGAAAAATTTATGGTACCATAGTTATTCAAGATAAATATATTTTCATTATTTTCTATAATTCATGAATTTTATTCATTCTCTTTTATTTATATCTATTTATTTCTTTAGGTTATTACTTAGTTAATTCATAAGCATTATAAAATTTATTGTTTATTAATATATATACCATAAAAACATTAATTTTAAAACCTAAAAAAAATAACACATAAGAGATGAGTGCGTGCGTAGGCACACTATGATGTGCCACTATAAAGTTTTTTGTATGTAGCCATTTTCTAATTAAAAAAGCACTTTGACTCAAGAGTTAGTTTTTACATGTTTATCAAATATTAATGATTTCTTAACCTAACACTGTCTTTTTTTAATCTCTTAGAATCTTTGATTTTAATTTCAATCAAGTGCAGGGATACAAATAAATCCTTGCTACAACCTAAAAAAAAACCCTACTAGTTCATACTCTTGATACAAAGCAGCGGGCTGCTCAACTAAAATAAAAATTAATATTTTTATGTATTGGCATGTTTTTTTTTTATAAAAGAATAATTAAAAAATATAACACAGTTTCAAATAAATTTGTGAAATAACACAGTTTGTACATGTCGTGATTGAAAAATACAACTTTTAAGCTTTTCCACGTTAGAAATGCGGCTTTTCAAATAATTTGTGGAATTACGATGAGATGAGATTAGAGAAGGGAGGGAAAAAAGAAATAAAGAAAGAGATCTTGAATGTATATAGAAACTTCTATTACAACACCACCAATATTAGAAAGATCTTGATGTGAACATCTTGATCACATGGTCAAGTAATCTCCAACGAAGTAGATAACAACTCAAAAAACCAAAAATCAGGTTTGATAGAACTTTGAACCAGAGATAATCATGTACCTATGAACCAAGAGTATTGAAAAAAGACTTGGATCCAGATATAACATTGTATTTAAGAACTCTAAGTATGTGAATGATCCCTCGAAACTAGTTAATCTTCGATAAGTTAGTGTACGATCTTTATCTCTGCAAAAAAGGTTGTTTTGCCACAAACAAACAAAAAAAAACTCATGTTTATTCTTCAATTTACTGCTGAAATTTACAGCTAAAAAACATTATATAGTCTCCTCTAACTAACCCTAATAGACCTAAATTAGTAATCATCTAACATAAGTTCAATAATAAAATTAAACCCTAAACAATGTATAATGGGCCAAAACAAACCCAAATTAAAAAAAATTATTAAACATTAAATAAATAAATAAAATAGGATAATAAAAACAAAGTCTCCATGACAAAATTCCTTCATGTAGCTTGAATCCCCAATTCTCGCACATTCCTGGCAGATTTTCAATCTTGACTTCAAACACGTCGTTCTGTCTCATCTGGATGAATTACTTGACCTACTATATATGGTTGGGAAGCTTGAGATGTCTAGTTTTAAACCAACTTGAATCACAGAAAAATTCCACCTACAACTCCAGATATGTCCCAAATAATACACAAAAGTCTAGTCTGGCAGATTTGATAAGATTTGTTTAATAACTTTAACATTCTGAAAATGTTCCTGAACGAACTCCATTTGACCTAAAAAATTACCAAAACACATTTCCATATGTTTAGTATCTCCCTGTAAAATTTCAACTCATTCCAACGTACGATTTGAGAGATATGTCTGATCTCACAAAACTAATCATCAAACATTTTAATGTCAAATTTGGACCTGACTTTGTTCGTATCAGATCTTGAAAAGACAAATCCAACGATATCAAGAAAGATTATCAACGGTGACCCAAGTGGGTCACACTTGCTAACCAAAGATGGCTAGTGACTCACTTGTCTTTGACAACATGTGTAACCCACTTCAGTAATTGTTGGTGACTTTCACTAGTGTCATTAGGTTTGTTTTGTTGAGATCTTTTTTATGGTACCGATAGTGTCATAATCAGAGCTTTGGTTTGTCTTTATGGTATTTAAATTTTTTCTTTCTTTCTTTTGTTTTCTCTCTCCCCTCTCTTCATAAATTACAATGAAAAATAAAAGAGATGTGAGAAAAAGACCTCAAAAATTTATCAAAGTTTTGATTACAACTACCAGTATCATTAAAAATATTTCAACAAGAAAAATTAAACGACACTGAGAAAAGTCACTAATAGTGAATGGAGTGAGTCACATTTATTGCCTAAAAGTGGCGGATGACTCATTTGCCTTTGGTGAGAAATGTGACCCACTCGAGTCACTATTGATGTTCTTTGGTGTCGTTGAATTTTTTTCATTGAGATCTTTCTAAAAGTACATGGGTTATTGTAATCGAAACCTTGTTGTGTTTTTTTAGTTTTTTGCTTTATTTTTATTTTCTCTCATCTTTTCTTGTTGTAATTTGTGTAGCACATTTCATAAAATTATTTGAAATGTTGTGTTTCTAGATAGAAAAAACCTTAAAAATCATATTTTTTTAATCGTGATATGTATATTTTGAAACCATGTTATTTTGCTTTTTTTTTTTAAAAGAAAGCTAATTTTAAAAAATCCTAAAATCACAATAATTAATTATTATATATGGAGGTGAAGTGGAGGTTTTTCAGGGGAATTCCGGAAACCTGGCAAAGATTTCCTTTTCGGCCCCACTTCCTTATCTCTGGCATCTATGTGGGGCCGTGCACGTGATATCACGCGATAGTCCTCATACTCAGAACGATTCACTGTCGGTGTTGACCTTTCCGCTATCCAGAATTTTTCCCTATCGTCCTTTTTCAATGCTTTTGAAGACATGAGAATAATATAATTTTAAAAGTGGATTCTTATTTGATAGTGGGATAAGCTCCTTCTAGTTTTTTATTTATTTATTAATGGTATATCTTCATTTATAAAAAGAAAAAGGAAGATCACATGGTATTATTTTAATCTTTTAATCAATTAATGAAGGAGATTGTTAAAAAATAAATTAGATGAGTTGTGCAAGATAATTTTTGTGGTTAAAAATGCTTTCTTGCTCTGGGAAAAAAAAAATCCATTTAAATACATTGTTTAATAAATATTCCATTGGCTTCATCACTTGCTTCAGTGGGTCATGGGAGAGTTCATTTCGGATTCATTATTTTACTGGGGTCTCATATGTGGCCAATTCGAATATAGCCAACTGGTTTATTTTACCGGGGTCTTATATTTAATTCGGTTTTTATATAAAAAAATAACCAAACATGTTTTTTTTTTAAGATTTAGAACCAAACCAAATTAGAAATTGGATTTAAATTGACTTGTTTTGGTTCAACTCAATTCGGTTTATTTTATAAAAAACAAGCAAACAAAATATGCTCTAACCAATATAATGATTCAAAATAACCTAAACTAACTGAAATTTTTTATATTTAAACTTGGATTAAATAGTTGATTAAGAGCAAACTAAAAGACATGGTAATTTTCTCCTTTTAGCAACTACTAGATATTTTACCCAGGTGTGGCGCGAGCCGAATAATTTTTTTATATAAAAAAGTGATAGGTAAAAAAAGATTCAAGTCTCAAATTATTGGTTAAAGTGACAATTTAAATAAACTGAAAAAAAAAGAAAAAAAAGAGCTACATCCAAGCCTTTTTAATTATCAAACAACTCAATGCTAACCTGATTGAAGAAAAGTCAGCAAAAAGAAGTCAAACTTAAGAAAAAAAACATAAAACATCAGCTTAAAAAAAGAGAGAAAAAAACCAAAAAAAAAAAACCTAAGCAACCTCTTAAACTTAGTCTAATCTAAAAAACTTGCAATTTGTTAAATTATGGATTCGAGTTCAGTCAATAAGTTTAAATGTCATCCAATTTAATTTTGAAGGGAAGAATCATTTAAAAAACTATGAATAAAAACATTTACAAAAGAAAAAGAACAAAAAAAAAATAAGGCTAAAATCTGACAAGAACAAACCAAATGATGATGAAATTTAAAACAAAATATCTCAAACAAAAGGAGTTGCAATTAAAATAATTAGATACAAACTTGAAACGTTAAAAAAATCATAGAAGGGTAAAATTAAAAATCATTTGTAATATGATAGATTATTTATAGATTAAAAAATGATAGGGGGTGAAATAGAAAAAAATTATTGAGGGCTAATCCAATAGAATCAAACTGAAAAAAAATAAGAAAAAAAAGGAAAAAAAAAAGATAATTAAACCAAAAATAAGAATAAAACAAAAGTAAAAAAATGATAAAAAATAAGAAAACATCAATTTAGAAAAAGAAAAAAAAAACAAGGTAAACCCGTGAAACCTCTTAAACCTAGTCTAATCTCTAAAAATCATATCTCGTGAAATTTTTTACCTAAATTCAATCAAGAAGCATAATTCTCAACCAATTTAATTTTGAAGGATGTGTTCAGTAGAAAAATATTAATAAAAAAACCTATAAAAGCAACACAAAGAATGAAGATAAAATTTGACAGAAAAAAAACCCAAGGATGATGCAATTTAATGAAAAAAATAAAATAATAATCCCAAATAAAATAAATATTAATTAATGAATTTTATTATAAGCCAATTCAAAAATATAAATTTTAGAAACTTATCAAAACAAAAAAAATAACAAAAAAAACCTTGAACGAACCTGGTAGCCAACTTAGGTCAACAAATCAAACACATGAAATTGTGATGATCCTATAAATAGGAAAGCAAAAAATAATATTTGAAAAAACTGCTTTAAAATTAGACAGAAGTCGACTTCGACTAATCCTTTAGATCTGTTACTCGGGTCATAAGACCGGGGTGACCCTATTAAAGGTAAATCCAAATAAACAAAGAAGCAAGATTCTTAATCAAATAAATATTAAGGGAAGAAATTGAGAAAAAAATCAATAAAAAAACAATGCAAAACAAAAAAAAAGCAATTAAAAGAATTAGGATTAAATTAGACATAAAAATTAAATGAAATTAAATGTTTAGTGATAAAATTATATAAAAAAACAAATCCATTACGAAAATGATTTTCAAAAATAGCAATTAAAAGAATTAAGACCAAATTTAACATAAAAATAAATCCCCAGGGGTGGAAATGAAAAAAAAAACATCAATCAAGTAAATGATTCAAAACAAAACAAAACAAACAACAATTAATAAAATAAGGATCAAATTTAAAAATAAATTAAAAAAAATCAAATGATCAATGATGAAATCTAAAATAAAATCTAACTATAAATAATTAATGTAAATAAAACAACCATGGGATCTAGCTGCACGTGTCGCCAATAGGTGATGGAGTGGTTGACATGTGCGAGGCACACATTAGTAGTTTTTTTTTTTTTATTTGTACAAAACCAAAAATGCTCTTAGGACTAAACAATAAGAACAAAACAAACAATTATGAAATTACAACAAAACCCTTGAACAGTAAGGGTAATCCAGTAATTCTATTGCCATATCAAATATAAAAATACAAAAACATCATTACGCAAAAGACATTGAATTATTTTATTCAAGGATTACATTAATAATTTTACTATATAAAAAATATAATTATAAAAATAACCACACACAATAATAAAAATATATTTATATCATGGAAAAAATACTGCTTTACTCTCGAAACAAAGATAAAAGTATCGAGTATCAATATACAAAATAATTATTGCATTATTATTAGGAATAGTAATGTGTGCTTTATCGCTTGGGGGATTAGCTTTTTGTGGATAATAATTTCAAATACAATAACCAGAAAATAAAAATGAAGAGGGATGATGTTCATATCTTTTATATCTCACCTTATTGAATTCATGCATGCCTTGATTGTTTTCTTGTTTTTTCAGCTTAATAAGTTTTTCTGGTTTTTTCTCATCCTTACTTGGCAAAGTAACAAGATTGGGATTTTTTGTGTAGATTGTTTTTGTGTTTTAAAAATATTTTTTAAAAAAATTAATTTTTTTATTTTAAATTAATATATATTTGGTATTTTTAAATCATTTTAATACGCTAATATCAAAAATAATTTTTAAAAAATAATAAAAATATTATTTTAATATATATTTTTAAATAAAAAATACTTTTAAATAAAATATTATTTTAATATATATTTTTTAATACGCTAATATATTATTTTAATATATTATTTTAATTTTTAAAAAATAATAAAAATATATTTGGCAAATAAGCCAAGCTGCTTATGAAATTGTTCAAAGTGGACGAGCGTTTTCTGTTTGGTTAGATTCAATTGTTTTTTTTATTTTGTTAAAAAACCAATCCAGAAATATATAAGTTAGTTCAAACAAATTAATTTTGTTTTGGTTTCATTCGATTATTTAAAGAAAAAACTTGGAAAAACTTATTTTATTTATTTAGGATTTTTTTAAGCTTTTTTGCAACTATAGCCTTTTATTATTATTATTATTATTATTATTATTATTATTATTATTATTATTTTAACCGTGTATATCTGGATCAGCTTATATATACTTTGACTAATCTCTGAGACTATAAAGTTAACAACTAGATAAGTCTTTAGTGATCCTGATGTTTGTTATATTTGACCTAGTAATTTTTGAAAAATAAACCTAAAACTTGATTAGTTAAACTACTGCATTCAAAATTACTTCCATTTTTTTACTTGCTGATTAGAATTCCAGAAATTAAATGCCATGATCTCCTTGTAGGGAAATGCAAACGGAACCCTTTCTTGTTACATGTTGACATGGCCTGCCTTGCTATGTATTGGATTTAGGTACAATGGTTAACAAGGCAGATCCAATCACAAAGCTGCACATAGTGACCCTGTGCTTATACGAAAACACACAACTTTACAGAGAGCATGCAACAAGTGTAACATGCAAAAATCAAACCCAAAAAGAAAAGGTTTGCCAGAAAGCAGTAGATCTAAAGCAAAATAATAACAGTATTAATGGCAAAAAAAAACCCAGAAAAGATAAATCATGGCTTGAAAGTAAAAAACTAACAAAGAAGAAAAATCATGGAAAAAAAAAACAAAAACAAATTTAAACTCTAAAGCAATAACATAGGGAAATGATAGAGAGAGCGATCGATGGAGGCTATTGAGAAGAGAATGAGAGACAGATGAGAAAACCTGGGGTGGTAGAGAGATTGAGAGAAAACTTTAGGGGTGGCGTCGGTTCGATTTAGGCTTTAGAGTTAGAAAAAAGTTAGTGTTTATTCCAGGTTTTCAACTAGATCGTGTTGTTTGAATCGGTTCGGTTCAATGTAATTCAATTGATTTTAGATTTTTGAAATAAAAACCAAATCGATTTTTTTTTGTTTTTCTAATTAGTTAATTTAGTTTTTTTTCTTGGTTTGGTATTTTAGTTTTTTTTTGTTATCTTAGTTTAATAGATTTTTTATATTTTTTTGTTCACCATAGTTAAAACTTAGCTCAAAGCTCAAACTCATTTTGTTAAGGTTAATTAACATCTAAACCTTTTATGAAAGCTTGCTTTATACATGAGTTGATGCACCTATTACCTCAACTCCAAATGTTTAACTTCTTCAGTTTGATAAATTAGGTTTATAAGAAATAAAATAACCTAGAAGTTCACAAATAAATTTAAATGTAAGTTTGTAACCATTTGAACTAAATAAACACAACTAGAAAATTAACAAATACAAAAAGAAATACCGATAAAAACTTTTCGTTGGTAGATTATAATGAACTTTATTGACATATGTTGTGTCTATCAACAAACACCGATGTAAATGTTTTCTTGGTATATACTGAGAGAATTACAATGGAAAAAGAAGGAATTAGAAAAAAAAACCAAAAGGTACAATGACGTGTCATTTATATACACAAAATTACCAAGAAAATAAATTTAAGTTATGAACTGACGAGCGACCCCTCTCTCCCTCTTTCTCATTTCTTCTTCTTCCTCCATTAACTCTGTAACACAATAGAAACCCCTTATTTTATCATAAAATCAACCTCCCACCATAAATTCAGCAATCTCAATACTTAGTTTGTTAGTATTCCTATTTTGATTCAATTTTTTTTAGGATTCTCCACATCAAGTAAGTAAAACTACCAATTTTTTGTTTGAACTATATTTTAAAATGTTAATTTTTATTGCCTATTTTTGTAATATATATGTAGTTTGTTTGTGTGTTTACTTGTTTTATAAGTTTTTCTCATAGAAATTTGTTGTATGAGTGTATGATTTGTACATGTTAGAGTTTGTTTGAGATTTAAAAAATTTTTATTTGTTTGTAATTTGGTGAAATTGATTTTGATTTTGTGACTTATGTGTTCTGTAATGAAATAAATGATGACTTATTTAATGGGTTCGTTTTATATTTTGTCAATTTTATTGATGAGTTGAAAATTTTGGTAAATGTATAGGGATTTGAATTTATGTAGATAATTGATAATGATTTAAGAGTACTATTAAAAAAGATTGAATAAGTTTTAGAGGTAAACCAATGTTAGATAATTTATTTATTTTACATAATTAATTAATACATGTTGTTATCAATATTCTATATAAGTTTAATATAAGTAATTGATGATCGTTCATGAATGTATCAAGATTCACTCAAAGAGTTGCGTATGATGGATTATTGTAATGGGGTTGAGGATTTTATTAATTATGTACTATCTAATCTAAGAAATATTAGTGGAGGCGGTATTAGATGTTCATGTAAGAGGTGTAAGAATAAAAAGTTTGTCGATCTAGATGGTTTAACGATGCATCTTCTACAAAAAAATTCATAGACAAATACCTATGTTGATTTGTACACGGAGAACTATATGTTCCTTACGAGACTATGTTAGAAAAGATGGTTGGGTCAACTTCTAATTCTAACAATGTGCATGGAGTTGTAGATGACAATAATAATTCTTATAGGAATATGGTTATGGATGTGATGAGAATGAATTAGGGCTATGCAGGTGAATGTCCAATCATAGATGAAGAATCAAATGCACACACGATCAGGTTTTTTGATCTTTTATAAAACTTTGATGAACTATCATGGGATGAGTGCATAAATTACAATAAATTATCGGTCATTGCATATGTATTCACTATTAAGTCAGGTCATAGGTTGAGTGAGGTCGGTAATGATAGAATTGTTAAATGAGTGAGAAACATTTTATCTGAAGGGAATAAGTTAAAAATAGAACTTCTATGTTACTAAATCCATGATGAAACCTTTCGATTTAGGATACCAAAAAATTAACAATTGTCCAAACTTCTGCATGTTGTATTACCTTGAAAATACAGAGTTGATCGAGTGTAGAACATGTGGGCATGCTCGTTATATACCTAACTTGTAAGGAAATGACTCTTGTCGCACATAAAAAATTAGAAGATATATATGGAATAGTTTTTTTGTTTGAGTAGTTTTCTCTCTCACCTTTTTAACATTTTGGCTGCTAGACGTTTGGTTGCTGTCAATTAGTGTAAATGGGATAGATCTCACTAATTAGATCTTTTGAATATATCCAAAGGTGAAAGCTTCTTAGTGATCAACACTATCTAAACTGAAGAGCTCATTGTCAAGAATAACATATCAAAATCTCATCTTAATTGGATAAAAAATCACCGCCAGATTAAGGCACAAAAATGAGTAACATTTTTTCTTCACTCTTTCACTTTTTGGCCAAAAGCTCTTTTTTTTTTGTATATGTCAACTCACACTTTGAAAATAAGTCAAATTTGACTTTTATACATAGTCGACTATATAACCTAAAATGCTTTAAGCATTTTTCTCTTTTTTTTTTCTTACTTTATATGGGTTATCGTCCAAAAAAAGAGGGATTAAACCCAATAATTCTTCCCCTTCTAACTCATTTCGGAGGCTTTACCAAGCCCACTTGCCTTTTACAAAACTCAAATTTCTCTTTCGGTAAAAGCTTGGCCATCATATTTAATACACTGTTATCGGTATGAATCTTCTCAACAATAAAGAACTTCATTTCCGTAGCATCACGAATCTATTGGTATCTAATCTCAATGTGTTTTAATCAAGAATGATAAGTAGGATGCTTAGTGAGATGAATTGTACTCTAATTGTCGTAGTGTAATACAAAGTTCTTTTACACTATGACAAGTTCATGTAAGAACTTCTTCATTTATAACAACTCTTTACCCCTTTCGAGTAATGTATTTAACTTTTATACTGGATAATGCAACATATTTTTGCAACCTTGATTTTCATAAAACCACTCCCTTTATAAGGTCATTATGTGTCCTGTTATAGACTTTATAGAATCAACATTACCAGCCATATTTACATCTATGTATCCATTTCACTATTAAACTAAAATTGAAAGTACATTTAAGATACTTGAATATCCATTTCACTATTAACCAGGTTTGGTGAGGAACCAACTGACAATACCAACAACATGAGTTATATTCAACCTTGTACAAACCATGACATACACCAAGTTATCAACTACAAATGCATAATGAGAAATTGTTTTCAATGAACTCTTGGTTTTATTTTTTTGAAACCAAAAACCCTCAATTCTATATAGGAAAAATATAAGATTGTCATATAGTCAGAAGTTAAAAGGTCATAAGTGAGCCTAAGCAAAATAGTATGGATTTAACCACATGCACGCGCTCACCTCGACTCCTCTCAGGCTTAGGCCATGAGTCCCGGGCTCTCCCAGGTCTTGAGCTTTGATTTGTGTTTGTTTTTTACTAACCTATTTTGAACTTGGATTTAAGTTTATTATAAAATAATTATTTGGCCCATAAAAAAATTATTTTTTTTTATCCACACACACATATATAGTCCACTAATAAAGAATTTGAATACTCTTCTTTCTCATGAACAATTTATTTTTAAAGATAAAATGTCTAGTTTTTAAGGCAAAAAATAGTTGGAATTTTATTATTTTTATGATAGGTAAAAAGGCAAAATGTCAGGAATTAATTTTTGTAATTCTACATCAATTTTGGTTCTAAAAATCAATATAAATAGAGATTAAATGAGAGAGTTTCTATATATTTTTTTACAGTAGCTATTTTTTTTCAATTTCTTTTGCTTCTCCCTTTTCCATTTTAGAGCTTAAGTCTCAATCTTTCCTACAGAGATTGTGAGTTTCTTTCCTTTGGTTTATGTACCTTGATAAATAGTGTAATTAATCAAGATAGTGTTGTTAGAATAATGAGAGGTTTGTTGACATCATGTCTTTGCACTAGGAGAGATGCAATAAAACTTGAAGTACAAAAGATGGATTCTTGACAACAACATTTACTAAATCACATTAATTATAAGTTTTTTCAATAAATAAGTACCATATTTGTACTTTGATTTTAGATTAATTATATAATTGTTATTATAAATGATAGCATGCATGTTATGATTAGTTTACATATAAATTTTGATTTATATGCCAAGAATGGATGCTAAGTTTATTGTTTTATTTTATTGCAAGATTAACTTGATTAAATTCAATTATATGGTTATCTAAATTAAACGATCTACTAGAAAAGTACAAGTACATGTCATATAAACTAAACAATTTTGATCTATAGTATAATTTATAGCTCAAAACAAACATTATATACTTTTAATAAATTAAACTAACTGGACTTTAAATGAACTTGAATCAATTAAAAAATTCAAGTTTGATATTTTTTATTTTTAAGATAGTATTTGGTCATTATCTTGGGACATAAGAGACAAAAATAACAAGGATAAATGAGACATGTTTCTATGTACCTTTTATTTTAAAAATATAGAAATTTACTTTAAAAATATCTCATGCAAATTTATTTTATGCTCTCATTTCTATTTCTTCAATCAAATAGATTCTTATCTTTTTTACCCCGAAACACTAACTAAATGCAACTAATAAAAAACATAATCAATACTGTCTTATTACAACGAGTATTTTTGTGTTATAATTTGTTTTTCAAATTATTTTTGATCTAAAAATAAAAAATATATATAAAAAAACACACCACACTGCAATATCATTCACGAAAGAATACAATCTGCTATTAATTTGAAACCATGGTGGGAGGAAAAGGTTCCGCAGACTCCAATCCCATTTTACACTTTTTGTAAACAATGGATCGTACTTTTTGCAAAGAAGACAGATAACAAAAGACGTGTTCTAGAACTGCTCCCTTTGGACCACCTCTAGTTGTTGCAAGAACCCAGATGTGATTTACTGATTTCAAGCAGTCCATGGAAGTTAGCAAACAAACAGAGGGCAGCCTTTTCTCGTCTGAGAATTTCTTGAGGGCTCCTCATCACCGTCATCATTCAGACTCCTTTTCACCTTATGATCTGATAAAAGCCTGCCGGAGCTCTCAATGCAGTTCCGAAAAGGTGCCCACCCAAAATTCCTCACTGATTGCCACCTTCATGGGGCGCCATCTTCCCTTTTATCTCCTCTAAATTAAACTGTGACAGTGTTGTCTAAGAATACAACAAAATAAATAATCTCCAGGGAATTCCCTGTCTCAGGTCCGATTTCTGCTGGCTTTTTTCTTGGTTTACTTGATTTTTACTCGAGTTGCATAACAAGATTAATTTTTTTTTATATTAATATATAAAAATAATTTTAAAATATAAAAAATTAATTAAAAATAGAAAAAATTAAAATCTTTCATAAAGAGGTTCAACACGATGCTAAACACGGTATAACTTTAATCCACCGTGCCCGTGGCAGCCTGGAATTGAAAGTGAAGATCGGAAGCTAAACAGACAAAGCTGAAAAGTAAAAAGGATGAGTCGCAATCATGAAAATAAGGATAGAATGGAATCGCCAAAGTACTACTAAAATAGAGGAGAGGCATAGCGTCTTCTTCTTCTTCTTTTTTTTGCCTTTACTTTTACTTTTGAGGGGTATTTGTCAGTACGATATAATTGTTTTTTAAAATATTTATTTATTTAAAAATATATTAAAATAATTTTTTATTATTTTTAAAATTACTATATTAAAATTAAAAAGATTTAAAAAATATAAAAATAATTTTTAAATAATTTATTTTTAAAATTCTCATAAAATACAGTTTCTCTCTCTTTAGGTGTCCCAAAACCAAACAAATTAAAATTATGTTTGTTTTTATATTTTAAAAATTTAATTTTTTTTATTTTAAATTTAATTTTTTTAATAATTTTTAGATTTCTAATACATTTTAAAATACTTTTAAATAACAAACTTTTTAAAAATTAATAGCTACAGAGCTCTTGGGTAAAGAAAAGAAAAAGAAACGAAACATCCAAAAACCCAAAACGAATATAACACACAAACACCAAAAGCTTCCCCTTGCGTCTCCAACACACTGATTCCCTGACCTCGTCTAAAGCCTCCCGGAATCAAAACAATAGTTTCATTTTTTACCTTTTCAACTCTCAGCTCCTCGGATTACCCACTTGCACGTTCAAGAGAAGAGAATATGCTTTTTGGCCTTTGGCTTTTCTTGTGTGAAGGGGAGAGAGAGGGGGAGAGAGGGGGAGAGGGAGGGTGTTGTTTTTTCTTTCTTTCTTTCTTTGTCTTGGTATTTCTTAGCTGTTACTCATTCTAACAGGCAGTGTAGAGCTGTGAAGAGTAAGTATTTTTAAAGAAAGGATCCCCTTTTCTCTTTATATTTATTATAATGATTTTTAACGAATAGCTTCAAAGCCACCCTCTCATTCCTCCATTAACGGTCACTTCTCCTCTCTCTTTCCTGACATTTATGTTGCCAATTAAATATACCCATCACGACAAACCGTGGGATCTCAAATAGGCCGAACCCCATCTGCAACTCAACCTCTCCCTTTTCTCCTTGTAAGCATTGGTTATGGATGGAATATGTAGCTCATTTTGTTTTCTTATGCACAAGCGCCTCTGATCTGTGTTATTGGGTTGCAGGTATAGAGAAACCGTGAGAGGATGTTGACTTGTATTGCGTGTTCAAAGCGACTCAACAACCGATGTTCGCCGCCGAGAGACAGAGAAGAGGATGTTGATGTTGCTGCTTTTGAGACGCTAAGGACTAAGCACGCCATGAAGTCACTCACAGCTCAAGTATGCATGCTCTGCTTCATTCACCTTTCTATCTTCTGTTGGGTTGCTGTGGTAGAGTCAAGGATTTAAATTTTATTTTCTTTTTTTTTGGAGCTAAAGCCCAGAAAGCACCGAAGCATATAGTAAGGAAAAAGATGAATTACACTTCTTGTTTTAACAAGCTGGATTTGAGGGGTCATGTTTCATTTTCTTTTTCAACTTTTAATTTATAGGTTGAGTGAAAATACAAAAAAAAAAAAAAACTAATGATTGTTCTTTTGTTTTTTTTTTTTGTTTTTGTCTAGTTTCTGCAGAACCCAAAATTTTCTTAGCCTTTATTTCTTCTTTCCCTGTCCTTTGGAGGAGGGTAATAATTCGACTAAGCTTAGGTTTGACCTTGTTATTCCTTACCTTTTAATCCGCCTCCTTAGGAATTATATTAAAAGAGGAGGACTAGCTCTGAGCTTTGAGGAAAGCCTGTAAGTTGTCTTTCGACTTCCCCTGGATCCCCTTCTCTTTCTGGTGAGAGTAACTAAGAAAGGCCAGTCCCTTAGACTAGTCTTCCAGATCAAGTGAATCTAGTCACACAACCCTTCTCTTATCCGCATGGTCTTGTTCAGCTGTCTTTATTCTTGTCTTGGGTGATTGCTTTGGATAGCCCTACCAGGGGAGTAGGCATTTTCGGTCCTCGCTTTTCCTTTGAACGACTCCAATCTTTTCTTTTCGTTCTACTCGGGCCTGGGTTTTCGACGGGGCCCTTGGAGACTGCTTGAGCTGAAACCAAAACGGTGAAAGAAGAACTGGAATTAGTTACTGTGTGATATGGGTCTAATATTCTTGTTCAGCTGTCTTTATTCTTGTCTTGGGTGATTGCTTTGGATAGCCCCACCAGGGGAGTAGGCATTTTCGGTCCTCGCTTTTCCTTTGAACGACTCCAATCTTTTCTTTTCGTTCTACTCGGGCCTGGGTTTTCGACGGGCCCCTTGGAGACTGCTTGAGCTGAAACCAAAACGGTGAAAGAAGAACTGGAATTAGTTACTGTGTGATATGGGTCTAATATTACTGCCGTATGTCACAGCAGTACTTCTTTCAAATTTATTTTTGAAAAAAAAAAGTTATAGTGCTTGATTGAATCAAGATTGGAACCACGAGCACAATATGGCTTTTCTTGAATTCATTTTTCCAGATTTTTGGGACAGAAGGTGGATGAATAGATTTGAACCGGAATTGGGTCTGTTTGTCAGGGAGGATGGATTGGGAGAAGGGGAAGGGAAGAGAAAGGATGGATTGTTTACCATTCCTCTAGTTTTTCAGTTAACAAAGAAGGGGAAGAGTAAGAGTCAATCTATCCAAATTGAAAGCATTGAAAATTATAAACAAATGAAAGTATAAGGATCCATCCAATCCTTCCTTAAATCCTTATATTTCTTGCCAAAAGAAAAATACACTCAATCCCTCCTAACAAACACCGTGTTAGTGTTTTTTTGTCTCTGTTTTATTGCAAAGTGATAAAGGGCTGTTGTTGTTGTTATTTTGTAGATAAAGGACATGGCTGTAAAGGCCTCAGGAGCATATAGAAACTGCAAGCCGTGTTCAGGATCCTCGAGCAATAACAATAACAGGAACTATGCTGAGTCCGATGCTGCCTCAGACTCAGCGAGGTTCCACTGCTTGTATCGTAGAGCAGGAAGTTCCAATTCGACCCCAAGAAAGCGGGGGAAAGAGTCGGAGGCAAGACTAAAAGGGCTATCGAGTGGCGAAGGCACACCTGCTTCAGTTAGTGGGCGGACGGAGTCGGTGGTTTTTATGGAGGAAGATGAGCCTAAGGAGTGGGTTGCGCAAGTTGAGCCTGGTGTGCTCATCACTTTTGTTTCATTGCCTGATGGCGGTAATGATTTGAAGCGAATTCGATTCAGGTACTAATTGTTCTTCTTTTCTCTGATTTGTTTGAATGCAATCATATGTTTTCTTGCTGTGTGTGCATGTGTGTGGTTGATGCTGAATTGGGCATTTATCACAGCTTTGTCATCCTGAACGGTATCGGAATGTTGCAGAGGACAAAAACTTTTGAGTCAGCTGTGCCATAACAGTAGAAATGTAGGGAAACTGATGGGTGAATTCAAGTGCAGAATAATGACCAAAGACGTGTCTATGTGCACGTGGGTATGGGTGCCCACTATGTTCTATATCCTGAATGTAATATACTGGGAAAATTGCATTGCCCAAAGAAAATAACCATCCACAACACAATTACACGGTAGATGCATTATACGGTAGATGCATTATACTTTGCTTGCCCGCTTCTTCTTATTCTCTTTTGGAATCAAGAACAGCTTATGCTTCACTATCTGCACTTGGAATCATTCATCATCTCCTATCTTGCCAACGAGAAATGAGAAGATAGAAAACGAAAGGGAAAATGAGAACTTTGAAGAGTTATGAGCAATGTTTCGTGTTTTAACTTGTAAATTTTCTGGAGAAGATGTTTTGATGGGTTAGTTTAGTGATCACCCTCTATCTAACAATTAAGAGTTGATGAGGAATATTGCTTACAGCTCTAGAAGGCTTGAATAAGCAAAATTTCCCACTAAAGAAAGAAATATCCATTCCTTTCACTCTTTTTGGTTGGTTCTCTGCTTAAGCTATAATTTCTTTGGCAATTGAAACACAATAAGAACCTTTTCTAATCCTCTTATGATCATTGAATGTCAAATTAGCAGATTGTCATTGTTACATTTAGACAAATACAATGTTATTCATGGACGTGCAAATTACAGCTGTATAATATACCTTGGAACTTACAAGTATTTTCATGTTTCATGAACCTGGCTTGTGCAGTTCTTGATCTTGAGAATGATTTGCTGAGAAATCTGTGGCCAAACTACTTATTTATAAGATAAAGAGCCGCTGCAGTGTGTTTCTGCCAGAAATTATCTCACTTAATCTCAATCTGAATTTACACTAGTTTACTTGTAGTTTGAAATGTTGAATGAAATGAGTAATAACCCATCTGTTTCTTGTAATGAAAGCGATGCTACTTTTATGTTGATTTTTTTTCCTTGGTGTTTCTTTAATTGGGTTTCTTAACATATACAGTTTTGTTCACCTACAACAAGATTCATGTTTCATGCCAACCTGATTAGAGTTATGCAACATTTCATGTTTGTGATGTTCTCAATTGTTCATGATTTTTGTTGTCGTTGTTTTCTTTATAAGTAATGATATATGACGTTACCACATTTCCCTTCCTCTGTCAAGCCTTTCCTTCAATGGTTGGGTGTCTTGCTATCAAGATAAACTAGCTCCCCTCATATGATAGCAGTGCGAATCTGTTAGATGAGTAACCATCAATAACCAACTGCCTTAAAGTTTTAATACCAGAAAAAACTGGATGATTCGTCCTTCTCCAACATTTTGCTTGGGTTTTATAGATGTTGACAGGTCCTTTTTCATCATTTTAACATTTTGATGTTTTGATCAGTCGTGAAATGTTCAATAAATGGCAAGCTCAAAGATGGTGGGCTGAGAACTATGACAAGGTCATGGAATTATACAATGTTCAACAGTTCAATCACCAATCAGTCCCACTTCCAACTCCACCAAGATCTGAAGATGAGGTGAGTGTGAATTAAATTTTGAAGTTTAGCAACATTTGGTTAGGGATAGGAAATGCTTGCTCTGATTTGCTTGGAATGAATAATTTTCTTCTCTATTGTAATCAGCATGAATCTTGTTAGACTGTTGAAGAGCACTGTTAAAGTCCTTAATTCTCTTTTAGGTTTTGAATGATTTAATGTAATACAGGATGTCGGTGTTTTTTAGAGCTCAGAGTTACTTCATTGTACTTCACAAAACTGGCATTGATAATAGAGCTAGTTTTATTGTTTAATTTTACCTGTCTCCTTTTGCAGAGCTCAAAGCCTGAATCAGCCAAAGACAGTCCCACGACTCCTCCACTGGGCAAAGAACGCCCAAGCAATTTCCACCATCCAACAAGAATGGGTTATTCGTCATCAGATTCACTTGACCACCACCCAATGCAATCTCACCAATATTATGAGTCAGCTGGTCTTGCTTCAACACCAAAGCTCTCTAGCATTGCTGGGGCTAAAACTGAGACATCATCAATAGATGGTTCTGTGAGGACTAGTATGTCAAGAGAGTCAGATCACTCAGAAGAACTTTCCATCAGTAATGCAAGTGATATGGAGACTGAATGGGTTGAACAGGATGAACCAGGGGTATACATCACTATAAGAGCACTGCCAGGTGGCACCAGGGAGCTTAGACGTGTCAGGTTCAGGTCAGTGGGTCTGAATAATTTAGAGAAAGATGGAATTGAAACTGCTCATGATTTTAGTTATTTGGACAAATAAACTGATTGAGATGTTGCTGACGGAGCTGACTTGTCTAGCACCTGCTTTTGCTGGGCTAGAACAACAGCTAAACATGGCAATTCACGGTAGATGGAGCTTATAATTAGATTTTAGAAGATTTTTGGAGCTATAAAATATAGTTTGAACCTCTCAGTTCCAGTCAAGGAATGAGCCAAATCCCTTCTTGCACTATAAGCTCATGCCATCTATCATAGTGATCTAGATAATCTTAGTTGCCTGCAAAGAATTGCCATGGAGCCATAACGATTTCTCATGGATGATCTAGAAACCAAGGCGAATTTTGGGCTTGAGATTTGTGATGAAACTGTTCTGACTGATAACATACTGTTAAATGGGCAGGGTTGTACATTTCCAATTTTCAATGATCTGGGTTCTCTTTTTCCAATTTTCCATTACCCATATACAAAACAACAACATAGGCATTGATATTTACTTTTTGCATAAATTAATGATCAAAATCATGTGTAATGGATGTGTTTTTTTTTTTCTTATATTCTTGATGCAGCCGAGAAACATTTGGAGAAACACGTGCAAGGTTGTGGTGGGAGGAGAACCGAGCCAGGATACACGAACAGTACTTGTACAGATGAGATGGTGACGCTTGGAGAAACGCGTGCAAAGTTGTGGTGGGAGGAGAACCGAGCCAGGATACACGAACAGTACTTGTAGATTAGCAAACAGATGAGATGGTGACGCATGGAAAATGTGTATACCTTTAACTAACACAGGTTAAGCATTCCATGGATCTTGCGGGCTGAATAGATGAAGCTTGTTCGCCCAGTTCCATGTTTTGCTTAAAAACTTCTTGATTCTTTTCTTTCTTTGTCTATTCCTTTTCATCTGGTTGGATAATGTTGAACTATTAGGTTATGCTACATATAGTATATCGTTTTTCTTTTCTTTTATTTGGTTCATAATTTAACGTGGTCTAATCATTTTAATATTCTCTCTTGAGCTGAAGGATAGGAGTCGTTGTTCATAATTTAATCCCAGTGGTAATGTTAATTGCTGCTACATATACAAAATTTTGTTATCTCCCTGTCTGTATATGCTTCTCATTTTTGGTTTTCAATGAATTAAATATTTTGCTTGATTACCAGGAACAACTATAGAAACTTGAATCTTTCCGTGTCTCGCTTTCTTTGATTGTTTTTGAAAATGATTTAATTATGATTACAATTTCGCTCTTCCTGCCTTGTTAAGGAAAGAGAGGCCTTTCTCCCATTTCCCTAGTCGAAGAATTGCTCCATAGCCGAGCTCTCAAGAGTCTTTTCTACCATAATCGTTCTTTCCTTAATCGTATCTGCTAGAGCAGTCAGTGTGGCATCTCCTGCATAGGAGTGAGTGTCTATTAGAGGCCTCTTTAGTGTGTGCATGAAGAGTGTATTTGACAAAACTACCAAGTTGAAAATCACACAAAAGAAACAGAAGTGGCAACTGGCAAGCGCTCTTCTTAAATAAGATATTGTTTCATCAAATTGGCTGCGGCTGCGGCTGCTCATTGTTTATGCGGCGGGAGGACGCAGGATTAAAAACCTATGAACTAACACCTGATTATATGAATTAAAGCAGTTGCAAAGAGGGGTTGCACCCATTCAATAACGAGCTTTTTATTGTACATAATCACCTGTTTGTTGAAGAAAATAGGATTAAGATGATTCGAAATATCTCAAGAGGAACCCCAACAAGCAAGGGCCGGCGAGCTCTTTCTCAGAAACAAGCTGGCAAATGCCCTCCGAACTGCATGTTGTTAATTCATAGCCAACTTGACTGGGAAAAACAAGAGAGCCTGTTTGACCCATCAGCATAGCCAGCACTGCCGAGAAAATAATTCAGGGATATGTTTTAAAAACAAAATAAAAGACAAGGGAAAAAGGATACCTGTGGTTATTTCTTGAAAAACAAGAAGGGATACGCTGGTTTCCCAACTAGAATTGTTATATGCTGGGCACCTCCAACAAAAATTTTCCCGATCGACTCTTCGTTGTATCCAATGCCCCTCCTCGATGTATCTGATACTGCCATTACTCTTTGCATAAATTAGTTTAAGACCTGAACATTTAGACTGCCCATGTTCAAAGTCAGTCTTCATGATCAAGATGAACACAAATCCCATTTAGACATGACTTTTTTCAACAAACAATGTGATTGATGCAAGTTTTGTTATTGGATTCTTCATCCACTTTGGCATAATACAATATTTAAAATTATGATCTATAAAAACAACCAATCTTGTTTTCTTTTCCACTTTTACATATACTTGTGTACTTTCAGAAGAAGAAAAAAATACGTAAAAATAATTAGAATTGTATACACACACAATGACTACGTGTGGAGAAAGTATATTTTTCATGACAATTGACAAATATATAAATGCATTATGAAACTCATGGACAGCAAGCATGCCCGATGGGGTTTTACCGGCAATAGTAGGATTTATATAGATATCATATGCATTCACGAATCATTAAAACATGCTGTAACACTATAACGTGATGAAAATGTAGACATGACAACAAAGACTTTGCCCCAGCTATCTCGGACAAAATTGTAAATTCTCTAAAAATTTCTTGGAACTCCCTAAGAGAATTCCTCAGTCTCCCGCACTCGAAAGCTCTAGACTTCTTTCTTCATAGTTAGGAGCTCAACTCTCAGACTATCTTAAATGACCGAGCTCAATTGAAGGACGACACATCAAAGAATACCCCAACGCATGCATGAAAAAAGAGGTTAGTTGGCTTATACGCTTAGACGTAGTAGATATTTGAGCTAGCTACTCTTTTAGCTATCGACTATTAATAAATTCCATGTCGTTTGAATCCAATGTGTTAGGGCATCATCCTTAGAAGCCTAAAACAACTTTTTTTTTCCTTCGAGGTTCCTTAGTAATAACAAAAAAAAAACTTTTTTTATAAAAATAACTATAATTCCCCCCTTACTAAGGTGGAAAATAAGAATCCACCTCTAGTTTTGGGGCCTAGTTTGATGGATCTCTATGCCCTACTACTTCTTGTAGCTTTAGATTGGAACATGAACTCCTTACCTGAGGCTATGCCAGTATCCCTATTTATAAGGACAAATTTGGCTCTTTTTTGGTCTATTTTGATGTTGAAGAATAAAAAAAAGAAAAAAGGTTTTGGTGGGAAATACCTAGAAAGATATTTTCTTCTCATGTTAAGGCAAAACTAGTTTAGGGATTTTTCAACAAAACTATTTTACAAAAGTTACAAAGAGTAAAAAATGAAAGCAAGAATGACTAGGGTTATAAAGGAAATAACTTTTCACACTTATCGTTGGAGGAATGACTTTTCATGTCATTTGAGATCTCTAGAAATCTACTCAAATATTACATTGAATACACGTCGCCATTTTATTTTTTAAAAAACATCTCTTTTAATAAGGATGGACCACCTAGCTATAATGAATCCCAATAATTCTACATGGAACAAATAAATCTCACAAAGAAGGAAAAAATCTCTTATTAATGGGACATACAATTCTCATGTAAAAAGATTCTTATTAAAGCTGATAACTTTTCAAATCTTTGGGTATTTAATACACAAGACTTGAGGAGTTACTAAGTATCAACATTTTAATGCAATATCAATTTTTTTATGATATGGAAAAATACATTAACAACACCCATATATTTTTTTCGTTAAAAAACCTTTTAACCTTGATAGATCAGTGTTTATATATATATATATATATATATATATATATATATATATATATATATATATATATATATTTGCTTGAATCCATGTTTAAAAGGGTCAAAGATAGGGTGATAACTCAATACCATCAGGAATAACTACTCGCTGAGCCCAAAACTGTTAGGTCTAGTAGTTCACCACACCTACATGTATGAGTCCAAGTATATATAGGTTTGATGAGTTATCATACCCAACTTTTTAAAAGCTCAATGGTAAGAGTACATGGGTCTAGTAAGCTACTAGACCCAACATCTCTGAGCTCGATATCATGCCAAACCCAAATGAATATAGAATTAATGATCTTTCTAGGCTTCATATTTGGCCATAGTACTTCATTTGTTTATTCTTGTAATCCTTAACATAAAATCTTAAGGTCATATCTCAAACACTCTTAGGTGTAAAAATGTTTTTTAAGGACCTACCATAATTCTATCAATATTAATGACGTATAAGAGATATTTATCTTTCATTAATGGTGTGTATGAGGTATTTATCACTCATTAATATTATCAGAAGAAAATTACTTTTCAATTCCTCCTCTCATCAAAATGAAAAGATTCATGGGTTATAAATGCTCCATGAATCCTTTGAACGTAAGATTTAGATTTCAATTTATTTTTAATATTTTTAGCATATATATTTTCAGATACCATCTCTTTGAAATACCATTGCACTTTTTCTCTCTAAAAAATATTTATTTGAACATTTGAGAGTCATCAAATTTTTTTAAATAGAACTTTTTATAGGTACCAGCCGCTAGTCACCGTGACTTATTCAGATACACATATAAGCTCCTAACCACCTTAATTAAAGAAAATAAATCAAATTACTAAAATCAATAAATTAACCAATTATCCAATCCATAGAACTCACTTCTAAACAACTTGAACATTTTGAAATATCAGCAAACTTAATCCGTCATAAATCACGTGTGAGTTGGCTAGTTAACAACATTACAAACAAGTTAATCTGCACCAACTACGACACAATTATCTGGTGAGCATCCAAAATCACGTTGTTGAATTCAAAACAATATGGAATTTGGTTAAAAAGGAATAAAAAAACAATGATGCACCGAATTGACAGGGTCAGTAAAGTTTAGACATCAAAATTGAAAGCCCACAACTTTTTTCATTAGAGGTGTTCATTTTCAGTTCGGTTCGGTTTTTATAAAAAAAAATAATCAAATCAAATTTTTTTAAAAAACCGAACCGAAACCGGTTCAAACCGACCTGTTTCGGTTTGGTTTTTTAGAACAAAAATCGGTTCAAATCAGTTTGGATCTGTTTTTCCGGTTTGGCTCGGTTTTTCAGTTTGGCTTGGTTTTGACTTGGTTTTTTTCGTTTTGGCTCGGTTTGGCTCGGTTTTTTTTCTGGTTTTCTCGGTTCGGGTTCGGTTTGGTTTTTTTGATTTCAGGTTTAAAAAACCAAAATCAAATTGAATCAGTTAATTTTTTTAAAATTTTAATTGATTTAATCAGTTTTTTTACAGTTTAGTTTTTTTAATTATTTTTTTAATTTTCTCAGATTAATCGGTTTGTTAATTTTTTTAAACATTGAAGAAAAGGGAAGAAAAACAAAAGAGCAAACATGGAAATAAAGTAAAAAAAAGGGGGCAAATCCGGGATGACAAGAAAGGGACAGCAGAGGGAGATGGATACGAGAGATTTTCAAAAACCCTCGTTCCAATTAAAGCAAAACTCATAAACATAACCCTCCCACCCCAACCCTTTTCTTCTTCCATAGCCCCTTTCTCTTTCCCTTTCTTTTCCCCTCCCCTACAATAAATTATTAAAAAACCCCCCAAAACCCTAACCCTAACCTCTCCCTATATCTCTCTCTGTATTATTACTATTATTATTATACCCAAAACATTTCTGATTACTACTATTTTAGTTTTCTTATTTGATTATCGAGAGACATGAGAGAAATGGTTGCTACACCTGATGCTACTTCTGCCGTTACTGGTGGTGCTGGTGCTGGTAGTGGACGACAGCAGCAGCATACACTGTCAGCGAGAGTGAGGAAAATTATACAATCGATTAAAGAAATTGTGGGAAATTTCTCTGATGCTGATATTTATATGGTCCTTAAAGAGACCAACATGGATCCTAATGAGACCGTTCAAAAACTGCTCAATCAAGGTCTGCGCTTTTTTTATTTATTCATTTTTTGCTGTGTTGACTGATGGTTGTTGTGCGTGCCTGTTTCCTGTGAGAAGTATTTAGACTTTGCAAGTTGGAAAATAACGGGCATATGCTAAAGAATGGTGTTTTTATTTTCCGGGTTCCAAGGGTTTTAGTTTTAAATACAAGTTAATTCTTTTTGGCATATGCTAAAGAATGGTGTTTTTATTTTCCGGGTTCTAAGGGTTTTAGTTTTAAATACAAGTTAATTATTTTTGGCTTTGGTTCTGGCGTTTTTGGCTTGTGTAATGGGCCTTTTTTTCTGTGTTTTTCCAGTCTGGAAGTTGAAAATTGATGGCCTCTATTGGGGTTTTCACTGTCACGACGTTATGTGTAGCTTTGCTGCGTTTTTGTGTGCTTTGGTGTTTGTGATGTGTTTTGAGTAGTGGTTATTAGGTGCTTTCTGTTGATGTTTTATTATAGAAGTGAGTGTGCAGTTCTCAATGTGCCAGGCTTGAAAAACAAATGACGTCTCAAAAGTTTGTTTTCGTCATGTTATCTTGGTCCATTGGAATTGCGTTGTGCTTGTTGGTATGAAATTCTTAACTTGATGGTTGTTGGGTCAAGAGTAAATTTTTAAGGCGTGTTTGGGGTTTTAGAGTGGAAAGGAAGGGAGGGGAACTATAGAAGAGGGTGAAAAGACCATCCGAGGTATATGATTTTTCTTTGTTTGGTGAGAGTAAAAGGGCGAGGTAAGAGGTAATGGTTATTAGCTCACGCATATGTTATTGAAGTAAAATTGTTTTCTTATAATATTGATTTGGAGGTTAATGATAATTGTTATATGTAGTAGAAGTCATCAGCAGATTGTTCTATGATGTGAGAATGCTGTCAGTGTGAGAATGCCAAAATTATAGTTCTATTGATGTGCATTTTCTGGAACATGATATTAATGTGATTGGCATGTTTAATTCATACTTTTGTCACAGCATTGGATGAAATCTGTCCGTTTTGAGTATCATTGTTTCATGATTATCTGCTATCCATATTTTCAGCTACTTTAATGTAGACTGCTCAATGGTTCATTATAGTTCATCATGCTTGGTCTGTGGTGCATCATCACCTAGCTATGTTCATTTGCTTATGGTCCCTGTCATGGAAGTTAGGTAAGTTGGTTGGTCATTAAGCTGATGCTCTTCAATGATGTGTGTGGATGTATCACTTGAGTTTTAGGGAGGTTAGGAAGATGGGTGTAGCTACCCATGACTTCTTTTAGAAAATGTCTTAGTTTGTTGGAAATAAAAATCTGTGTTTCTTGAACCTTCTTATTAGTCCTATGAAATGTTATCTTTGTGTGCTGTGATTTTTCCCTCTCTGGCTTGTGTTGGCTACCTTGTTGGTTTGGTCATTTTTGAAAGTGTATTTAATTTTGATGTGTTAGTTGTATAACCCTCTTATTCAAATGAATTTTATTTGATTTTCTTATCAGATCCGTTTCATGAGGTGAAGAGAAAAAGAGATAAGAAGAAAGGGGTATGATTTTGTGATCTTTCCTAATTGAATTCTGTCCTGTTGTCTTGATCATTTTTCCCAATTGATATTTATGCTATTTCTAATGTGATCTCATTTGTGAATTATTACTTATTGTAGTGGAGTCACAATATGCTTTATGCTTAACATTTGGAAAGTGCTGATCTGTTAAATTCTTCTCACATGATTTCCATCATCATTGATTGCTAGACATTTGATTCTATAAATTCATTAGAGTTTTGGAATTAACATCTGACATTGCATTATTTTCTGTGTTTTCAGATTGAAATTTTCTGCTTTATTATTATGTTCAATTAGTCCAATATGAACTTATTAGACCATGCCATTTAAGAATTTGCAACTGTTCACATTTAAGGAATTTGTCTCTACTACCTCTTAAATAATTATGCAATACAGGATTCAAGGAAATCTTATATGCAATTCAATTTGCAATTTCAAACATTCAAGGAATTTTTGATATGTCATATTGTGAGTTTTGTTGTTTGGAGAATATGTTCTCATAATTCTCGTATCTATGCTCTCTTGCATCACAATTAATTAATTTTTCTTCTGTCAAAAATTCTTAAATACATTCGGGTGAACAGCTGCTAAGATTGAACATAATTTACATGGATTAAGGTCTTTGATTAAAAGGTATACAATCCTGTTTCAAATTGAAGTTTAAGTGTATTGTTTTACAGTCATTGCATTAATTCCCGTGTCAATGCTTGCACTGATCTAACATTTTACTCATGAGTTTACATGCTTGTGGCCTCAGAGTATGAGTTACAGGGGTTCTGTGGATTCAAGAAAACAACCTGAGAATTTTGATCAAGGGATGAGACCCCGTACATTTTTGGATCACGATGCTCGACGAGGTCATACTCGAACTGATTCGATTGGTAATAGAGGAGTTAACAGAGAATTCCGTGTCGTGAGAGACAACAGAGTTAATCAAAATGCAAATAGAGAACCAAAGCCTGCTTTGCCACAAGGTTCAACATCAGCAAAGGAGAAAGGCAGTGGAGTTACAGAAAAAGGGTATGCCTTTTCAGGTTCTTTCACAAACTTTTCATGCCATTGTTTTTCTGTTTGTTTTCATTTACTTATGCTGACTGTCGTTCTTGGTGGCCCTATTATGCCCGAGTGCAAAATGCTAGTCTGGTAATTATTTTCACAAACCCTAGCAATCTTTGCTGGTGCAAAAGCGTTTTGTTTATATTTATCACATAAACATTCAAGCTTCTGAATTAAGACAGATTTGATATGATCATGACCTTAGTAAACCACAATCCTCAGCTTGAGAGCTTCCGTTCTACTAGCAATGGTCATGAAGTGACATTGTGAACTTAGTTATAGCTTATAAGTTTCACTTTTACAGTTAAAATAAGTAGCTGCTACATAACTTGGATAAATGTTAAATTTTACTTGTATTTTTTGGAAAAAGAAAGGCAACAAGCTCTAAAAGCATTGGCTGTCATCCAAGTGTGCAGGGTTCTGTTAATGCAGTTAGTGTTACTATTATATTATGTGTGTTTTCACCAACCTGAAAGCACATATGCAATCATGCCAAATTACTAGCGTTCCCAACCCACAACCTTAGCTGATAAGGAATAGTGCTAAAAAGCCTCAAAGTCAATGTGTTTCTAAGTTCCTAGGGTAGGTGCTTTTACCTAGGCTTACATGAGGTGGCCAATGAGCACCTAAAGTGCAGACCTCATCAGTTAATTAGGTGAGAAAAAGATAAATTCTCTGTTTTTGTTTATTTGGGAAAATATTCTCTCTATTTTGTTCAGTTCCTTTACTTTCTCTCACCACTCCTTTCCCCCCTTTCTGTCCACGTTTTTTTCCTAGACAAAACCGAGGGGTTTTATTTATTTATTTTTTTTTCAAATTTGAGCTGATAGGCTAATTTTATTTTCATGTAAAGCGCATACCTGTTCTTGGTGCCTAGATTCCAAGAGCTATTGGTGCTTTAGCACAGCTAGTCTCTTTTAAGAACTCTTAGCAGGAGAAGGGAGGCTAATCTTTTGGAGTTTCCGGAATTCAATTGACAATTATTCTGGTTTCAAACAGTGCATTGTAGATAATGAAGAAACCCTTAATTTCCACTGGGGTATTTCTTTTGCAAACTTAATGGAGCTTGGGTAAATAGGACTTTCAATGAGATATTGTGGAAAGGAAAAAAGAAAATGAGAGAATAGAGGATTTTTGGGTATCCTTTTAATGAGATATTCTTTCTCCATTTAGTTTCCACCTTGAAAGTTCTTATTATTTTGAGAAAATCTTTTGTTACTAGGGTTCTAACTTAGAAGGCACCGTAGAAAAAAAGGGAACCTGGTGACTATTATTAAAGAGTTGAATATCAACTTTTACTGAAAAAAGAAGCAATGCAGGAATTCCACTGTGGTTTTGCTTTGCATCATACAAGTGATCGTTCCTATGTTCTTTGCTATTGAATCATTATTTACTTTCAGTTGAAAATCCAACTGACTATTTTTAAGGAATTGAACAAGATCCTTATTTTTCTTTTAGCAGTTCAGCAGGAATTTCAAACAACTTAAAGCCTTCTAACACACGAAGTTCATCTCAAACTTCTAATGGGCCTACTGATCCTGAACCTAGATACAACAGAGACGCTAAGTCAAGGGTTGGTGATAGGAAAGTGGTATCAGAGGAAAAGCGATCTACAGCTTCTAATGCTACTACTTCACGGGCACAAGTGGTGAAACCCAATAATTCTCAACAACATGATGCATCGCTAGCTTCAAGCAATTCTGTTGTTGGGGTGTACTCCTCCTCAACAGATCCTGTGCATGTGCCATCTCCCGATTCTAGATCATCTGGTGTTGTTGGGGCGATTAAGCGTGAGGTTGGGGTGGTGGGTGGTCGCCGGCAGTCTGAAAATGCTGTCAAAGATTTGTCATCAAGTAATTCATTCTCAGAATCATTTCATCCTTTAACTGCAATATCTAATACCGATCAAGTCCGTCAAACTGCTGTGATTGAATCAATGCCCAGCGTTCCTGTTAACAGATCATCCTTACACAACCAGTATAACAGCAGGCCTCATCAACAAACTGTGGGTTATCCAAAAGGTTTTACATCTTCCATAAGCTCTTTTCTTAGATTATTGTCCTTTAAATTGTTCTTGCTGCTGTTTCGATAACAATAGTCTGTGATCACCTTTTCTGCTTTGAATCATCCATTTCTGGTTTTTTTTTTTGACATCTGAAAAGCACTCGTTATTTACATTAATCTACCCACTCATGGTTGTTATTATGGTGTGATTTCTATATGAACATAAGTACTATTATTGCAGCATGTGTTACATCACAACTGGGCTTTAATGATGCTATTTCTTCAAGGGTTTAGATTGTTGAGCATTGAATGTTGTCCAGATTCTGGAGTGTTTTAGAGATACTCCTTTGCTGCAAAGGGGCTTCGTACTTGAAAATTGATATAAATGGCCTAATAGGGTTTTGATATTAACTGTTAATTTCCCCTGTGCTTGATCTCATTCTATCATATTTCATTATTAATTTTAATGAATGAAAATTCTCCTGCTTTTTAATTTTAGTTGAGTTATTAGCTTCTTTCTGTAGTTTGTACACTTATAAGTACGAGGAACATTAATGAAAAATTGCAATGACTGGACTGCTCTACTTATTTTCTGAAATTTCTGGGACTTATTTAACCAAAAAATTTGGTGCAGCTTCACAGCACAATAAAGAGTGGAAACCAAAGTCGAGCCAGAAATCAAGTATTACTAGTCCTGGAGTTATTGGAACACCAACAAAATCCAGTTCGCCTCCCACAGATAATTCTAAGAGCATGGAATTGAATGCAGCTAATTTGCAGGACAAGTTTTCACGAGTAAACATTCATGAAAATCAGAATGTAATCATAGCACAACATATTCGAGTCCCTGAGAGTGATAGGTGCAAGCTGACCTTTGGCAGTTTTGGAGTGGAATTTGATCCTTCCAGGAATTCTATGCCTGGATTTCAAGCAGTAGGAATTTCAGAAGAATCAAACAGGGAATCTTCCATCAGGTCTGTTTTCTATTTTGCACAATCTTTTACATCTAGAGGTTTTGCAAATTAAGATATCTGAATTGGGAAAGCTTTGGAATGTTGTTGTTTCCATATAACAGTCTTCAGATGAGTTCCATACTGTCTATCAATGTGAATGGTGGTAAGGTCATTTGCTCTGAACACTCGCTATTGTTATTGTTCCTTTAGGGCTGGTGTCCATAAATTGGTATCTTCCTGTTGCAGTTAAATAAACTTATGCAAACAAAGTCAGAAATATTGCTGATAAATAATAATTAGGGTAAATTTAGTAATGTAATAGCATCAGTACAAGTATCCTATCACTTGAAGAGTAAAGATAGGAGTTTTCAAGTAGAAATGACAAAAAAAGAAAAGAAAAGAGAAGTGTGTTAAAAAAGCTGTAGAAAATTACATATTAAAAGCAGTTGATTGAACATAGTTAACATGAAAAATGCTATGCCAAGTTCAGTGCTCTAATTTGTGCTAAACATGAAATAGTAAATGTGATGGCAGTTTACCAGCATCTTGTCCGGAGTCTTCCAGTGAAGATGCACCTGGTGGCAAGCAGATTGAGTTGCTAGATGATCAAGCAAGAAATTCTGAGTCTGACTCTCCAGAAGCTGGTTTAGCTTCTGAACATCAATTGCCTGAGAAGTCATCAAGTCCTCCAGACTTGGATAATTATGCTGATATTGGTTTGGTTCGAAACAGCAGTCCATCCTCCGCTCCTTCAGAGTCACAACAGCAACAAGATCATCCTGAGTTACCAAGCTTTTCGGTGAGTTCACTCCTTGGATTAATGAAATGTTATATGCCAGCTTAAAATTAACGCTTAGCAAGTTGCTTTAGAGTGGTGTCAGCTTTTATTTGAAATAATAAAAAAAAGCAGTTTTCATTGCATGATCTTTTCCATACCTTTTTTTGTTAGCATTCTGATGTGATTGTGTGCAAGCAGGCATATGATCCCCAGTCTGGTTATGATATGTCATACTTCCGACCCCCAATTGATGAAACGGTACAAGGACAGGGTCAACCATCTCCACGTGAGGTAAATTTACCTGCTATAATACTTTTAGATGTGCAAGGTAGCATGCTTCTCTATATCTTCATCGCATATTAACTTGCATGCTTGCAAATGTGCACAAACCCAGTTTCCTTATTTATTGATGTGAATGGGTAAATAGCAGTTGTCAGTTTGGTTCTGCATAATTACATAGCGTATGTGGTGGTGGAAATTGTCTTTCCCTATAGACTGACACTCGGGGAAGCAATTGTGCTTTGAAGAAAACTTCCCTTTTTAGTCATTGTGTTATATTATATGGAAGTATGGCGTCATTTAATTTTCATTACCTTATGACTTCAGGCCTTAACCGCCCATACAGGCAACCACATTCCTACATCGACAATGCCCACAATGCAACAGCAGCCTCCAATGGCTCAAATGTACCCACAAGTTCATGTCTCACCTTTCACAAATCTCATGCCATATCGTCAGTTCATCTCTCCTGTTTATGTTCCACCAATGCCCATGCCTGGCTACTCTAGCAACCCTGCATACCCACATCCATCAAATGGAAACAGTTACATGCTGATGCCCGGAGGTGGTTCCCATCTTAATGCAAATGGCCTCAAGTATGGAATCCAGCACTATAAACCAGTTCCTAGCAGCAATCCTGCTGGTTTTGGAAATTTTACAAGTCCAAGTGGGTATGCGATCAATGCTCCTGGTGTGGTTGGAAGTGCAGCAGGTCTTGAAGACCCATCTCGGATGAAGTACAAAGATGGAAACATTTATGTTCCCAACCCACAGGTAAAAGTTCATGACAATCTGACTTTACATATGGTTGCTTTTATGGCTAACTGAGTAATTACATGAATTGGTCTGTCCATCACCTCTTTGTTGATTGCCTTTTACATTTGCTGTTGCAGGCTGAGTCATCTGAAATTTGGATTCAGAACCCAAGGGATCTTCCAGGCTTGCAATCGTCACCGTACTATAACATCCCTGGGCAAACACATACTGCGTATTTGCCATCCCACACTGGCCATGCCTCCTTCAATGCGGCTGCAGCACAATCTTCTCACATGCAATTCCCAGGCTTGTATCCACCTCCACAGCCAACTGCAATGGCAAGTCCGCACCATTTGGGTCCTGTTATGGGCAACAATGTTGGAGTTGGGGTTGCCCCATCTGCTCCCGGGGCACAAGTGGGTGCTTATCAGCAACCTCAGTTAGGCCATCTCAACTGGACAACAAACTTCTGAAGGTAAATGTCAAATCAAACCCCATAAGGGGATTCAAGTAGTTATAGAAATTTATTTTTCCTTGTGAAATATTTAACCTTTTTATCTTCTTTTATTTAATGCAATCAAAGTTCCATTTCCAGGCCACTTTCTTTCTTTCTTTCTTTTTTGCTGTCCTATTTAGGTTGCTTCTGTTTCCCATAATGTAGACAAACCATGCACATTGAATCAAAGATACAGATGTAGGCAAATATGGTAATAAAAAAAATGTTTCGTAAATTGTATACTGGTGTATAGTGTTAAACCCCATTGTATGTTCTTGCAAGTCAACACGATTGGTCTGTTCGTAAATGAAGTCCATAATTGATTGTCAGTTTTGTTGTAGCAGTGCTGTTCTTCTAACTTCCTAGTGCTCAAAGTGTGATCCAAACCGTCCGTATTGGTTACGAAAGCCTTTCTTTTGTGGTTGATTGTTGTTTGAAAACCCAATTTTGGGTCTCCAAATTTGGTGGAGTTAATTATAAATGAGTCTTAATAGTTTTTAGAAATGAATAGCTTAGCCCTTCTTCAATGAAAAAAAAAAAAAAACTTAAATAACCCTTGTAGTTTCATATCTTATTACCAACCTACTCTCACTTTATTAATAAACCTAGTGAAGTATCATCAATTTAATATTTTGTTTTTCAAAAATGTTTATATTTTACCAAATCTTCCTACTCGCAAAATTCTTTTCCCTCACCAGAAAGGAGAAAAATGATTGATTATTCACCGTAAGACCACAATTAATAACACAACCATAATAAAATAAAACTCATGTTCAAGAGTTTATATTTTCCAAATTAAGAAAAAAACTAAATCCCATAGGGAAATCACTATAGATCCCTTAACAAAGTGCTGTTTATTGGCACAATGCTTTGTATTTTTTCAGTCCTTCGAACTTTTTTTTTTATTTCACTCATCAGACTTTTTTGTTTAATTTTATTCTTGTACATTGTTATTTTGGATTTGGGTCTCCAAAATTATTTTGATTAGCTTGGTATGTGGTTCTCAAGGTCTCGAAAAAATATCATAATATTTGTTTGATACTTAATTTTTTTTTAAAAAAATCAATTTTATTACTTGAAAAAAATTGAAAATCAAGGTACCTAATATGACATCTAACACAAAGGTTTTATTGTACTATTCAAAACACATTTTTAAAATTGTTTGCCTTTAGAATTGTTTCCTTTTCTATTTTGGTTCCTTTGTTTTTTGTAATTCTTGTTTTGATCTAAAATTTTATTTTGTTAGTCTTCAATTCATCGGTTTGAGAGTGGAGAGAAAGAGTTGCCAAAAAATAATGAAGGAGAGAGAAAATTGATGGTTGAACATATTTTGACAATGAAATAAGTTATTTTTAGTGTCAATAACTTTTGTTTGATGAGAGAAATTCTAATGAAGTAGTAAAAAGTTTCAGATTAGATCTCGACTTTTCACGACTATTTCTAGACTGAGGTGTCTAGGCTTAATTGTTTTATATTTTTTTGCAAAAGCAAATCTCATATCAGGATAGAGGACCATCAAATACTTAAATCAATAAATTGTAAGAAGAAAAGAAGATGTAACAACGAGAAAAAGAACGAATGATAGTGTATATTGTTGTTATTGTTGTGTGTGACATTGTATTGTGACCTTATATGGACTTGTGTCTTGTTACAAATGACCTAAGGTATTTACTAATCTCGATCACATGAAATTACCTTGTAAAACATGGAGTTGCAGACACCATGTGGAGTAATGATGGAACAATACCTATACCATGTAACTAAAGCTGTGTAGACACTATACTTAAAGGGTTGATGCCACTACTATTAGTGAAAAAGATAAGCATCCATTAAGAAGACAGGTTAGCAAGAGATAATTATTAGTAAAAAAATATAGGCAGTATATTGACAATTCATGTATTTGTAAGAATACACGATTGTCATGTCAAAAGTCTCTCGTGGTCTCCGACCTTCAAGATGTAATACACTAGAGATAACAAAACACTTCAAAAACATCAGGAATATGAAAATAAAACAAAAGTAAAGTAAAATAAAATAAAACTATTATTTAGAATAAGTTTTTGATCTAATTATATTTTAACAAAAAAAGACATGTAAAATAAAGCAATTGAATAAAATCTAAAACAAAAAATTTCATGAATGGTTATACAAAACAACGCTTATTAATATTAGAAAAATATATTATAATCTTATTAAAAAAATTAATTAAAAATTGAATTATGCTTTATTAAATAATATCCCAAATATATTTTTAATTAATTTATTTAAATGAATTTTAATTAAAATTTTTCAAGACCTGATTTGAATTTAAAAGATATTTCATTAAGATGTTGTTTCACCATATTAATTTTTTTTATTGGATTTAAATTTAAATTAAAGAGGAGAAAAACTTCAAAGATTAAAAAATAGGCCTCGACCCAACTGCTAAGCCCATTCCTAGTAAGCCCATTAATCCCTCTCTATCTCTATTTATTTTATTTTACTTTTGTTATATTTTCATATACTTGAGTGTTTTACACCTTGGAGGTCGGAGACTTTTGAAGAGTAATAATTAAGATGATTTTCACCATCTCATGATGAGGCTAGAAGGATAAGATGTGTGAGTATCTGTGCATTATTCGAGGCTGCTCTCTTTAATGTGAGATCTCCTTCCTTTAGTTCCTCGGGATCGCCACTTTACATGTTTCATGCTCCTCCTTTATTTGTCTACAAGCACCCAGGCATATGCTTGGAAGGACCTTCCTTTATTTGTCTCTCGTGTTTTGCATCTTCAAGGATACGATAACCTCAATCTGAAATCAAATTCCAACTCGATCGCTGCAATGTTACTTTACAAGTTATATATCTTAACTACTTAGGTTGAGCCTTCACACCAGCATGCATGGCACCGACACCAACTATATATGATGTCATCAGGAAAGAAAGAAGGGACAATATTCATATCAAGAATCGAATCTGTAGATCGAGTATAAATCTGGGTTTGAGCTGTACTGCAAGTTAGGTTAGTTGAATAGATGAACTCTGCGTACACACACACACACACACACACACACACACTATATAATGGAGTTATTTATTCTTCATATGAACGTCACTGGGATTTGATCTGCAACTTGTTGAAGAATTAATGTGGGGTAACTTGTTTTACTCAATAATGCCCCCCCCCTCTCTCTCTCGAGTTCTGGAATGAGAAAGAAAGGTAAATTATTCAAGTGGGAAAAGAATTGTGGTGGTGTCCGATCGGGTCAATCTCGTGCTGCTGCTAGTGGGCGGCCCTCTTCTCCTCCCTCATGATTTCATAGCAATTACGCAATATTTCTTCGCAATGGAAAATCTCAAGTGGATAGTTACTGCCACTCGTGCAAAGATCTGATCAATCTGATGGGCGGCTCTGCCTGCTACAATTTTTGTCTCGGCTCCCCCCTTTTACCATGAAGCAACTCGTCTTCTTTCGGCTATGGGATAAGGATTATATATTGCACGTGCACATGAACACATATAACGACAAGGCAAAATAATTAAATTTTAAGGTTGTTTATATGTGTGATAGAGGCGGGACTAATGAAAAGAGAAGGGAGGCAATCTTAGGACTTTGAATTCGCCCATTTTTTTAGACATTTGCCACCGTATTTTTTGAAGCTTGCCCATTAGCCAAAGGAATATTTACTAAATAATACTTTTTTTAGAATAAAATTGTATATGAAATTATCATTTAAACAGTCTATTTGTGTTTTTCAATTTAGTTCTGATATATAATTTTGCTCAAGTATTACATATTAAAGTAATATTATTTGTATATATATGGAATCTTGTAATATTATTAGTCTGAGAGGCAAGTATAAATCCACCAAGAAGATTGAAATAAGCATAAATATGAGAAGCTGTGTATTGAAACTAAAAAGAAATTTGAATTGATGCTAATTTTAGCTTTTTTTGTGGTTAATGAACAGCGAGGAGGTCCTGTCCTACCGGTCCCAATTTGGTTAATGAAGACAACTTCTTTTATACAAGAAAAATGGTGGGAAAAAAAATCAATTAGGCATGCATTTATGAATTCAATACGCATGGTCATGATCCTTGGTGGGGAAAAAACTTAATTCGTTTAGATTTTTAAGCTTTCCATGATGAATCACATCTTCTTTAGCAGTGTCGGAAAGGGTCTTGATTGTAGCTAGGGTTGGGTGACCCATTGTTGAAATGGAAATCACAAAAAATGATGAAGCATACATGGTCCTTCGTTAGGATGATTTCTAAATTCTAAGCACAGAGGATTGAACGGTGGAGAGAGGTGGATGCTAGGCAGTAGGGCACCCTTTTAAAATCAAATTCATGATGGAAATTTCCACTGGACTAGTTCTGTGATTGAGGATTTGAGGGTCCAAATCAAGCAACAAGCACCCTCTTAATTACTTCATCTAGAATTTGCATGATCAATCTTGATTAACATGAGGTCCAACAATTTCAGTCTAAATGAAAAATTTCCTGCTACTCGGGAATAATTAGTGGCATGTTAATTATTAATTAACTCCTGGATTTATTTTAAAGAAAAAATAAATTAATCAGTATGCAAGTATTGATAGCTTTTTTTTTTCGTATGTTTTTTTCAAGGTAAGTATAAGAAGCAACTAATAGGATAATAATATAGTTATTTCTTGATTACCATGAAAGTTTTTCTATATTGATAGCTTAAAACCAGTACGCCAGTATTCAGTTCACTTTTGTGATCTTCTCTTCTATCAAACAATAGGAAGAAACACCACTAATGTGCTAAAAGCTAAAAAAGAAGAAGAGAAGCTCCTCTTGTTTTCTCGGCAGTATTTCTACTTGTGCTCTAGCGATACCTTGAAGGAAATTTACATGCATTTGGACAAATTTACTAATTATGTGCTAGCAAAAAAGGCTTGTGAAGCGTCAAATCTGATGTAGGGTGGAGGCTGGACTCCCACAAAGAACGTCTCGAGATTCCTTCTTACATGGGATGATGGTAGCTGGGAACTGTGGAGGGAACTTTTTCTTCGTTAGGTCATGTCAATTGTACATTAATTTAGTTGCGTTTCGGGTCTCTAAATTGGTCATTCCACATCTGAATGGAATCTACTCTTCCATTTTACTCTTATCACACCCATGATTGTAAAGGAATTTCTCAACCTTCTTTGAAATCAGAACCCTCGCTCACCGGATTTTCCATTTATTTCTCTTTCATTTACTCTTCTTCTATCACATAGTAATCACTTCAACTCTGTGTTTACTATAAACAAAAAACGAAAAGAAAGAGTGTTTGTTAATACACCTTCACTTGCAACTCGTATAATATACATGATTTTGAGAGTATTTCTTTAAAAGAAAAATAAGTGATCTTAGAAGTCTTGTATTGTTTGAAATGGACTAGCTAGTTTGGTTGGAAAAATCATTTGATTTTGTTCGTAGAGATTTGAATTAAATCTTGATGATGTTGTTGTGAAAACTTCATATTGTATTGAGACTTTTACATTTTAAGCTCAAAGTATCTAGGATCCAATGTATATTTTGTTCCTACACCTGTGTTGCAAAAACATTTCTAGAACCTCAAACCCATTAATATATAGAAAACTATAAAATAACAAGTACAGTTAATCACACAAGAGCACATAAATAATTTATATGGTTTGACAACCTAGACTTACTTCACGAATAGTACAATCATGACAATTCATTATGAGAAACTAGTAAATTATAAGGTGTCACATAAAATCACTCTCTTATCCAAGATTCTAAAGAAATTCAAAACACATATTTTTCTCTTTTTTTTAGCCACTAAAATAAAAAAAAGAAAACATTTATTGATCAGTCTTAACTTTAAAATATGATAAATTTAGGCTTTTATATATTGATTAAGTATATTAATATTTATTTTTTCACTTAGTATAACACCCTGTATTTTTCCAATGCAATTACACCTATTTCCTAAAATTTTATACATAAAAATTGGGGTATATATATGTATATATATAGAAGGAGGAAAGTCCCAACAACGTTTCAATAATCTTACAAATATACACAATTTATTACATCTTTTATTTAAAGTTCCATCTACGTTAACCATTTATAATTTATCAAGTTCCTTACTTCATGACATTCAAAATATTTAATTTTTCCAGATTTTAATTTTGATCTAGACATGCCTCCATTATTTGAACCCTTATTATTTATTCTAAACCTCACAATCAAGCTCTTTGTATGATCACTATTATGACTAATTGAAACTTGATTTTTAAAACTCCCAGAGTTTAAGGAAGCTTTGGCATCTGCTAAACTAAGATTATCATTTTTATACATCAAACTATCCATAAAATGATCATAAGATAAAGGTAATAAACACAATAAAATCAAAGCCTCGTCCTTATTTTCAACATTAGCTTTTCATAAATCTAAAATTACTTTATTAAATTAATCAAAATGGTCATTAATGGCATACCCTCTTTTATCCGGAGAGTATACAACTAATACTTCAGATACAATCAGTTCGTTAAGGATTTGGTTATATAAAAAGTTTTCAATTTTATCCACAATTTAGAAACTATAGTATCCTTAACAACCTCTCTTAAAACCTTATCAAACAAGTAAAGCTAAATAGCATAATGTACATGTTCAATAAGATCTTCCTCCTCCTCATCATCCATTCCTTTAAGCAAACTGTCTACACATTTAATGCCTTAAATAAACCTTGTTGAATTAATGAGGCATGCATTTTAATTAATACACTACAAATTGAATTTGTTCCTACCATTAAATTCCTTTACATTAAACTTCATCACCGATGTTACTTTTATCACCATTATGAAAGCCAAATGATAACTAGGCAAGCTTTGAAACCAATTTATTGCTGAAACAGTTCTAGAGTCTCAAACAAATCAGTAAGTAGAGAAATATTTAAAAACAAACACCATCAATCATTTAATAGCATAAAAGAAATTTACATGGTATGACAACTTAGGTATATTCCACAAGTAAGATGATCATAAAAATTCACTATAAGAAAAAAGGAAATTACAAGATGTCACATAAAATTGCTCTCTTATCTAAGATCTTAAAGTAACCCAAAACTCACATTTCTCTCTCTTTAGCCACCAAAGTGTAGAAAGTAAAGGCATTTACAAATTAGCCTTAACCCTAAAATATGACAACTTTAGGCTTTTATATATAGACTAAGTACATGAGTATTTATTTTTTTATTTGGGCTTATAATTTAAGACTAACTTAACAACGTGGAATTTCCTACAAGACAAGTCTCCTATTAGAATATAAGACTCTTCGATGCTCAAGTCACTAAATATATATATATATATATATATATATATATGGGAGAGTAAAGAACATGAGAAAGTGTATATATGAATGTTGTGTGTTCTATATTTTTGAACGATCATGTCTATTTATATTTACTTGGTGACCCAAACACTGCGGTCATGTCAACTTATCTTGTGAAAAGAGTGATGTTGCAAGTACCTCAAAAAGAGTGAAGTTACAAGTATCTTGTGGTGAGTGGAGTTGCAGGTACCTTGTTGTGAATTGTTGGTTGTTGTACCATTGTTAGAGAAGTTAGAGCTCACCATTTATTGGTGCTTTGCTATGTCATAGATAGAAGGGTTGGTGACAGACATATTCCTTTTAAGGTGATATGTGGGTAGGAAAAAACCATTAGCGAGAAAAGAGGTGTCTCTTCCCTGTATAGAAAATTTGGTGTGCACCCATGAATGGCGAACAACGCTGTTCTGACATCTCAAGATTAAAAAATACATTGAAATGCATGCTTGACAGGGGTACTGGGTTGATGTCCAAAAGTATGGCGAAAAACCTGTTTTTGGTTTGGGCATGGATCAAACACCTTGGTAAGGTTGTGTAGTCCTACTGAAGATGAGGCTATTCAGGCATGATACGAACCACTATGATTTGTTTTCTTTAAGGCACCATCAAATACTAATCCCATTTGAAATGAGAAAAGTCCAAAAAAGAGGAGTACAATCCAACACTAAAAAGAAGAAGAAGTTAAAGGCCTATCGTGATCGCCAAACAATTTTCCTTTATTCTTATCGCTCACCTTATCTGAACCTGAGATTTCCTAATAGAAATTCCAACTCTAGGATGCTCCCTGAAGAATATGAAGTTTCATTTGATTAAACGAGATTGTTTTCTACACTAGAGAGCTTCATTTTAGGTCTAGCTATATTAATTACTCATGTTTCTCTCCCCAACCCAACTATGTAGTGTTTAAATTTTATTTTGTGTGCTTAAATTTGTGACATCTCCTCGTGAAAAAGGAAATATAATTGGATAACTATCACACATGACCATTGAATTATACCATAAACTAATGGTCTTTTTGACTAAAATTAATCTTATAGTGAAATTTGATACCATATGAAAGGTATAATATATCTAGAACAAAAATATCATGAAGAAAGGTAATTAGGGAAAAATGAAAGAAAAGGGTAGATAATAGAAGCTCAACATCACACCCTATCATCAACCTTTTTTTTTTATGGTAGTATACACATAGCTTTATTGTACCTTTTTTCTTTTTAGCCCACAAATTCAGTTATTCATAATTCTTTTTTTATACTGTCAATCAAATCTCATCAACCAACTAGATAGATCACGCTTATTTTTTAAATCAATTCCCTTATGGTATGATCCTTTATTATTGTATTAATCAAATAAAATCTTCCTTGATATTTATTGTAGCTAGCTAGTTTCTCAAAGCTTCTCTTCTCTTATATAAAGTTTAGGAGCTACAAGGGAAATCATTGTGCAAATAAGCATCGTGCACCCACTAATAACATGCTATCTTTTTTTGCTTTTCAAAACTAATGTAGACGATTTAACAAACAAATATGTAAATAATAATAATAATAATAATAATAATAATAATAATATAATTAACAACCCCTACAAGTTAAAGGACATTAATATGCACTTTCCTCCTTTAATATTATAGGATATGTATAATTTATACTCTCTTTGATATCATACTAAAAATTTTGAAATTATATGTACATAAAATCACATGGCACACTGAATTACAATATAGAATTTGTCTAAATAAATTAAACCTTATACATTTGTAATTAGTTTAATTATGGAAACTAAAATACATGAGCCACTTACCTTCAAATTATAAGAAGGTATTTTGTCCAAAATTAATAATAGAGGAAATCTAACAATATACTTTTTTTTTCTCAACAATTATTCAATAATTTAAGAATATGTAGGTGCAATTTAGAAAACATAAATGATTATTCATATACTAAATTTAACAATCAACAATATTATAAATATCAATTGTATGCCTTCTAAAAAAAATCAATAAGTAAGAATATATTTAATGATTGAGAAAACACTTTAGAAATATTAATATATGCTACATGGGTATTATTATTGTTATCAGAAGTCTAAGAGAGAAAATGTTTTGGAACTTTTAATGTATGGATGATGATGGTTCATTTTTTTTTATAAAAAAATAATCAATTTGTTTTGGTCGTAGTCTGAATAGACTGCACCCCCATATTGTGTGTGGATACCACTCAATGCCATGTGACCACTACCCCATACTGTTTGTGGCCACTAACCACACTATATTATTTGGAACAAGGTCAAAACGATCAAAGTTTTCCTCATCCTCCCACCTTTTACAACCATGTTGGACATTTTCACGTATGAGGAGTCAGAATGCGGCTATGCACCGCCTATGTACATAAACTTTTTATGCTTTTACTGATAGATTCTTTACAAGTATACACTTCTATGCAAGGATGACACCTTTTTTCTCAACCAATAGTTATTTCTAGGTAACATGTCACTAATATTCACCGAACACTCCACCTATAACGTGCCAGACACTACTCCGAAGGTGAGCTGACATGAACAAGATCTATTAATATATTGGGTCACTAGGTAAATATAACAGGTTACAAATTTATCAAACTCAGCATTTTACTTTCCCTTTTAAATGTTTCTCATTTCTCTCTTACATTTATTGACTTAAGCATTAGAGAGCTCCTCGTTTCATGAAGCACTTACTTTTCAGGAATAATCAAGCCCAAATACTAAGCCCATATTCAATCCCACACGGCTTGACCTAGGATCGTATCTCTTGGAAAGTTCAATTTTAGTGTGAAGTTTTTTCATGACTTCATCAACGGCGTCGTCTATAGAAACCTGAATAAGAAGTTAGTTCATTTCCATTTCAAACCTTTCACCTTCCACCAAAACTCTTTCCAATGCTGAAAAAAGTCCAAGATTAGTCAGAGTAACTAATCTTTCTCCCACCAAGATTCATGCCCCCTCGGATCTCCAATAACTCACCCACTCATAAGCATGGCTATTAGTCGGCCATCAGAACCTCTAAAATATAATTCTGACTTTACTATCATAAACAAAATAAATTCATAGTATGATTGTGAAAACTAGGTCGAACCCAAGAGAAATTTTGTTTAATCTTCCTACAATATACTAAAATAAAAAAGAACAGGGGATTTGAATAAAAAAATTAAAGAAACAAAATTCTGAAAATAAAACAATAAATTGATATGTCGTTAACTCAATTCAAAGGTCTAGACATCCATTCCCATAAATCTATTGATCATCAAAGTAAAATAAATATTCTTTCAATTCAAGCAAATAAATTTGATGTCCATTAAAGCTAAGAGGAATCAAAGAGATTATAAGTAAATTAATTAGATAAAGCTTTCTAATCAATTTCTTACCATCAAGTGAATTTACTATTGATTTTTTTTTAATTCACTCGATAGCAGCCTTAAGAGCAAAGTTTGAAAAATTTATTCGAAGCAACCATTTAAAAGCTTGAGCTATTTAACTTAGCTTATTCCTCCGTAATAAATTAAAGTGATAGTTGCAGCAATTAAGTTAACTTCTTTGCTTCTTATTCTAGTCCCTAACAATAATTAAAAATTGAAAGAAACTAAAAAGCACATATATACCATCTCAAAATAATTTAATAAGCATGAACAAAATTTAATAGCATAATTATGAAATAAGGATAAATAAGTACTTGAATATGAAAGAATTACAACGATAACGTTATTTCTTACAACTTAATGATAAAGATGGTGTCTATTCCTCTTGAACTAAAAGCCAAAGTTTAGTTCATAGCTGCTCGAAAATTGACAAAAATAGAGAAGAAAAGAATGCTGCAAAGTTCTTGTTTCAACCGTGTTCTACTCTATTATTCTCTCTCTTGGCTACCAAATTCTTCAAGATTCTTAGGCTAATTAGAAGTCCTTATGCTACTTAATTCCTTACTTATTTATTTGGTCTTTAAGGTTGGTTAAATCCCTTTGAATTTGTGTTGAAAACTAACTCTGCTACTGTCCTAACTCTATTGTAATTTAGACTCTGCTGCAGCTTAGACTTTGTTTCTGACTTGTTTTATTGCAATAAACAATCGTTCCAGCTATGTTCTTTCATTCATGGAATGTCATAGAATTGATTTAAACCTTTCTTAGATCCTAAGGCCTACCATTTCTATGTAAGAATCTCAGCGTAGTGGGATGCTCGACACTGTTAGTTTCCACTTCAGATCAAGAGGCCAATCTCATCTTTCAAATTGCAACTGAATTTTCACCTTCAAAACATTTTTATCTAACCTAGAATCCCTCATAAAAGTTGTAGTTCTGGATATGTAGATGATGTTGGGCTTTTGAATAACATGATTTCGATATTAGAGGCTCAATATATGCCTCTTTGAATCTGTAGTGTGAAAGTAAATAATCCTAAGTAGGATTTCGACCTGATCTCGCAAGTTTGATTAGAGGTCCAAACAAACTTAGATTTTTGCCTATAATACTTTTATGGAAAGCTTGATATGTGTACTTTAACTTTGATTCAGCCTATGTTCACATTCTAAAATTATAACTCAGTGAAAAACCTGTTACAAGAAGCAAAGTCCGAAACATAAAATGCAAAAATTCTTATCTTTTAACAATTAATTCACAAAGTCTATTAGGCATGCCAAACTCATAAAAATAACTTCCATTAAGCTCAGTTAAGCTCAAAATATATTAAAAAGCATAGTGTAAAAAGAATAAAAACATATGTATGTTTTACACTAATCAACTATCTCCATCAATCTTCATCTAACTCCCACTTTCATACTCATTGAAAAATAAAATCCTAAATGTGAGATGAGATCAGCTCCTAAGAATGAACACTAGTCTCACCATCTGGGAGACTCCCCATTTTGTCTAAGAGTGTTACACACTTATATTTCCAAAGAATGTGTTACCATCAAGGCTAGTTTAGATAACTATAATGATCTTACAAATCTTAGGAAGCATATACAAAATATTAAAAACATCTTAAAGCTTATGACACAAAAGAGTGATGTTATGGATAAATTTTTTAGCGTATTTTTTTTTATGGATTTGTTAGGGTGTGGTATCATAGCCTTAAACCTGGCTTTTTCCTTCATAATCTATATGTTAAGGTCACCTCTGGTTTCAACAATAACATCCTAGTCAACAAGAGCTCGATCAAACTTTTTACCATCACCCAATGAAAATATGAAAGCACCAGAGCATGTGAAAAATTTGCTCATACTGATTTTCACTAAAGACTTAATAAGTGAAGTCCATAACTACTCATTATGGGAATACTTGTATACACTCCTTAACATGACTCTGCGTAATATAAAATAAGTAATGAAAAATTAGATTATGATGAAAAAAGCAGTGTGACCAAACAGAGTTACCCATGTTTCTACCAAGAAGAGTCTCCCCAATATTATAAATCTCTAAGCATGACAACTAACAAAAGTACCAAAATACACATTCATGATCACTTTATATTCCTCGAAAACCTGACTACTCCTTTATCCACCATATAGACTGAAGTGTTAGCTTTTATCAAATGAAGAATTTATATAATATCCTTCATCCATGAAAAATGACATAAACACGAGAAACCCCAATATGTTTTGCCTTTATCACCTTGACCATTATTATGAAATTGAGGAATGTCATGCCTTGGAAAACAAGATAGAAATATTCATCACCAAATGTTATCTTCACCACCTCGTGAAAAAAAAAAAAGATGAGCATGGAAGAAAGGAAGTCTACATACTTGATGATCTACCTAACATCAAATAATCCTTGAATTAGCTTTAGAAACTATATCTCTTTCTTTAAAGTTTTTTTTATAAAAGCTGTAATTTTTTTTTCATATCTCTAATGTCTCTAACAAAAAATCTCCATTATAATCTCTAAACTTATCTCCATAAAAGTCTCTACAGGCGTGATCTCCATGTCTCTAAATGTGTTTCTATAAAAATCTCCACAGGAGATCTCTACATCACCAAAAGTTCTTTAATGTCTTCAAAAGGATTAAGGATCCTTTTCCACTCTATGCAACCACTCATTTAAACACTTTCTGCATCCTAAACACATACACAAACCATATTACTTACTTTTACATTTATTCTTTATTACTACACTTCTTATTTTAACAAAGTAAGATAATTATTCTCTTTTCTCTCTTGCAAAAATATTGATAAAAATTACGAGATACAAAACAAAAGGCCAACATCCAAACACTTAACAATGGTAACACTCTTTTTTATCTTTTCTTTCAGAATGATGGTGCATGCTTTTTTTATTTTTTAAAAAATAGTGACCGAAGTTTATTTGTCCAACCTCTCAATAATTGACAACTTTCAATGAAAACTTTTTTAATTGCTTAAAGTTATTATATGTTATTCAAATCATTTTTAGTGTTTAATATCGTTAAGAAAACATTTAAGCCATCCTAAACATATAATTGAACAAAATTCATCATGTGAGTCTTTTTTTTTGCAGAGGTTTTTACTTCTATAATTACAGGATAACAAAACAATTGTATCGTGTTCCTAATCAAATATAAAGGTGTTGAAAAAGCTAGTTCATCTACAATATTTGTGTTATTTAACCTTGCCTAACTTGTCAAAGTAAGATAATATGGATTTTACACACGATAGTAGGTAAAAAACCTTAGAAATGGATATTATGAGTTGGTGGCAAGTTAGAATTTTTAAAACTCGGTCAACCTGACTTAACCCATATACCATATAATCCTTTTGTCTTTATATTTATAATTTATGAATTGATCATTTATTTTTATTTTTATTTTATTTAGAAATGTTTCGTCTTCAAAATTCTAATCATGTGCTTCTTATTAGATTTATTTAATATAATAATAAAAACTTTATCTCCTTATTGGAAAGGAGGGGGAAGGTGATTAGAATTAAATGATGGTGCACGGTATGTAAATTAAACCTACTATTAGGGGTACCATGATACCTACATTCCATTTTGTAATTCCGCTTCTAAATGCGGATACATGAGAATTAACAATATAAACCTAACCTGTGGATATCTATAAAATTAAACTTAACCTAGTATATTCAACCCACTTGGATCAAAAAAATTAAATGACTCAAGTTTACAATTTATAAAATATTAGAAGTTAGTTTGGATATAATTATGGATTCAAACCCAATCCAACTATATCCATGAACACCCTTACTCTAATTACAAGTTAGATGAAGAATGGAATGGACTCTTAACTAGCGTTTCACTCTTAAGGTAGAAAAGTAAACTACATAATGTCAAGATAGAAGATAAGTTGATGGTATATATATTGTGTGTAAATAATTCTTAATTATTTCTTCTATTAAAGTTAGTTGCAAACAAATGAAATAGTGATAAATGGTCCTAAAAACACATACCAAAAGAACATGAAAATTAAATTGCTAGAAATCACTTGTCTTTATGTACTATTAATTGCGACCAACTGCTTCATATTATGCTCGTGTAGCAGATAATCTTCCCCTTTTCTCAAAAGAGTCACCTCGAAAGCAATCACCATTCCTTTAGCCAAAGTCCTATGCAAAATGCACACCAAACTAAAACTTGCCGAGCCGGCCTCTAGCCAAAACCTTTTCACTATTAGCAAGAAGATACAATGTCTCAACATTTTTTGAAAGTTGTGATGATTAAATTAAAAAATAACTGACCATTTTTTCTAGCATTATCCAAATCGTGTTTTTCTTGTTTTTATTTTGATAGACAAGATCTTACTTTCGATTGATAGAAATTCGAGTATTTCAAAACTTCAAATTTTAAAACTATCCATCATCCTTCCATATTATTTAGCTATTCTATTATACATTATTTTGAAAATATTTCAATGAGTGCATAACTCTTTCAATGACTCATCCAAGAACATGAATATGTTGCATTCAATATATCATGTTCATTGTTGAACACTACATGAATCTATTTCGAGATTTGGTGAATGCAAAATCAAATTTCTTAAAGGAAACCTTCATTGTATTTAAATCTGAAAATCCAATAAATTGACAGTTTTGAAAATGGATGGTTAAATTGAACCAACCCACGTCACATCAATTGTGTATTTACAAGGATGTGTAAGAAATACAAATCTTTTTCAATACAATAATAATAATAATAATAAAATTCAAAGGCATTAGTAAACTCCTGTAACTTGTGACGTAATAATAAAACAATATGGATTCGTATGATGTTTTGTTTTTTTTTTCATTTTAGTTTCTCAATTTTTTTTCTTTTCAATTGTTGCTTTTAACATTGCATTGATTTGGGATTGGTCTTGATAATTTATTTTTTATGCTTGCGTGTAGAGATCTTGTAGTGTCGCAGAGATGTTTTGTCGGTTAGTTAATGTTTGGTTTGACAAGATAAAACTCAATTTCATTGATTTAAAAGAATTAAAGTTTCAGGGATATAATTTTAAGTTTAAACAAATATTTTGTCCCTTTTTTTTTGCTAATATCAAGTACAAGTTTGCACGATTAGGGGAAGACTTTTTTTTTCAGACACTCATTTTTTTTTAAAAAAGGTTGATCATTTCACATTGCCTTTGTTTTGGATTTGACTTGGTGTTTTGTTTTGATTGCATAGATATGGGGTTCTTAAAATGTCAAGGGAAACTTTGAAACTTGATTTGAAAAATAAATTAAAACAATGGTGATGGAAAACAATTAGGTGTTAACGGACCAAAATCAAAACTAAAACAAATATAGTGGGCTAAGGTGGGTGAGCAGGGACAAATTGGTTGGCTCATGCAACCCATGATCTAGTATACAAGGAAAGTCATTGCGATCAAGAAACACATGCAACTTCCTCTACTAGCCTAACACCACCTTCGTTGTAGTGATGGATGTGGTGCGAAAATGGCTTTCTTATAAGGTCAAGCGTGATGATAGTGGAATGGAAGTGAGGCTCCTACAATTTTTTTCTCCTCCCCCCTCTTTTTTCTCTCATCTCATTGGGATTCATGTTGATTTGCCAAAAAAATAAATGTGTTCTGTCCTTTTTTTTTTATTTCAAATTTAGTTCTCATTTTTTTATTGCTATTTTTTTTCTCATGATCCTTCTTTTATATTGATCTTTTTTTTTTCAATATCATCATTCAATATTGGATTAGTTAAGAATTAGACTCTGTGATATTTTTTATGGGATGATCCAGGTCTCATGACCCGGTTTTGGGTTTGAAAGGCTAACCCGAATTGATATAGGTTATTTTTTTCATCTTTTTTTTATGCTGATTTTCTTTCTCAATTTCATCCTTCAATATAGGGTTTGTAGAAAATTAAGCTTTGTGATTTTTTTTCCCTATAGGGTTATCCTAGTGTTATGACCTAGATCTGGAGTTTGACAGGTTAGCTCAGATTGACTTCAATATTTTTTTTGTTGAATTCTTTTTTATATTATCATTCAATATTGGGTTTGTTTGAGAACTGTACTTCATAATTGTTCATGTTTTGCCTTCTATTAGATTATTATTTTGCATGATCCGACTGCTAGGTTTGACAAACTTTTCAAGGTTTGTTGGTGTTTTTTTATCCTTTTCCAAATTAGCATCAAACTTACACAATAAATTTTTATGAATAAGAAACTTTTCTCATCGTATTTAGTAACAAGTCCCACATACACTTTTTAATACAAAAATAAGTTATTTTCTTTTACAATTTTTATAGTATTTTAGTAACATAATAATCTATCATTTGTTTTTTTATATATTTTTTTTTATTGAAATTCATAAATGAGCCTGAGTGGAGCTGAGCGATTACGTATATGTGGCTTAAGCCCAAGATCACTTTGCTTAGGCTCATTTATGAAAGATTTTTTAAGTTCAGCCTATTTGCTATAATTTTTTAATATATCATTAAATGAACCTATGTTATTGAATCCACTTGGGTCTATGACCCAAGTCGCGTGTTTTTCTTACTCTTGAAACATGCTTATAGTACTTGGACATCATTTTTTTACATTAAAGGTTTTTTATGGTCTAGCTTGTGGCATAGCACGAGTCACCTATCTAGTATTACACTATATTCAAAGTCCTAGTCTTTCCTAAAGTTTCTCTTTATGGTTTTTCTTATGATGAAAATCTAAATTTTTTTCTTAATTATTGCAAGTGTTCTTCTCAAAATTTTTAGGAGTTGTCATTTCCATTTGAAGGATATTTTTCATTTTTTATTTCTATTTTATCTCATCTTTCTTAATACATGGAAATTTTATTGGTAAGGTAAAAGGTAGGGGCAATGGTTTGAATGTGGTAAGGAGAATGGTGATGAGTATCAAGTTGTGATGGTTGATGAGATTTCTAGTGATGGATCTCAACAATATATGGTCTTTGGTTGTAAAGATCAATGGAAGTTGACCTTTTAATGCTAAAGCTTCTATTTATTTTATAAGTAATAAAGCTTAGGCCAAGAAATGAGAAAACACCTTAAAGAGATATCAAAGACAAATACAATAGAAAAACATATGTAAACTAGATAAAAAAAAAACTTAGAGACCAATCTGCTGCAAGTTAAGGCAACAAAACTCCAACTTTTAAAATAAAGCTATCATAAATAACTAAAGTTGTCATTTCCAAAACATTAACCATAAGTCCAAATCTCAATCTTCTGTAATAACTCAAACCACCTACTAGAAGCATTAAACAAACCTTATCAAATCTTTATAGGTACCCTTAATATTACAACAACAAAAAATAATCTATCTGAAATAAGTAAAGCATCACTACAAAGCAATAAACCTATTTTTTATATCAACCCCTTATTGGCAAAATTGTCAGTCATATGATTTGCTTCTCTTTAAACATGACAACAAGATAAAGAACCTAAAAGAACATAATGATTGGTGAAAAATGAATAAGTATGATATTTTAAAGGTCTCACAGGATGTTTGTTCATTCAATTAATAACAAAGGCACAATAAGACTTAATAATGAAATTCATTCCTTGAAGAGGATAATTATAGGGTTTTGATTCAAACAAGCAATTCAACATCGTTACACTCTTTAATTCTCACATAGGCTGAAAAAAAATCTCATTACTATGCCATTATAATCATATAGTACCCCTTAAATTCCACTAGGTCCAAGTTTATCCTTAAAAGATCCATCAACAATCCGCTTCACTATATACAAATCATGAGGATTGTAAGTGAGAGGCCTTAAACATTTGATGTTAGTCTAGCAAGCTAAACCACAATTATTAATAAATCAAGTGCTTAATAATAAAAATTTGAGAAGACAACTTTCATTGAAGATTAACTTATTACATGTAAGCTAGATATATAAACCATAAAATTATAAAGAAAAGCATAAAGCATACCTTTTTGTGAAATCTTTCATAAACAAGATGTTCCCATTAATGAAATAGATTAGATAAACTTCTAGGGCAATACCAAGATATACCCCAACAATCAATACACCTAGCTTAAATACACCAAATATTATAACATGGTCCATTAATTCTTCAAAGACCAAACAAAAAGGAAAAATAACATCTCTAGCATTCTAGAATCCCTATTTGAACCAAAACTTTGGTATTAATCTTGTCAAGAATTACCATCCAATATAAAATTTCTATATTGGGAGGAACCAATCCTTTCTATAGCCCACTAAAAGAATTACAAACATTAGACTGTATTGAAATAGATAACATACAACATATAGATTTGATAGAATAGTCCTCATTAGATTTAGGTTTTCAAATTATCTTATCAACAACCTCATAATGTAGAACCACAGAGGACAACTTGTTGAGTAGTTCCTTAAAGGATCCAGCCTCTTTACCTCTAATGGCCCTCCTTCATCATCCATGATAGACCTTTGCGGTTTCTATCCTTCTGTCTCCTTACAGTTCTTATATGGATTATAGATCTTTTCTGTTGAAATAAAAGAATAATAGAGAGCTTTATACAGTAACGGTTTGCACTAGAAAGTTGGGAGTAATGCGTCATAATTCAATAATGCTTATGGCTGTTAAATAGCCTTACAATAACAGAAAGCAACAACCCATGATTGCAGGACCTAGGATTGTGGTACACGACTAAATCAGAAATAACAGAAATGAAATCTTTTCCCTCGAGTAACTGAAAGATTATTTGCAATACTGAATAATAAATGTTAACTAACAAATACTGCTAACTTTATCATCCTCCTTTAAACTGCATGTTCTCAACATTTAGTTTATTCAGAATATTCACAAACACTTATTGATATTTTTGAAAAAACTTCAATCTTCAATGGTTTGGTCATAATATCAGCAACTTGCTTATAAGTAGAACATTGTGTTAGCTTTACTACTCCATCTTTGACTAGATCGCAAAGAAAATGAAAATGAATATCTATGTGCTTGCTACGACTATGCATTACTGGATTTTTTGAGAGTCTGATGGCTGATATGTTATCACAATACACCACCGTAGGTCCGGACAACACATGAGTTAGACTTTTCAGAATTCTTCTTAACTAAACAACCTGATATGCACTTGATGTTGCGATAATAAACTCAGCTTCGGTGGTAGAAAGAGTAACCACTGGTTGTTTTTTTGAAGACCAAGATATTGCACTTGAATTCATCATAAAAACATAGCCTGAAGTACTCTTTCTATCATCTTGATCTCCAGCATAATCACTATCTGTGTAACCAAAAAACTCTGCATCTCCTCCCTTTTATAAAACATCCCAAAGCTAGCGGTGCCCTTTACATACCTTAAAATCCTTTTTGCTGCCATCAAATAAGACTTAGTGGGATGCTCTATGTATATGCTAATTAGACTTACCACAAACATTAAATCAGGACGTGTGGCAGTTGGATACATGAGGCTTCCCACCATTTGCTTGTAGAGTACTATCAACCTACACTCCTCATTCATCCCTTGTAAGTTTAAATCCAAGAACAATTGGATTTTTGATTGAGTTGCACTGACCCATGTTGAATCTTTCTAGAACCTCGTGAGCATATTTTTGTTGGCTAATAAAGATGCCATCTTTCTTTTACAATACTTCAATGCCAAAAAAATATCTCATTTTTCCAAGATCAGTCATGTCAAATTCAACAATCATTTTCTTAAATTGATTAAACATAACTTCATCATTTTCGGTAAAAATAAGATCGTCAACATAAAGATAAATGATTAATATTTTACCTCCAACTGCTGTTTTAATAAACAATGTATGTTCATAAGGACATTTGTTGAAGCCTTCTTTGGAGAAATATGACTCTATGCGATTGTACCAAGCTCGAGGAGCTTGTTTGAGTCCATACAATGCTTTCTTGAGTCGGTAGACTTTTGTTTCTTCTCCTTTCTACTTATAACCTGGAGGTTGATCAACAAACACCTCTTCATTAATTTCACCATGCAGAAAGGCTTATTTGACATTAAGTTGATAAATCAACCAACTTTTTTGTGCTGCAAAAGAGAGCACCATACGAATTGTATCTAAGCGAGCCACTGGTGCAAATATTTTTGCACAATCCACCCTATATTGTTGGTTGTAGCCCTTAGCAACTAAACGAGCTTTATACTTATCAACTTCCCCAAGCTCGTTGAGTTTGGTTTTAAAAATCCACTTCACTCCAACTGTTTTTCCTCATAACGGTAGATTTGTTAATTCCCACGTCTCATTCCTCTCAATTGCTGCAATTTCCTGATTCATGGCAAGCCTTCATTTTTTACTTTTCACAGCCTCTTCAAATGTCATTGAATCACCGTTGGTGAACAAAGCTAGATGAGCTATATTCATACCTATTGCAGTAAAGAAACTATGATCAGTTTCATAGTCTGTTAGCCATGCAGGATGTCTGCGTGTTCTGCCTTCTGAAATTATGGTTTCAACACTAGAAGGGTTTTCTGATCTGAATGCTTCAACACCATCATGTTCGGTGTCATGTTCCTCTAGTGTTGTAACAACAACATGTGAAGGTTCTTCTTAGGAAAAATCATTGTTAGCAGACCCATTCTCTACTGGTTCTTCAACTGTATCAGACTCATCCTTATTATTTTTGTTTTCATTGACTTCCCATGCTAAATCAGCTGCTGTGACTGGCTTGTGATGATCATCCCAATGCCATTGTTGATCCTTTTCAAAAACCACGTCTCTGCTATTTTCTGTGAAATAAGATCAAAAAGCTTGTATGCTTTAGAGTTTTCACTTACCCCTAGAAAGACACATTTGAGACTCTTGGCATCAAGCTTCACCCTTATGTGATCAAGAACATGTACGTGTGATATATAACCAAAAAATCTGAAATGTGCCACTGATGGTTTGATGTCATTCCAAGCTTTTGCAAGTGTCTTGTTTTTCACGTCAAGAGTGGGGCTTCGATTCAATACATGCACTACCCAATTCATAGCTTCAGGCCAAAAAATATTTTGGAACTTGTTTCTCCAACAACATATTGCGCACCATATTCATAATGGTTTGATTTTTCCTTTCAGCAACACCGTTTTGTTGAGGAGTATATGGAGCTGTCAATTGTTTGTATATCCCATTCACATTGCAGAAGCTTATGAATGCTGATGAAGTAAACTCGCCCCTTATCTGTTCTCAGTCTTTGAATGAATGCTTTGGTTTCTTTCTCAACCTTAGCTTTACAAATTTTGAATGTAGCAAAGGCTTCTGACTTGTCTATCAAGAAATAGACCCAGATTTTTCTACTGAAATCGTCAATAAAAGTAATGAGATACCTTTTGCTGCTATTAGAGATTGGATTTATTAGATCACATATATCTACATGCACCAATTGAATAATTTTTAAGGCCCTCCATATGCTTTCTTTTGGGAATGAATCACGGTGTTATCTTCCTGCCAGACAACCTTCACATACCTGCTGAATGGTTTTGAACTATGGTAACTCGTCCACCATCTTCTTTTGTTAGAGTATGTTGATTCCATTCCAGTTGAGATGTCCATAGCGATAATGCCAAAAAGTGGACTGATCAGTGATATGGAGGAAAAACACTTCTGGTCTTTTGATGACGAGTATTAAGCTAGCACAACAAACATTCGATTATGAGTCATCTCAGTTTCGATAATCAAACCTTTCTCATGATGAAAGATTTTACAGTTCCCTTATTGAATAAGCATAGCAAGTCCCTTTTCTTGGAGTTGGTCGATGCTGAGCAGATTGTTCTTCAGTTCTGGTATAAAGAACACATATGTGATCATATGAATAATGCCATTCACCTCCATTTGAACCCTGCCTTTTCCTTGTACAATAAGACTGGAGTCATTCCCCATCTTTACTGATTCTTTGAAGCTACTATCAAAGTGGAAAACATGTCCCTCTTTCCACACATATGGTTGTTGTACCCAGAATCAAGAAACCATATGTGTTCTGTTTCAGCTTATTGGAAATTAACATGAGCCATCAACAACATCTTTTCTCTCGTTTTTGCATAGTTTGCCTTTTGATCCCTTGCTTTCTTTGGACACTCCCATTGAAAATTTCCTAGTTCACCACATTTATAACATTCTATGGTTGATTTGTCAAACCTAAATATGCCTCTTCCTCTTCCTCTTCCTCGTCCACGGTAGCTATTTCTACCTCCATCTCTTCCTCCTTATTGTGCTCTGTAAGTCACTTGCGGTGCTTGTTCTTCTACGACAACATGGCTGCTAATTCTTTGTTCATGAACTAGCATGCTACTTTGTAGCTCATCGATGGATAAAGTATCCAAATCATTGGATTCTTCTATGGAACATACAACGTAGTCATATTTCGGAGTCATAGACCGTAATATCTTCTCAATGATCACCACGTCCTTCATGCACTCTCCATGAATTCTAATTTTATTAGCAATAATGAGAGTTCTTCCAAAATAGTTGTTGACTGATTCTGCAACTTTCATATGCAGTGTTTCGAACTCTTTGCGAAGAACCTGCAATTGAGCACGTTTTACACATGCTGTTCCTTGATATTTCTGTTTCAAGGAATCCCATATGTCCTTAGTTGTATCTTTCTTCAATATTGTTTCTACTATTGATTGATCAAGAGCTTGAAACAGATAATTATTACACTTCAGGTCTTTCAATTTCTGCTCATCAATCAGTTTCTATTGTGCTTCACTAGGATCAACTCCTTCTGCTGCTGTAATGATCCCTGTCTCCACCAGGTTCCAATACTCTTTGGAACGTAGAAAATTTTCCATCAGTATACTCCAGTGATCATGGTGTCCATCAAACCTTGGAATGGCTGGTTGTACAAAGCTACTTTCAGATGCCATTATATTGTTCCTTCACGCTGGTAACTGTGTTGCAGGCTGTGATAAAAGTTTCGTGGAGAGGCTCTGATACCAAATGTTGAAATAAAAGAATAATAGAGAGCCTTACACAGTAACGGTTTGCACTAGAAAGCTGAGAGTAATGCGTCATAATTCAATAATGCTTGTGGTTGTTAAATAGCCTTACAATAATAGAAAGCAACAACCCACGATTGTAGGACCTAGGATCGTGGTACACAACTAAATCAGAAATAACAGAAATGAAATCTTTTCTCTCAAGTAATTGAGAGATTATTTGCAATACTGAATAATAACTGTTTACTAACAAATACTACTAAATTTATCATTTTCAAGATTGGTTATGAACCTATGACAACATTTGGAGATGGACTATTTCAGCATGATTGTCTGGTCATTATGGGAATCGCGGAAGGATTCCACTTTCAATAATGCACTAGGTGATCCCCTGTTGATTGTTCATGTAGCATCTTTTCTTCTTTCCGATTACCAAGGCCAGTCAAATGCATCGATCATCGGGGAACCAAACGTCCGATGGCATCCTCCTCTCAAAAACTGCTTTAAAATCAATGCCGATGTTGATATTTCTTTGATAGGGCGGACTTGGTGCGGATATTATTAGAAATAGTTCTCGCGAACTAACATTGACTGCTAGGAATGTTGCTAGTAGAATTACGGTACCGGAGGTGGCTAAAGCAATGCCAGCAAGGTATGGCATCTCTTTAGCAAGAGACATGGGGCACGACAAGGTTGAATTGAAGCTAGATAGTTTTCTTGTTACAATGGCCATCAACAAAGCTGGACCCTTCTCCAGGTCTGTTGCTCAAGATATTAGGATTTAGCTTCTTTTTTTCTTTCGTTTTCTTGCTCTCTTGCAAAGAGAAATGCCGACATGGAAGCGCGCTCTCTAAGCAAACTAGCCTTATCTCTCACTGATGAAAGGTGTTCATCGAGGAATGCCCACCTGAACTATGCGCTTTTATAATCGTTTATTCTGAGTTTTCTTCTTCATAAAAACTCATTTCCATTCTTTCATTTTCTTGAACTCGTGTAAAGAGAAATGCCAGCACACTCTCTTAGCAAACAAGCCTCATCTATCTCTTGGGAGGTGGTGTTGCTTGAGGAATGCCCACCCGAAACAATGTGATTTAATAAAAGTTTGATAGTAATATCCTGTTTGTTTTTGTTTTTTAAAAGTATTTTTAAAAAATTTAATTTTTTTTTATTTTTTCACTTTAAATTAATATTTTTTTGGTATTTTCATAACATTTTGATATACTGATATTAAAAATAATTTTTTTAAAAAAAATATTATTTTAATATATTTTCGAATGAAAAACAACAACGATCACACTCTGAAACACCCTAAGTTATTAAGCACACCACTGATCTTTTAGCTAAATGATATTCTTGCACATACAAAATCTCATCTTTCTCAATTCAATTTTAATAAAAATTAGAACGCGACCATATACATACATAGTTATCTTTTCAAACTCTTAATATCTTTTTTTTTAGTTTAATTTACACATCAGCACTTCAAATTATTTTAATGCTGACCAGCTCGTTGCCTCCTCGCATCCTTATGGAGCTCTGGTCCTAGTTATGGATGCAGCAATATAACAGTTCTTAATGATATTATAAGCATAGAATACTTTATATATTATACAACATCATCATAAGTTGTGCTTAAACATCTTTAATTGCAAATTACTATGTAATATGTTGCTTTCGCATTCATGCCCTATATATGCACCATATCAAAGTGCACAATTATGTTGTTTGATTTGCTATCCAAATGGACAACAAAGCAGGTTTAAAATCTATAAATGACACATCAATTAATCATCTTGATAAATTACTGAATAATCTTTAGTTTAACTAACTAAATAATATCTCCCACTATGAATCAAAAGGAAATTACTATTTCACTAACTTGAGTCTAATAAGTTCAGTAAGTTTAATAATATAATTATATAAAAGCCAATGATAATAATAAAAAAAAAAAACCAAAGAAAAAATCCACAATGTCTCAATGATTTTAAAAATAAATTTTTGTCAATATTATAAAAAGATACTTTCTAAATATTATTAAAAAGTCTCAATAATTTTATTTGATAACAAAATAAAAATTGAATGAGAAATGGTTAACCTCATAAAAAAAATATTAAGCTTAATTACCAGCAAATCAAACGGTCAAAAACATATTGAAAAAAAAAAGATAAAAAAACCTTACTTAAGTCGACATGCCAAAGTAATTTACAGCCAAATTGTGAAGTCAATATAACCTTATACGTAAAAAATTGAATAAAACAAACGACGTCACCTCTCAAATAAACTAAATAATGAAAGGCAAACTAAAGAAAATCGATTAGAGAAAAAGTAAAAAAAACCGAGTCAACCCGGGTTAATTAGACTAATTCATGACCCTGGATATGAGATCAGAATAACCTTATAGAATATCCAATAATCAAATGTCAAATAATGAAATTAAAAAAAAATAAACAAAGAACCTTAAAAAAAAGGACTGAAGTCAAATCATGCTAATATCTGAAACTCGTGACTCGAGTCATAAAACTAGGTTACTCCATAGAAGACAAATAAAAAAATCACGAAGCAAAATTCTCAATCATCCAAAATTAAAAAGAAAAATAAATCAAGAAAATGATAAAAATAAAATAAAAAATAGCAATCAAAACAATGAATATCAAATATGTTAGATAAAACAATTGAAGAGAGTTGAAACTAAAACACAATCCCAATTTTATAAGTCATTTGAAATAAAAAAAAATTGTAATAAAAAGAACATGGACCAAAGTTGAAGGAAAAACAAATAGAATGGCTACTTTGAAAAATTGGAGGGGTAGACATGGAAATCAAGAGGGAGAGAGAAATAAAGGAAAAAAAAAAGGAATGTCGATACCAAACTAGAGGTTTATTGGCCACATACGCCATATAAATGGAGATGCTGCCAAGATGTTTCAAATGCTGCCCTGAAAACAACCGTATATTCCAGAAAATGCCTCACACGCCATCTAAATGGAGTGAGTGTCTCCCACTCACTAACACATGCAACATGATTATAACTAAAAATACAGTTAAAAATATGAAACACTCATTTATGTCATCTTAATAATTTCTTTATCTTAAGGGCAATTCTATCATTTTAATATGCTTAAAAAAGGAACAAAAGAAGAAGCCATCAAATTCCAGTTCAATATAATTTCATATGGAAAAGATGATATTACCCTCATCAGCAAAGCCATTAGTTTTATGTTAAGAAAGGCAAAAATGTAAAAATATTATTCTAATCCATAATGTTTTGTGTTTTGGTTTACATTGAATCACTAACCTCTTTTAATTTCTTTTAAACTGTTTTTTTTGTTAACTAAGGTATATGAAGGGAAGAATGTTACATATAATTTACTTAATTTAAGATATATAAAACTTTATTATAATATTGATACTAAAGATGATGATAATTCTTATTATAATACTAAATTAAAATTATTGTTATTTTATTGCTAAATAATAATTATAGTTTTCACAGGGGACATCTTAGTGAATTAAATGTAAGAATTAAAATAGAAATCATTATCTAATTTTATGGTAAATAGAAACTTTAACTAGTCTTTAGATTTCTAGGTAAGGGGTTAATTATGTAATAGAAAAGATATTTATTGTCCTATACATCCTACCTAAGGTATGTTGCATTATTACTTATTTTTTTATGACAAAGATACTTATTGTGCTTTATTAAGATTTTCCTAAACTAGTGCTAATCTAAGATATTGATTTAGAAACATGCCAATTCTCACTTTTAGAATATGAGCGTTGGAACCAATAAGATGGCAACGATCAATTTGATCTCTTGTCTATTCTATTTAATTGTACTAAAAAAAGACCCAAAGACCTCCACTCACACTTATAGGGCCTTGATGGGACAATATTGATTCATTCTAGGTTCTCTCATGGAATAATGTTCTAACATATGAAAAATAATGTTCACACATTGATAAAAATAAAAAGAATGAGATATTTACAAGTAAATACACACACCTAAACACATGTTGTAGACTTTGTTAGTAAGATAACAATTTGTTGTATGATAGAAAAGTGAATCAAAAGAGGATTTTTCAACTCACAAATCATGTTCATATTAAAAAAATGCATGCATATATATAATTCGTTTAAAAAAAAACTAATTTTCTTGATTTTTGAAGGATATGACCCATTTAAGGATCGTACTACCCCTAGGTTGAATAAAATCACACAAAGTAAATTAAAAATATATTTTTTTACAAAAAAAATAACAAAGTCTCAGTATCCAATTGACATGACTTGTTTGAGAATCTATCAATGGGTCAATACTTCGGGAAAAAAAAACTACTCAAACCTTTATATATATGTTAGTGAAAATACTCCTACCATTTGTTTAAAATATTGAAAACAAAAACGTTAAAAAACATTTACACTCAAAACACATTCATACATGTTTAAAATTAAAAGGTTATTTTTTTATAAATTATGGAAAACGTAATAATAATAATATATAAAGATGCTCCTGCAACTTGGTGATTACACCATAAGAAAGGCAAATTATCTCAGAGAACGAGAGAAAGACACGGTAATTATTTTAATTAATGTATATACAGGAGGTGTAAAGTACGTAATGTTATAAATATTTCCATTTCTCCATTCCCATACGATCTTCTTCCCTGTTTCCCATGAAATGTACTGTCACCCTCCATTAGTCAACCCAAATGAACAAACTTACGTTTTATTTCAAAAGAAAATCTAAAAAACTTTACTGGATTTAATACAAAAGGCTGCATTATTGCTGTTCATTTGATTTTTGGATGGCGTTGTAAGTCAAAGCATCCGATGAGCCGCCCGCATTACTTGACTGTGCAAATACGCATCTTGCCTGGCCTCACGTTATGATTGACGGCAACTCCAGGCAGTGTGTATTCTCCATGCTTTGCAGTAGTTCCCATTTCTCCTCCCCTCATGAACAACTGAAAATCCCTTTTCTTTTTATAAAAAAAAAGAGAGGAATGGAAAATAATTCCAAGTTGTTTCCAAAGAAGAATGCTCCCTTTGTTTGTGGTTTCGTTTTCTTATATATAAAAAATATTGAGATCGAAGTTTTTTGAGAAAAAAAGAAAAAAAGAAAAAAAATTGTATTTAAATACTAATTTAGAATTTGAGAATCGGAAAACAACTATATATCGGGGGTTAATATCGGGCACCTATCTTGCATGCAAAATCATGCACCTTAATAAGTTAACCCCCTCTCCTTTGTTTTGAGCAAATACAAGAAAAAAGCGAGGATCTTGATGTTTGGAATTGAGTAATTATTGTTTTTTTAAAGTATGTTTTAAAAAAAACATATTAAGATAATTTTTTTATTTTTTAAAATTTATTTTTAATATCAATATATCAAAACAATTTATATATATATATATATATATATATATATATATATATATATATATATATAATTTAAAACAAAACAAAAATTTAACCACACAAACAAACACCAAAACTCTACCTCGGAAGAAACAAGGTATAGACACACGGTAAGCAAAAGTATGGTAGCTATTGCAATTTGCAACTTTTTGTTAAATCGTTAATTAAATAATAATTAAAATGCCACGTCACCACAGCCAACCAAGCACTGGACCCACTTGGAAGAGAGAGTGTGGCCTTATAAGAGCATGTGAAAGAAAAGAGAGCACAGACTCTCTAAAACCACTTCTCCCTCCTTCAGAGGCGTGGCTTTTGGCTTTCATTACTCTCTCTCTCTCTATAAGCCATCAAGCATACCACAATGAATATGTCTGCTTCTTTGCTTGTCTTTTATATTTCACATAGTGAGAGAGAGAGAGCAGGAGGACCAGAGTTCCAGTCTGTTATGTCTTAGTTTTCTCTTTCACGTAATCATCCTGGCTTCCATTAACCTCTCCTTCGCTTTATTTACCTCTCTCCCAGCTTTTAGTACTATTTGAAGCAGACAACAAAGAGCAAACAATATCATTCAATTTGATACTATTTCTTGCGTAGTACTACTGTACTTCAAGCAACAATCTCTATAAAGAGAGAATATGGATAGATGGGAGAAACCTCTAAGAGATGATAGGTATAGACACCAAAGGGAGAGCCCATCTTTCTCCTCTACTCTTCTTGATGCTATCTACCGTTCCATAGATGAAAATGGAAGTGGTAAAGGAGAGGAGCAGCAGCTGATTTACTACAGAGAAACCATGAGAAAGAAGCATGAGAATAATGGTATTAAAGATGGAGAAATGACAAGTTTGCAAAGAGCATGCATGATAGACAAGTGGATGGAGAAGAAGGTTAGCTATGAGAAGGTTGCTGTAAGGCGAAAATCCATGGCGGATTTCGAGAATAAATCTCGAAAAGATGTAGATTCTGTGCTGTTAAATTCAAGCTCGACTTCCTCAGAATCTAGCTGTGGTGGTGGTTTTTCATCATCAGAATCTGAATCAATTTATGGTGTCAACTCATCAAGATCATCAACAACAAGTTACACCATGCAAAGGCCTAAGCCTATCAGAACTAGCATTTCTGCTAGGCCAGAGAAATACCAAAGACGTGAAGATCATCATCAAATTGATATGTATCATAATCATGAGAGAAATTATGCACCAAACCAGAAGGCAAAACATGAAGGCAGTTTTGTCAAGACAAAATCGAAGGCCTTAAAGATTTATGGTGATCTCAAGAAGGTCAAACAGCCTATATCACCCGGCGGCCGGCTTGCAAGCTTTCTCAACTCTCTTTTCACTGCAGGCAATGCAAAGAAGGCCAAGATTTCGACTTCAGGAGGCAGGTATGAGGAGAGGAAGTTAAAATCTGAGCAAGCATCTACATGCTCTTCAGCTTCTTCATTTTCAAGGTCTTGCTTGAGCAAAACACCTTCTTCAAGGGGAGGGAAATTGAGCAGCAACAACGGAGCCAAAAGGTCAGTGAGGTTCTATCCTGTTAGTGTGATTGTTGACGAGGATTGTAGGCCTTGTGGGCATAAAAGTCTATATGGAAGTGATTGTCAAGAATTGAGTAGTACTCTAGTGGCAGCTACAGTTACAACAGACACAAGAAATAATGTTCCCACAAGTGGTGAAGAGCTGAAGTTCCATGTAACGAATGAAAATCGCCGAATCGAGGAAGTTGCAAGGAATCTTTTAAAGAACTATCAAAGGAAGAAGGAAGAGCAATTCGATCATATGAGCACCGATCTTTGCAATGACAATAATCATGAAGTCATGTCTAGTGATGAGGAAGAGGAAGAAGAATCTGATGTAGCAAGCTGTGCAAGTTCTGATTTGTTTGAATTAGATAATCTTTCTGCTATTGGAATCGAGAGGTATAGAGAAGAATTGCCCGTGTATGAAACAACTCATCTCGGTACTAATCGAGCCATTGCTAATGGTTTAATCCTGTAATTCAAAAGAAAATAAGAAACTTTATTAGTGAATGGTGAGGGGTTTACATCAAAGAATAAGATTTCTCTTCTTTATCTTTATTACTTTTGTGTATTTGTTGATATTTTATTTATTTATTTAATGAATAGATCTTCAAAGGAAATTAAGAGACATGTGCATATAAAAGACAGCGAATAAATGTATGTATGAGAGAGAGAGAGAGAGAGAGAGAGAGAGAGAGAGAGCAGGGAAGGAGGTAGCTCAAGATTCTACAATCCTGTGCACACTACTCGAGATTGGAAAAATAAAACAAAAGGGTAAAGATGGTGAAGAGGATGAAGTAAAAAGCTTAGGCAGATTTTCCAACTCGAAAATGAGCTAGATTTTTCGTCCTGGTACGTGGGGTCCTTTTTTCCTTCAAGATAACACTGCCTCGCCCAATTCTTTTTTATTTTATTTTTATCAAAACCCTAAAAGCGGCTATATATGGGATTCATGAAGAATTGAGGAAGTAGCTATTTGATTTCTTAAACTTTGGATGCGCTTTTAATTATTTTAATGAAAAAATGGAGGTATTTCTATACGAGTTAATGGCCGCTAAGTAATTTGCTGGTGGTGGTGTGGAAGATATATATTGTTTTATATAATGGAGGTAAAACTAGCAGACAAGGTGAATTGATGGAGTTAGTGGAAAGAAAAAGAGAAAGATCGATCCATGTATGGTCTCTAAAGATGTAGACATAGGATCTAATCTTTGATTCTATAAGCCCTGGATGTCAATTTTGGTTGGCTTCTAAGATAATAAGCATGGCTTTCGAGTTCTTGACGTGTTTCTCTCCACTAAAAGCCACAGCATGCCCACAAATTTCCTTTTCAAATTAGTGTTTTTTCCTGTCAAATATTTAATAAATACAAATAGAATTAGCTGCGGACAATAATTCTGTCAGCAAATTACAATAAAACTTATCCATAGACCAATTGTTTACTATGTTTATCAGTGCATACCAAAGAAATTATACTGGGATTTCAACTTGGTACTCTAAAACATCTCAGAAGCCAAATGAACTCCAATATGGTATATAATTTGGAAAGAGATGATGGCTTTCGCACCTTTAAAGAGGGGGAATAGAATAACTTTTACCTTGAAGAAGAATTATTGGATTCTTGGAACCTATAAGTAATTTATAGTGATTTTTATGTTTATATGAGAAGAAAAACGTAAAACTTTGAGTATACTTGATAATTTTCTTTTTCTTACTCCAATTACAACTAATGAATTTAAGTTCATAATCCGTATACAATTGCCATTATTCTTTTTGTAATTTGAGGAAAAAAATAGAAGGGAAGATGGGAATCCTTCTCGCCTGCTTTCACTAACATGAATTACCAAAAATGAGAATATCCTGCTTAAATCAAGGTCCATGAGTGCAAGATTTGGAGAAAAAATCCCAAGAATTATCGCAAAGGTATACAAAATCGTCGCATAATCCAACATGAAGATCACACCGAATTTACTTCTGCTTTACTGCCAATGGGTATTACTATTATATCATTATAAATATCAGCTAATCTCATATTGGATGCTAATTAATTGTCTTGTTGGTAGGCCATCTGCATGATCTCAATGAAGCACATGAATTCTTATCAAAAACAGTCTACTGGAGATGATAAATAAGTTATAAACCTCTACTTTCTCTTTGTATATCATTGGGAGGGAGATGTTGAGAGGGACTTACAGGACCACTAAATCATAACAGTGCGATATGCTAATTAAGTTATCATAATTAATAACAAGTTTAAAACTAGCAATCTGGTATGTTTTAATTTAAAACAAGATCTTAAACATTAGCTTGGATTCTAGGGAAAGGAAAGGCTATATCCTACATAGTCAAAAGTTTTATAGGATTCAAAATGGCTATCGATTGGGAATTTTATTCGGGGGACCAGTGCGACTACGAGGCGTTTGTTCTAAGTCACAAAAATCAAGAAGTGATATATTGGCAAGGCCATTCAAGCTCCAAAAATATTGGCCTGAGAAATCCTACTTTCCAATTCTTCCGCACCTTTTTTTTTTTTTTAGGAAATGATTTGTTTCTACTTAAATAAACACAGATCGGGTGGTGTTAAGCTGAATTGGACGGCAATATACTCCAAACTCTTGTTCTTCTAGCTAGGTGGTTATAAAATAATTTTTATATTTCCATACGGTTGATGAAGTGGGAGGTTCGACAACAAGGACGAGATTTAATGGCTCAGTGGGTACAAGACCACCACCTACCACCACCGTTGACAACTATTGTCGTTGCCCATGATCTTAGGACACTACTGATCGTAACTATATATTTCGTAATACGTTAGTATATAGATTAAAATAAGTTGGGAACCCTACTGCTGTTCTTGTTAGTAATTGCATTAGTAAATTCTTTCATAACGTTAATGTTAGTAATTTACATTTGATGGGGCGCTGCTTTTGAAATTTATCTTAGAAAAAAATTGAAGTTTTCAAGGAAACTATTTATCTTTATATATTTCATCATGACAAGTATAATAAGCTAAACATATTATATAAACGGTCTCTATCATTTATATTAAAATTATGTAACCCTTTTTTATGTAAATTTAAAGTTTTATTATGTTATTTTTAAAATAAAATATTAATTTAACGATTTAGAAACCAGGTTGAGACAGGATAACGAGTCCAAAATCCCACCCAAGTGCTCATTTTTAGTCGGGGGAATTGGCATGATATAAAAACATGTTCATGTATATATAAGATGAATCATACCTTAATTAAGGAATAATCTAGAATTTGCTTTTGAATTTTGTTAGGAATATGCTTTCCTTTTGAGAATGGGAACAAGATTTTCATCATAATTAAGCATAGAGTTAGGCTTATTTGAAAATAATTTTCTTCCATTAGTTTGTCCAAATTACATCAAATATGAAAAAGTTAAAGAAAAGCATCTCTCTACAAACAAATACTCCAGTCTTCAGGTCGTGCTCTGCAGTCCTCAAAGTCCAAAAAATCCCTAAGCTTGTGTCTATTTGGTTAGAGACCGGGGATGGCAGCAACCTCCCCTAGGATTTTCCTTTTTTCTTCAATACTGTGTGTATACAAGTCTCTGTGATTTACAAGTATTCAATTCAGCCCTTACATCTCAAAATTTATTTGTGATTAGATCCTTGGTTTATAATTATTCTTTTTTTCAGAACTAAAAGTTCCTCGGTAATTTTGGTTAAAGGAAGCCAAGGGGCATGTCCCCTCCAGCCATCAGGGCTCTGCCATCACTTGCAACAGTCTTTGAAGAAGAGAGGACAGGTTCAAGCTTCCAGGTGACGAGAACATCTCCACGGAGAGCAGCACAAGATTATCGCATTATAGAGATAAGTTAGAAAAATCTCATTTGTCAATTATGGTCATTGTCTCTTATAAGTTGATGTCTGATTTAGAAAAAAGCAAAACATGCATCACCTAATCTCTCTCTAATAAAAACAAAAAAAAAAGTTGTTACCATTAATTTTGTTATAATATATGTGGGCAAGCCTTGAATGACAGATGTTGCTCGCCAACCATACAAGATTCACTGGTGTAGCTCATATCAGCAAGGCAGGCAACAAATTTAATTATACGTGGCTATTTCGTTGCAGACCGATTTGGATTAGGGCTTGAGTGTATACCACAAACGAATTGATGATTGAATCAGCCAGCTTTTGTGTGTCTGGGTAGAAAGGAGCAGGGGGGGTCAATGTAAAAGCAATAATTTATAAGTTGCAAAGAATATTTTGTTCAATGAGATATTTGAGCCTGAAATTTGATACATCTGCCTGATTGATGTTTGATAATCTCTTATTATTATTATTATTATTACTACAAGGTTGATTAGGAAGCACATGAGACTTTTACACTAATAAGAGAGGGCAATATCCTCCACTATCAGATTTAACAGTTTTATCGATGAAAATTTATATCAGTATTTATACTAGTAGTTTGTCTGTGATTATTTTACCGGCGGGATCATGGACAAGAAAAATCCATCGGAAAAACGCTTGTCGGTAATTTTTGGTTTGTTGGTGAGTCCGTCGTTAATAAATTTAATGATGGCTTTACAAATAGAACATGCGCGCAAAAAAAATTACTCGTTTCATTCTTTCAGTAATTCTCTCGGTATAATTTAGCATATCGCCGACACAAGAACCGTATGTAATTCCATCGGTAAAATTACATATCACTGACAGAATAGCATTGATAATTTCGTCGATGAATTAATAGTTGCAGTGGGATTTGCAGTAATTATTTTCCAACTCTCTTGAATATATATACCGACAGACATATTTTATTAATGCATTAACAGTAGCAGTGACATTTTCTATAATTCTTTTCCAACTCTTTGGAATATATCGACGAATATTTTTTTTGTCAGTAACCCCATCCATAATATTTTAAAAAAATATTTTTAAAAAAAATATTGAACAAAAGTAGAAAAATATTTAAAATAAATTAAAATAATATAAAAATAAATTATATAAAAATAAATTATCTTAATATAAAAATCAAATATTTATTATAAATTTAAATATTTATATGTTCAAATAAAATAAAACTAAAATAGAGGTGGTACTGGAGGAGGAGGAGAAGGAGGTTAGTCGTTGCCGGGACCATAGAGTCAATTAGGGAGTGCATATGTACCACCCATCAATAATCTCATATCCATTACCACTCGGCAAGTTCTTCATAATCCACAGTGAGTCGTTCATATTTTTTATTAAGATAGGTTGTCCAATCTTGTAGTCGTTGGTATAACATCGCCTCAAACTTTGAAGTTTGAGTGCTCGGGATCGATTACGAGCATCCAACGATAGGAATACTATGGGTCATCAGCAAGTTCTCGGCTACAGTGTTAGAGAGTCTATACACTCGATTTCAATCAGGTCCTCCAGACAATCATGCCTCTAACCATGAATCCAAATTGATATCCGAGTGGGTCGAACGATCATCTCCATATCTCTCCTTCAACCGGTTGTTATATGTCTCCTAGAAACAAAAAATAAATTCATCACATTCAAGTAAATAATAACTTTAAAAAAAATGGTTGAAAACCAACATACCACAAAAGTGTTAAACTCGGTTATCTATGAATTGTTGCATTTTTTTTTTGCGGTCATCACTCTGCAAAAAGCTCCAGTGGACTTCACTCACATCCAAGAACCGTAACTTGCAAGATAAAAATATTTTTAGATAAATATATTTATAAAAAACAACAAAATTAAAAAAATAGATATAATTAAAAAAAATAGATATAATTAAAAAAATTCTTACCATCCACTTCGCATGCAAAACGAACAGAGTCGCCGATTTGCATGGTAACGGAACCATAAACATGTAGAAGTTTGAACATATGTTAATTTTCTAGTATCCTAGACTGAGGGGTTTCATCATGGACTTAGCAGCATAAAAGTTTTCTTTCAGCATGTTCCCTTTAGGTAAAATGCTTCTCGCTCATTCGACAATTATGTCAAAACCAGCCTCATTCATCCCATGATCTGACTTAACAGTGAACACTTGTGCAACGACCGATAATTTACTGTGATTTTTGCAACTATCTCATAATGATTCGTCAGAATCTTTCAAAAGATAAAAACATGGTCGTGTTTGCATTCTTCATCTATAATTGAACATTGATCGGCATAACCCTGATTCATTCTCATCGCAACCATAACCATATTCCTATAAGAATTACTATTGTCATCTACAACTCTATGCATGTTGCTAACACTAGAAGTTGACCCAACCATCATTTCTACCATGGTATCGTGAGGAACATATGGTTGTCTGTGTGTATACCAACACATATATTTCTCCATGAATCTTTTTGGTAGAAGATGCATCGTTACAACATTTGGATCAAGAAACTTTTTATTTTTACACCTCTTGCATGAATATCTACTATCACCTTCATTAATATTTCTCAAATTAAATATTGTGTAAATAATAAAACCCTAAACCACATTACAATAATTCATCATCTGCAACTCTTGGGGTGAATCTTGATACATCCATAAACAAACATCCATTACTTATATCAAACCTATATAAGATAATGATATCAACATGTATTAATTAACTACGTTAACTACATAAATTTGTAAAAATATTGGTTTAGCTCAAGCTTATTTAATCTATTTTAATAGTTCTCTTAATTCATTATCAATTATCTACATATTTACTAGAAATTACAACTTGGTAATAAAATTAACAAAATATAAAAGGGACTCGTTAAGTAAGTCATTATTTATTTCATCATAAAACACCTAAGTCAAAAATTCAACATAAGTTTCATCAATTTACAAACAAATACAATTTCACAAAATCTAAAACAAACCCTAACATGTACAAATCATAAATCCATACAACAAATTTGTTTGAGAAAAAACTATAAAACAAGTAAACACCAAAAAAAAATACATATACAACAAAAATATGAAAAAGAAATTAAAATTTTAAAATTGTTTTCAAATAAAAAAAATGGTAGATGTGTTTACTTAAGGTGGAGAATCCTCAATAAAATTTGAATCAAAACACAGATGTTAATAAAATCAAGTGTTGTGGTAGCTGGATTTATTGTGGAAGGTTGAATTGTATTAAGATAGAGGGGGGAGGGGGTGGCTATTTGTTGTAGAAAAAAATGCATAAGGAAGAAATAGAAATGAGAGAGGAGGAGAGGAGGGTCGAGCGTCAGGTCATAAATTAAATATTACCAACAGATTGACCGATAAAATTATTCTGATGGTAACACTGTTGACAATTCTATTGGTGGAAATGTCACATCATCATATGATTTGCCTTCTTGAATCTCACTGTAATACACTCCGTAATGTCACTGGTATATACTGACGGGACTTTTTCGTCGGCATATTCACGAACAAATTTTACCATCAGGTTAATTTCATCATCTTACTGTTTGTTTGTTTTTTATTTCTTCTTTTTCCATTGCAATTCCCTTGGTATATACCGTGAGAATATTCTTGTCAATGTTTACTAACAAATTTAGCGATGAAAGTGCGATCAGTAAATACTAACAAATTTCGTCAGTGTTTCCATTTGTATTTGTCAACTTTCTGATAGTGCCCCATCACATTGCGAAGAAACTACAGTATGGTTCAATTTAAACCTAACTTTATAAGAATGCTACCACTTATATAAGTTATAACTAATAAATGAAGATTCATAACCGTGAGGGGTAGCTCTATTAGTCAAGTCTTGAGTTTGTTCCCTAATGGTCACGAGTTTGAGTCTTTTCAAAGTCACTAAAGATTTATATGGTGGTTAACTTCCATGCTTGTGAGATTAGTCGAAGTGCGCGCAAACTGACCCAAACACCTCCGTTAATAAAAAATAAAAAATAAAGATTCATTAGTAATTAAATATTGTTGTTAAGTAACATTTTGGCCATAATACAATACAATCGATTCTTGACTTCTCTCTTTAGCATCAACATGTAACTCAGCCAAATCCCAAAATTAATCAAATCTTCCAGATAGCTAGCTCATTCGATTTGATGAAACTACTAATAATTAAAGGAGAATGAATATAGGCCGAAAAGGAAATGGGGCCGCGCAAGCTCTGGCAACCCAAGCACGCCAGGGACTGCGAGCTTGTAATTTGCTTACACTCACCACACACACACGGGGGCACGAATTGGAAGGCAAAGAGCAGAATGTACTTTTAAGCGCACGTGATGGAGTGGCCCCCCATGTCTCTTACTTAATTATTCCTGTCGTGCATCCACACGTGTGCTCCTCCATCGCATCCCACACATCCCCATGCATCCATTTCTTTTCTTACTCCATTATAAATAAATAAATAAACAAAGAGTTGAGATTAAACAAATTATCATTTCTTTTTTTAATTGCCTGAGCTAAATTCTTGATGAATCACTCATTTGATCGACGCGATACATAAGGTTTTAATACAATTTCAAACTATTTTTGTCAACAAACAAGATAACTACTACCCATAGGGTATATATATAATTTTATAATAAATAGGAAAAAAAAAACTTATCCATGTACTAAAACAAAATGGCCTTGGCACAATTGAATTTTTTCCTATAACGGTACGGTTGTGGTGAAAAATATGTATTTTTGGTTTTTTTATATTTGATATTTTTATCATTTTACATTTGACTTATTTATCACTATTTTCTTTTCTTATCTTTGTTTTTAGTAATATTTTTTTAGTTTTTTCATTTTTTTCTTTATATTTTTTTTAAAAAAATTATTTTTTTTATTTTTTACACTTTGAATATTTATAACTCTACACTTGATCTATTTACACCATTCTTTTTGTTCTTATCTTCATTTTTTTTATAATTATTTTTTAAATTTTTTATTTTTTTATATATTTTTTTGAATAATTATTATACAAAGGCTAAGGAAATGGTATTTCAATATAGCAATTGCAAATATTATCCCATTTTTCTACTGCATTAAAAATAAATTTTTTGTATTTATTGATATAGATGATTCTCGATTTATTTAATTAAATATATCCATAATTTTTTTATTTATAATTAAAAAAATTTGTAAAAAAATCATTTGAAAAAATTATATATATATATATATATATATATATATATATATATATTATGAAAAGAAAATATTTATCCAAGACAAAACGCATCGAGTAACTAGCATACTGCTATTCTGATTTGGGACCTCTTCAAAGTTAGTTTTGCCCCCTTAATGCCAAGCAAAAATCATCAGGATTCATCACTTTATGCCTGAACTTCCCCCCACGTATGGAGAGGTCAACTTTCATTAGTTAAAATTACTGAAATGCCAGTGCTGGCTGCGATGGAGCTTGCTTCTGGCACGGGCTTTTCTGGAAAGAAAGAAAGAACATGCAGACGGTGAAAGAGAGAGGGGGACGAGGGCAGCTTTTATTAAAGGAGCTAAAGAAGGATTGTGTGGACGTGTGGGAGTAAAAATAGAAAGTGAGGTTTTAGGAGAATTTTTGGCGATCCCAAGGAGATTATTGTGGGGAACTATTTTATTAGTGCTGCAGCTTTTCTTTTATCTCTGTACTACTTGGACACGTATTTTCACATCTTTCTCCCTTTTTTACCCAGAGAAAAAATCATTATGGTAATTAATTTAACTTATAATTATATTTCAAATATTAATTTTATAGAAGATAAAATAATATGTTAAAAGTTAAAAGAAGTGAAGAAGTAGGAAGTGGCACTTTGCGTGATGAGGGGAGGGGATGGAGAATGCTGAAAAGGTCATAGGAAATAAATTTCTAGATTATGAATTTATCAACATCAATTTTTTATTTTTTTAATTTCTTATACAAAAAATTTTTCTTGGAAATTCTGTATAATAAAAAAATTACAAAAATACTTTTTTTTCTTTTGTTTATATTTTTTTAATACCATATTTGTGTGTGTGTGTGTGTATGATTTTCATTTAAATTAAAAAAATAAGAAGTATATTAGAAGTATATTCAACATAAACTTGTTCATTATAAGAGATTTTGTGTTTACCTTTGTCCAATCACACCACTCCAATTTAGATCGGAAAAGAGAGGATATATATATATAATCAATAAATGATGGAATTCACTGAGAACTCATTGTATTTTGTTAGGGTTTTTAAATATAAATAGAGTTTGATATTTTTCTTGACTAAATTATTAGAAATTGATTTGTCAAGGTATCAAGCAAGCATGGAATGATAAGAGAAATCAAACGAAATCAAAATAATTAGAGTGATTAAATCAGTTTTGAAAACTCTATATCAAACAGTCATGTTTGGTAACATGACTAGACAATATTTTTGTTAAAATTTGATTTGTTTTTGTTTTAAAATTTGTTTTATTGTTTTGATTTGTTGATATTAAAAATATTTTTTTAAAAAAATTATTATTTTAATATAATTTTAAATAAAAAAAAATAATTGTGATTTAACAACACTAGTTTCAATCATGGAACTGTTTCATGTAAGGAATTTCGGTCCATGATATGACTAATTTGGCTAAAACCCATTTCAATAGTCAATGCTCTGATTAATATAGGTCAACGAACTATTTCTACCCATATTCTTTGCATATGCGTGAATTCAAGTACATTTACACTGTGTTTAGTACTGCCGTTAAAATATTATCTGTTCAAAATTTTAATTTTTTAAATATTGTAATATTATTTTAATATATTAATATAAAAATAAATTTTAAAAATTATTTTAATATATCTTCATATTATAATAAATAAGCATAGCTGTAATACACATGACTACTGCTTATTGGATGTCGCGTTCATGAAGAGATTTTCACTTACACATATTATCTTTCTTTTTTTTAATCACACTCAAATACCCCATCACCGATTCAAAGTCTGCTCTTCTTTTGAGAAACAAATCTCCCGATTTGTATATCCTATTTAAAAAATAAAAATATATTATTTTAAAATATTTTAGTATAAAAAATACTTTAAAAAACAATCACAATCATTCTCAAGTCTTTAATAACTTTTTATCAGCATCATCCATCTAAATTAATAATACCAGAATGTCCTCTAACTAACATTATATTTACTATTTATTTTTGTGGTTAAATTATAAAGTAATTGATTTTTTAAAATTAATTTTATTTTAGTGATTTTAGATTTTTTAAGATATTAATTTCTTAATATCAAAAATAAATTTTAAAAAATAAAAAATATATATTATTTTAATATATTTCTAAATATAAAATATTTTAAAAAATACTTCCATTACCATGTAAAGGAAAAAACTTGGAAACTTGCATGCTCCATCCTTCGTAAGCTTTTTAATAGCTGTGACATTGTTAGCAATTGCAATTGCAATTATTTAGGTTTAATTTTGTTTAACTAATTATCTTAGATAATTATAAACTAATTAGTGTAGTGTATATAATATAATCACTAAAAAAATTCATGCAAGTAGAATAAAAATTAAGTTTTTAATTTGTTTTAAAGAAAGCAACTTGCATGCATTGAAATTTAATCAATATGAATTATATAAATTCATGAAATGGGAGTATTATATATTTAAACAAATTGTTTAGTAACATTTACTTGTTGAAACAGTACAATTAGCCCATTAGGATTTCAAAAATATTACTTTGATTAGTTACACTATTTATTAAGGTTGACGAAGCATGAAAATAAACTCAATAACTCTTTACAAAAAAAAAAAAAATTAAACCTAGGCTCTATAATTATCGAAGAAAAAAGAGCAAAAAATGTTGTAAATAAAGTATAAGAGATAATGCTTATTTTACAAGTATTTAACTCCTTTTATACTATTTTTTGAAATTAAAATTAAAACATAATTAATTCTAGTAATTACTAGAATTAATTATCATTGTTTTGCTTTAATTACCAAACTTTAAAAAAATAAAAAACATAACAATTTATTGCTTTTTAAAAACCAAATGTTTTTATTTGATATAAAAGTTTTGGTGCCTTACTAACTCGTTTTTACCTCTTCAACTTCCTACCATATAAATTACAAGAAAACATTATATTATTTCAATGTGGGATAGAGAATTTTAAATTTTTAAAAAACATGTTAATGAATGATTCTTTAAGATTAACTTATATATAATTTATCTATAATTTGTTTTACTCTTGTTAATATTATATGTTAAATTTTTTTTGTTAAAAAATAATTTTTAATAAATGTTAACACCAAAAATCAATCGATTATATTTTTAATTTGATCTTAAATATGTGAATTAATCATGTATTTAAAATAAATTTCTATTAAATTTGCTTTCTTTGCAACACAATTCTCACATATGTAACTAATTAAGAACATATTTATTTTTATTTCAATAGCATTTTTGAAAAAAATTATTTTTGTTTCAAATTAATATTTTTTGTGTTATCAAATCGTTTTAATATCTTAAAATCAAAAATATTTTTTTAAAAAAAATATTATTTTAATATATTTTTAAATAAAAAATATTTTAAAAAACAATTACCACACCACACTATTAATCAAGCCATCAGACTTTAAAAAAAATTAGTTGGCATGCCGGCTACCATCAAATGAGAATGATTGCATGTACAGATTACTATAATAAAACACTCTAAAAGCCTTACGATTAGGTTCGTTATCAATTCCAAACTCTTTTGAGAGATGCATCCCAACCATCAATTAATGAACCTAGCTAACTCGTTTCTACATGCACTTTATCTATAAGGTTAAATAAATTAAAAGGGCTTAATAGTATGCTTTGCAGAAGGCAAAAGGTTCAATTTTTATTGGTAAATATAGGTGAAGTTTGGCATGGATAACCTGAACGAGAAAAATCCTCATGACTGCTGTTCTGTTCAAAATATCTGTGGCACAATAGTGTTGAACGAGGCAGTTTTCATGGGATGTTAAATTATGACCTCTGCTACTGATAGAGAGAAACTATGATACCGCCTGCTATCACCCATAAAGAATATATTGCAGAATTGGACCTTATGTCCCTTGGTTTTCAGTGAAGACCATCATGAGTATAGATGCTGATGAATTATCGAACCTCTCACGGGCTAGTAATGATAGTGACTGAGCTAGTTGTTGAGCACAACAAAGAAAAGGCCGGACCACCAGCAGCATCCACGGATCCTCTCTCTCTCTCTCCCTCTCTCTCTCTCTCTCTATATATATATATATAGATTGTGGGTGAGAGAGGATCCATATACATCAGTCTTCTCTGGCTGCCACTCAATTTTTGGGTCGTAAAGTTACATTAATGTTGATGTGAGAAACCGTAGCTGGTGAGGAAATTAAAGGCAGATTCTTCTTTTGAAATGAAAGCGTGTTCGGTGTCTAAAGAAGTAGGAGCTAGGATAATGACCTTTCATGTCGATCTTGACATGTGCATCGTTTATAAATACATCGAGACTAAAGTTGTATTGCCATTATCTTGACACCAATCTAGCATTGTCTTTCTCGATAATCCGAAATAAGACCATCGGTATCTTTTCGTGCTTAATTTGCATAAAACAGAAATAAAGATAGGTAGCTGCAACTAGCTTTGTAGCCCACGCTTTGGACACCATGATTAGCCGTGGAATGAACTATTTTATATATCTATAATTTTTAAATGCTAAAAAGAGGTAAAAAAAAAAAGATAAAAAACTAGTAGTAAACCTATAATTACGATAATTAAGATAATTAAGGTTGAGTCAATTTAAAATATTCTGTCAAACTTGTGATCCAAATCATACTTGATAAAAAAAAATTGAATTATAAAGCTTTAAAAAAAAAACACTTCATATTAACTTTTCAAACCCGTGACCAGAATCATTAGATAAAAAGCACCGATCTGAACAAATCATAAAGTTTAATTCTCATTCAATCAAATATTAAATGATGAAATTGAAAAAAAAATTCAATTATACAAAACAATTAAAAAATACCAATTAAAAGAACGAGGATTAAAATTAAAATACAAAATAAATTTTATATTTGATTAGAGGGTGAAATTGAAAAGAATAGTCAAATTAGTAAAAGGACAAAAACAAAATCAAAAGCATGATGGTCAAAACGTAAAAATAAAAATAATATTTTGATTAAAGGATGAAATTGAAAAGAAATTTAAACTTTTGCAAAAGGGCTAAGAAGAAAAATTAAAAATCAAAACAATGAGGACCAAATTGGAAAACATAATACCTTCAATTTTATTTGAAGAATGAAATTAAAAACTAATAAAACTTATACAAAATGGCCAAGGTAAAAAAATTAGAAATCCAAATAATAAGGATCAAATTGAAGAAGATAATATTTAGTAAATTGATATTGAAGAATAGAATTAAAAACAAACAAAACTTCTACAAAAGGACTAAAACCAAAAATTAGAAATAAAAAAAAATAAGGATTCAAGTTAAAATATCAACAACTAAGAGAACCAAATTGTAATTTTTAAGGGAGAAGAGAGAAAAGATGAGAGAAAAAAAAAGGTTCATCAACAACAAACTGAAACACCACTAAAGACACAGGTCACACCAATAAGAAGAAAACATGGTGACACTTCCAATGACATGATAAAAAGGTATTTTTTAACACTAGGAGGCACCGCACACGCCTCCAGCTAACATGCACTCGTCTTTTTTTTTCTATTTAGCCAAATACCAAAGTTCCCCTAAAATGACTTTATAATTACAAAAAAGCCATTGTGAAAAGACCAAGAAGCTCATTGACTCCAGGTTTAAAACTTTTGTTTTTAAGTGTATTTTCATCATTTCACTATGCATTTTAATTATTAATTATTTTTTATATTTAGTAAAATATGAATTGCCCCTCAGTTGACATCATAATAACAAAAAAAAAATCATTATAAAAATACTAAAATGCCTTTGATGCCAAGTTTATTTTTGTTTTGTTTTGAAAGGTATTTTGATCGTTTCACTCTGTAATTAAGATATAAAAAGACTTATTTGTTCCTAGTAAGTTTTGTAATGACAAAAGGGTCATGTGAAAAGATTTTAATGCCCTTGATAGCTGGTGTAAAGTTTTTTAAGTTAAGGGATAAAAACATCATTACAATGTTCTAGTAAACAATGTGAATGAGTGTATAGCTACACTACTTTCTCGAGGCCAATTAGCTCTTTTTAAGAAGTCATTAATGATTTTTTATTATTTTGGAATTACTTAAAAAAATTATATTACAATTGTCGCAGGGGACATCTTGGTGAACTATAATTATTTTAGGATTGATATGGTAGGATTAAAAACTTGAGTCTTCACCTAGTTTTATTATAATTAGAAACTCTAACTAGTCTTTAAAGTTCTAGATAAAGAACTGATTATACAATAGAAAAGATAACAATCACCTTATATCATACTACCCAAGATAAGTTATAACCCTATACATCCTACATAAGGTAAGCTATCATCTTATACATCATATATAAGATAAGCTGCATTGTTGGTTATATTTGATGGCAAAAGTACCTATTGTGTCATTGCTAAAGTTTACCTAAACTAATATATGTATTATCATGAAAGGGTAAGGACCACTAAAACCTAAAACAATGATATGGGATCTAGGTCTTGCAATAAAACTTAATCCTCACTTTTATGATATGGATGTTAGACCCAAAATGATGGTAAATGATAAATTACGCTCCATGCATTTTTTGCTTGATTATGTCCAAAATGGGTCTAAAGGACACCTTACACCTGATGAGTCTTTGTGGGGTCACATTGACCAAACTTAAGTTTACTCCCAGTGGTTGGGAGGAACATGTCGCAATACCCAAATATTCACATAAAAATGACAAAATAGCATTGACAATAAAGTATTTATATGATTTGTATATATATTTTTTTTAATTAACAAAGTTTCAAATTCACGAGAACAAAACTTTTTTAAGGATCTTACCATACTCGTGTTGATTCTTCAGTAAAAAAATAAAACTTTATATTTCTAGAAAAAAAAACCATAAAGTTTCAACTTCTCGTGAACAAAACACTTTTTGTTACAGAACCATTTTAATCCAAAAGCTTAAACTAGTAAGTGAAGGTACAAGATATGATTTATATTATACTTTAACAATCTCAAGTGAAAACTCTTTGGGTTTGAAACTTGGACAGGTCCATTACTACCTTGTGCTTAATTTTATTAAATAGAATGAGAATGGTGAGATTTGAACTCATGATCGCTTTTCCAACAGTGCACTGATACCATGTCAAACAATAAGTTCAACCTAAAAGATTAAGCTATTAAATGAGACCCTAAGATATGATTTATATTATTTTCCAACACACCTTTTCAAGTGAAAGCTTTTTAAACTTGAAACTTGCATAATCTCATAATACCTTGTGTTATTCATTAATTTTAATTAAAAAAAAGAATAGGGGTGGTAAGATTTAAACTTGTGACCTTTTAATCAGTAAGGTTCTAATATCATGTCAAAAAATCATCCCTACCTTAAAGCTTAAGAAGTTAAATGAAGGTCTAAGATATAATTTATATGATGCTTTAAACTAGTTGATTCTTTAATTAAAGAAAACTATTTATTGAAATTTTAAAAAATATCAAATTCTCAACTTTTTTAGCACAGAACCCATTTAAAGATTTTACCTTTGATAAAAAAAATGATCAATGAATATCTCACAATTAAAGATTTTACCTTTGATAAAAAAAATGATCAATGAATATCTCACAAGAAGAAAATGAAAAACTATATAATTACATCATTATAAAAAAAAAACTCATGATGAACAACAAACACATATATACATGAAAATTAATAAAATATTACAAGTTCAAAACAGATTAATCGATGTATCAGGGTTCAAAATCAACCCAATAAGTTTTTGATTGAAAACTATTGGAATGGCTAGGTAGTAGTGGCTTGTGTCTTCCAGACACTAGCAAGTTAACTATTGTGGGGTTGTGATATGTGTGAAACATGCGATGATATTGCTCTAAAAAACATAGTAGAACTTAGATTTTTTTGGGTGTGTTAATGATATAATTTTTGTGTTATTGGGTAGGATTTCTTGTGGATTTTCAAAGCACATTTAGTTTTGATTTTGGGTTGATTAATGATTGGTATAAAGACAATGAAAGAGTAAATCATGTCACTAGTTTTTCGTTGTGGAGCGACAAAAAGAGGGGGTAGTGGGGTTGTTTGTGGTTTATATGGCTAGATCAGGTTTATGATGGTAGAATGTCAATGGTGTTTAAGGTTGCAATGGTGTTCTGACATTGTGATTTGGTTAGAGAAAAAGATGAGAACAGATGGAGAAAAATATGCTAGGAGATAAAGACTCTTATCGATAGAGAGAGGTCTATTATGGCTAGTAGTTATAGCAGATGATGGTGAGTGAGAGAGGAAAAGAGATTAAAGAAAAAAAAATATGGTTAGTTTTTTTTTAATCACATTATTTTTACTTCTTATTTATTTCTTTTCTACTCCCTTCTCTCTTAAATTTTTTTCTCTCTAGTAGTTATGGCAGATGATTGTGAGTGAGAGAGGTATGTTTTTCTCTGGTCTCCCTCTATTCTTCTTTTTTTTTAACCAAATTTGATTTTTATGTGATTTTTCCAGTGAAATTTTTCTCTTTATTGGACCCTTTTCCATTTAACTTTTCACTCATTCTTATCCGTTAACTCTTTATCTTTTTTTTTTCTTTTTTTGCCTATTTTTTTATCTCTCTATCTTCTCATCTCTTTATCTCAAATTTGTTTTTATAGAGGGATTTAAACTCTTATTATTTATTTTGACCCCAATTTCTTTAATTAACCATCACTTGATTCACTTTGCTTCCAATCTTGCAACAAACCCATCTCATTAGGGTGGTTATTCGTTATTTCATTGAATGCATTTAGGTCACGATAAAATTTGTCATCAATAAAGGTGAGCAAAAAAATCGAATAACTAATTAAACCGAGAAAACCAGAAAAAAAATTGAATTAACTAGTCAGAAAATCACAAAACATTTTCGGTTCGGTTCGGTTTTGGTTTTTAAAGTTTGAGACCAATTGAACCAAACCGACCTGACCCAGTTCAACTAGGATAGCACTTGAAAAAAAAACAAGTATAAATAGGATATTTTCTTCTAACCCTAAACTTAAATCAGCATTCCCAGCCGCCCCCTCCCCCTTCTCTCTTTGTCTCTCATCTTTTAAAGTTGCCTTCTTCTCCTCTCTCTATAATTATTCAACTCTATGCTCCTTTTTCCTCCCAATCAAAGGCACACTTGAAATTAGATTATTCTGGAAAGGAAAGACCCAGATGAGGAACTGAATAAAAAGAAAAGGTATCCAAGCCGATTAGAAGACTAACATAAGAGTTTATAAAAAGAGAAATGTTGAGAGGAAACTTAATTAGCTAAAACAAGAAGAGAAGTGACTTCTACTATGTAAAGAAGATAAAGATGGATGGTGAGGATCTATGTAGACTTTTTGCAATTGGTTTCCTCTTGTTCAAATAATAATGATTTGATGGTTTTACATTTCAATAACTTTTGATTTTCTCTTTGTTTTTTTTTTTTTTTTGCAGTTAAATTACTTATTTTCTTTCCTTTCCTTTTGTTTTATGTATATTTTTGCCAGATTTAATTTCTGGGTAAGGATCTAACAAAAAGAATTGAAGTTGATTTTATGGAAAATGGAAGCAAGTACAAAAATAGAAGCCCTGAAAAATGTGGTCAATAAAAAGCCCAGAAAAAACTCAACCAGAACAATTTTGGTTTGAACGAGTTTGAAAAGGAAAAAAACCAAACCAAACCAAACCTAAATTAGTCAATTTGAACCGGTTTTCAGTTCGGTTCGGTTTAAAACTTGAAAAAAAAAATTGGTTTGGTTATTTATTTTGATCCAAAACCAAACCGGACCAAAAATGCTCAGCCCTAATTACCAACAAAAATCTCATTGCATGATGCTATATCAAAAAAATAAATAACCAGATTTACATACTTATTTGCTGCTTAGGGCATTTTTCTTTAGTGTGGAATTTAAAAGCTAAAACTCACAACATTGAACATACGGCATGGGAATTTCTCAGCAAGAATTCTGACATTTCATGAAAGAGGAAATAAATGGTAATTAAGGAGCATTGCTTAAAACTCTTTTGCAAAATGAATTTTATTTGGTCTGTCTCACAAGCATACTAAAAAAAAATAGCAAGTATGATATATGGTTAGGACGTGGACGACAAAGACCTAAAATTCTTGTAGTTGAGATGTTGATTGTATTCTTGCCAAATGAAAGCATTTGCCATGCTCCCTCCACCTCCTTCTTGACGGAGACTAGAACTAGCATTGATTGGACACCGTTCAACACCTATATAGGACTTGTACTTTGACAAAATCTGGTAATGACAAAATAATTGTTAAAAAACAATGTGCTTTAAATAGCAAATATTGCGGCAACACTCGTCTAATATCAATTTCATTATCTTCGAAGAGATTAGGTACAAGTCTTAATTTGTCGCATGGATTCCTTGAATTATGTAAGAAAAACTTTAGTTCTTGCATACTTATGGTCGGTGGTTGATGAACGTAGATGGAGGAGATGAAGCTGGTACGTAGTTATTGAATGCTCTAGCAACCTTCCTTCTGTTGCTGTAAACATGACATTTCAATCTAAATTCGAGAATCAGAACCGGAGGCAGCTGGCTAATGAGATATATAGTCCGGTGAAATGTTCTAATTAATTTTTTATCGAGATGGGGTGTGATGGAATTACTAATAAGTGCAGCACGAGAAACTTTCCAAATCCTTTTTTTTTCCTTTTTTTTTTTGAGGAAGTAATTCTCCAAATCGTTATCTATATATATCAACAAACATTTAACCGGTAACTCAATTGGTTAAGTTCTAGATTTGCTTTCTAAAGGTTACTAGTTCGAGTCCCATAAACCTCAAGACAACTGAAAGATTACATGGTTGTTAACTTTCAGGGCTCGTGAAATTAGTTGAGTTACGCACAACCTGACCCGGACACCAATGTTAATTTAAAAAAAAAAACAAACATTTGTTGTTAAGCTTAACTTAGAGCAATTTATAATTTACATATATTTAGGTATTAATTCGTCCACAATATTTGCATCTCATATAATTAGAGACTGAAAAGTGGCAACATTAATCATTCAATCTTTAAAAATTCACGTAATCTTATATCCTTTCCAATTGAGATATGAATTGATTGAGACCATAACTAGTGTTGATCGGAAACCGTCAATGTCTACCGGATTTGTATTTGGACCAAGTCCATATATGACAAATATAAAGATTATGGATTTCAATTCTCATATCAAAAGTACATGGCATTAAATCAATGAAATTAGGTGCGAGTCTTTGTTACTCGGGTGGAACATGATCTTTATTCCTCCAGACTTTGCTGCTTGACAAATTAAGCTAGAAATTAACAATACAATAACTAATAAAAACAAAATGGTTGAACCGTTTCTTTTGCTGAAATACTGAAATGTGAGCCTCGAAATTACCATAATCCAAAGTTTTTTTTTTTTCTTGATAACACAATCCAAGCATATTGAATGGAAAAATGTTATGGTGTGTATAAGGAATGATTTAAAAACCTGAATAGACCGAAATGTGTCGGTGCCAAGTCCAAACTCTAACTTTGTTTGGGCCATGTTCATCTGTTGTTTGTCAAGTCTTCAAATGCATTCTAATTGGACTTGATCGGCCGATCAGTTATTTTCCGAGATGTCTAACCTGCTTAAATCTATTGAAATGAGGAATGCTAGCGATAGTCTCTTTGACAGCCGCGAGCAACAATTTCTTTGACAGCTGATAACAACACTATATCCAAATAAGGCTCCCGCTGTCTCTTTTTTATTTTTTTTAGTGTTTTTATCTCAATCATATATTTGAAAATATTTAGTAAATCAATACACATCATAATTTTATATGGATTTTAATGAAAATTCTTTCTTAAAATCTTAGTTAATAAAAAACTACAATTTATAATTTTTCTTAAACATATTTTTTTTAAACCGGAACTACAAAAACTACTACAATACTAAATACCAAGATAAAAACCTGTTGCCAATAAAATATAAAAGTATGACTAATAACAAATTAAGTTGTTTTTTCTTTATCTCTCTTTTTATTGTACATGACTAGTCTTTTAGTGACCCAGTGTACTATATAGGTAGTGTTTAGTTACTATCTCAAGACATAAGAGATAGAAATAGTAGAGATATAAAACATGTATGATTGAAGAAAAAAAAACAAATATATAAAAATAAATTTGTTCCTCGTACAATTTTGAAGTGAATTTTAGCACCTGTAAAGCAGAAGGTATATGAAAGATACGTTTTCAGAGACTATTTATTATTTTTATCCCTAAAATATCTCTGTAAAAAACTCTTAATTTTAAAATCGTCCAACTAAAATATATAAGGATAAAAGTGACTAATATCATAGTTTTAAAATCCGATCCAATATAAGGCCCAAGTCATAAGTCAAAATGATCAAATTGGATGGATTCAGGTTAGCTCGAGTTAACCCTCATTTAAAAAAAAATGATCAAAATAACATTATTATGATCAAATACTTTTTTAAAAAAAGTTAACGGTTTTTTTATTTAGATTTTGATTAGGTTCTACCACGAGTCAACCAAGTCATAAGTGGACCAGGTTTTTTATCGAGCCACTTCTTTATTTTTTTTCATAAACTTGAATCAGTCCAAGTGCCAAGTAAACTAGGTCTCAGGTCAACTCGCCGGGTTGAGCCGAGTTTATAGCCAGAGTTATTATACTGTTATTAATGTCATAACCTATTTTTTTACTTTTTTATTTTTTTCCAAAAAAAACCTAACATAGATAAAAACAAAAAAAATCCAAAAAATATATATTTTTACTCATTTTTTTCATTTTCAACATCTTTTCAAAAGAATCCAAAATTCAAAAATTTACTTTCGACGCGTTCAATTATTAATACACTCAATTCAAAATCAGTGATTAGTTTTTCTCATCGGGTCCATGTTGATGTTACCTTTTTCATAAAAATCAAAATAAAAAAAATAAGATATATATATAAGATCGGGTCACAGGTTTCTAGCCTATATATTGATTTTGTGAAAATAAGTGCTAGTAAATATAAACAGATTTATGATGTGAATAAACAAGGCAAGACAAACAATGTCAGGATCCTTGATCAAACACAGAGCATACTTAAATGTACATAAAACATAACAAGAATGTAAGTAACGAAAATAGAATCTTACTTAAATTTATAATGTAAATCAATACAGGAGATATTAGTTATAAAGGAGAATGGATATGGGCTACAGATATGAGTTAAAGTAAATATAAACAGATTTCTGATGCGAATGAACAAGGCAAAACCAACAATGTCAGGATCCTTGATCAAACACAGGGCATACTTAAATGTACATGAAATATAACAAGAATGTAAGTAACGAAAATAAAATCTTACTTAAATTTGTAATGTAAATCAATACAAGAAATATTGGTTATAGAGGAGAATGGATATGGGCTACAGATATGAGTTATATATATATACACACACATATATGAACAAGGGGACCAAAAGCAATTATGAGGAAGAGACAAAATTACTTTGTCTATAAATAGTGAAAAATCTCACAAAAACAGAGGGAAAAGAATTAGTTGGGGTACTGGCCAAAAATAAAGGAAGAAGGAGAATTAGTTAGAAAATTAGTCTAAAATATCCAAAACACTCTCTCTCCTGGAAAAAAACAAAACACAAAAAAAGCACAAAAAAATCTCAAAACTTATGACCTACTCTTCTAAATAAGAGGCGCATATACCATCTCTTTCATTTTTCTTCACTCATCCAGCACACACTCTTATATTTCATAAAGAAAGGAATAACAAAACCCTCATTTTCTTCCAAAGAAAATGGTCCATCCCTCTCTTTTAAAACATAAAAAAAAAAACCATCATATTATCATTCATTGTCCGCGACAGATCAACTCTTTCACTAGCAAAGTTGAGGTCGAAGAAAGGAGTGCATTATGTGCTTTAGAGAAGAGTTTCAAAATGTAAAAACATCAATTAAATTGAAGCAATTGTGCCAACCAGCTAAGGCATTTACACAGAGTTTTGTAGCATATAGTTTTTACTCACAAAGAGTGTGTAGGAAATTCTTGAGGGGAATTGGTCTCTAAAGAGTTGGAGAGTCTGCGAACTCCTAAAGGGAGTTCATATGTGAACTGTTAGCAACTGGATATTCCAGTTAAGATGATAACAGTTTGAAGATCGTCAGATGTATTGGTAAGCTACTGCAGTAAGAGACATAACATGGTTCATTGTCTCATCAAGTAAGGTAGTATAGACATAAAGGGTTGTTCAGATATACTTCTTTTGTAATCGTTCAAACTAGTGAAAAAATTATATATCATGTGTTTGGTTGCCATTGAGGGTTTTTTTGATCTTTTGAAGAGTTCTTCAAAAGGTTTTTCCTTTGTAGCCAAATACCTTGTGCATTTAAGTTTTTTGTATTCTTTATTTATTTGGTTATTGATCAATGTTTGCAAAGTGTTATCAGATCATCTGTTAACAAGTGGTAAACGGGAAAATGGACTTTCAAAGTCCATAAACACTATTGGGGCTTTTGTTAACCCAAACAGCATTACTAGAAACTCGTAATATCCATAACAAGTTATAAATGTGGTCTTTGCCATATCCAGCTCCTTTATCATTAGTTGATAGTATCTTATTCTTAGATTTATCTTTGAAAACACAATGGCTCCTCTAAGTTAATCAAACAAATCATATATCCATAGAAGTGAATATTTATTTTTTATCGTCACTTTATTCAGTTGTTTGTTATATAAAATCTAAGGATTCCATCCTTCTTCTTTACAAATAGTACTGGAGCCCTCTAGGGTGAGTTACTAGGATGTATGAAACCTTTATCCAGTAACTCTTATAGTTGAATCTTGAACTCTATCAATTCAGCTGGTGTCATTCTATATGATGATTGGGCTACTAGTGATGTACCAAGTAACACATCAATAACAACCTCTACTTCTCTCTCTAATGGCACTCTCGATAACTCATCCAGAAATACTTCTAAAAACTCCCTTAATATGGGAATATTTGACAACTGAATATCATCCTTCTTTCCCTTTATCACATGGGCAAGGTAGCCTCCACACCTTTTTAATATCATCTTTCTAGTGGTTATAATCGAGATTATACAGTTTGGTATGATATTCCTCTTTCTGTCTCTCTCTCTCTCTCTCTCTCTCTCTCTCTCTCTCTCTTAAATACCACCATCTTACCTTCTAGTCCTTGGACAATTAATGTTTTTGCAAAATAGTTCGTTTGAGCCCTATACATACCTAACTAATCTATACCTAGAATGACTTCAAAGTCATATAATTCCAATGGTAATAGATCTACCCTCATCTCACACCCATTAATATCAACCTTAATCCCCCTATAAACATGATCAATATTTACATTTTTACCTAACAAGATACTTATAATAAACCCTTTTTTTATCATACATGGATTTTTTCTCAGTTTCCTCACAAGTCTTTTTGTAACAAATGAATGTATAACCCCGAGATTAAACAATGCATGTACTAACATAAACTTTAACTATAAGGTACCTGCCACAACATCAGGGGTTGCTCTGGTCTCTTCCTAAGTCATATAGAACACTTTATCCTAGGTCTGATCATTCTAAACACAAGATTGGCCTCTACTACTACTTGCCCCTAACTGTGCGTATATGGTCGGTCTGTCAATAGTGGTGGATTGTTGCTGGATTTGAGCTTGTTGTTGCTGGTTCTAAACAAACTCGGCTTTTCGAGGGCAATTTATCCAGAAATGGCCCTAACCTCCACAATAATAGCATTTTCGACCTATGTGTGGGCAGTCCTGCCATTTATGTCCCCCTGCAGATGTAACATTGTCCTGAAAATGTAGAACAGTCTCCTAGATGTCTCTGTCTGCACTTGGAACACTGAAAATAAGTGATCGTCTTTTGTTCTGAAACTCTTTTAGTAAATTTGACTGTCCTCCAGTCAACCCACCTCAATAATATGAGTCAATCCTACTCGCATTCCTTCCCCCTTTCTAAACTGATTGAACTAGTATTTCTTTCTTTTCAAGAGAGGTGGTCTGCTTGTAGGATAATACATATCCCTCTATTTGCCTAAACCAGACTAGCCCTATTTGCCCTCTTTCATACATGTCTCTAAAGCCCCAGCTGCCTCTATAAGCTCTCTACTTGTTTCAAACTTAAAGGCAATCAGACATTGCCTCAACTCTTTTTGCAACCTATCTCATAGTCTCTCAATTTTATGCTACTCACTAGGAACATAATAGGAAGCGAACATGGAGAGGTTATAGTTACTCATCTCATAATTCAGCACCGATATATCTCTCTACACTAAAGCCTGTAATTCCTACTCCTTCACCTTACGATGGTACGATGAATAGAATTGATGTTCAAACTGGTCCCTAAAGTTGATCCATGACCATGACCCTGTTGATCTCCTCGATCTCATCGTATCTTACCAAGACCGTGCTCTATTAGAAAATAGATCGGTGGCACAATTACATCTGGTTCATCCAAAAAAGGTTCACATCTCAGCTTCCTTGTACTCTTCACAATACACACCAACGTGACTACATTATTTGCTAGTACTCTTACCACTAGTGTTGTCTACACTATCAGAGCCACTAAGGTTGTCGGGGCCGATATATTTGGCATCGCTTCAATCATTACTCTCATAATCTAAGCTATAAATGTTGGGTCAGCATTTAAAGTAGGGGGCTACTGCAAGTTCTGCCATTGTGGTTGGAGGTACAACACTTTGTCTTGGCTTATTCGACTTCCTAGGATGTGATACTACTTCCTACCTCAAATCAACATCTCCTTGAGGTCCAATCGACTCCCCTAATCTCAACTGCGGTGGCATTAGTAGCATGTGAGAGGCAATATCCTCTAAGTGGTTCTTTCCCTGCCTTTCCTTGAATCCCTCCTGTTAGATCTGTCTTTTTATAGACGAATTATTTTTTATAATTTTTTAAATCATTTGAATTATATCAATAAAAAAAATTATGTAATCTTTTTTATGTCATTTCTTAGGTGCTTTCTCCACATCAACTTACTTGTGTCTTATTTTGTCTCCATTTATGAAAGGTCAAGCTGACATTATAAGCATTGCAATGCAAGGAGCTTTGCTTTGAGACATGATTGTAAGAGGAATCAAAATGATATGTGATTACTCTTTGAAAAATAAAAAGCAAAAATAATCCCTTAACTTTACATTTAAAAATTAGGTCTAATTAAAAAAAAATCAATTGTTACAACAAAGAGAGAGTATTTCGATGCTTCAAATTCAACGCCATTTACAGTGCCAAGAGTTTCTTGCATGATTCCTTCTCTCTTTATATTTTATTAACTCTTTGTTTGGCATTATGATAAGTTTTACTTTTAAAATACTTTCATATTGCTTCACCTATAAAAAATATTAAATTAATTTTTTTTATGTATTTTTTGATAGCTTTAACATATTAATATTAAAAATAAAAAACAAATTGAAAGACTACTATTTTAATATTTTCAATTTAAAAACAATTTACATCACAATACCATGATCAAACTCTTGTATTTTACTACAAGTTAATAGGATTTTTACTCCAACAATTACATCAAAACATGTTCCTTGGTAATCCTAAATAAAATACAACTCAATACACATTTTCTTTTTAGGTTTTTTACTTCGGAAGAATTACGCTTCATTTAGGATAAGGTTTACTTGTTTTATGTTTTAGGTAAAAGACTATACAGTAACCAGTCACAAATGCGAGCACTACATCCAAGACTCTAGTTCTTCCATGCCCTAAATAATAATAATGTTGAAACAACGATATGCAATCAAAAAAACAAAACAAAAGGAAAGGAAAGGAAAGGGATAATATGTTTAGCTAATGTCCCATAGTTAAGTATTGACACATTGTGCTATTGAGTTAATAATATTGCTGAATTCACAACTCAAAAGATTTGTAGTAGCATAATGCCAAGCAGCTGATGTTCTTATGTCTTCAATGGAGCTTTCTTCTCTCTGTCAGATATGCGGGCAGGAGCTGTTGAATGTGATTTGAACCGACCCCTTCCTCCTCCATCTTCCCTTTCCTGGATAAACAAAATAGACAGCTTTCAATTTTCCAAACATGTAGCTTCAGCTCTTTGTGGTAAAAGGAAGTGTAAAGAAAAAAATTCAGATGAAAAAGCATTAAGCATTAATAGATCATCTGAAAGTTCAAAAAATATTTGCCCGCTTGCAAACTTTCAAGATCTTTGACTTTAAGAATGTCTAAAATGGAATCATACAGCAAGGGGCATAAGGTTTAGGGTGAATTCTTGGATGTGAAAGTTCCTAGTCATAAAGGTTATTGACATAGTTCTATACAGCATGCATTGAGAATCATGCAGTGATTTTTTTCATGATCAAGATACTGATGCCTCACCTTTTTCTTAACAATCTGAACTACATCCTCATCTTGGAGAACATGACCAAGGCCACAGTGCTGCGGGTAGTGCCTTGCGCTTGTACCCCACACAAGCACATATTTCACATCCTTAATTAAATTTCTGTGTATGTGATTGCAGAAGTCTTCAACCGTGCACCCACCTCTATCCTGTCATCCACGATGAGAACTACTTAAGCAACATGGAGCTAGGGACTACAAACATAAAGCATAAATTACACGTGAGATGCATAGATTAACTGAAGAAAAGGACCAATTTGTCACATACAGCTGAAAGAACTACAGGATCACTAAAATCAGGTTGCTGGCCTTGTGGTTTTGTGTAGACTCTCACAAGCCCCATTGCTTCCCACATTTTTGCTAGTAGTCTGTCAAAATTGAGCTGTTGAGGAAACAAGAAATAGAACACATGAATATGATGTTTATCAAGCCAATCACAGATTGGAAACTTGCACGTAACATTTTGTTCAAATCATCTTAGCTTTAAAATTGATTTTGGATAAGCATAGATGCTATGAAATTGTGCTTTGCAAAATGGAGCGCAGGAAAAACATGCATCAAGTGCATGAAGTAAGATGCACTTGACAACAAAACTCAAGACATACAGCATCTTGTTGCAAGTTCGAATTAAGATGGTTGTTGGGTCACATTCTTCTGTTTGCCACAAGTTGTATACAAAAACCAAGTGCATCTTACACCCAAAGGAAAGAGAAAGGGAGAACCATATTTCTCAAAAAATTAATTAATAGAGAACCTGCCTTTAAATTGCAGCTAATGACAACAGAGTTTGGCTGGCGAGCTAACTTGTCCACGTCATCAATACCTATAACATCTATCTTGTTATAGACATATATGCACTTCATGTATTTACGATTACCCTCGATCACATCTATTAGATCATCCACTGTTGCATCCTCACGGAATAGCACCTACAACCAAATTCATCAGTAATAAGCATCCAGGTTTTTGGTGGCTAGTGAAAGAGCAGATATAGTGTAATTGCAATAATAAAAACCGAGGTGCAAACCCGTGTTGAGAGACTACTGGAAAACATCAAAGTTGAAGATTAAACATAAGAGGCAGGAAAAAAAAAATAGTAAGCTCAAGAGGAAATCATCTTCGATGTCTTCATTATCATCCATAGCATTTAATAAACAATCATTTTGTATTGTAGGCAAAAGTGATTAATCTCTTTATTATCAAAAAGAGAAGAGAAAAGAGAGTTTGTCACACCAAAGGAAAGCACTAATTTGAGGCTAACATAAGCAGGAAAAAGAAAAGTTATGGGCAACTAAGCATAATAGCAACTCCCAGTGGCCTTTTTAGATCTCTTGAGTTCCACCATTCCTATCAGTAAAAGTTGTTGCATACCAAACAATTGCTTAGTCTGATCGACTTTCAAACTGAAAAACAAGTGTCCAATAACTTTGCTAACCGTGGGGAGAGAAAAACCATAAATGTCATCTGCAAAATGTAGAAAATACCTCTGCATTGTGAATTTTGTATTCATGTAGAATCTGATAACAAAGCTTCTCATCTACATGAGTTAGAGGCAAAGTGCTGTTGAAAGAGATGCCCCCTGTTTTTTTCTTCTTGAAATAAATCTGACAGAGAAAGAGAAACGCAAAGCCAAAATTAAGCAAGTCAAGATCCATAAATCCTAAGAGCTACTAAAAGAAAATAAACACATGTTTGACCTCTGCCACACAAGATCAGACCTGACTTAAAATAAAGTTTAACATCTTCCTAGTTACACAATGCTAAAAGAACTTCTTTGATAAGAAGAAAATTGCAAGGAGATGAAAGTTTATCCAATAAAAAATAACTGAGACCTTAATTCAGGTCAATGTCCCCGACATGCCATAAAAGTAAAATAGACCAAAGGCACAGCCCAACAATAAGTCATTTCTTAAGTATGCATCTGCACTATGAGTTTCAAGTTATTTTTTACTTTAACAACCAAAGTAACCATTTAGATTGTTATCAACAATTTAAATCACATTCTCAAAAATAAACTCACTTGAGGCGGTCTCTTGTTTAAGCGCAAACCTACAGCTTCTAGTTCCCTGGTTAATATTTGTCGATGACCCTCACTCTGCACCATTTAGCATAATAATTAAAATGATGCTAGAAGATCAGGGAAAGCATTAGCCAAAAGCAGTTACAACAACAAGGAATAATATAAATGTCATGCAGTTGAAATGCATGCCCACCAAGAAAAATCAAAAGAAAAAAAAAAGGAGGATGTCAATGTGGCAATATTTCCAATAAGTTTCCAGCAAACAATCTGAGATCAAACATTTTTATTAAGGAAACAAGAAGAGGGGGGATGTTACAAGCAATTAGACCAAAGCAACTACTAGAGACGGAAGAACATTAAATGTCAACGATTGAAGCAACCCATGAAATATCCTGACAACAGCTGGTCATACTTGAGAAAGAACACAGGAAATGCTATCATGCAAAACATTATGCCAAAATGATAATATTAAATTTTCCTGTCAGTACTTGTATTTTGAGATGCACAAAAGAAAGTGGGATTGAATATGAAAAGCTCAAAGGTGTTTTTCCAGTTAAAAGAAGTGAACAATATGGTCTGTCCTGTAATCTAATGAGTAAATATCAGTTTATCACAAGAAGATTTACATCCACTCATCACAAGGATTAGCAGTCAAAACACTATGCAGGTAGACACTTACTTTTGAGGCATCAAGAACCATCAATACAATGTCTGAAGACTTGGAAACAGCAATAACCTGAGAAAAAAGGGAGATTTTATCTAAATTGTTCTTATTCCAATGTACTCGAGACAAGAAAAGATATAGAGAACCATTCAACCCAATAACCACCACAGCCCTCCATGAAGACATTCTATCAATCCTTTTAACTTACATGGCATCTCACACTCATCAATAGTCATATAAACAGGTGGTCAAATCCCATGAAAAGAGACAAACAAGCAGACAAGCAAGTCTTCTTTTACCTGTCTTCCACGTCCCTTGCCTTCAGAAGCGCCTTCAATAATTCCAGGGAGGTCAAGCAGTTGAATTTTGGTATCGTTATAATGTATAATCCCAGGAATACAGGTAAGTGTTGTGAACTCATATGATGCAGCTTCTGAATGTGTTCCCGTTAACATTGTTAAAAGTGTTGACTTCCCCACACTGCAACCACATAGGAAAATTTCTCTCTGGCATTGCCATTTGTACATGTAAACAAGCTACATTATTCTTATGTGACTAGCCAAACATTGATGAACCGATCACATTACCCAATCAGAGATAGTATCAGTCATGCAAATGTGCAAACCTACATACATGAAGCAGATTTAAAGATACAAAGAACCGTTTCTTTTTCTAAATAAGGCACTTCAAATTCAGGCTATTAAATTGGAAGTCCTGATATAGAAGAAAAACATTTGGACAAACCAACTAAACCACTAAACACTTATTGAGGCAGACGATTGGTCTACTTTATTGCATTTTGCAGGAAGAGGTTCTATTATAAAGTTAGTAAAGCCTATGTGAATGTGTGCATTTACCCTCGTGTGTGCACAAGCATAATTTTTTTATATGTCAATGCATGTTCACATGTTTGAAAATAATCAAGACACCAGACCTTGGAAATCCAATTAGCGCGACACGTCCATGGCCAAATTTTGTAACTTCAAAACCATCTCCAGCTCCACTAGAACCCTGATTCAGAAGCCATTAGAATGAAGCCTCGAACAGATGTAAAACAGTGGCCAACGAAGATAAGATGAAAAGGACACAGAAAATCCAAAAACCAAAAGCAACCCGCAGTCTACAATACGCTAGAGATACCAAGAAAACCGTAACTTCAAAATAACTAGCTCAACTTTTCACCCTTTTGGGCCAACCCAAACAATACCGTACAAGTTTCAAGGACAGAGCAATATTTATGAAGATTCAATCCACTGAAATAGCAAGCAATTTGGTACGAAGAAAAAAAGATTTAAGTGAAGCTGTGATCAACAAACACACAATGAGTAAATGGTAAGGAAAGTTGCATTACTTTAGGAGGCTCCAATAGTTGTGTCCTTAGCTTTGCTATCTTTGCCTTGAGCTGACCAAGATGATACTCTGTAATATTACGGTCATCATTCAAACCAAAAAGAAAAAACCAATAAATTTGAAAAAAAAATGATAATAGAAACAAAACCTGTGGCTTTATTTTTCTGGGTACGGGCCATCTCAGCCTCGATTTCTTTGATCTTCTCAATGATCCCCATTTTTGCGTCTTTGTTCTAGTTGCCACTAATTTTTATAGATTGGAAAAGGTTCACACTGTTAACTATCATAACAATCAATGCAGAAAAGAAATTAGTAGTTTATATGAAGATATAACAACGTGAGCAGCAGAGAGATAAAGATGACTCGATTGATGGGTGACTCACCGGAACTGAGTGGAGGAGGCGGTGTGAGTGGCGAGATGGAAGTCGTGGGGGTATTTTCTCTTTTGAGCAGTTGGGGCTGAGAGAGAAGAACAAAACAATAGGGCTTTTTAGAATTAGAATCAGAAAGAAATAGATTTTTGTTGTTTGGGGGCCCATTTTAAAAGATCCAACACTATTCACTAACTCTCCATTCCTTTTTTATTTTATTTTATTTTATTTTATTTTTCGGTATTATGTTATAAGAAAAAACATATTACCGGGTTTTTTTTTTCAGTAGGGATCCGAAGAGTCTATTTGGCTTTTTTTTCTAGTTCTTACTGAGAGAAAAAAATCACAGTATTTGGTTAGATTTTAAAAATCAATCATTTAAGTTTTTAGAGCATTTTTATGAAAAAAAAAGAAGTTGAATATAAATTATTTTTTATTCCAAAAGGCATGAGGATTTCTTGTTTTATTTAAAAAATAAAATATAATCTTAAATGTTTTAAAATTAATTAACTTCAATCTTTTTTGTTTTAGATGTAGTAATTAAATAATATTTAATTGCACAATTCATAACCTTAAATATTTTCAATTATTTTATTTTAAATATAACACGTCTCAGCTTTTATTGATTTTAATTAAATTATTTTGTAGTTCTATTTATTGAAAATATATGTAATGTTTTTATTATTGCTTCTTTTTACTTGTGTTTTTTAATGATAATTGTGTGTTTTCCACATAAAAATATTATTTCTTAAGCCATTCATTTGTTTTTTAAAAGAATATTTAAATATTTAAATAATTTATTTAACTTAAATTATGTTCTTAATAATAATTTTTAATATAAATGATTTTACAAACACCACAACACATCATTTCATTATTAAATAGTTTGATGTATTTAATTTCCTGAGGTTTTATTATGAATTCGCATAGTCATTGGCTTTTTTTCATTTTGGTTCCTTGATAGTTTTTTTCATTTGATCATTTAATATTCTTTTAATCTGGTATTGTTATGTGATAGAATTTTTTATCTACGTATAAGGACCTCACAGCATCGAGAGAATATTACGCTACTTAGTTGATGCTCGATTTGGCAAGATCAAATTCAATTTCATTGATTTAAAAGAATTAAAAATTTAAAAATCAAAATTAAAAATTAAACAAATGTTCAGTCCTTTTTATTTGCTAACATCAAGGAGTTGATTTGCATGGCCAAGGGAAGTTTTTGTTTTTTGCTATCCAACATTTTTTTTTCTAATTTGATCCTTTCACATTGACTTTTTTCTTATCTGAATTGGTAGTTTGTTTTAGTCCTGAGGGGTTTTTTTTAATTTTGATCTCTTATTCTTTTTCTTTTTAATTGGTCTTTTAACATTGTGTTGATCTGGAATTGGTCTTTGTGATTTACTTTCATGCCTATGTATGGGAACCTCATGGTATTAAGGGAATATTATATCTATCGGTTGATACTTGATTTGGAAAAATCAAATTTAGTTTCATTGATTTTAAAGAATTAAAGATTCAATGGTCAAAATTAAAGATTAAACAAATGTTCAGTCCCTTTTGTTTGCTAACATCAAGGACTAACTTGTATGGTTAATAGAGGTTTTTTTTTGTCACCCAATTTTTTTTTCTAATTTGATACTTTTATATTGACTTTTTTGTTGGACTTAGTAGTTTGTTTTGGTTGTCTAAATATGAAGTTCTTCCGATGTCGAATGATATTTCAACACTATGTTGATACCCGATTTGACAAAATAAAGTAAAATTATATTGATGTAAAACAATTCAGTGTTAAGAGACCAAAATTGAAAGTAAAAAAATATGGTGGACTAGGGTAGATATGCAGTGCAAATCAACTAGAGTGTGTTACACGCACCAACATGTAAAGGCTAACTGTCGTGTTTTGATGGCACGTGTGGTTGTCTACACCCACCATCCATGCGTTAGAAGTGAGATCTTCTGGTGGTGTGATACGTGTGACAATTGGCAGCGGTGTGTGGACTTTTTTTTTCTTTTTTTTCCTCTCTCTTTCCTCTCTACCTTCCTCAAGATTCACATTGCTATGCCAAAAAAAAAAACAAATTTATCCTATCATTTTGTTTTTTATTTAAATTTGATTTTTATTTTTTTATTTTTTTATTTTTTTTTCTTTAAAATTGATTTTTTTTAATTAATATTGGTTGTAGCCATGCATGCCTGCCTTATTTGTTTTGGTTAGAAGTGGGTCCATTAAGCCCAAACTTCAATGTTTTTTTTTAAAAGCTATTATTTTTAAAATTATCATTAAAATTCATCTAAATATAATAACTAAAATTATTTTTGTAGAAGATTATTCTATTTAACACTATTCAACTTCAAAATTTTTTCATATTAAATTATGGATTTTTTTATATTAGTAGATACCTTTTCTTGTTCAGCCCTTCATGATTTTTTTCAAGTTTAATCAAAATTAATTATAACTGAATAAATAAAATTATGTTTGAGATATTATTTCATTAGATTAGATGTCAACAATGTAATATTTTTTTTCTGATGAGATTCTTGCTTTTTCTTCTAAATTCTTTTTGAAAGAGCTGAATTAATGAATTTTCTTGTGAGAAACAATTTTATTGTTATATAATTAAATATAAAAAAATTAAAGAACTCTCTATGTGTGCCAATTGGATATCTTAATACATATTTTTATCTTAATGTATTGACCCAATCTTTAGTTAGCATCATAAGCTTTTTGATATTTATTAATAAATATAATTCTAAATTTATTTAGTTAAATACGCTATTCAGAATTTTTTTAAAAAAATTAATGATGTAAAATGTATTGCCAGTGCCTCTGTTCCAGCGTTGATTAAAAAAATTTAAGCCGACTCCTCAGGGAGAGCTGTCAAGTGATGGTGCTATGTATTTGCGGAGCGCGGGGAAATGACTTTTATCACACAATTTCATTGTTTTTATTTTGTTTTCTAATAAAAACCCACTTACATCCAACATATATAACACATTTTAAATGCATGAACTACAAATCCAAACACTTCACGTTGTTTTGCTTTATCGGGAGCAATTCCTGATTTAAATTTGCAGCATAACACCGAAGCCTAATGCTAATGAATTGGAGTACTAGATAGAGATCTCCTTTTCTTTGACAAATAAAAATCCGAGCATGAATCCTCCGCTGTAAAAGTGACATTCAATAACATGGCTTTGGCAAACATAGGCAACTTGCATTCCACCATGAAAATTTCTATCCGATACGGGTCCTCCTAGAAAATTGTTAAAAGAGTAATTAAGTTCCTGGTTTCGGTATTTTATCAGCCCCCTTTCCATTTGCTGCCAAGTATACATTTACAAATACATGAGAATTTCAAGCATGGAAGGCGCCGACACAACAGAAGTCCGAGCAACGAGTGCTGCTGCCATGCACAAATACAAAGCTTCAGAGGAACTTGCATTGCACGAGGAGATCATTTGCATTTTTGTGAAAGGAACATCCTGAATAAAACCTTCAGTGTCTATTATTTCTGCTCACAAGATAACACTTATCTATAGTTACATGAAAGCTTATGGCGAACTATTTTTAACTAAAAGGGGTCTAAAATCGAAGGTGTTTCTAAACTGTGACTGTAATTGTTAGTAGCTACACAAACCCCACGGTAGAAGAAGTCCACTGGAGTCCAAACTGGCATCATGGGTTATCAGCAATTTGTACAGCTGAAATCTAGTAGATACAAAGCTACAAGAACCCCGTTTGTTTTTCATGTACATTTTTTCTAGTGCTCCCAGCAATCTTGGTCGAGCTAAGATTTGGCAGAACCTGTGCTGGCATCTCCGCGAGCTCTCTCACTTTTAACAAAATTGGAGCAGGAATGGGCATTGCACCAGTACTTTTCCGGGAATTCATCTATATTGTTAACCACAGAAAACCAAAACCATTAAAGTCCATGCAAACACAATCAATAACACCATTTTATTTTTTTCAAAGATGAAATCAATAATCACGATTCTCAAGAGGACATGGAGCACAAATCAACATTAAGCAACAAGTCCTGCATTGGGGGGGTTAGGAGCGATTTCTTACTCCGTTATCTTGAGGCGCCAAGCTGGCTTTCAGCAGATTCCTCCACTTGTCCTGGACATTAAATCCTTTCAGTAAAAACATATACAGAACTGCATCTAAAGAAAACACTTGTTGAAATTGAAAGGGTACCAAGAACTCTTGGTGGAGATGTATTTGTATGGAAATACAAAAACATGGATCAAAGAACCAAGGAGATACCTTGAGATCAACAGAGGTGCGGTATGAAGAGGATGCAAATGCAAGTCGTTTGATCTCAGACCACCTTCCAGCTCCATACCTAGAGACACCCTCAACCAGCTTCATCACCTCAGAGAGAGTCCAAGCTCGATGATGTTTCCTTCTAATTCCACCTTTAGGTGTAGGAACAGTAACTACATTGTCATCTGAATCCCTAGATGAATTAATGCATTTTAGCTCTGTGTTATGTCCCAAGCCAATCGCACTCAGCACTGAGAACTGCTTATCTTTCTCTGGCACACCTATAAACTGGGTAATAAAACAGGTACCAATCAGCAATATAACTACCATGGAATTGGTCCACAAACATAAAAGTTATGGCATTATCTTTCTCTTATGATATAGCAAACCAACATGGATTTCAGTTGTCTAGTATGAATGCAAAACACTAGAACCAAAGCATAGTGACAAACAAGCAATCCAGCAGCATGTCACTCATTTGACTGACAGCGTTCATCTATCCAAAATATTGACATAGCACATGAAAATTGCATTCCAAGCTAATTCTGTTCCAATCCAGTTTGTAGAACCAGAAATTTATTACCGCAACAAGATCCACACCTTCTTCATACTCGCTCACCTCTTTAAGTCTAGAAGGTAGTGGCAGGCATCTCCCTATTGACACAACCAATAGGTCTTAAAGAGTATTATAAAGCCCCTTCATCCCTCTCTCGTTATATATCACCAATGGATACCACTCATTCCTCATGTTTCCTTAATTATTACAATATTATTTAAATTTGCATGACAAATTTTAATTGTTCTTACCTGATGATGAACATGTTCAGGGGTAGAGCTGGCTTTCAAGACTCTGCTTTCCTTCCCATCATCTGGTGGAAAACTATGATCACCAAGCTCTTTCTTTACCAATGTAGCTTCCATGCCCATGCCACTTGGATTGAATTTCTACAGAATGCCATTCACGTTAAACCATGGTTGCATTCATGTTGAAATACAAACAAACAAATAAAATTAGTTGAAATAAAGGTGATAGCAGATTGAAAAGCAACAATGATATTAACCCAAAAACATGCAAGCACTTGTGTACGTGCACAGAGATTCACATTGCTTAAGAGATGGTAAAGGCAAGAAAAAAATAACGGTTATAGTTCTGACACCATGCTAGAAAGCAATCCCTCTCTCATTATATATCACCAATGGATACCACTCATACCTCATGTTTCCTTAATTATTACAATATTACTTGAATTTGCATGACAGGTTTTAATTGTCCTTACCTGATGATGAACATGTTCAGGGGTAGAGCTGGCTTTCAAGACTCTGCTCTCCTTCCCATCATCTGGTGGAAAACAATGATCACCAAGGGCTTTCTTTACCGTAGCTTCCATGCCCATGCCACTTGGATTGAATTTCTACAGAAAGCCATTCACATTAAACCACGGTTGCATTCATGTTGGAAAAAAAAATAATGAATAAAATTAGTTGAAATAAAGGTGATAGCAGATTGACAAGCAAGATGATATTAACCCAAAAACATGCAAGCTCTTGTGTATGTGCACAGAGATTCACATTGCTTCAGAGATGGTAAAGGCAAGAAAAAATTAACAGTTATAGTTCTGACAGCATGCTAGAAACCATTCCCAGGCACTTGCTCAACTTAGATGCTGTCACCATCAGTCAAGTTGAAAATACTTAGCTAAATCAAAATTTGATTTTGACACCCCAATCGAACATATGAAAGAAAAGGAAGGGGAAGCAATTGCAACTCCAACTCCACAAATATAAGCTTTAAGTTCAGAGAAACTTCAAATAAAAAGCAGCAAGTAGTTCTAGCAGGAACCAAAGAAATTCAAGAACCATCATCTCATGAAGACAGTATACACAACAATAAACAAGTTAAAAAACATTATCTAATCACATGCATATTATACATACCAAAAGAGCCATGAAATTTTTCCTTGGACGGCTTCTTCGAACCCGAGAAACACATGGAACCTGAATCCCATATCCTCCAAGAGAATCCAGCCTTGTAACAACAGTTCTCCCACCTAAAGGGACATTTCTAACCAGCCTAACATGAGATTTTAGGGATATCAGTCCATGTCCAGAATTTTTAGCCAAATTCATTAATCTTCCATTAGACTCTTTGGACTCCACTTCTGAAAGTTCTTCGATATATCGCTTTGTGGGCTTCCGAGCTCTTTTAGCAGCTCTCTGTTCTGTTTGATGATCATCACTTCCAGAATTGTCATCTAAGTTGGGATTTTCCAGTCTTTTTTCAGGTACAACTTGATGATAATCCAATTGGCTAACAAGGCTAGTTGGTAAGTCTTTCTGATTGCCAATTGGTGGGTCCTCAGCATAGGAACCATCCATACAGTTAGAGATTTCTCCATTCCCTTTCTTAACCAATTTGTTATCTTTAATTATAAAAGAAGTCACTGAAACATCACAAGAATTTGTCAATCCCATGGAAATCCTTCTCTTAAGCCATTGCTTATCCTTGACAGTAGTTTCTCGCCCAAATGTTGCTTTAAAAGTTTCATGGAGTTCTTTTATTGATAGATTGTCCAGGCATATTTCCCCCTTCAACTTGGAAAAATCAGGTTTTGTAGTAACAACAGACAAAGTTGACCCACCAGCTACCAGTTTATCTGAAGAATGAGAGCACTCCCCAAAACTCCCAGATTGATTAAAATGGCTTTCACTCAAACTTGGTGCCAGAGAAGGGACAGTTTCCTGCAAGGTAATTTCACATTGGAGCTTCGCATCAATATGGAGCAATTTATCATGCTGATCACAACACTGGCTGTCTACAATCAAATAAGCAGAAGAACAATAAGGAGATCCGCATGCTAAGCGGAGCCTCTGTTCCTCTTTCACCTTTTGCAACATCTCCTTGATGTACTAGAAGAGATTTTGAAGGCTGAGACGGTCCAAGACATCAATGGTTCAAATTAATGTCAAGAAAATTGTACAAGCAGAAAACAACCAGAAAAGGAAAAGAAGAAGATATAAAAAATTAAAAATAGGTAAAGGAAAATAAAGAACAGGGTGGAAGCCAACTGCTGGAAGAGTTTATACAAATGGTACACAAATGGATACCTGACAATATCACTGGCTTGCCTTAAAGTATGTAGTGTATTCTAAACTCCCGGGCCCACTGCAGACTTTCTCACCCAGGCTATATATCAGAGAGTGAATTTTACTATTTAAGTAGATCCTTGTGGTTTACACCTTTGATCACAGACCTATGAATCTAACACAAATACAAGGGTTGTCACAGGTTGATTTTGAGTTAACCTAGAACCATTTGACAAGAATTGAACAGTAAAGACAACACTGAAGTCTTACAGCCTACATCACTAGAATGGTGACCTCAACTTAAAAACCATGTGCCCCATATGACATGTAAACAAACGAAAAGATGATTGGGAAAAACATTAGGAAAAGAAAGCCTTAAATTTTTGCACAAATGATCTCCGGAGAACTAAAAGTTTCTTCCTACATTAGCAATAATGATATTTCTTCAAAAGTGGAATACAAGAATGATGACTTGACTAATTTCAACAATTGAGACTCTACATTACAAAATATTACAGCATGGTGCCACCAATTATCAGGTACCTGAGAGAAATAGATTCATTACCGAAGCAGTAGCATTTGGTAAAGTGGAAGTGCTAACATCTAAAATAAAAAGAAGCGGACATACCTCAAGCCTTGCATTCAATTTATCTGGATCAGCTTCTTTGTTCCTAGATTGCAACAAACCTGGCATATATTGTTCATTCAGATATGCAGAGGAGGAGAAGGAGGAGGAGAAACAGGCAGAAAGTAAAATAAAACAGAACCTAAATTTAAGGTAGAAAAAATTATTTGATCAGCCAAGATGACGACACAGAACAAACTGAAAGGCACACCAGATCTTGAATCTTAAATGAACTGGAAAAGGCCATACAACAATGTACTCTATTAGAGAACAAAAATTAAGCTCAAATAACTCTTTTCCTGTAGATAATAAAACTAATAGTTGATTTTGAAGATTTGATGATTCTAGAAGGAAGGTTTATGGTTAAAGAGAGTTAAGATGGTTAGCTCAGATTATTTGGACAGATAAAGATGACACAACCTAGAAGAGAAAACCAAAGAAGGAAAAAAGATTTTGACAAATGAAGGATTTGAAAACAGAGACACCCAAAAACATAAGCCCATGTATGACACAGTATGCATGAACTCTGGTGAATCTACATACAAAACTCTGTTTGACCTTAAATTTGGAACTGGAAATATAATATCAACTATAAAGTAGCACTAGTAACAAAAACAAAACCTTCCAGGCTTTCTAATTGGGCTATCCCAGAGGAAGATCCTTCATTGGAAATGCACCCTACAGTCTGCCCAGGGTCTGCAACAATATGCATTTCACATTTGTCATCTATAAGCAGACTCTCTACCTCCATTAATTCATCATCTGTTGCAGGTACTATTCTCCCATCTCCTTCCAACTGCAAATTTAATAGGGACATCAACCATCACAAGTTCATAATAATAACTTCAATGAAGAAAGCAACTTGAGATATAAATAATGAAAAAAGAAATTTGAGGCCAACACATATTTGGTCAGACAGAGGTCTGACTTCCAGGAATAAAAGTTAATGCATATCGCTTCTAGTTAAATTCATTACTGATTACTAAAGGAAGAAATCACAATATCATCCTGAATGATTTAGCAGGTGAGTTACCATGATCGGAGATCAATAAAACTCAATAACTCCTTGATACAATAACCACAGTTTCAAATTAACATCAACATAATGAAAAGACAGAAAAAGGTTGACAATAAGCTGGGAAGGTAACATCAATTTAGCAAACCATTCAGAACATAACAAGAGTTTAAATCTGCAACATCAAAATATGAGCAGTAGGGTTGACAGTTCAAAAGAAAAGGCTAAAAGAACTTGAAAGATATGAGCATGCCCTTGTTATGTTTCCTGTCTTCACACTAGCAATGTGGAAAATTCAGAAAGCATTAGCTCATCTTTCTAGAGTAAACAACTTTCACAAATATAGAGTTCAACCATAGTCTGATAGACAGCATGGATGTGGGATATGGAGAGGGATCCTAACACCGTGATGCATTACAAGTGTATGTGCAGACAGGTAGAGAGTGAGTGGGGAACAGATTCGTATAAGGTTCAGATTTTCAAAAATTTAATCACATGCAACTTGGACATTTCCCAACATAATAAACCTAAAACCTACTAGCAGAAACAATGAATCACACATATAAAGATAAAGCACCAGTGTGGTCACCAATTTTGTTATCTTTTTCCAATAACAGAACCAAAGTTTCTAAAAAGAAACAACCTACCAGATAAATTGTCAGTTATGTTTCAGCAGTTACAAATTTACATAATAAGATATTCCAGACGATGGCCCCGTGTTTTTTACTTGAATTTCAAGAATTTCAAATAGTTGTAAACTGAAGACCACCCTGGTCACATCGCTCGCACTGTATACTGTTATTCCCAGTGACAATAATAACATTTATCTCAGATGAGGAGGAAAGTCAAATAAAGCAAGTGGACATTGACCAGCCACAGAGATGTAAAAGAGGAAAGATAGAGAAGAAAAGTTAGTGAACATCTGAACAAACTACAAAGGAGAAGATGCAGAAATTTCAAATTCCATGTCGTTCCTTCAGTTCTGAGAATGCAAAGACTAAATGCTAGAGTGAGAGACACCAAGCAAAACAACAAAAATAAATAGATATGTGATGTAAATGAAATTGACTAAAGAAAGATCCATTGATAATTATTAGCAACTGGACACCAAATCGCTTAAAGAATTTCTGGTTTACTTCTTCAAAAGCATGCTACACTTTCCAACCAACAGTCTAGGAACTTGAGCCAATGCCCAATGCAGTTCGATTCTACCAGTGTGATTTTGACTGTTCAGGTAAACATGGGGGAGAGGCAGCTGAATAGGGACCCCCAGAAGTAGCTTAGATAAGGTAGCCAGCCATAACTACTAAACTAGCCAACAAGCCAAAGAATGATTAATCATCAACTTGGTCTACATGCTTAAGGAAATTGGACACAAGCAGGGTACAACCTTGGTGGTAGGCATCTTGCACAGACAATGTCATCAAGAAGGTCATCACTATAATATGTTCAAGAGTTACATTTACTTGCCAATATTGTGTGGTCAGAACTCTTACGAAGGACATTCAAGAATATACTCGGATGGTTATAAATTTCAGCTAACTAATGACCAAGTGATCCAAATAACACCAGGGTTTCAAATTCCTGAGTTTACATGGAACAAATTCTTTGACTCCTAAAGATCAATAACACTAGAGATTTTGATATTTGCGTCATCTAATAGTAAAATGAACTCACCCCACATAACATAGATGAAAAGGTAGTTCTATCAATTTGAACTAACCCAACATAGCACAAGATGAAAAGGTAGATCTATCAATTTTTCACTGTTCGCTACTAGTTTGAATCAGAATTACTAACACAAGCAACCTCATTCTATGTTTATGCCCAAAACAAGTCCAATTTCCATATTTGCCTGCTTAAATTTTACTATAACATTGAAGCCTTGTCAATAGTCTTCATTTCACAGCTATAAAAAGAAAACCTAACAGCTAAAAAGTATCGAATACATAACCATAAGTCTATTATACAACTGAAACAAGAGCCCAGTATAGATATATTAAAGAAATTTACCCGAACAAGCTTGTATACAACTGGGTCGGAAATCTGCTTGGGCGAAGACAAGGAAGAAGTACTGTTGCGAATCCCACACTCCTTGAGCTTAGCTTCATCATTCCCCTCAACTTCAACCACTGTTTCCATGGAAAATCCAGCACATGCAACTCAAATACACAAACTGAAAACTCCAGACAATAAACAAAAAACACGCAACAAATAGTTAACTCTTTACCTCTAAAAAATCTAAACTTTATCCATCACAAAGAACTGAAACATAAAAACTACACTAAATCACGTTTCTAAAGAAGATTACATCAAAATCCAAATAATCCCTAATTTCCACATGATCAATCAAAACCAAATTACTTCAAAACCAAATTCTTAGCAACTGTAATTTTCCTAGTTCAGAATTTTACACGAAAAACTTTGCACTTTGCAGCTTAATCAAGTGTAAACAAAGAAAAATTCAGAAAAAAGAAACAGATTTTTTTTAGTTAGTGCAAGAGAATTCAATTGCAATGCGCAAATTTAGGATTTCTAAGCTCTATTGAAAATCATTGAAAATGATGGTTAAAATCAAGCGTAATTTGTGAAACAAATTGGCATCTTTCGAGGCTCAGGTAATATCATATAAAATTAACAAAAAAAAATATGAAAAGGAAAAGGAGAGAGCGAGTTGGAAACTCACCATAGGAAGGAAAAAGAAGCTAGAGGCCGAGTTGACTCAGTTGCGTGCCACTGAGTTGATGTGAAAACCAGTTTTGAGTGACATTTGAGTGGAGAGAGAGTGATGGTTTGGGCTTTCTGTTATGGCTCGCTTTTCCAGTACGCTGTGTTCACTGATACGTTTCTGGATCCCAAACTTCCTGTGTATTGGAATTTATACAAGCTTGGAATCCGAAAGATTGTTCATATAAAATATTTATGGGGTTTGTTTTCTTTTTTTTCTCCTTCTTTTTTTTTTTCTTCATTTTATGGGGTTTGTTTTGCGTAAAATAATTAGAAGAAATTTTCTATTTTTTTCCAGAAATACTGTTCATATAAAATATTTTATAATTAATTTATAAATTAGTTTATTTAATAAAAAAATATCTCAATTTAATAAATTTTTGTTTCAATTATCATCACTCTACTATTTTATTATCACTATTATTACCTACATCATATCATCAGCTTAAAATTATCATTTCATCTTCGTCAGTTTAATATTATTATCATCATTTATTACTCTACCAATAATAATATTATTTTTAAAGCACTCTTATGATATCTCACATTAGAAACGAGTATTTAGAGGCAGCGTTTTATTAATAGGGTTGGTTGCTAACATCTTTAAACACGTTTTAAAACCATGCATGGTTGCAAAGAACAAATCCATGAAGTCAGTAAGGTTCAAAACAAATAATATCTGACATGTTAGGCCAGACCATTATAACTCTTACTTTATCTCCAAATCTTTTTATTATTATCATTATTATTATCATTTTATCATCATTATTATCTCATAATCTTATTCTATAATTATTTTATTTTTCACACCATTAATTATATACACGATTTTTAAATGTCTCCTTGCATGAAAAAAATCACCTACATGCAACATTGCAACTTGAGAACATGGTTTTTAAACCACGATCCTAAGATTGTTATGCCTTAATTATATAATAGGAGTATCCCCAACGCCGTCAATTATCTTATGAATATATTTTCCAAATAATTTCAATTAAGAGCATCATTATGCCTTTTGTATAGTAGAAATGCTTCCACAAACACCTTCAGAACAGGGCACAATAAAACTTTACATGATAAAATATAAATAGCTTCATGAGAGAATTATTAATTGTTGAATCCATTGAAGTGTTGAGAAATATTTTAATATTTTCACAAAATATTCCTTGTGTGCTCACGAATAATACAGCATATTTCTCATATCTTTATCAAGAATTTATTAATTGTTGAATCCATTGAAGTGTCATTAAATAAGATATATTATTTTATTTATTAGAAACAAATCTCAAGTAAAAAAAATATTGTATTGATATTTTTTTTAGAAAAAATTGTGAGCTAAAGTTAACTCTCTTGACCCAGTCTCTAGCCTCAAGCTTAATAAATATGGAAAATATAATAAAAAAATGCATGCAAGCTAGGTGTGTTGGCCAATATCCATGCGTAGTAATCTAAAAAATAGCTTAACCGATTCAACTTGTCAATTCCATGATAATAAATATAAAATTTGAATAATCTTATAAAATGAAAAGTAACAAAAAAAAACATTAATTTCAAAATAAATAAAATAAAATAAAATAAAAAAATAATTTTATAAAAAACCTAAAAAAAAACTAAAATCAATCCATGTTAACCTCTTAAACTCATAGCTTAATAAAAAAAAATATTAAGAGATAAAACTTTTTTTAAAATAAACATAAGTAAAAAAAGGGAGGGAAAATCAACATGAAAAAAATTAAAATCAAATTATAAGGGATAAAATTGAAACAAAAATTAATCAGTGGAAGAACTTAAGAATATCAAAAGAATAAGAACATAATTTAATATAAAAAATAAATAAAATCTAGTGATTAGAGATGAAATTAAAGAAAAAATCAATAAAATGAGATAAAAAATAAAATAAATAATAAAAAAATATATAAATTATTAAATATTAAATATAAATAGGACACTCCTAATATTTATTTATAAAAAATCTAATTGTATTTAAATCAACTTAATTAAAAAAAAACGAAAGAAAAGACAAATAAGCTTATAGAAAGACAACTTTATTTTTGTTGCCTCGTAATTTAACCGTGCTTAGAAAATAAAGAGGTCTAAAAGGCTCCCCGGTGAAGTTAATATTTATTTGCTAATTAAATTATTTAACTATTTATAATAGAAATTAAAATTAAAATTTGTCTCTAATCAATTTACTAATAACTAACTAATGTGTCTACCCGTCATGTTGGTGAATGTTTTATGAAGAGTCAAAGTGATGAAAGTACTCTTCATGATATAGTTATCAAATCACTAATCAGTGGCGGAGCAGAATATTTTAAATGAGGGACAAATTAATTAATAAATACTATATTATATAAATATATGTTAAAAATCAATTCAAAACAAATATATTAACTCATATAAAGTAAAATTAATTTAAAAATACTTTTAAAATAAAAAAACTTACATTATAATTATTCTTTTTAAGTTTTTATAATAACAAAATTCAGTTCAGTTACATAATAATTATAAATTTTTCATATAAAATTCATAATAAAATCACATTAATTCATAAAAATCTAATTCACATCCCATTACCACGTAACATATTGTACATAATGCATGGATATGGATTAGTATTAATAGTTTAAATTTATCATGATAGATTATTTTTAAAAACAAAAAAATAGTTTTTTTCTTAAAAGAAATAACTTTTAATTTTACAAATATCAATTTTTACTGACAACAATTAATAACTAATTCAATTAAAATTAATATAGCCTTTAATTAATTTAAAATAATCAAATCAATATCTATTATTTAAAAACAATTAAAAAAATTAAGGGGGCGATTGCCCCTAAATCTCCTATGTGCTTCGCCACTGTCACTAATATAACTATAATATAACAAGTTGAAGATAATTACGCCAAGCTTGCATCATGTTTTTATTTTTGAAATGATACGTGCTGTTTATAAATTTAATCCGGTGCGGCCCACCAAAATTATTTCACATGGTTTTGAAATTCAGCTTAGTAGGTAAATTCATAGCTCGACTAGTTCTAAACTAGAATCTCAAGTTGAATTTAAAAAATAAAAAAAATTAATTATAACTTGTTAAATTTTTTTCTCCTAAAACAATGTTATTTTAATTTTAAAAAATTGATCCAAAACCCGAACCTTAGACCGATTAAATTTAAAAATTATAATTTCATGCAAAATCTTAGTGGTATAATAAGCTAACCATAAAATAAAATATCATTGATGGTATATTTTAAACTATAAAGTATGGTGGTATATTTTAAATCACGCTAACAAAATAATCAAAGATTGGTTTTTATATTTTAAACATAAAAAATGTTTCCAACTTACCCAAACAATAATTTTTTATAAATAAATTAAAAATTTATTTGAAAATGTTGTAAATGTTATTTTTTAAAATATTTTTTATTTGAAAATATTTAAAATAATATATTTTTATTTTTTTAAATTTATTTTTAACTTCAGCATAATCTAAAAATATAAAAAAAAATAATTTAAAACTAAAAAAAATTTAAATGTTTTTAAAAATACAATTAAACTATAGTACCAAACGACCTAAATAACCATTTATAAAAACCATTAATTATTGTTACCATTGGTCATCATGATTATATCATGTCATGCAATGCAATGCAAGAGTATGATTCTATTTTGTTTGGTAACGAGGTTATGTTTGTAAAATAAAAAATAAAAAATAATTTTTATTTTTTTATTGTGTTTTATTTAAAAAATTAATTTTAATAACACTGTATAAATTAAAAAAAAACCCACTAAGTCTCGTTATGTTAATTGATTGAGAAAAAGACAGATATCTAAGAAATTGAAATTGATTGCGTCCTAAAGTTGAAAGGAAATTGAGTCCTGGGGGCATATTTGACAAATTCCTTGATTTGGGAAGCAAAGTGTACGGCCCTTCGAACTTTAGGAGGGTTTTGTGATGTAGCCATGCTGTAGTGTTATCTACTACTTTCAAGCGGGAATGGAAACGGTTGGACAAGAAAACAGCACAAGTTCTATAGTCTATCAAAAATGGCCACAGCTCTTCCTTCAACTGCTTTTTGCCAAACTTCTTTCACTTTCCCTTCTCAGAATCCATGCAAAGTTAAGAGTCCATCTCTCATATTCCGTACCAAAAGTCATGGTCTTATTCGTTGTTCAGCCAAGAAGAAAATAAGCTTCGTGGACCAAATTCTTGATTACATTGAAGGTACAGAATGATGTATGTCTGAGCAAGAAGCATTCCTTGGTGGTCAGATTCATAATTGAGAAATGACCGTGCCTCCTTGTTTAATTTCAGGGGGGCCCAAGTTAAGGAAATGGTACGGGGCACCTGATCTTCTGCCAAAAGATGGATCTGATGCGGAAGATGAAGATGAATTGCCAGGTAATGCTTTGGTTATAGCAATATGTGGGTGCTTATATTTATGATTCTTTTCATGGTTTTTTTCATTTCAATTGCTTTTCATTTGTTTTAAGAAATCTGGTCTCTTTTTCAAACACAGAAAAGAATGAAGTCAGAGACGCAGTTCTGGTCACAGATGGAGATAGCGAGATTGGTCAGGTGTGCTTCAGTTATAAATACTGATGTGGTTAAACAAGTGTTGATTACATTAATCTAAGCCTTGTGATATCTAGCTTATGTAGATGATAATATTGTCATTGATTGTAAAAAAAGCTCGAGTTAAAGCATTGGTGAAGGATAAGCGGACAGCCATGGAAGCTTTTGGAACTTATGTTGAGGTAGATGCATGCTAAACAGTGAGAATCTCATGTTCATTTATCTTTCTTAACTGGCTGATGATTTCATTTATCGACTTATCATGGTTCTTGTGTATCTGTCTGCGAGAAAGTCAATGGCAGGAGATGCAAGTAGCAAGCCATTCCTTAAGAAAGCTCTGAGAGGTGTTCGTGCAATTATCTGCCCAAATGTACGTTTTTATGGGAATTCTATGTTTTCTCCATTTAGTTCACTCATTTTTCTGTTCAGTGACAATATAATTTCGCCAATAGAAATCTGACTTCTTCTCTTTAAGTGTTTCTGTGCCGACTGTGATAGTATTGATTTGCAATTTACCATCGTAGCTGTTACCTTAGTGTTGAGCATATCCTCAATCTAATTAGAGCTCTTACTTATCTCTGCACTTTGCTCATTAAATAAATTTATCAGGAATCCGACATTAGTCACGCACTTCATAGTGTAAGGTGCGCTTCATCAATCCAACTGGGCTCGCTATGCAGATTATGATGTCGGCATCAATCTAGATGAGTGCGTTTTGAATTTCATGAGAATGTATGATCAATATCCTGTAATAGTTTCAAAAGAAGCTATTGATCAAGATGGTTGCGCTCCAGAGCACACCCTGTCAAATCTTTTTGAGTTAATTTCGCTTTGAAATCCTACTTCTAGGCATATGGTTTTGGATAGTTTTTCCTACTTTATTGAGGCCATATACAGTATTGAAATGGTTCAAATATTGGTGCAAACCAGCAGCCAAGTAACTGGACCGCCAGTCCACATCTCAGTGGGATGTCAATTGTCACCCACTCGCAGCGGATGAGCACGTGGGAATGAGACAGAAAGTTGGTGTTCAATCCTTGTACAGAACTGATATGTTTGTACGCAGGCACGCTCATATCTTAGCGTTCTTGTTGTTTACTTTTAACCATTTGTCTTTTCAGTACACGCAGCCAAGCCGATAAAATTCTTCAGAAAATTCAGAAAATTAAGTTAATAGTGAAATCATTACAAGCTGGTATATACTTCTGTGTAAAATTATTAACATTTTATTAGATAAATAAAGGCAATCACTAGTAAATGACTCTCTATACTTCAAAGTATGCGTAGTAATGGGCTTCCCTGACTCCATGTAAATGGCTTTCCATACCAGGAGGGCTTCCTGTCTAATGGTGGGGACTTGCAAGGTGTAAAACATGTAATCCTCTTGTCCCAGGTATCTCTCTTTCTGTCTCTCTTTCTCCCCGGGTCTAATTAGGAGAACAACATAATTTCCAATAATGTTGAGGTTTAATAAGGGTACAGTTATCTGTATATAGAGGTAGCGGTGACATACAAGCTCTCATGAAAAACAATGCAAGAAAATTGGCTGAGAAAGATGAATCAACGCTCGTAGCCTCGGGAATTCCTTACACCATCATCAGAGTTGGCATGTTGCAAGATACACCTGGCGGCACACAAGGTTTCAGCTTTGAAAAGGTATTTTAGTTTCAACCAGGTAGCCTGATAGTTTTTTTTTATGGATGAAGCACTGGCATGAATTTAGCCCATCAAAACCCTGACTGGATTTGGGCAAAAACGCTTACAAGTTGTGTAAAATTGATGATGACAGGGTAGTGCAGAGAAGGGGAGTCTTAGCAAAGAGGATGCTGCCTTCATCTGTGTGGAAGCTCTTGGCGTCGTCCCTCAAGTAGGGTTTACATTCGAGGTCGGTGAAATATGAAACTAGTCTATCCATTCATGAATCTTCCGTACAAGTCAAGGCTTGTTTACTGCATCCTTATTTATTTATTTATTCCGACCATGCCATTATCTTCCCATCTTCTCTTATTTATTTTAGCAACTGATTATCTGCTTCATTCTATAAACAGGCGGTCAACGGAGAAGAGAAGGTTTCAGACTGGAAAGAGCGTTTAACCAGATTGATGGAGAAATCAGAGCAGTAGCATCCTTGATGTTTCTCAATTCAAGGCATGTAAACGTGTTCCTATTTCTTCATCTGCTCCCTCAGCTTAGAAACCCTGTATTTTACAAAGAACTGGCCATGGGTGACCTCTGTTGCCATGAACAATTTGAGCAGCTTAAAACTATCCCTCAATCATCAGTCCTTTTACACCATCATGTTCGTACTTCGCTTTCGAATATGACTTTTTTTCCTTTTAATGAAGCTCAAAAATCGCACGTACTTGGTGTTGGGATCCTACTAGCCCACACCCACAGAGTATATTTTCAAGTTCAGCACTATTAATGTTTATTTGTTGGAAAATATTTTTTTATATTAAAAATAAATTTTAAAAAAATAAATTATTTTTTGATATTTGGTAGTGTAATGAAAAATAAGTTAGAAAATACTTTCCAGTGTTTGGTTATGTTATGGAAAATGAGCTGAAAAATAATTTATTAATAATTTATTTTTCTTAAGTTTATTAAAATAATAAAAAACAAATCTTACAAATTAAAAGGTTGAATGTGAATGAAATTGAAAAAAAATGTAATTTTATAAATTATCTCAAATAAAATGAATAATAATCAAAATAATAAAGATCAAATCTAAAAAATTAAAAAAATGAAAGATGAAGAAATTAAAATAATAATAATTAACATTTCATAAATTATTTCAAATAGAATAAGTGACAATCAAAAGAATGAGGATTAAATTTGATAGATAAAAAATTTCAATAAAAAATGATAAGGAAAAAGCAAATAGCAATTATAAAAATAAGAACTAAAGTTAATATAAAAATTAAATTTTAAGAGATGAAATTGAAAAATAAATATTCAAAACAAAATATATATAACAAATAATGACATTTCTAAATTTTTCACAACTTTTGGAAAGTGTTTTCCGTCCAAAATTTTCAGGAAAACACTTTCCTAAAAACCAAGCCAAATTTTCCTTTCACTAGAAAATGTTTTTTGTTGACCAACTTTTCTAATGGCAAACAAACACATGAAAGTTTGGAAAGTGGTTTTCCGGAAATCACTTTCCGGAAAACAAACACAACCGAAAAGGAAAACACTTTCTTGAAAACCAAACAAATTTTTTCTTTTACTAGAAAGTATTTTTCGTTAACAGGAAAATATTTTTTGTTGACTAGAAATTGTTTTTTATTGACGGGAAAATATTTTTTGTTGACCGGAAAGTGTTTTTTGTTGATTATCTTTCCTAACGACAAATAAATACAGGAAAATTTAGGAAGTGATTTCTCAAAAACTATTTTTTAAAAAATAAACATGACTTAGAGTGTGTTTGGTATTGCGGTAGCTGTTGTAGTTGTGGTTTGAAAAAAGTTGTTTTATAAAAAATACTTTTAGTTGAGGTTGATTTAAAAAAATAGGTGTTTGGTTAAAACTGTGGTTGAAATTAAGGTTGAAGAAAAAGTTGTTTAATGTGTTTGGTTAAAAATTGTGGTTCAATTTCATTTTATTGTATAATTACCTAAAAGAACTTAATTCATAATACTAATGAAAAGTTACATAAAAGTAACATTACAACCAATAAATTTTTGCAAATAGACCATATTAGAACAATAATTTATAATTCTGTCATTAAACTTGCAGCAATCTCATCACGTACGTAATCCATTCGCGAAGGCCTTTGGTGTCCTTGGCTTTATGAGTGTGGAGCCACATCAGTTAGAAAATCATCGGGCACAAAATCAGGATGGCGATCGAACTCCATAAATGCCACATCTTGCATTGAAGTTCTTCTAATGTAATTATGAATTGCCATGGATGCGACAACAATTCTAACTTGTGTCTTGTAATTAAAGGATGGCATATTCTGTAGGATTCGCCATCTTTTTTTCCAAACTCCAAATGTTCGTTCTATCACACAACGTATTGAAGAGTGCATACGGTTGAAAATTTCTTCACGAGTTTGTGGTTGTCCTCGCCTCCTAAATTCTTGCAAATGATATCTGTGACCTCTATATGGACCTAAAAATCCATATTCATTAGGATATCCTGAATCAACCAAGTAGTATTTCCCTGGAAAAACATATAATTGTTTTAAATTGAAAATTGCAAAAACAAAAAAACAAAATAACATTACTTATCATATATACAGACACACACAAAAACGTATTACTACCTTCTGGTGGCTTAGGAAATTTTATACGTGGATTGTCAATTGCCTCGAGAAAATTTCGTGTATCATGTGCACTACCTTCCCAACCCGCCCAAACAAATGTGAATTTCATGTCAAAGCTACATGCAGCCATAACATTCTGGGTCGGCACACCTTTTCGGCCGATAAATGGAATTTGATTTTCAAAAGAAACACATGCATGCACATGTGTACCGTCGATAGCTCCTACACAATTCTAATATACAATAAACCAGCAAAATAACATCAATTTGAGTTGACTAAAAAATTAAATTTCACAAATTCATGAAATACGAATCACCATTAACAAATACGATTAACGACATTACCTTGAAATGTGGCATATACCTCGGATTGTTCACAATTTCCCTCGGTGTGTTTACGAACCCAGGATCTGCAGGTTGAATTAAATCTGTAGCGAGCGAACAAACTGATCTAAGAACTTCATTAAAGTACCTGCTAATTGTTTCTCCTGAATGCTGGAATCTCTCCTGAACTTCCCTGTTGGAAGCACCTAAAGCTATTGTATAAAGAAATATTCCAATTTTTTCAAAAACACACATTCTTCTAGATGCCTTTAACCCATATTGGTTTTCAAGTGTAAAGCACAAAGTCTGAAATGTCGTCGCATCCATCCTAAACATGTTTACACAGCGCGTCCAATGTCCATGTAGTATTTCTGTCAACCATTGCATTCCAGTGTTGTACGAATCCATACATGGCTCCTTATATAAATAAGTATTATAATATAAAGCTATGGCACCTGCCGTGCATAAAATCAATTTCTGATCATCAAACTCCCTTTCCCAAAATAACTTACCTTCTTCATCTGAATCATCGTCGTCGTCGTCGTCAGTATCAGAACTGTTATTATCACTGCAATCTCCATCATTTACAGAAGAATTACCATAATTAACGTAATCGGCAACGTTATTCATTATGTCATCATAATCCCCGTCAAAAAGTGTTGAAAACCAGTGCGAATCCATATCTATCATGCCATATAAATTTTTTTTGTGAATAATTGAAAATTGTATGACTTGTTACAAAAGAACACAAATGGATAATGCAAACCGAAATAAGTGTTATTGTTCAATTTCTCCATGTTTAATGAAATTTTGCTCGGCATGTAAATTATATAAAGCTATATTTATTTGCAATTTAGTCCTTTACCTCCTTTGAAAGTGAAATTGAATTTATTTTTCCAAAATGCCTATTATCTCTAATCAAAATTTCTAATTCCACTTGCTATAAACAACCTAAAAAATAGAATTTGAAGAGATTAAAAAAATCCAATTCCGGAAACAGTAAACAATTCACACACAAATTATTTTTCCTTTTCATTTCCTGCTTCCAATAATTCATTTATTGTGCTAAATATAATGTCAACTGTACCATACAGCATTGAAAATTTCATTACCAAAACTGATTTATGCGTGGAGCAATAATATTATCATTGGTTGCATTCCTTGAGTCAATAAATAAACAACATGTTTGCCACCTTCCCCTAATATTCAAATCGGTTACTTATGGAATACTGCTTCAGAAATTTGGACAACACAATAATAACATTGTAGCAGAGTATACAATGACAGAGGTCTAACAAAGCTGACGATTTTCTACCCTTCACTATCCCAATGAACACCATAAACAAACATTTAAAAACCTAAGAAACTAACCTGACTTTTAATGAATGTCATGACATTAACCAATCGGCTGCAACCTAATGAATTAAATGGAACTTACCTATTACAGATGTATAAATAGCAGCAATCAGCAACACCAGCAATTACAAACAACCACTCTTGATTGCAGGTACTAACACATTCGGTTTCTACCCAGAAATTGACAATATGCAAGTGAATAACTTCCCATACTTACTGCTATTTATATACAAATACTTAAGAATTGATGTAATATTTCAAAAACTGTTACCTAACTTTCAAAAGCTACCATTGAAGAGCAAGTTACCAAACATTCAAATGTGGCATACACCAACTGAAAATTTCAAAATCAGCAACTTCAAACTTCCATTCAAGAGCAGCTAACCAAACATTCAAAATATAATACCAACAAGCAGTAGTCTCGGTTTCATAAATTATTATCACCAACCATTCAACTTCAAGTAACCAAACTGAAAAGGAGTACTTTAACAAGCTAAACATAACATTCAAAGTTAAGCATCCATATATTTAAGGTAACATTCAAAGTTAAGCATCCACATATTTAAGGTCTACAATTCAGAAATTAACATCCATGAAATTCCAACCCAACAACACTATTCAGTAATACATATATAGCAAAACATACATGGTAGTGGTGTTCCAAAAACTTAGCTACGGAAATACACCAAAACATGGGCAACTCCTTCTAATTCCAGCAACAATTGCAGCATAGGAAGTCTGCAAAACCAGTGGAAAATATTTCAGACAAATAAATATTTTACTTGTCTACAGAATTCAACATAAATGCAAAGACATGAATAGGGTAAAAAGCTAAAAACTGACCTTGTCCATCTAAGTTTGTCTGTGTTGGTCAAACATTATTTTCAGCCATGATACTTTTCTATCAATACAACCCATTGCAGCCCACATCTCCCTCTTGCTCCTCGCACAGAAGAATTTAGTTGCAAAGGTATGCAATGCACTACCAAAGGTAACTCCATCAATAGAGTGCAGTTCTTCCATTACCTCTTCAATGCTACAACCTTTTTTATCTCTACAAGGAGCTGTGATCCCTCTAGGCATGGAGACAGTCTCAACAAGTTTATCCATACGTGCAACTAGTACTGCTCCCATTCCAGTTCCCCTTTTCTTTTTTCGCGATTGAGGTGTAGTCTGATGTGCACCCTTTCTCTTTGAACTGCTGGGGTTGCTGCAACTGTGTGCGACATTGCTTCCACCAACCATATTGCTAACATCACGTGTGAAATCAGGGATTGCATCCTCTTCAGAGTCGCCACTTCCTTCTTCCATATTAGTATCCTCATTGGTTGTATTCCTCATTCCAGCAGTCACATTATCTTCATCTGATAAGAGTCCTTGTGAGGGAGTCCAAGCATATTGTCCCGTGGCCACTATGTTAGTAAACATGATATCGTACTTGGCACACAACGAGGGCTCTATGCCGACATGCCTAAACTTCTTTGCTCCTCTCATTTCCTGTGCAATGACAGCTAGATGTAATTAGGAATGATAGTAGATTAATAAATAATACAACATGACAAAATAAATTATGAGGCTATTGCAAATCAGCAAACTAACCTGAATTTTTGATTGCCACCATTCATCAGTTGCTGAGATGGTCCCAAGTTCAGTAGACCAACCAACTCCAGTTTCAGTTATTAATTTTTTCCATACCCTCCAGTCCTTTTTAATCCCATCCCATTTGTTTTTAAGCTGAGATTTTGATAAGGAAAGGCCTGTTTGATCTTTGAATGACTGCACGACAAATTTCCAGCCAGCTTTGTCAAAATGTGTGTTTGGTCTCATGCCTCTCTCAATAGCTGTAATGCAAATGTTGCAAAACGTATGCAACATTGCCTTGCTCCAAGAAGCTTTATCATGTGTGTCAAACCCATCCATTGCTTATGGTTAATAATGCAATGAAAAATTAAACAAACAATTAACCAAATGAAGAAGAGATTGAATGCTGATAAGGCCATAATACAATAGTAACAGAACAGGAAATTACATGTGCAGCAAAAGGTCAACCAAAGAATAACAAAAGGTTGAATATTGTCAAGGAATGAAAACATAAATAAAGAACATAAAAACCTACCCACTGTGGCATAAACCTATAACTGTTTGTCATCAATTAGCAGGGGATGTTGTAATTAGCAACTGAAATTATTTGTTTAAGTTACTATGTTTGTAGTTGTTGGCAATCAGCAGCACACAATACCAGTTTAACATAGCAAGTAGAGGATGTTATATATAATTGAATGTACATTTATTAACTTGTTAGCAATCTGCAGAATGCCACAACTAATACGATTTTAACATAGAAAGCAGGGGATGTTCTACTTTAGCAACTGAAATTAATTGTGCCCTAATTACGTTTCGTTGGTAACAATCAGCAGCACACAGCAAACACACAAATAACTGCATATACATGGAGGGAATAAAGAAAATGAAAAATTAGCACCAATGGTTGACGAGAGTAAAATACTATTGAATTAAAAAGGGCATAAACAGGTCAATTTTACTGCAATGAACAAAAAAAAACTTAAAATTAATAAGAGGACTAGTGAAGTAAGCACAGTACCCGTTGGAAATTGCAGCTGAGGTGTTTGAATGAAGCAAGATGTTGATATATGTGGTGAGGTTGTTGAAGGCAGGAAGATAGGTTGCTCGTCGTCTTCTTTTTGTGTTGATGCTTCAGAAACGAAGGAAAAATTAGCATATATAACTATCGAGAGTAAACAACAAGTGATTAAATAAAAGGGGATAAACAGATCTTCACTAAAATAAACAACAATTAACTTAAATTTTCTATAAGAACAGACCAGTGAACTAACCCGTTGTAAATTTGAGCTCTGGTGCTTGAATCAAGCTCGATCTATATATATGTTTCGGGGTTGTTGCAAAGGGTTGTTGTTCTTCTTCATTTCCTTTTGTTAAAGAGAAATGAATGACAATTGAATGTGCAGAAAGAGACGGAGCCATCAGTTTAATGTTTTGGGTTATGCAACAGTAATGGTTTACTGTGGAGTTGTTGTGCGCAATTACGGTTGATGGGAAGGGAAATGAATGCAAATGAAAGAACAAGAATGGGAAGGAGAAGAGGAAATGAGAACTGAACGAGAACAGTGTGTGTTTTGGTTATCAAGATCTCTAGAAAGTTCAACCACAGGTTGAAACTTGTAAAAAAGCAGTATTTTACTGCTTCCAATAAATCGTGGTCCTGCCGCATATAAGTGGTGGGACCCATGTTTGTTGATTTTTAAACCATCTGTAACCAAACGATCATTTAATGCGTTTTTGAAAAAACGCAAACGCTAACACGTTGCCAAACGGACTCTTAGATGTGAGTAGGTTTTAGCCGTACTCAGAGCACCTATGTAATGATTACCGTTGTTTTATAAGTTTTTTTTAAGAAATATAGTTTTTAAAAATCAATATAAAAAACAATTTAAAAATAAAAGGAATATTGTAAAAAAATAAATTTTTTTTTTTTTAAAGTGGGATTGAAATGCTGTCCCAGGCCAGGTCAGCATTCAGATGTTGTCCCTAGAATACTACTGTTCCACCGTAGAGGCAGGAGGTACGGAAAGCACTCACTCTCTTCCACTTCTTTTAAACTGTGATCCAGCCCTGCACATCATCATGCCGACAAGCAGCGTACTGAAACATGGAAACTGTGTTCGACGGGGATATAATTTTTTTAATTAAAAATATATTAAGATAATATTTTTTAATATTATCGTATAAATATATTTAAAAATAAATAAAAAATACTTTAAAATCTAAAAATACCGAAAAAACCATTAGAATGCAGACACAAAAATCTGTCTTTAGGGACTGATTCCCTTTAGGCTTTAGGCTTCAACCCTACTTTCCGCGGAGAACATGTCAGAGTTTTTTTTTTTCCTTTAATTGTTTAAACCAAAATATTCTCGTCCGTCCTTTTCCATGACACCTTGGAGATTCTCCATGTCCTTGCACTCCTCCTCTTCTTGTTCATTATAAAGATTTAGAAATTATTTATTTTTATATTTTAAAATATTTTAAAAAAATTTAAAATTTTTTAATTTTTTTTCTTCAAATTAATTTTTTTAAAATATTTTTTAAATTATTTTGATGTGTTGATATCAAAAATAATTTTTTTAAAATAAAAAAACATTATTTTGATGCATTTTCGAGTGAAAAACATTTTTAAAAGCAGTTATAACCGTACTCCCAAACAGTCCATAATTAATAAAATATACAAAAGTAAATTATCACCGAGTCCCTGTTATTTTTTTTATTCCGGTATTTAAAAGTCTATTGTATTTTTATTAATTTTGGTTGAGCCGGATCAACTAATTAAAAAATAAAACACTCTTAACAATAATATATTCTATTTATAAATCTTAAATTCAAACCTTGTTTAAAAAAAACAAACACCAAGCTACTTGAACCAACCACTTAATTTTTATTTGAAAACAAATTAATTAATTCTTATAGTTAAAAAGAATAAAATAGTCATTTGACTGGCCATGTTATATAATAGTATTTTACTCAAAATATATTATTTTCTCCTCCACCTATCTATCCCTTTTTTTTCCTTAGCTATTTCTTAAAAAAAACTAAAAAAAAAACATGAAAAGGATTAAATTATAAATGGATTTAAGAATATGAAGATTAAATATATAATTTCAGAAAGCATGGAAACTAATTTATTAGGGCATATTTGGGAACGCGGTTCAATCTGTGTTCCCAAAAAAATTGAATTTTTTTTTTGCTAAAATTTAATATAGTTTATATGTTTTGGATCGTTTTGATGTATTAATGTCAAAAATAATTTTTAAAAAATAAATAAATATCATTAATTTATATATTTTGATATAAAAAATTATTTGAAAATTACCTCTCACTGCAAACAAACTTTAAATTCCTACCTGAACTGAGTTATAGTTAACTCAGTACAGTAAGTCTGCTAAATAAGCAAGCAGAGGAGGCCTTTCGATTTTACTTTGTACTTGCGTTGAAGACATGTCATCTTGCAAGCTAGAGAAGGCTATGAAATAGCTACAAGATGCTCAGTCTGTGTTTGGAAAATGATGATTTTTTAAAATGTTTTTTTTAATTAAAAATATATTAAAATATTTTTTTATATTTTTAATATCAACTTTAAAAATCACTTAAAAGAATATTTTCTTAAACAAAAAGAAATTTTAAAAGCAGAACATACCATGCACAATGTCAAATGAGCAATTAATATATGTGATAAAGAAAAAATATAAAATTATTTTTGAAACACACACACACACACACACACACACACATATATATATATATATATATATATATATATATATATATATATATATATAAAATTGTGGATCTATATGTAAGTAAGTAATTACAACTACAAACTAAAAAAATATCATTTTTTACCATACTGTGTTATTGAACAGTAAAGGTGATCATTTTCGGTTCGGTTCGATTTTTATTAAAAAAATAATTAAACCGAATTTTTTTTGAAAAAAAAACCGAACCCGGGTCAAACCGACCGGTTTCGGTTCAGTTGGTTCGGTTTTTTTAGGGAAAAACCAGTTCAAACCAGTTTGGCTCGGTTTTTCCAGTTTTGACTCGGTTTTTTTGTTTGGCTCGGTTTTTTATGATTTTTTTCGATTTTGGTTCGGTTCGATTCGGTTCGGTTTTTGGTTTTTTACTTATAAAATTGAACCGAACCGACCGGTTTTTTCAAAATTTTAATCGGTTTTTTTCGGTTCGGTTTTTTCAGTTATTTTTTTCTGATTTTCTCGGTTTAGTCGGTTTTTTGCTCACCCCTATTGAACAATGCCATATTTTATTTTCATTTTTGCCATTAAATCTTTTATTTTTTAGTTTTATAATTTTATCCTCATATATTATACTAACAATGCTTTATTTATTCAGATAGATTCTTTTTGCATGCTTTCCTTTATGTGAAGTATTGGAGAAAATTTCAACCACCAATGAAAGATAAATTTTACAAAAATAAATTTAAGGTTATGGTTAAAAAAATAATAAATTAAAAGAGTAAGGAGCAAGATAAACAAAAAATAAAGAAAGCTCTTTGTTCAAAAGGTAAAAGAAACTTCAATTTTTCCCATGAAGTTTTTATTTATGCATTATTTAGTCTTTGAAGTTTTAGAAATTTACTTTTTGATATTAAAATTTATTTTTTTACCTTTCAAATTTTGAAATAAAAAAGACAAAATCACTCAAAAAATAAAAGGACAGAGGAAGGGGTTGGTCAGAAACATTCTAATCATGAAAAGGACTAATCTTAATGTCAATGAGTTTATTTTACAAAAAAAAATAAAAATTCTATGAAGATAGTTTGAAATTTACATCTTGCTAAAATTATATGTCGAAATCTAGAAAGATTTTTTTATTTGATTTAATTTTGGATTCTCAAACCGATTAGAAGGTTTGGTTTTGGTAAAAATAGGCTTAATAAAGTTCATAAGATGTTTTTAAAGTATTTATATATGAATAAAATTGAAAAATAATTATTTTAATCCAAAACCTCATCTTCCAATTTTTCAACCACCAAATATTAATTGTAGTTTGAACCAATAAATAATATATCATTTACATGAATAAATAAATAAATAACATATCATCTATCTTATTAAAATTAAAAAAGTTAAACCATGGTATCCACTCTTTTTTTTTTTGAATAAAAAATTAGGAAAATCCATGCACGCCTACTTGTTTTTTTTAGGCCAAGCATGGTGGTGGCTTATCCTCCTAGTTGTAAGTGACAGAACTTTGTTTATACTGGCCTAAATTTTTTTTTTAAATTCATTTTTATTACTTTTAAATAAAATTCAATATAAATAAAATAAATAAAATGATAGTTATTATATATAAATCTAATATGCAATTTTTTTAATAAAAAAATATGCTCTTAAACATTCAATAAAAATAAAATATCTATTTTGTTATTATAATTTTTTCTTAGATTAAGTATTTTTCCCCTTTTATCATGTGCGAATTGTCAAATCAAGATTTTTTATTTTTTTAATCAAAATTTACCTTTTATAATAAGTTTTTATTTATAAAAAACAAAAATGATTTTTATAAAAATATTGTTGTAAGAAAAAACACAGAGTTTTAGTTAAGTTTCAGTTAAAGAGATGCATTTTTCTCTCCATAATTAAAATAATTAAAATTTTATCAAATATTTATCTTAAATGGCTTTAGTTTTTATTTAAAAACATCTTACCGGAAGAAAAAACACACGAATAAAAAAAAATAATATTTTTTCTCCATAATTTAAGTTAAGTTGTGGTCTTCTTTTGTAAATATTTATTTTAATCACATCATAACTGATAAAAATAGATTTTCAAAACTTTCTCGTGACAGAGAAAAACTATTCCTGAAAGAAGCCGAGCCTAGTTGTGGTGTATAATTGAGCGAGCTGTATCGAATAATTGGGGAAATGACTAGATCCAAAGTGCCAAAATCAAGACCAAAAAACTACCCTTTTGCAGCAATCATAATTCATCCTCGTGTCCGTCCCAATCAAGAAAGCTAATAAATGATTCCACGAATCACATACAGAAACGCAAAGGTTAATGGGGTCCTCAAGAAAAGCACTTGTTATATCAAATTGATTGTCTGTTTCTGTCGCTGTTTGCGGTACAGTCATTAAGAAGATAGGAAGAACTGTGTAATGTAATGTAATGTAATGACATCACCAGCATGGGATGTGAAAGTCTATTAACAAAATCAAAGCTTCAGAAGAGATTTTGATGAAAAGGGAATATATCTGTAAGGAAGAAGATAAGGACCTTTAGTAGTAAAAGATAAGCAAAGTTCTCCCAGCTCCACTGCTGAGAGAATCACTGGGCCCTTCAGCACCTGCTTGATTGATTACCTTTCTTCCTCTTGAAGTACTCATGTCTTCTCTTAAGCAACCCAAGGTAGCATCTTTCTTTTGATCTTAATTGATCTTTACGAAAACTGAAACTATCAAGGGATTGCTGTTAATGGGGACAAGGTAGTGGTCAAAAGAATAGTCATTACTCACCCCAAACATCAGATTCTATGCTTGATGTGCCTGATGCAAAACCAGATAGATATAAATAAATAAAGTTGCTTTCTGCAATTGTCCCAAAGGAACTATAATCCAAAAGGACAATAATGCTCAGGGTCACAACACAATTGCCTGCTTCCACTTCCCCCACAACGTCAAAAAGGCTGGGAATAGTTTTCAGGTAGGAGCTTCAGGAGATGGGGTTTACGAAGTTCCAAGCAGCCTACCCCCCCACTACTCTCCACCCCAACAGGGAGTTGTAGACATTATGAGGAATCCTTTGACAAATATAGGAAAGAATAAAGGGGGTTTGGTGAAAGTTCCCATCAAAAGCAGATCAGTGGATATGATCAGCAAATTGTGATGATCATCATCAGTAAACAGACAAATCAGGTTTGGGCAGCTCTAACAACCTAAAAGATGAGTGGCCCTTTATCTTTTTAATTAACAGTTAATGATCAGATTATGGTCAATTAAACAATATAGTATCAAAACCAAAGTACAAATGAGGAATCCCACCACAGCACATCAATAAAGAACGAATAGAATATTAAATTAAATAGAAAAGAAATGTAACACATCAATCATTGTTAATTTAGACTTTCTATCACAGGTTTTTTTTTTCTTAATAATAAAAACCTACAGAATTAGAAAGGCCTCAGAAATACAAATGTAATCAAGATGCATACTTGAAATTAATTCAGCAGGATGATAACTTTATGTGAATTAGTTAAATTGTTATTACAATGGATATGCAAGAAATTAAACTGAAGCTTAAAGCCTCAAAATCAAGTTCTTATCAAAATGTTCTTATTCTGCTATGAAAGCAAGTGGAGAATCTCCATGACAGCTCAGTTGAATCGATTACCCGGATCTAATTCTCTTCGAATTGGCCTTTCCATTGGACTTCAATATCCCGCTTGATTCACCCTCTGATGAAGGTTCCATTGACCTGGTGAAATTGCTCGAAAGATCAGCATAAAGATCCACCACCCTTCTAATGTTATTGTTTAGCTCCTTGATCAAACCAACGTTTCGAGTCAGGTTGTCTGGGATCTTCGACTCGTGGTTTTGGTTTATTTCATTGATTAGCAACCTGTTTTGATCCAGAATGTCCTGGACTTGCACAAAACTCTTCTGGAAAGTTTGCAAAACCTTGCCATCTACTTGGTTTCCATTGCTTAAACCTGGAAATAAATCACCTTCCATCTCTATCTCTCCTCAATCGATCAAGACCAGTTTTTTTCCTACATAAAAAAAAACTCAGATAAATACCGGATAAAGGGAAAAAAATAGAATACAGAATCAAAAGGTTAGCTTTACCAAATTTGATATCCTCTACCTTGCAATTATTTTATCTTATCTCTCTGAACTTTAAAAAAGAAAAATCACATAGACTACACGCAATTTAAACCTATCAGGTACCTAATGCAATAATTGTGCTTGGTCTGAAGTGATCAGTATACACATTATTTTTTTTTGCCTTTTCCTTCATTTTCTCAACAACCAAGCACAGATGGACAAGACAAGGTATAAAGCAGAGATAAAAAAAGAGGAACAACAACCATACATGTATTACTACCACTCCCTTTATAACATTCAAAAGAGAGAAAAGAAAGCAAACTGCTCTTTCTTTTTTCCACAAAAAGGAACCTTTTCTCTAAAAACCCAATCCCAAGTTGAAGACCTTGTGTGGAGAATAACTGTAAACTATGAAAAACCCCAACAAAATCAGTCAATGCCAGATAAATTCCCGTAAGAAAAAAGAAACAGCACTCTCACAAAAAAAAAAACAAGAAAAACATGAAAATGGATTGAGAAAAACAACAATACCAGATCAAATTAAATGAGAGAGTAAGAAAGAAAGATCTATATTTCCTGAAGTGGAAGAACAAAAGCAAAAGCCAAAGCCTCTAGGATACAACCAAGCAAAGATTATATTTACAATACTAAAAGAACAAAAAAACCCCAATGACTGATAACATTAAAGAGAAAATCTTCACGTTTTACACTTCAGTTCATATCTCATATTTTATGAGATAGACTGAAAATTTAATGAAATCCGGAAGGCATAAAATTATCTTTCAGAAAATCTCTTAATTTTGAAACAGACACACTGATACGAAAGAAGAAGAAAAATAGATAAAAAAAATCTCATATTGACCGTCGTATATCGTTGACTCCACTTACCTTGAACAGAAGCAGGAACATTTTAGTGGGTTGGAGGTAGAGAGAGGAAAAATGAATTTTCTCACGAAAACACTGGATTTTGTGGAGAAAGATTGAACGAAAGGGGAATGGAACTTTTGTGGGATTTGGAAGAAAGGCACAGAAATTATGAAAAACGAAAAAAAAAAACAGAAAGAAAGATTTGATTGACAGAGAAATAAGAAAGAAATATTCAGAGAGAAGCCCAGATATAACGATTTTGTTTTGTTGTTAGATTCTTTCTCTCTTCCTTCCTCTTACCTCGTTTATTTCACCAACAGTACTATCGTTTTTTTATTTTATTTTATTCTAGGCTGTAGGTTTTTATAGCCTGCGACACAACCAAACTTTAGTTTACTGCAAGTTTTAAATCTTAGCCGTCTATTTAAACCGACGCCGTTAAGAGTATCCGAGTTAAAGCTCCGAAGAATGACGTCGCATTGGACCTCCACTTACTAGGGTTTTTTGTTTTTTTAATTTTTTTCAGGCGCCCTGCCAGTGGTAATTTTCCGAGAAAAAACACAAAAAAACCCTCAAGATTTTCTCAGAAACCAAACACACCTCCTCAATCACCACATGCCTCCATGGACAATCTCATCTCTTCAGCTCTCGAAGAGATTTGTTACCATGGTCCCAGCGGAGTCTCCCTATCCTCCCTCTGGTCGACATTAACGCCAAAACCTTCTCCTTCAGTCAAAGCCTCTCTATGGACAAACCTGCTTTCAATACCTTCTCTTCAATTCACTGTTCCTGGATACGATCTTCCGTTTAGTGCTGACGACAGTAAAATCAAGCGTTGTGAACACGCCGAGAAGCTCGGTTTGAAAATTGTAGCCAAAGAGCACCTTAGGGATTCCTTTGTTGGTCTTTACGACACTCCGTCTACTGGAATTTCTTCTAATCAACGCAATGCTCTTAAACGACTTGCCGTTGCTAGGTTTGTTCATCTTCGTCTTCCTGATTTTACAAAATTTCCCTGCTGATAATGTGTAGCTTGATAATCATGATCAACGAATCATCTGGATTCTTGGAGTTTTATCCTGCCATATTTTCTTGATATCTAGCATTACTCTATGGCAATAATACGATACTGCTTTCCAACTTAGTTGCAAGGCTTCCAAACCTTAACTACTTAAGTACCAAAGGCTGCTTTCGCTAGAGTAATTGTTTTACTCCATTATTTATTGAGAATTGAATCATATTTGGTTGCATTTACTTAACTACTTAATTAGTCGATTAATTAGGCTTGCGTGAGAGTTAGAGTGATGTTTAGTGGTTATTAACATGTGCAGAGGGAATGGGATTACACAAAACGCACTGGCAAAGGACTTGAAGGTAGAAAATAATAACTTTTTTTATGTGGTGAGGAGTCTAGAATGCAGAGGGTTGATTGTGAGACAACCTGCGGTTGTGAAGATGAAAGATGTGAGTGTCACTACCAATATGTTGTATTTATATCGTCATGCGAAGCATTTAGGTGTTCAACAGAGGTTTGAGATTAATGAGGAATGTGTGGAGGAAACTGATATACGGGGGGATGGTTTTGATGGAGAGTCTTCTTCTAAAGTGCTTGTGAGGGATTATTTACCGCCAATAAAAGCCATCTGTGACAAACTTGAAAAAGCCAATGACAAGGTAAACTCTTTTTTTGTTTTGCTTTTTAAAGTGTTTTTGATCTTGGCAGTTATGATTATGAAGTATGATGATTTTTGTGTTATTGAAGGTCCTTGTCATTTCAGATATCAAACAGGATCTTGGTTACAGTGGAACTAAAGGACACAAAGCTTGGAGAAATGTAAGTTTTAGAAGTTATTCATCTGTACTGCATATTTGAACTTGGTTCTGTTTCGTGGTTATTTCTGATTGTTTTTGTTGTAATATACTTTCCTCGATGTTCTCTTAGATATTGCGTAGGTTGAAAGATGCCTGTGTTGTTGAGGAGTTTGAAGCTAAAGTTGACAGGAAGGTTTGCTTAAAAAAACCCTCTTTGAGGACTGTTCTACATGGTTATGTACAAAAAGTCCTTGAGTTTCATTCATCACTTCTCTAGTTTCTGTTTTTGGCAGGTTGAGTGTTGCCTACGATTGTTACAGGAGTTTTCCCCTAATAATTTTGAGCCCAAAACTCGTGGGTGTGGCGAAGATTGTGACAACAAAGTGCTGGTGAAATTTGGAAAGATGATTCAACAAACTGATCAACTTGTAGAACTTTCCCTTGACCAGCAAATTTATGATTTGATTGATGCTGCAGGATCCAAGGGGGCTACTTTTAGAGAGGTGGGCATTGGTTCTTGTACTTGTGTCATTGATTCTGTTGCAACTCTGTAGGTTAAAAATGCACTTTTCTTCTTCAATATTTCATTTATGGTTTTCTATTGACCAATCAATAAAAAAAAAAGAGAAGCGTTTTCTACATTTTTCTATATCCATGACCCTTCCTCTCCCTACTGCCTCCCCAAAAGTATATTGTTGACCTTTCACTCCAATTATGTGCTACATTTTATGTGCATTTATTAGCCAAGAAATGACCAAATTTTCCTATAATGGCAAATTGCTTTACTTTCACCATTATCTTTAGCACTTGATATTTTGTTGTCTTTTTTAGTGTAATGCCGCTATAATTTGATGGTATCTTTGCAAATATCTTGTGTTTCCTCTTTTCTCACTGATTTTTTTTCTGACTTCAATTATTTTTGCCAAATCAATATATCTATGAGCAGGTGGGTAGGAGGCTGGGACTTGATAAGAAAAGAAACTATCCTCGGTTTGAAAATATGTTGTCTATGTTTGGGATGCACAGGCAGGCAGAAATCAACAAAAGAACTCCAGAATATCGAGTTTGGACTGCTGGAAATTCAAATTCTGACACACCAATTGCAGTTCTTTGTAAATCCAAAGCTGTCCTTGGTGACAATAATATTTCTGATTTGAATACTAGCAATGTTGATGTACCTGTCAGATCTGATGTAGGTTTATTAGAGCATGGTAATTCAACCTTGGGAATTTATTCTGCTTCGTCTGGAAAACTGAATGAGGAAATTGATACTGACGTATATAGTGGCTCACCTGAGGATGGCAAAACTAACCATATGCAGCTCTGTCCTGGCAATGTGCCAGACTCACTCAACAGGCCAAGAAGTACAGCTTCCAATGCCGAAATTTATATAGAGAGCATGCAAATGGAACCAGATGGTGCTTCATCAGTTAAAACAGCACCAACTTTGTTGACGCCACATCATTCTGGATCCTCTCAGACATATCCGCACATGCCTTTAACGGCTGATAGCGCCTTCAGGGAGAAGAAAATTCTTGAATGGTTGCAGGTATTTCATCATTCACTTCATGAGGCTTACGCCAAGAGATTAACTAATTCTTGTATCTTCTTTGATGTTTCTGGTAATTGTCTTTCTAGCAACTCATTTTCAATATGCTTGTTTTGTGTAGGACAAGATATTCATTTTGAAACCTGAGATACACAAGTGGCTTAAGAGTCTTGAGGACAAGGGTACAACAATTGACAGGAAGACTGTTGATCGAATTCTATATAAGCTTGAGCGGCAAGGACACTGCAAATTGCAGCACATTAATGTCCCTGCTGTCACAAATTGCGCCCGAGATCGTACCATCCTAGTGGTTCTTCACCCATCTGTTCAAGGTTTTCCTCCTGAACTAATGGGTGAAATTCATGATAGAGTGAGGGTTTTTGAAAAGCAAAGTCGTGGAGAGGGGTCATCCAGGCTGAAGATTAAGGAATCAGTTCCAGTGTTAAATAGTGTAACAAGAACTCAGATGCATGTAGGTTCAGAAGAAAAGACTGCTAAATGGGAAGCCATGCGAGCCAATGGGTTTGTGTTAGCAAAAATGGGCCGTGCTCGGCTGCTTCATACTTTTTTGTGGAATCATCTAAGTAGTTTGCCTGAATGGAACGGTGATTTATCATCTGGGGCATATTCATATGCTTACAAGTTGTTTGAATTAGAGTCTGTTATTGATGCCATTCCAATTGAGCTGTTCTTACAAGTGGCAGGATCTGCTCAAAAGTATGATGATATGATTGAAAAGTGCAAGAGGGGTTTGCGTCTCTCTGATCTTCCTATTGAAGAATACAGAAACTTGTTGGATAGTAGGGCCACAAACAGATTATCATTGATCATTGACATTTTACGTCGATTGAAGGTATTGTTTCTTGGTCAAAAATGACTTTGCACACATTCTTAACTTCTTGTTTCATGATGTATGTGGTACTTTATTGATTTGGCTTGTTTATCACTCTTTCTGTTATTATGTTGTGCTTTGAAAGTTTTTGATTCAATAAAATCTGTACCTTTACCCATGTCTAGCTTCAAGTAGCAATATTTAAGATCGTTTCAAATTCATACAATCATATACCTATCTACATGTGAAAGGGTTCTTCAGTTGGATAAAAGCAAAGAATAGTGTATGTGGTTATCACAATGCTAAGGCAGCTGGGGTTTGGTTTCTTTCCATCATATGCAAGTCTTCCCCTTTGAACAAGAAAATTGTATTCACATCACAGTTGTTTTTTCATCAATGTGCATCAGTCATCCTACTCACTTTGCAATTGTCTCTGGTGAATGAAAATCGTTCATCTTCAATTATATCATACCTCTCATCTGGTTCTGTGATGCAGCTGATTCGTTTAGTACGTGATGGGCATTCAGAGGATGGTGTAAAGGCTCCACATGCCAGATCCAGACATGCAATGGAGCTTAAACCTTATGTTGAAGAACCACTATCAATAGTAGCAGTATCTAATTTAAGATGTCTTGACCTTCGTCCAAGAATAAGGCATGATTTTTTTCTGTTAAACAGAGAAGCTGTTGATGAGTATTGGAAAACTCTGGAGTACTGCTATGCTGCTGCTCATCAAATAGCTGCTAAACATGCATTTCCTGGATCTGTTGTACCTGAGGTATGTGCATGGTGTTTTGTTTGCCAAGTTTTTCTCGCGTAGGCATAATCAAAAGTTTCATCATGTGCAAATTATATTGAATATTGTGTTGTATCACTTATAAGCAAGAAATTATACTTATTGGTGAGCATTGTATTCCTTTGAGTCATTATTGATGCATCGGTTGAATCCTATGGTGACCATTATACGTGGACACTTTCAATCATGTACTTCATGAAACACAGAAACACTTACATGTGTGTGTCTCATTTGAAATGGACTGTTTCAGGTTTTCCATCACCGATCATGGGCCTCGGTTCGAATTATGTCTTCTGATCAGCGTGCTGAGCTCCTAAAACGGATAATGATGGATGATCAGAGCAAAACTCTGTCGTATAAAGATTGTGAGAAGATTGCAAAGGATCTTAATTTGACTTTACAGCAGGTTTGATTCTTTACACTCGGTTTTTTGTCCTATTGTTGCCAAGTTGTTGGTAGTTTGTGTTGCAATTTGCTTGACCTGGTCTGAATTCTTTCTCTGCTCTGTCTTACTAGAAGGATGATAACTATTTTGTTTGGAAAATGCTCTCTGATTTTTTTCTCATCTGAATATTTCATGCAGGTACTTCGTGTCTATTATGATAAGCACCATCGTCGTCTTAATAGATTTCAAGGTGTTAAAAATGCAAGTGAGGAGTGTCAGCTGCCACAAAAGATACAACCTTCATCCTCTAAGAAAAGAAAGAAACCCTTGGGATCTAGCTCAACAAAGCGTGGCAGAGGTGATAACATAAATGCACAGCTGGACAGGCAGAGGCTTAACAAATTACCTGATGCTGCTGACCAATTCACAGTAGAAAAAGATCTTTCTTCTTCTGAACATGAGCATTTGCCAGAACTCCAGGATGATGATCACCTCGATATTCTGGAAGGACCAGGACTATCTGAAGATGAGGAATGTCCTTCTGTAATCAACCATTGTGCTTTTTCAAAGATGAAGCCAACACGCCGATCCAGGTTTCCATGGACAGATGAAGCTGATAGGTAAGTGGAAACTACTCTCTCTTTGTGGCTCAAGGAACACCTGTCTGAAGCATGTAATGGATTAATGAAGCATGGTATCTTATGATTGTCTGCTGTTAGTTCCATGTAGGATGCCTTAAAGCAAGGAAGTTAACTTTGTTGCTTGTCTATTTGATTCATTTGGGAAATATAAATACATGAAATGAATAACTTTTTTGATTAAACCACCTGCTTGGTATTTTCTGGATATTTTCTTCAAGTTCAACCACATTAGTCTACATTTGTCACCCTCTTATTTGTCTACCTGGTCAATCTGAGTTGAGTTTAGATTAGTTTTCTTTTGTTCCTGATGACTTGTTTGCTATTTTGGTACGAGTATGCTCTTTAATTTTCTGTATTTTTATGTTTTTTCCTTCTTACAGGCAATTGGTGATCCAATATGCAAGACATCGCGCAGTTCTTGGGCCAAAGTTTCACCGTGTCGATTGGAATGCACTTCGTGACTTACCAGCAGAACCTGGAATTTGCTCGAGAAGGATGTCATCCCTGTTTAGGCAAAACACAAAATTTAGACCAGCTGTAATGAAGCTCTGCACCATGCTTGGTGAGCGCTATGCAAAGCACCTGGAGAGAACCCAGAACAGGTTTCTTAACAAAAATGACTGCAGAGGTCTCTTGCGATGCTCTGCCAGTGAAGGCCTTCATGGGAAGTTCTCCAATGCTGTTGAATGTGATGAAGAAGCAGGTTGTGAGGAAGCGTGTTGGGATGATTTCAAGGAAAAAAGTATTAGAAAGGCCTTAGAGGATGTTTTCCACTACAAGCAAGTGAGTAAATTGGATATCTCTAAGAGAGTTGGATCTGGCTCTGAAGAATGGTGTGATTTAAACACAAATGTTGAAAGACATGTATATCTCTGACACCTCTACAATCACATTTTCTTTCTTTTCATCTTTCCAGCATCTATAGTAATGCAATTGAAATATCATTTTAGTTAGAAATAACTAGACAATTAAGGTTGGCCTTCCTCTATATTTGGTTTTGGTGAATACCAGGGCTGAGTAAGGTATTCTTATTTATCTGTTGTTCTCATTGACCATGTGCATGGCTTTCCAAAGGAACACATTTCATTTATTGCAACTAACAACAGTTCCATACTAGCTACTCTTTTTCTGAGAATGGTTGCTACTCTTGAGTGCTTTCTCAAAGTGTATGGCTCAAATACATTTTCTTTCTTGCAGAATCGAATGGAATCTGAAACGGTTCTGTCAAATACTCCCAAGAAGGACATGCAGAAACTTGGCATTGGAAAACGTAAAGATTCTGCTCAAAGATCAAGACAATATCATCTTCATCAGAAGTTTACTAAGCTTTTAGACGAAGGGACTAGTGTTCGTAGACAAGTGCACAAGTCATTGGCCATTTCTAATGCTGTAGAACTATTAAAGCTTGTCTTCTTGAGCACCTCAACAGCACCAGAGCTGCAAAATCTTTTGGCAGAAACTTTACGGCGTTATTCTGAACACGATCTGTTTGCAGCTTTTAGCTACCTCAGAGTGAAAAAAATCTTGGTAAAGCATAATTTTCTATTCTCAAGTTTATTGCAGTTGCTATGTCTGGCTATGTATGTGAATTGTGGCCAAAACATGTTGAATGCTTCCTTCACCGTATCATGAGATGAGGACGCATATAACTATTTTCTGCTTGGACTCATTTGGTTTTCTAGTCTTGTAGAAAGTACTAAAATATTATCACCCTCTTTAAAGCTCCTTGCTTTTGCTTAAAGGTGAAGTATTGGTCTTTTGTTCATGTTTCTAACATCTTAGACTAATTGATACCACTGCTCTATCTCATATATGCATTTATCTTTTTTCTCACCCTATCATTCTTATACAAGTACCTACTAATTTCGGAGTCCCTGTAGCTAAATATTTTGTAGCATGTCAGAAAGTCAACACACTTTGCTATTTGCTCTTTAAAGTGGTTGTCTTCCAGAAAATCAATTCTTAATGTACTTGTTGCTGATGCCTGAGAGGGTTTGTGCAACTGTGAACTCTGATATAACATTGCAAGCATATGAAAGGTTATTTGAGTATAACTCTACGGCTTCTTGTGTTCGAAACAGACATGTACCTTGTTAATATTTTTACTTGGTTGAAAGGTGGTCATTTGTGTAAATTTGATAGTAACTTGTCTTTCAATTCCCCTGGTCTCTTGAAGCTCGTGTTTCTTGCAGATTTAATTCATTATAAATAACCTTTTTTGACTGTCTCTATTTCCATTCTACCTTTTCTCTCTTATAATTTTTATTAATTTAAGTTAACACTTTCACCCCTTTCATTCCTTCACTTCTTCACCATTTGACAGATTGGGGGCAGTGGTGGTCAACCTTATGTGCTATCTCAACAGTTCCTGACCAGTGTTTCTAAGTCTCCATTTCCATCTAATGCTGGAAAGAGGGCTGCTAAACTTTCCAGCTGGCTTCATGAAAGAGAAAAGGACCTTGTGGAAGGAGGGGTTGATCTTACTGCGGATTTGCAGTGTGGTGACATTTTTCAGTTGTTTGCTCAAGTTTCTTCGGGCGAGTTGTCCATTTCTCCATGCATGCCAGTTGAAGGAGTGGGAGAGACCGAAGACCTAAGAAGCTTGAAACACAAAAATAAGGAAGATGAATTTTGTGATTGTGATAGGGGCAAAAAATTGAAATCACTGGCAGATAGTGAACTCTTTTCTCGCAGAGAAAAGGGCTTTCCTGGTATTGTGGTGTCTCTGCATCGTGCAGCAATGCAAACCATTAATTCTCTAGACTTGCTCAAAGATGGGGAGACTTGTAGCGGTGAACTTCGTTGGAATGATATGCTCAATTCTGGTTTGGGTCAGGAAATCAGCTGGAATACATCTTGTCACAACAATGGGCAGGAAATTCTGAATTTTGGCAGCACTATCCCCACAGCAGCATGGCCCAGCATGGCACCTTGGGAGGCTATGACATGCTATTTGGAATATCTGGTGCCAAAACCTTATGATCGAAATCAAATGAATCCTGATGTCTTTAGGACCATTTATGCTGCTATTCAGAAGGCTGGTGACCAGGGTTTGAGCATGGAAGAAATTTCCCAAGTTACAGGTATGCCAGTTGCTTCAGGCCTTTTCTTTTCTCCCTATCTTGTGGCTTTTTACTTCAACTCTGAAATGCACAACATTTTTCCATAAGCTCTGCTGAATATTTCAAGTCTTTCAGGAGAAAATATGCATATACAGATAATTGATGTGCTCCAGACATTTGGACGAGTTTTGAAGGTCAGTTTTACTTTTGACCATGGAGAAATTCTTTTATTCTAATTAAAGAAATTCTAAGATGGTGTACCTGCAACAGTGCACTTAGCTGGGGGTGTTGCAATTTTCAATACATCTTCTTGGGGTACCTTCCACTTTCCCCATGTCTGACTTCTATTTTGTTATTTTAATAGAATTTTCTCAAACAAGAATAGCCAGTGTTTAGATGGCAAATGTGAGAGTTAAATATCTTGGTTTGAGTGGCTGTGGGGTGATTTTTGCTCTGAGTTTATGCCAAATCCAGTGTCATCACCAAGTAGTTTCCCATAGTCCTTGTAAAAGACTGGGGAAACAGGTTGAGGTTGCTGACAACATGCTTGCGCACAAACACATTTATATCCTGGACTTTATGTCATAAACTCCCTTAAATTTCATTTATCAACTCAGGCCAGGTTTGGTGGCATAAACTTTAACTCAAGAAAAATTATAACGTGCTGCATTTTGTGCAGGTCAATGCTTATGAATCTGTTCGTCTGGTTGATGCATTATATCGTTCCAAGTACTTCCTGACCTCAGTGGCTGGTTCTCGTCAAGATCTGACTGCACATTCAGTGACAAAGTCCTTGGAGAGCATTGATGATGGCCATCTAACTTTGCAGCCTGAAAATTATGTAGTTGCTACTAGTTCACAAAGGGAAGTGGTCATGGATAATCATGATGTGCACAAAGTTACCATTCTTAATCTTCCTGGAGAGTTTGCATCTTTGAATGAAACCCAAAATAGCATTGCACATGAAAGTCATTTACAAGAAAATTTAATTTCACCAGAACAGGTTATTGACGGTGAAACCTCATCTGGTGAGATATGTATGCCAATATTGCCATGGATAAATGGAGATGGGACTATGAATAAGGTTGTCTACAATGGACTTGTACGTCGTGTTCTTGGTACTGTGATGCAAAATCCTGGTATAACAGAGGTATGCTGCCTTTTCAAATGTACAACATTTCATTCATTATCAGACGTACTCTTTCCAGCATAGAATGTTATTCTAAAAAATAAATATAAACAATAAGCAGTGAATGTTGCTGATGCTTTGGTAATATCATAATGTCATCAAAATTTTAAGGTTCAAGTATGATCCAATACCTCTTGTGATGTAAATTTAGCCGTGTGCTATAACTGTCAGCAAAAATACCTAGAAAATTTAATATATATGGAGTTTGCTTCTCAAAGTAACTTTTGATTTTGTCAACTTGCATGTATTTGTACTTTATGCAAATTTGTTTAATTTCAATATAACTCATAAAATGTTGGATATCCGTTTTATGTCTTACATTTCAGTTCAAACTCAAGTATTGGTTTTAAATTGTTGGACAACCAAGTTTCATTTTTATGAGATGTTAGTGAAATTTTTGAGACTATTATTTGTTTTTGGTCTGTTTGCTGCAAGCTTGAACAAGTTGCTCCTTTCAGAGATTGTTCATCAAGGTTTTATTTTCTAACATGTGCCGTAGGGACACATGTTAAACCCAACAAATGGTGGCTCTTTACTTCAATCAAGAAACATCTGAATGCATTATTGCGGATTATTGGAATTTAAACCTTTCATTTACTTTCATTAACATGTGCCCTTGAAGCACATGTTAGAATTTGAAAGACTCATTTCTCTTCACTTTCTCTCACTTTTGTCGTAATTATTTTGGCAGGAGAATATTATACTCCATGTTGATGTATTAAATCCCCAGGTATGCTATTGTATTTGTTATCGCTAAAGTTTTTTATTATGTTCTCTGATTTCTAAAATGTCCCATGTCAGGTTAAGAATTGTCCCCCCATCTGTAATTGATGAAATGGACTCTTTGATTTTAAAAAAACTCTCTACAGATTTATCTTCTGCTAGGATCAGTATTTATGCACTCACAGCTTTGCTGCAGCGCCCCCCCCCCCCCCCCCCACTATTCCTCTATGTAACTAGGCTCATTGGAAGGTCTTGAAAATCATACGATTTTACAAACTCTAAACAGCAAGTAACAACAACAACAATAATAATATATTCATGTAATTATGCTAGGAATTAATCATTTTTCTAGCAACTATTGTAACCAATTAATTTTATTGTTAGCCGAAGATATATAATTTAATCATGCTTGTGTTTATGAACTGATATTGTGCTCATGCAAAAGAAAGCTTGGCTACACTTAATCAAAAAAAAAAAAATAATTGTTCCATGCAGATGAACATTCTTGGGTATATCAGGTAAATCTACGGTATAAGGTTTAATCAAAGTAGAATTAGATTAGGACTTTCACAACACCAAGGTTATATCAGATCATGCAACTCATGCCTCTGAACCATGTTTGGATTATAGGAAAAGGATAGAAAGAGGAAGCAGTTTTTTTTTTGGGACTGGCAGCATATAAGTCTAAAATAGTCCAAATGTCCTATTAATTACTGATTCAATAACCTATTTTACCAAGATCTCAACCATGATTTTTAGCGTGTTTTGAATTGTTAATACTGTTTTGAATTGTAAAATCTTATGATTTTACGATTCGATGAACTTTTTTTTAATAACCATGCTTCTAAGAACATGAAAGTGTGTCTCAATACCATCTAATATTGCTCAGGAACATGTTTTCCTTATTTAGCATCAGTATGTCAAGATGACATACTTTTAGCTTCCATAATCTTTTTTGGGGGGAGAACGCAGTATGCATATACTAGCATGTTCAGGCCTTGTGTTGTTTTAGCCTTAGCCTAATGAAATTGCTAGCAAAGAAAGAATGAAATAAATTTTGTACTAATGTCCTCCGTAACTTTTCCATGTGTAAATCATAGCTGAAGCGAACATTTAATTATTGTTCTGTAATATATATGTTTGCTCATATTTGATGGGGTCAGTCGTGTAATGATTGTTGAAGTTGGATTTGTCAAAGGTAAATGGCCTTGTTTTCCCCCCTTCATATGTTGCCGTTATAAGAGGGTTGGACCTGACAGATAATTCTGAAATGTAACTTGTCATCATGAACGCATCATTTCTATTATTTTGACCCAATTCCATTATGAACATGAATATATACAACTATTTGGTGAAATATTTTTGTGCGATATATGCATCATTGATGTTGTGTATTTCTAATTGTTTTTGTAGAGTTGTAGAAATCTACTGGAGTTAATGATTTTGGATAAACACCTCATTGTGAGGAAGATGCACCAGTCTACATCAAGTGCCCCCCCTGCCTTACTGAGAACTCTCCTTGGGAATAGATTCAGAGAACCAAAGTTGGTATACCGCGAGCATTTCTTTGCCAATTCTATGAGTGCAGCCCTGCTGTAGAGCAGCTTCATGTATTGTTTTTCAGTATTTTAGGGAGCAGCCTCCAGTTTTCTTTCGAGAGGCACCAAACTAGATGGGTGTAGGTAATGGTATATAAAGTTTCACTACACAGGATCTGTAATTTAAGGATTATATCTTGTGGTGAAATTGCAAATATCTGTACAGTATGCTGTTTTTAGGTGTTTTATACGGCTCTGGATTCCAGCAATCATTCCTCTATGCGGAAACGACATGAAGTAAAGAACCAAAGATTATTAGCCAAGGTCTTCGCCTTCGCATGGCTGAATGCCTGATTGCTTGCCGGGGGGTGCACAATTATCAAGTGTGGTCCATCCAGCTTCCTTTCGTTATTGACAGCCACCCAAATCTCTTGCAGATTATCTACGTGTGGCAATCACAACCCAGCAAGTTAGTAAAGTGAATAGTTTGTCTTTGCTGCTTTAGATTGTAGAGATTTGCAGTGGTTGGCTGGGAAGCTTAATCTGACACGATGAAACCTATGCTCAAAGTGGTTAACCTGCATGAACTCTACTTGTAATGATTGCAATTATTGTTTCCTGAACTGCAGTTTCGGGAATTGAATTTTGATGGGTATATAGAGGATATTTCAATCCTTATATTATTAAATTTTATTTGGGTTTATTTGTTGAGATTGATTTAATTATTACTGAGTATTTTATTTAGTAGGTTATAAACTTAATCATTTGTTTTAGTTAAAGGTTTTAATATTTGTATGATAATTTATTTTCCTCTCATCTTCAGCTATTTTCTTTCACTTCTTCTGCCCATTTCTTTTAATTCGGCTTTTTAATTCGCTTATTCTTTTTCATCTCGGATTAGCTTTGGTACTATAGCATAGGTTTTTAATTGTTTTTACAATTAAATAATCTATGAACTTGTTTGTATTCTCAAAAATTCAAAACATATCTAAAACCCTAGATTTGTGAGAGTTCTCATCAAATGTGTCTTCTGCCTTTCTTTTTTTAGGGAAAAAAAACACCCAGCTTCAGAACCAAAATTTGTAGAAAGATCAAAACTTTTGAAGGCCTACGAAAGAAACCACCGAATGGTTTTGTCTCCGAGCATTAGGCTTGTTGCTTGGCTTGCCGCGCCGTTCTCTCTCCGTTGACCACCTCGAAGATTCTGCCAAATCTGTACACGTCTTATTTCCTACCAATTCATTTGCCAGTATGGGAGTTATAGCCAAATATTTTGAGTGAGAAATATTTTTGGGAATTGAACAGGGAAAGTCTTTTTGCCAGTTATACTTTTATTTCTAATTGTCTTTCATATTGATTAAAAAAAAAAAGGAGAAAAAATCGTGAAATAAAAGTGAAAATTGAAAAAAGAAGGAATGAAAAAGAGTATGTGACGGTAGAGATAAAAAGCGAGTAACAAAAAAAATGAAAAGAAGAAAAGAAAAGTGATTGAAGTCATCGTCAACAACTTGAATGATCCGAAAATATTCATCCACGATTAAATTCAATAATTTAAATTTTGGTCAGGAAAGTACTTTACTCTTTAATTAATTAAATTTTATTTATTTAATATTACACTTATTATTCAACTTATTATTGATAGTGCCTGTTATACCCGGAAAAAAATCCAATCTTGTAAACTTTTTTATTATATTTTTATCTATCAACAAAATTTCATCATTGGTATTTATAACATTCACTCCTCTTTGTTAATTGTGATTCTATGCTAAACTTGTGGGATGTTGAAATTTGTATTTGATCTAATCATTTGCACTCAAGGATTTAACATGCTTAAGAATTTCCTAATGTATTATGTTCTTAAATAATATCTATATTAAAAAAAATAGAATTAGCTTTATTTTTGCAATGTGATTTTACTTGCAAGAATTGTATGTAATCTTAATTTTATTTCTAAAATAATGTTGGAAGCATTTGTGTATTACTCATCTAATGTCTAACTCTGTATCTATAAATACCAAACCCAAGCCTTAATGATGTCTTAAAGGACATTCAAGGAGAACTATAACTTATGCAAACTTAAATGATCAATTTGTCTAAAAGAGTGGAACCATTAGAGATTTTTTAAATGAGGCACTTAAATAGCATAAAAATTTACTGCAATAACCATTAAAAGCAAGTTGATCGAAGACACCATCGATATGAATATCATTTAGGTTACTCTAACTAGTATAACCCTAATGAGCGAGTTGAGACCTAATAAAATAAAGGTCTTTATTTTTTACGGTTATCATTACCCTTGGATTTTTAATAGGTGGATTAGTGGTAAGGATAACTTCTTTGATTGATACAACTTATCTGATAATAAGAGAGTAAGTTTTGTCAAGATGAAGCTCATTAGTGAAGCCTAGTTTTATCAGGAAAGTGTTGAGGATTGTTTAGAGATGAGAGATAAATCTTAAGAAACACTTGCCTCAATCTTATAGAAAAACAATAATAAGAGAGTCTGATGTGTTTACTTTAGTTGTAAAGGAAGTTTTATGAGACTCTCTAATGAAACTGTTTGAGGAGGTGAGTGTAGTGTTAAAAAAGTTTCTAGATAATTGTCCTCTGAAAATCCCAAATTCTTTGTCTCCAGTGTTTGACATCCAACATGTAATTTATTCTGAGTGACATATTGAGCTCCTTGATTCTTTATCCCCTACACGTGATGAGGAAAATGAAGATAATCATAATTTACTAGGTTGTGTCCAAACTATATCTATTAAGGCTTGGAATAGTCTCTGTTCCATTTCACAATCTCGATCATATAATGTTTATAGTTACAAATTTAGAAAGTCTATAGATTTACTTTCCATGTCTGCTCATATTAAGATGTCTTATCCAATTGAGTCTTTTGTATGTGGGTTCATAATTTGTATATTGAGATCATAAAATAAATTCAAGAAAGTAATGAACAATATAACTTTCAAGCTTATTTATATAAGTACCACGATGCACTTAATGTTAGAGATTATTTTATGATACAGATTAGACCTGAATGATATTCTTTATAAACAAATCATAAATTTCAAGTGAGTAGTGCTAAACCATTTAAAGTGTCACAAATGATTGAATAAATAGTTATGTCATTAAATTGCTATCAAGCTTTGATAGTGAGTCTTGACAGATAAAAGCTTCTTAGTGCCAAGATTCCAGCATCCAGGACATACCAGGCTATAGAGGTTCTTGTCTAGCTTATTTCCCAGATAGACCAAGCTCCCATAAAAGAAAGGGGTATAGGCTTGTCATCCCTCTTATGCTTTCTCTATTTTTTCTATTAAAGGAGGATAACAAGCAGGATGGCTCCATGTCCAGTCTAATATGAAAGACCTCGTTGTATATGAAACACAACCTATCCTTGATGCTATTTTTGATACCCCTACCTCATTATCCTTATTATTGGAAAAAAGAGAGCATATTAATGCTATTTTAAATGTACAAGTTGTTTTTACTAGGATGTTGAAATTCCGTAAATCCTATTTCATGGACTAGATGACCAGTTCAACCATATTTTTATTGGTCATCTAGATTGTCTTTGGACTCGTGAAATCAATCGATTAACTTTAGGTCAGCTCACACATAATTAAATTGAAAACTCAAGTTAGGTAAGGAGCTGGATCGGGAGATTTCAAGATTGATTCGCTTGACCAAGTTTAATAACAGTGTCAAAAAAATATCCATGCTTTTGACATTATTTTTTACGTTTAAAAAAGTTTGATTCGATTTACTTAGAGCACAGGGCAATGACCTAGTAATTAGAAATAAAAGGGAGGATGACATTATGCATATGAGAGGATATCAACCCGGGATGCTCATTCAAGAATTGCAAGTTTTGTGGGCACCTTTCCTTATTGTTAATATCACTGAAGAGTTGGTTTGCCCTACATTGTAATTTAGTTGTAGGGATTAGTCTCCCACACCAATAGTCTGATTTTACTCAAATCAATGCTTTCAGATGCCGAGAGAAGCATTTATGCTGCTTTTGGATGATGGGTTTGTAGTTGTTTTTTATCAAATTAAAAAGCTGTCTTTCCTACCTTTTTGCGCAAACACAAAAATCTCTAAGGTTCTTTATATATCAATAGATTTTTAATTAGATCCGTAGTTAACATAATTATATTATAAAAAATTAACATAACTATAAATTAATCATGTAAAATCTTGTGAATTTCTACAAAATCATCAAATTCCTTAACATCCCCTCCTTTTACTTCACATGAAACAAATATTATAAGCTTGTATGTGTGTGTGTGTGTCTAACCTAATCAAGATGAAAAATAGATAGTGACTTTAAATAGATGTGACTTTAATTATGATTGCTTTTATAAGTTGAGACTTTTTAAGATTTTTCTTGTAAATCTAAGTGTTTTTATGGTTAATGGGCTAGGGGATTCACCTATACCTAAATTAACTTTAACTCTTTAAGAATTAGTTTTTTTTTTAACTTTCAAGTCTTTATAGTAATCTTAAATCTTAACTAAGTTTGCACCCAATTTTGATTTAGACTATTAATTTTTATTCACTTCACTTGAGTTTCTAGATTTTACTAGATTTGGGGCACACGATCCATCACAGGCCAATAAAAATTTTTTGACGTAAAACAAATGCTAAGAAAAAAATTTGAGACCCGAGTCATTGATTTAATTGGTAATTTAAATAATATGAATAAAAAAGTAAATAAACTATAATAAATAAACTAACAAAAAAATGCAATAGAAAAAAGGTAAAAAGGACCAGACCCAAGCCCATTCAGCGTATAAAACAAAAATCAATGTTGAAGGGCAAAACTAATATTTTTTCTTAAAAAAGCAATAAAAAAACCCATTAAATCAGGTTAACTCGCAAAATCTGTGACCATAGCTATAAAATTGAGATAATCTCATAGAAAAAAGTAAGAAAAAATTTCAAAAATCAATTTATAATAATTCAAATGAGAACATGATAACTCCATAGAAAGAAAAATGAAAAAGAAAAAGTTAAAACTCAATCTCTAGCAAATAAAATGTTATGGGTTGAAAATCAAGAAAATATATATAATTAAAAAACAGGTCCAAAAAACTCGATTTGAGCCCACCCGGGTCAAGACGCAAAATCTTTGACCCAATTATGATAGCAAGGCAACCACATTTGAAATCAAATTGAATAAAATCATGAAGCTCAATTATGACAACCCAATGTTGAAGGACGTAAATAAAAGATCAATTTCTAACAAATAAAATGTGAAATGATAAAATTGAGATAAATAAATTTAAAAAGAAAAAAAAAGATATTCATGTGCTGCAATATTTTTAAAGAAGTAAGAAAAATTTAAGATTAAGGTAATTGAAAGAGATTGTCGTACTCTCAGATTGGCAACACAGAATGCAAAACAAAAAAAATACTATAAAGCGAATATCACATGCTTATATCTAATCAATTGATTTAATTTAATTGAAAAAACAAAAATCCTTTTAGAAAAGCTAAATTTAACAAAGACACAAAAAAAAGACCAAGGCAACCCGTGTTTTTTTTATATATATAAAAACTAAAAAATCCCACAGAAGCGAAAAAAAAAGCAAGAAAATATTTGAGGATAAAACCGTAAAAAAATAATCTTAAAAAGAGAAAGAAAATCAAGCAAACCTTGGTAAATCTTTTAAACCCAAGTTAGTCTCTTAAACCTGCAATTCATTAAATTCCAAATACAAACTCAAGCAAGAAACTCATACTCGATCAATTTAATATTGAAGGATAAAATAAATAAATTAAATTAAATTAAAAAAATAAAATTCCTTTTAAAAATTCTAGATTTAGCAATGGCTAATCTAAAGTTTTTTTTATGGTCAAGGGCAATGTCATCAAATCACTATTCCAATGAATAGTGATTTGTTTCTAGAGGCATATTAAACCTCATTCTCCTTTATTGTTTTTACTAGATATGTTGCTCACGCGTCACCAAGGCTTGAGAAAAACAATTTGATGTAAAAAAAGTGCTAGGATAAAAAAAATCCAAGCCTCGAGTCATTGATTCAAGTGGCAATTTAAATAATATAAAAAAAACAATAACAATATATAAACTGACAAAACAAATCAACAAAAAAAGATAAAAAAAATCATATCTGAACCTATCAACAAACAACTTAATGTTAATCTAATAGAAGAAAAACCACAAAAAAAAAGTAAATCTTAAAAAGAAGAAGAAGAAAACATTAGTTTAAAAAAGGGGGGAAAATCAAGAAAACCCAAACGAACCTCTTAAACCTGGTTTAATCTTAAGAACTTGCAACTCATTGAATCATTGATCAAAGTTCAATCAAGAAGTTTAATTGTCAACCGATTTAATTTTGAAGGATGAAATTGTTGAAAAACTATTAATAAAAAAAACTTGCAAAATAAAAAAAAGCACTTTTTTATTACGTTAAAGTGGTGTTCTTGAATTTTTAAGGGGTTGGCTAAAAAATCTAGATGGAGAGAGAGAGGGGGGGGGGAGGTGAAAAAGTTTTATGTATAAAAGTGATTTTTATCAAAGTTTTAAAACTTGACTAGAGGTTGACTCAGGTCAAGACGTGGGTCACAGGTTCGAAGGGTCAACTCGGGTTGACCATTTTTTTTAATGAATCAAAATAACCTTATTTTGACCAAAAAAAGTCAACAGGTTTTTTACCCGATTTTATCTTTGGTCAACCCGGGTTTTGACCGGGTTAGGTCTACTCAATTCTTCCATTATTTTTTTTAGACTCGGTCTGGTTTAGGCTTTGAATTGGCCAGGTCTTATGTCGACCTACTGAGTCAATCTAGGCTTTATAATTAGAATTATTATAATATTATTAATTTTAATACTCAATATAAACTAAAGTATAAAAAATAATATCTATTTTTTTAATATGTAAGTTTGACAGTAATATATATTAGGGGTAAATTATATATTTATTAATATTTTATCATGTCTTGTCTATCATAATTAAATAGAATACAGAGACAATTACTCTATTTTGTACACCACTACCAAATATAATTCTATCTCTATTTATTTTTATTTCTACTATCTTTGTCGCTTATGTTCCGAGACAGTAACCAAAAGTTACCTTATATTACTTTATTCTCAAAAGAGAGGAAGTCCCTATAGAGTTGGACTTGAATACAATACCTGAATACATATTTATTTTAGTCTATGATAATTCAATAGACTTAAAAAAATAAACATATCTTTAATAGTTATACATATATCTAAGAGACACTTTAGAGAACTAAAATAACACTTTGAATGAAGTCTTCAAAATTAATTTCAATACTCTCCTTTAATTTTGAAAGTCTCATCACTCTTAAAACATGGAATCATCTTGTCATAACTTACTAATAGCATCTCATTGTCATCTCTTTAATCTTCCTTCCTTAGAAAATAACATTTGCTTAAACATGGTTTACTTAAGCCCATTTTTCTCTTTTTATGGTGGCTGTCATTTTTCTCTAGCAAAAAATCTTTCTTCTAATATTTGAATTTTCAAGTGGCCATTTTATTTTGGCTCACTCTCATTAGCTTCCTGCTTTTTTCTTGTTATGGCTTTTTGGCTATTTTCCATCTTTTTTAGAAAAAGCTTTTTTTTTTTCATGTGTTATCTCCTTTGTATCACACTATCTTTTGTGCAATGATTTGCTAGCTTGCATTTAGCCTCTCTCTTAGGCTTGTTCTACCTCTCTTGATGCAAGATCTCAATTCTCTTATTATACATTATCACCTTGCACCTCTAATTTTTCGTATTTAGATGTAACTTGTCCATCTACTCTCTCTTAAGATTTTCTCCTTGCATCTACACCCATGCTTTAATTTCTTAAAATGCCTACTAGATCGAATTAATTCTAATACCATGTTAGAAATAATGAGGGGGAAATGGTAGGGAATGAAGTCTTATACATCTTAAAACTTGGATTGTGACTTGGATTGTGTTGGTGATGCTTGTTCCAGGTCTTGGCTACCTCCTTTGCACTTTAAATTATTGTCTTGTTATTATTTCTCTTAGCTTTCACACATTTCATTAGCTACTATCTTTGTTTCATGCTTTATAAGTTATTGTTGCTTCGTTTTTTTTCTTTTAATCTTTAAAGTGTTCTATTTATACCATTATAATATATTTTTTCTCCTTTAGTCTAATTAGACAACTACATTGCTACCAATATTTCTTGAATCTTCATCTTTAGAAGATCTTTCTTGCATTTGTCTTGGCCACTCCTCTTATCATGGCTAAGTAATTGCATCTTTTATAATTCTTTTATTTATGATAACTTTTAATATCTTCTTTCATTTTTTTAATTGTTACATTGTTGCTATAATTTTCTTTAATTATTGTCTTTGTCTAAATATGACTACTCTTGGCTAGATCATATCTATTTATTCCCTAATTATTTCTAACATGGTATTGGAGCTAGTTCAATATAGTTGAATGTTGGGAAATTAAAATAAACGTATAGACAAGTGACATCCCAAAAGAGAAATGGAGGTGCAAGATGATAAAGCTCAATAAGAGAATTAAGAACTTGCATCAAGAGAGATGGAAGAAGAAGAAGCCTATGAAAGAAACTAAGTGTAAGTTGATAACTTTTTGTATAAGAGATGAGATGTGATACATGCATGCATTTAATTAAGTAAATCAAGAATCATTTGTATCAATAAATGCAAAAGAAGAAGAAGAATCATTAACAATAACCAAATACTAAACAAAAAAAATTGAGAGATAAATATAGATTGAGATGTTTAATATTGCAACATGGGCTATGAATCAAATTGTGTTTAATAATTTTGTTTCTTATAATCAATATTATATTTAATCAAACAATATTAAAAATAGACATAATTAGAAAGTTGAGAGATAAATGTGAATTTAGATATCTGGTTTCAAAACATAAGCAATTAACTCGGTTGTATTTAATAACTTTGTTTCTTGGAATCAAATTTTTATTTAATAAAACGATAATATAAAAAAAAACCCATAAAAAAGAGATCGGATAAAATGAAAGATTTTTTTTTTTTGTAAAAAAAATGATGTAATCTTATCCACAAACTACGTAAAAGTAAATAATATTCTATTAAAAACATCATAAAAATCTGTTTAATTTATTTATTTTAATTCGAATGCCCATTAGGTCAGGCACCCCATACATACACTTAATCAATTTATTTTAACTAATTTATAATTAAATAAAAAAATAAAAAAATAAAGTTAAAAAAAGTAGACACTTGAACCTTGGTGACCCAATAAGCCTAACACATTTATAGAAAATGGCACATATATGGGCCTACAAGGATAAGCCCTGTGCGCTTGGCCTTTTTTTATTCATAAAAGGATGGATAGTATGCCACCCGTCCTTATATTTTTTAAAGAAATAAAAGCAGACAGTGTATTATCTACTTATTTAGAATCCGACCACATAACAGTGGCTGAAAAACTCAAGGGGCTATTTTTTGATCTAAAAATCTATTTTCAGCCAATCTTTACCTAAAAAACAACAAATAAACATTCTTAGAACATGAAAAAATTAATTTATAAAAAAACCAAAAAACAGCCCAAAAACACAAAATTAAATTGATAATTTTTTTTTTCTCTTTCAACCTCAACTATCTTTTCAAGCGGGATAAATGTTCAAAAACACCCCTATGAGACCTCATTGTTGAATGGAACTTGTTGATAGTAAAATTAATTTTTTTTATTGTCTAGAAGTGACAAATAAAATTTTTTATCTTTCTTTTACCATAATTTAATGACTTTTTCTTTCCACACTCACATCTAATGGATTAAAAAATAAACAAAATGAATTATTAGAATAAAATTAAAATTTCAAAAACTATAGGGATTGGAAAAGAAAAAAAAAAAGGTTAACTTAAAAGTACCTTTTCACTTAAATTTAAGATTGGCCATGATATTTTTTCTTGTTTTACATTTGGTCTTTTTTGTGGAATTTTTTTTCTTTAAAAGTTTTGAAAATTTAATTATTAATTTATTCATAGATGGCTGCAATTAAAAAAAATGTTTGAAGATAAAATTTATAAAAAAACTATAGTACTATAAATTGCTATAAAAATTATTTTAGTATATTTTATAATTGTAATTATAATGCAACGAAGAACAGTTGCATGGCTAATGATTCTCAAGGTCAAGGCCATGCATAGTGTAATTAAAAGTCCTCTACTATAATCGGAAGTGAAACTGTTACAAGAGCCTAAAGATACGTGCAAAAAAGCTTTGCACAAAGAAGGACAAAAACCAATATGGAGAAGACTTTTGAGGGGTGTTTGGCACGGTTCAACCCAAGTTTTTAAAATTATTTTTATTTCAAATTAAATTATTTTTTTAAAAATAAAATAAAAATATTATTTTAATATATTTATTTTAAAAAAATACTTTAAAAATTAAGGAGAGTTAGTGCGTTAAAAATCGAACTCCATTGACACAGGAAAATTCAACCACTTTTAATATTTTTGATATTAGTGGATGAGAGTGATTTAAAAATAATAAAAAAATATCATTTTAAAGTAAAAAAGTAAAAAATTTTAAAGTTTTTTAAAAGTATTTTTAAAATATAAAAATAAATATAATTTTTGTGGTTGATATTGAAGAATATTAGAGGGAGAACTTATAAGTGAGTCGCTCGCTCACTATTCTTTTTCTATATTTCTTTGGTTCAAAAAAGAAAAGGAGAGAAAAAAGAAATTAGATAAGCACTAACTACAAGAGTATGTCCTTCGATTATTTGCTTCTTATTTTATGATTGACTTTTCATTTCTTAAAGTCACTCTTCAATCTAATCAAGCCACATGCTTTGACCACCAAAGTCTATTGACCCATCTCCACACGTGTACGGCCTACAGTCCATACCCCTCCAGCCTCAAATTCGACAGCTACGTGTATGGCCGAGATCACGCACATGCATCATTCCCTCTGCTTATCAGGCTACACTGAGTCATCCTCCTCCTTGTCCTCCCCTCTCCCTCTTTAACTCTGCAAGAACCCAGGCTACAGTCACTCAATTCATCGAAAGAATGAATTTTTAAGTAAAATTAAGAAAACCCATAAATCTTCGGTTCCAACCCAATCCAATCCATGGCAGAAAATGCAGCTGCTGCTGCTGCTGCTGCAGCCTCTTCGCCTAAACCTCTCCCTTCTCCGAATACAATTATAGACCCATCGTCACAACCACAACCACAACCACAACAAGCAGCAACCTTGACGAACACTAACACGACGAACTTAACACAGACACAGACACAAAACCTATCCAATTTACCTCAAAACACACATATCTCTTCCTGTCCTTCACTGGACCACTCCCAAATCTCCTCTTCGCCTTCTCTCCAACCTCCACAACAGCAACAGCAACAGCAACAGCAACCGGTTTTGCAGCAACAACCGCAGCAGCAGAATGTCACCGCAATTTCAGGCTATCAAATCCAACAAACCCTTCAAAGATCTCCTTCCATGTCACGCTTGAGCCAAATTAACCAACAACAACAGAACCAATACGGTGGCGTTTTGAGGCAGCAGCAACAGGGCTTATACGGGCAAATGAATTTTGGTGGGTCTGCTTCAATTCAACAGAATTCGCAGCAGAATCAACAATTGGGTGGTGCCAATTTGTCTCGCTCAGCACTTCTCGGCCAGACTGGCCTTCCTATGTTCACCGGCGCAGCTGCTGCCGCTCAGTTGAACTTGCCCTCACAATTGTTGGCTTCAGTAAGTGTTTGATTGGTTTAAAGTTACCACTTTTATAGTGTTTTGCTTACGAAGTCGCTGTTTTTGGTTAATGCGTTTGTTGAACATAATTGTTAGTGTAATTTGTGCTCTCGATACATTTGTTAGCGTTGGTAAGAATTATGGATGTTTTTTGTTGTTGTTGTTGTTGATGATGATGATGTTTTATGTATTGGTGTGAGTTTGTCAGAAAATTTCAATGGATTATGTTAGTGATCTGCTTTGGTTTTCAAAGGCAGCAATTAAGATTGTTTTGTTTTAGGAGTTTTTTTTTAGGCAGTTCATGAGTCAAATTAGTTTTGATGAGGGTGTTTCAGAGTTACTAATTATAGGGTACTCAACAATATGCAGTAACGATAGTGATCTATTCATTGAATTTGTGGCGCAGTTGTTTGGCTAGGTAAAGGCTAGGTTTTTTTTTTTTTTTTTCAAGTTGAAAAATTATATTAGTATCGATCAAATTATTGTTTATTGCTATTTGGGATATGAAATCTACTTATTGTAGTGCTTAGTACTTACAGGTGACAAATTACTTGAAATTTTTTGCTGGATGTCAGTGGTATATGAAAATCATTTCTACGTGATGATCAATTGATAGTATATTACTGTTTAAATACTTAAATTTTAAAAGGATATCCAATTACATAATATTTCTGAGCTCAACGAATTGAATTCAGCGGATGATAAGCTTAGAAAACAGTGTGCTTCTTTTTAATCATTGTATGATCGAGTAGTTGATTGGATCAATAGAATCTGTTGCTTCCGTCTCAAGCTGATTATTTAATACATTTGTGATTAAGCCAGAAAAATAATATAAATGATCAGATTAACGATTTTTTCTAAAACAATTGCACTTTTGGATGTAGCCGAGGCAGAAAGCTGGGTTAGCCCAAGGGTCCCAATTCCATTCTGGTGATTCTCCGGGGCAGTCCTTGCAGGGGATACAAGCAATGGGAGTGATGGGATCGCTAAATTTGTCACAACTAAGACCTAGTGGGGCACTTGCATATGCTCAACAGCGAATGAGTGCAGGGTCAATGAGGCAGCAACTGGTGCAACAAAATTCGCTCACCTCTCAGGTTTGAGTTTTCTCTGATCACATCACCTTCTTCTCTTTCCAGTAACTGGATTTGATGACTCCAGTTTCTGTAAAGCTCGGTTCAAATTTTTGTAATTTCAAAATGATGTTCTTAATCATTTTTTACTTGTATAATTTTTGCTAGCAAGTCCTATTTCTCTGAAGAGTCATACTGTATAAGGCAGTTGTTTTCTTGTAAAGGGTGGTTTTTCAACCTTGGCTCTCTTATGCTTCTGCAATTTGTTTTAGTGTTTTTCATGATGCGTGGTTCTGTAATTATACTTAATAAGCATAAATGGACTTGAATGTGAGAAGTAATGTGCATTCTCATGTTATTTGGTTCTTGCACTTACATGTTGTATGGGATATACACGTACTTCTTTTGATGAATTGGTTAATTGTTTTTTCTTTCATTAAAGCACCGAGTGAATAAAACAGCATATTACTACTCACTTTAGCCATTGGGCTTTCCAAGAATCAAGTAATCCTCTTTTCTATGATCGAGTATTTGATCCTTCCTTCTGTAAGAACAGAAAAATGTTTACTGGTCATTCTCCTTTTAGTTTTGTTGTTGCAACGTGTAACTTTTGCAATCATGTGCTTTACTTTTGATTTGTGTGCATGATCATCTCTCTGAAATTGCAGGTTCAAAGCCTACAAAGAACACAATCACTGGCATATATGAACCATCAGATTTCAGGGCTGGCTCAGAATGCACAGCCAACTATGATGCAGAGCTCTCTGTCACAGCAACAGTGGTTGAAGCAAATGCCAACTATGTCTGGTCCTGCCTCACCTTCACTCCGTCTTCAAAGGCAGTCACAGGCTCTCTTGCAGCAGCAATTGGCTTCATCTGGTCAACTGCACCAGAATTCAATGGCACTGAACTCACAACAGTTATCCCAGCTGGTACAGCAGCAGCCCCAAATCGGACACCAACAACTACAGCAGCAGCAGCAGCAGCAGCAGCAGCAGCAACTACTACAGCAACAGCAACAGCAACAATCACAGCAACAGTTGCAACAAGTGTCTTTGCATCAGCAGCAGCAACATCAACAACAATCTCCAAGGATGCCAGGACCCCCAGGCCAGAAAACTCTTAGTTTGACAGGATCACAGCCAGATGCAACAGCATCTGGAACAACTACACCAGGGGGGAGTTCAAGCCAAGGAACAGAAGCAACTAATCAACTTCTCGGGAAGAGAAAGATACAGGACTTGGTTTCACAGGTCTTTTCAGCATTTCACTTTCTCTTCTCTATTCCTATTCTGTTAGCTTTATGCCATGTTTTTTCTTGTCTTCCAATTCTTCATGATAAATGTGCCATGTTTTTCATCTTTCGGGTACTCAGGTGGATTCACATGGAAAGCTAGATCCTGAAGTTGAAGAACTTTTTCTGGAAATTGCCGATGACTTTATTGATTCAGTGAGGCTTGCTAACATTCACAACTTTTTCTCCATGTGTGTGTGTGTGGCTGTATGTGAATTCCTTCAGATATAAAGATTTAGTCTCTCTCTCTCTCTCTCTCACACACACACACACACACATGACATGGCATGTTTGCGTAGTTTTCTGTGCTATTTTTTCAAAGTTTTACTGCATTTAGATTTTAAGTTTAGGCACTTCACAATATTTTTACTCTGCATTTATATGAATATTACTGATGAGTTCATGATTGAGTGTGGGGTTTTTACTGTTCATTAAGGCTTCAATGCAAGTGGGAATCGTAGCACAATGTGAGTGAAAAACAGGAAGTTTTCCTCCAGATATTTTGCCTGATTTTTAATTGTTGCAATCACTGAATCTTGCATTATAAAAGTATTGCTTGGTTGTAGATTTACTTAGAAATATATTACTGTTATAGACTGTTGAAGTTTAACCATTTTAGGTTTCAGAAGACCTTTCATTTTGGTTTTCTTTTCCTTAACTTCATCCCAATCAACAAGGAATTTTCAAAGAATTTACTTATAGTTAGATATTAAGGGCCATTGACTGGTGCAATGGTAAAATTTTATGCCTTGCAACAAAGAGGTTGCACGTTAAAAGTTGAGAGGAGCTACTTATTACAAAAAAGCTAAAGGGTTATTATCTCCAAATTAACCTTAGTGAGAGAATATATGATCAGAGAAGAAACCTTCTCCTAGTGTTTCAAAGGCCCCTTAAGAAGCTTTATTTGATGTAAAACTTGATAGTTTGAATAGCAGTATCAAACATAAAAGCTTGTTCTTGATGTCATCAAATGTCACCTTCTATGAGAACCTTCATTAATGTATGAGCAATTTCCTTAATTTTCTTGCATGAAAAACTTCTGTAGTAATTCTTGTGCTGTTTAACCTTCTTTATTGCATTGCTCAACTGTTCTTGTGGATAGCCCCCTCATTTAGGATGAATTTTGATATGGTCAACTACTCAGGTTTTGTGGCGAAGCGTGAAAACAGTGGTCAATGGTACATGCATTCATTTCAATATGTAGGTACATGCATTCATTTCAATATGTAGACTACTCAAATCCTACTTTGTAGTTTTCTGAAATGCAATATGCTGTATTGTTTTTACTCCTTTTGGTTCTAATGGTCCTACACACTCCCTAAATTAGTGGAAGAAGTCTTCTTTTGTTCATGGATTAGCAATAGAACTGGTTCGTTCAGGTAAAAAAAAAAACATGGATAAATTATAAATCATGTAGGATAAGCAATTAAATATTGCTTGGAGTTTTTGGTTGGATCTGCTCTATCCTGAGAAATGTAAGCCTATAATTCATGGTATTTTTATGAGTAGTTATTGCATTCATGATCATGTTATTACTGTTTAACTTGTCTACCAAATATTATGCAATAACATTCGTGGAGGATGAATTAACTCCTTTACTTTCAAATGTTTGTTAGAGAAACTTATTTCTGCTATCAAAATGCAGGTGACTGCATTTGCTTGCAGTTTGGCTAAGCATCGGAAATCTTCAACTTTAGAGTCCAAAGATATATTGCTGCACTTAGGTTTGTGCTTCAACATATAGTATTTGCATCAGCAATTTTATGTCATATGTTGGAACATTGATATGTGGCGCACAGATTTAGTCTTTGGTTTTATAGAATGCTCTTATTGATTAGAAAGAGAATGAGGGTAGAGTATCTGATTAAAAAAAGTAGGAGCTGCGCAAGTGGTTGTGGAACATGCATGGTGAGCAATGAGTGAACTCCAGTTGCTGTAAGGCTTACCAGTGGTTTCATGTAATCCATTTGACTTCATTGTTATCATATATGCTTTCTTTTGGTTTCTTATCTACACCAATGGTGTCATTGTTATCATATATGACAAGTTATTCACTGTCATGATTTGTTAATAAGAAAATAGAGAAAGGAATAATTTTTGCTTAGATGTGTAGTGAATAACTTTTGTTCAGCTGGCTGAACTTTAGGTTTCTGTCAAGAATGTTATAGTTAAAACTGTCTTTTAAAAATTCCTTGTCGTGAAAAAATCTGATTAATTTTGGTTTGTATCCTGCATGGATCATATATATAAAGGGTAATGAGTCCATTGATGAAATATTTATTTATTTTCTCAAACCAAGTTTGAACAACATTACTCGAATTTGAAAACCAGAAGTAGTCAAAATCACCGTGGCCCTTTAGGTGATTTATTATACAGGGTAGGAATTTGAATTCATATTTCCTTTTTTACTGCATAGTTTGAATGACATGGCTTGGCTCATGGGACATCCCCCCCCCCCCCCCCCCCCCCAATAAAAAAAATGGATCTATTATAGCATGCACTGCATGTTAGTTAACAATGATATTGATAAATTGCTTTTGCTTTCTTATTTTGAAGTGAAGCATAAGGAGTTTTTTTATGAGTTTGATACTTGAAAACTGAGTGCAGAGAAAAACTGGCATTTGACAATTCCTGGATTTTCATCGGAAGAGAGGAAGCACCAAAGTAAACCTGTAAGCATTTGGAATATCTGTTAATTATAGTATTTTTTTTCTTCTCATTATCAATGTCAAATAACTTTATTAAGATGAAGTACAATGTACGTTGGATGAATCTGATGGAAGTCCAAAGTTTTGTATCTACAGTTCTTTTTATGAACTTTTGATATTTTTTAAGGTAAATTTCATAATAATATTTTTTTATCATGCAAATTATGAAGCTTATCAATTATTATTCTAGAACTTCATTTGATTTGATTATAAACCATTATAATCCTGTAACCAGTCATGTCATTTCCTACTAACACACACACACACACACACACATCTACAGATGATCATGTTGGTCATTCTTGAACCACTGCAAAAATTCATTAATATTTCATGCAAAATACATGTTGACATTGGGTTTAAAATATGCAGTTGCCTAGTGATCTCCACAAGAAGCGTCTTGATATGGTAACTACACTCTCCATATATGTTTTTTTCTTACAAACACCCCCCCCCCCGCCCCTTCTTGTGGGGTTCTAAAGCTTTTTCTTTCACTCGTAATGTTGAGTCAGATTCGTGCATTGATGGAGTCCTCTCAGCCTGAAGAAAATAATATCAATCCTAAAGAGATGATAAGACAAGGACATGGCAACCCAGCTGTTACTAATCACCTGATAAGACCTTCACCAAGTTCAGAGCAGTTGGTTTCACAGTCAACTGCTTCTCCAATGGTGCAGCAGATTACACGGTTTTAATTGATTTAGGTTTTTGTTTCTGATATGGACTCAATGCAGTTTGATTTAACTGCCTAGACTTTGCTGGTGAGAATTTAATTTCATCTTGCAATTGTGCGTGTGTGAAATTTACAGTCTGCACAAATTAGAGATTGCTCTGCATGTCCTTTCAATGCCGGTAAAACTGCTTGCCAAGAATGTAGTTCCTGGTCTCTTTGCATTGATGACAAGCAACTAACATGGGTCTAGAAAGAAAAGTAGTGCATAAATTCATCACTCATCATTTAATGCATGGAAGGATTTGCCTTTTTTGATTTTCTGATTTAGTACAATGCCTAAAATCATGTTGGATTTGCATGTAAGAATAGCTGCATGTTTTCACTGATAGAATTTTGCATGAGAGAGAGATGAGTTTCATTTATTGCAAGGTGCATTACTATTGCTGCATTTATTCAATATGTACTAGCTTCTCATGGTTTCAGGGTGATTAAATGGTATTTGCTATCACTGAAAGCATATTAGTATCTCTGTTCCTACATTGCTAAAACTTTTAAGCACTTTCTTCCACAGTTTGGATTGGTAGCAGCAAAGCTGTAGTTGGATTGGAGCCCAGCAGATCTGTAATTATATGGAGTAATCCCCTAAATGGCCGTGGAGATTGCATCAGCGGACCATCTAATTTATTATAGTTATCATTGTTGTGTATGATCATTTGATTTGGTGGTGAATAGCTCGCCCTAGTTCAAGTTCATCTAGCGGCTTAAAGAGTGCAAATGGAGGTTCCAGTTGCCTGTCATGTGTTTATTTTGCTTGTTCAATGCTGTAAGTTGACATTAAAGCAAAGTACAAGAATGGATTTCGCAAAAATTCTACACCATTGGATTTTGGGCCCCACGTGCGTCTCACGGTTTTGGGTTTTTCTTTTCATTTCTTTGGGGGTTGGGGCACTAATGAGACGGTGTAGGATTTTTGTGAAATTCATTCCTCTGCCTGCTTTCATGTAAAAGGAGACTAAATATTTCTTATGAAAAGCATTTTCTTACGTTCAGGATTTGGTGATCTCGTATCTTAGCATATTATTAGATTAATGCTTGCTGGTGAAAACTACTCAATACTCTCTAGATTGGATCTTGTTTGCACGCAAGCAAATAGGGTTAGGTGGATCTGTTCCGACTCCAAGTAGATCAAATGGCTTATTGTTTTTCACCTGAGAGAACATTGAACGTTTTCTGAAGTAAAAGATGTAATGCAATGACAAGTCATTTTCTTAGAAGCAAAGTTCTGTTCATACCGTGAGCCCTAATTTCAAGCACAGGCATTCTTTCTTAGTGTATCTGATGCTTGGTTTCTTATTTACAATCAATTTGTATACTGAAATAACCCAAAACTGGAAGCAGCAGGAAGGGGCTGATTTATTTTTATTTTTTCTTTTACTCCATTAATGTTGACAGCATTAATCATCACTTATTGGAGGTCTGCAACCTGTAATGGTTCATTTTTGAAATAGAAAGCAAGTCGATTTTTCCATCACTATACCGCACGTGGAATCGAGAGATTATATTTATGCTCATGGTAATTTCTCCTTGTAATTATTGCTGCTGATTTTGGTTAGATGAAAAGAAAAATCATGATACATTTACTTGAATCTAATTATCATATTTTCATAGACCATGTGTTTCATTACAGGGAAAAGAAGAGCAGCTGGTTAGAGGAAAATACGATATGGAAGGTGGAATCTCCAACAAGAGTTCTTTCCTTTTGCCTGGCAAGAGTACGAATGAACCTGGAGCCCATTGCCTGTAGAATCAGCACACAAATGCATAATCTTGACAGTATAGTTTGTAGTTAGCGGTTGAAATTACATAATACAGAATGTTTCACAGCTTGCAAATGAATAAAAAATAATTCGAAAAAGATCATCTAATCTTTTTAAAAGAAATCATCTCAACATTTCAACCTGTTAATTACTGGACTAATTTGTTGAAAAAGTATCAAATGCAGTCAACTAAGAAGAATTTCCTGATATTGTTGGCTTAAACCTAGGTGTGCCATAAGAAGTCGGACATGAGTGAGTAGCTCTCCACCACTTTTAAGTTGCTGGGCATGGTCTCTCCATTCGCAATGACCTGCAGCGTAAGTGAGCATTTCAACCCAAACCTCACTTATGACCTTCCACTTTTCTGCTTCCAACTTCTGCAATTGTTGAGCTAGCTTACACCCATGGACGAGCAGGTACTTGCTGCTTCCATATGCTCCAGGAATTGTTGGCGTCGTATCAATAGGAATTGCTATGGCATCTTCCAACTCCTCCTGCTTCGCCTGGAACAATGTCATGCGAGCTTCCCTTGCAGTACCATTTGATGGCTCTTTCTTTCCTACTTGGAAAAATCTCTCCACCTCGTCACTCGCATCTCGATATCTAGACCCTGAATCACTAATTCCCTTGGGAAGCATATTTGGTTTCAAGATCAGAAGATAGAACATGTAATCAGATAGTAATTTAGACATCCTTTGTTTCGAATGGAACTTCTGATCAACATAGTAGCAAAGATCAGTAGCAATGTGCCAAATAAAGAGGCTTTGGTTAAATTCCACAGACGTTGTGCACCAGCGGAATTCTTCTAGCCTTTTCATCTTCTCAAGCACACCATCCCCCCTTTGAGCTAGTAGTCTAGTACGTCGGTTCTCCTTATCTTGGAGATGCTCTATAATCTCATTCCCCTTCTCAAGAAGATTTTCGAAGATCAGATCTTTCAAATTGTCATTTATATGCTCCCAACTTACGTGCAAGTGCTTCAATGTTTCTTGATCGATTCCGATAAACTTGCTCAAACTCTTGATTGTTTTGATTGCAAAGCTAGAACTTATCAGGTTGCACTGTGCCATGGACCCTGACCACCTCTTTTCATTGGCTAAATATGCACGAAGGGAGTAAATGGCATTACCAATGGGATTACTTCGTGTGCTTGTAAACCTAGTTAACCAAATCATTGTCCAATCAGAGAAAACGAGTTGTAACATTGCATAAACCTCCAAACCAAGAGCTCCAGCTAGTAACAGATAAGTTGTAGCAACATTGATGGGTGAGCAGCGATGCTTGTCAACGAAGAATGAGAAGGAAACTAGTGTAATGAAAGAGGAGGAGAAGGTAAGGGAGCGAAGAAAAACTCCTTTTCGGGAATAAACTATGGGAGCCTTAGTATAAAGTCTATCAAAGATGAATCCGAGCTCCAAGTCTACCAACTTGAAAGCATCCTTTGATGATTGGCAAGAAATGATAGAGTGGCTGTCCTTCAGTTCAGTAAGGCTGAGGATAAGATTTTCAAAGAGATACAAGGACATCTTGAATAGATAATAAGCTTGATGAAGATAGTTGTTCCGATCAGGAATACGGTGTCCTCGCGGAACAACCATTATACTCTTTGTATCTAATCGCAGGCGAGGCGGGGTTGAGAGCAAAGAGTTTCTGATGTTCTCGGTACTTGAAGATCTGAGCGCCCAAGTCCTCTCCCCATACTTGGCAATTCCGGAAAATAACATAAAAATTGTTATAAATGAGAGGACACTGAAATCCCAAGACTTTAAGACAACATAAAAAGCCACAGAACCTTGAACTAGAAGGTTAAGCAAATGCCTCAACCACAGCTCATTGTCCTCGATGGAGAAAGCTGTGATTGTGTCTGGGCCACCAAGGTGCACGAGAAGGAAAGGTGCCCACAACGCACGAAGTGAACTGTTTTCTTTTGCAAACTGAATGTCACCCATTTCTCCAAGCTGGCTCCTGGAAAGAACACCCAAAGCAACAGTGGCTACCATGTCTGCCAGCAAGTAAGAAGACCAAACAAGAATTCTGATCCAGATTCTTGTAATGCGCTTCCTCCGAGAACCAAACATGATGAGAAGGATTTGCAGAAAAAGACTAAACAAAACCATCCCTACAATCTCCCATTTGCTCCAAAGTTTCTTGAGTTGTCCAGGAAAGTGTGGCATTTTTATAGTCATCGATCTCCACATGAAACAATCAGGTCAGCAACTGAAAATTTGTATCATGCAGTTTCATGATTAATTATATTGCTCCTAAAACGTAAGATAATAATCACGACTCATTTACATATATACAATTAAAATCATTTATTATGCTACGTACGTGACACACACACACACACACACACACATGCAGTGGGGTACTCTTCTATTCAGAATGAAACTTTACTCACCTTGAAACAATTAATTAGCAGTATATCGATCCGTGGAAGTACTTACTAGATAGCACTCATTCAACGACAAAGCATCTGTTCTTCTCTCTGCCAGATGAATTAATGAAGATTGATTTCATATTATACCTACAGACAAGCTAATTAGCACGCGCTGCATGGAGCTCACTAAAAAGACAGAAAACCATGCATTCTGTGTAAGATTGAGAAGTGCAAGTAAAGCGATTCTTATTCAATTATTCATCACAAAGTATGAACGTAGTTATTTCTTATATATATATATATATATATATAATAGTTTAATATACCAAAGCCAAATGCTAGCTAGCTCCTTTGACTGAGCTAGGCTTAGGCACGCAAAGTATAAAGCTAGATTCATTAGGAAAGTACTATATCATTCCCCATAAGATAGCAAGCAAATACACCTCTTTTTTTTTAATTAAATCTAATTTTTTTATTAATTTAATATTAAAAGATAAAATTAAAAATAAAATTTAATTATAAAAATAAGTTGAATTAACTTGGATTAATCTATCAAACTTAAATCATGAAACCGAGATAATCCCATAAAAAATAAATCGAATTTAACAAATTATAAAACTTAATTCTCGATTAATCTAATATTGAAGGATGAAATTAAAAAAAAATATGAAAAACCACAGAAGTTAATAAACTAAATTCATGAACCGAGTCATAAGAACAAAATAACTTTATCGAATACAAATCAAAATAAATATTGAAAAATGAAATATATATAAAAAAATCAATAAAAAAAAATAAATGAGCTAATTAACCTAACCTATATCTTAGGTTATAAAAAAAATCAATTAAAAAATAACAAAAAAATAAGTTAATTAACTTAATCTATAACCCGGGTTATAAAACTATAATAACCTTAAAAAAAAATTTATAAAACTTAATTTTTATTTAATTTAATATTAAAAACTTAATTTTTTTTTTTTAAATACCCAACCCTGAAACCATAAGAGGAAGAAGGTTCATAAACATGAGTGTCTCCCCATGTAAACCACATAAGACTGTATACAGACACATGTGTCAGCTTAAGAATAATAAAAGAAGACATGTTGCCTTTTGTGCAGCTAGAAATGGACTCTGCAAGGCAGCAAAAAGAGTGAGGAGCTGGAACAAGCGGTGAGAAGCTGTAGTGCCCATATTTTTTATACTTGCTCAGGAACACTAACCATTTATATAGGATTGGCATTCTCATAGACCAAAAAAAAAAAAAAAAAATCTATTCACAACAAGTGTTTTTGCATAACATAAAAGACTTTTCAAAAGAATTGAATTCGAACACGAATGCTTGTAGAAGTTCGTGTTTGTTTGTTTTTGTATTTTAAAAATATTTTTAAAGTTATTTTAATTATTTTTTTTATTTTAAATTAATTTAGTATTTTCAGATTATTTTGATGTGTTGGTGTCAAAAATAATTTTTTAAAAATAAAAATTATTATTTTAATATATTTTTAAATGAAAAACACTTTAAAAAACAATCATTACTACATTTTCGAACACCCTAAACAATCTTTGATTTTTTTTTTCATTGGTATAATTCTCACCCTGATAAATGTATATTGTATTATTTAACACCATCCTCTACAAAAAAGAAGCATGTTAATAGCTATTAGCATATTCCTAGCTTTTCTAAAGGTTTAAATTAATCTATTATATTTTTATTTATTTTAGTCAATAAATTTTATATAAATAGAAGTAATGTTCACACATTCTGTATCCAAATATTATATACCTTTTGCAACTACACATATTTAAAGAGACCTACCACACCCACGTTGGAGTTGAAAATCAAGTATTAAAATACATTTTGTAGTGAAACTAATCGAATATAGATATAATATCTGAGTAAAGAGTATGTTTCTCGATATTATACTTCTTACTAGCTATCTAACTCGTGTTTTATTATTGGTTATAATTTTTTTAAAAAATAATATTGGGTGCACATGTTACTTCAATGTATTTTTTTATATAAAAAATTCAAAGTGTAAATTAAAAAGCTAATGCAAATATCTAATTAAATAAATACTACAACATTATCCAGTGTTACCGACGGACTCATTCCGTCGGTGACAGCAATGAAGTCCGTCGGTGAAAATAATATTGTAGTGTTCGAGAGCCCGTAGACCCGATTTTTATCGGGTCCATCAGACGATCCCGCCTCCATCCACAAATCTGGATCGAAATCTGGATGGGTCGACGGATTGTCCCCATATCTCTCCCTCAACCGGCTATTATAGGTCTCTTGAAAATTCCATCGGTAAAAAAATCATCAAATGCAATTCAAGATGCAATTCAAGAAAATAATAACTTACAAAATAAAATGAATGAACGAACATACCACGAAGTGCTGAGCACGGTTGTCCACGAACTGCTGCACCCCCTTTTGGTGGTCTTGACTCCGCACATGCGTCTCTAGAAACAGCTCCATTGGACTCGGTTCACGTCCAAGAGACGCAACCTGTAAGGAAAAAATAGGTTGAAAAAATAAGGAACGACAAATTAATTAACGATATATTTCATTAAAATTAATCTTACCATCCGCTTTGCATGTGCGCTGAATGGGACGGATCCGCCAGTGTGCGTGGTCACCGAACCATAAATTTGCCGGTTCCGGTTGTCGATGCCAGACCGTGAGCACCGTGAGAACCGCTCTGAGGTCACGTGCTCAATATATGCCGTCCATATTTCCCCCGAGATGAATGGCGGTCTGAATTCCTGCCAAACAACCACCTCATTCCATCCTTCAAGACCGTTATCCCTCGCATGTCTTTTTGATTTTTTTGGGTGTCATACCAAAAATCACGCAACCTACTTCCATAGTAACAAATTAGAATTTAAAACATAAACTTATAAAACAAAAATAAATATTATTTTCGATGTTACCTAGTTGCCGCGTGATTCTCCCATACCTTCCTCACAACATTGTTGTCCGCTCTATCCCACTCAAATTTGTTCTGTGTATATAAATAATTCATATAAAATAAAAATAGTACAAGATATAAAATTATAAAAATCATTTATTAAAAATAAGCTGGAAATTAAAAATTTACACCGGCCTGAAATCGCTTAAACCATGCATCGATATTAGGTTTCCACTCAGGATGTCTGGAAACCTGGCTCCATTGAAACAATGGAATCTCCATCGACGATTTAAACGCCAATGTTATAGTCCTTGCAGCCTCAATGTTTGTGAACCTGAAATTAAATAAAAGTAGTAATTAATATTAATTAGTTGTTCATAAATTATGTTATAAGTATATAAAAAAAAACTAAAACCTAAACAAACTTACATTGAGAGGTCATCCTTCCATTGTGCCTGGTACTTGCGGGTGAATTGACCCCGCTGTGAAGGCACACCGCTTCTGCGCTGGAAGAGGCAGCATCACAAGTTGGCGTAGATTCCTCGCCGTGATCAGCACCTAAGGATACGTCCTCCTCGCTGCTAGAAGAACTAGCTGCAACCGTCTTCTGACGACGTGCTGTAGATTTCATTCTACGCATCTACACAAATATACACGAATAATTACATAATTAACTTCAATTATTTAAAAAAAAATTCGACAAAGTCTCCCCTGTACTGGGGGGTCCCAAGTTGTCGACAAAATTATATTACACTTCCAATTTTATTTCACATCCCGATCCAATCATCCTGGATCTCAACCCAACTCATCATCATCAACACAACATTTTATTCAATAACATCATATAGAATTACAACTATGAACATTCATTGTTAAATTGATATTTAGAGTTACAAACATTAGATTTAAGTTATACATTCAAATTTACGGATTAATATTACATTTTTAACATAAATTCAACAATAACAAGTATAGCAATAGAAACAATAATATCCTAAATTAAGATAAACTAATTAAATGCAATTATATATATATAAATTAACATTTTTAAAATAAATCAACAATAACAATTATATTTATAAATTAACATTTTTAACATAAATTCAACAATAACAATTATAGCAATACAAACAATAATATCCTAAATTAAGATAAACTAATTAAATGCAATTCTATATATATATAAATTACCATTTTTAAAATAAATCAACAATAACAATTATATTTATAAATTAACATGTTTAACATAAATTCAACAATAAAAATTATAGCAATACAAACAATAATATCAAAACTAAAAAACTAAAATTAATAAATAAAATTAAAAAACTAAAAAATGCTTACCTTAATAATGTGTTGAATTTAAGATTTTATCTACAAACAATATACAAAACAAAGAACACCAAAAAAAATAATCATAATTAAAATAAAAAAAATACAAAGATAAAGAAAAAAAATACATACCTTTTAAAACTACCACCAAAACAAAAAAATCCTTCTAAAAGCTAAATATAAATGAGAGAAGAGAAAGGGAGAAGAAGAGAAGAGGAGCAGAGAAAGGGAGAAGAGGAGAAGAGGAGAAAACGAACAAAGTGATGGGGGATGGGCGGTATATAAAGCAATATTTCCGACGGAATTTCCGACGGAAATTAATTGTTGTCGGTGCAATTAATTTCCGTCGGCAATTCCGTCGAAAATTAATTGAAATTCGCACCAAAAAAGTTTGGAAATCCCGCCAAACTTTTCTATCCGTCGGCATTTCCGTCGGTACTGGTTCAGACGGACACGTGTCGGACATGCGTTATCCGTCGGTAATTCCGTCGGTATGTGACGTCGGACATTCCGTCAGTAATAGTGACACGGACACGTATCAGACATGCGTGCGACAAACCGTCGGTGATTCCGTCGGTATTGGACGTCGGAACGGCCGTCGGAAATCCGTCGGTGAATGTGGCAAAATCCCGTAATTTTTTTGCAACTCTCTGTGAAATACCGACGATTTATATTCCGTCGGTATATCCATCGGTGAATGTGGCAAAATCCCGTAATTTTTTTGCAACTCTCTGTGAAATACCAACGGTTTATATTCCGTCGGTAAAAAGGTAAATTTTTCTTATTTTTTTAATGTAACCCTCTCAAAAAATCTTGAATTGTAATCTTACAACACACACAATACAATAACAAAGGCTGACCCTTAAAGAAGAATAAATATTTCATGTTTCAAATTATTACATTATAAAAATAAGGCTTTATAACATGTTTAGTTAGTCGGAATTTTCATCTTCGTCCTCTATTGAATTGTTATCATCAGCTTCATCGCACTCTTCAATTTCGTTATCATCTTCTTCAACAACATTCTTTTTTCCACTAGTAGAGCTCAAAACAACATTCAACTCCTCTGTGTCAACATCAACAAGACTATCGTTGAAAACACGAAAATTCAAATTTTCTTCTAAGTCAATCGACAGAGCAACTCGGTATGGTTCAACCAACTCACTAGCTTGAAAGACTTCATCTATCACACTTGTGTCTTCGTTCTTATCCTGAACAACCTCGACACGACCCTTGGGTTTTGTTTTTAAAACGGATAACCAATCAACTCTTGATCGGTCCTTTCTAAAGGAAGGGGTGTATGTGTAATAAACTTGTTGGCATTGCTTTGCGAAAACAAAGACGTCGTTTACGTTGTGGTGTCTAGCTTTTGAATTGATTCCAACGAGACCATAGTGAGGATCTACTCTGATTCCTCTATCAGTTGTGTCATACCAATAGCATTTGAATAAAAACACTCTATTTTGCTCGCTATGATATTGCAGTTCGATGACCTCTTCCAATCTACCGTAGTAGTCAACTTCAAACTCACTAGAAGTCGATCCCTTAATACAAACACCGTTGTTGTATGTCTTTCTTCCATGCCCGTATTCTTCAGTATGAAAGACATATCCATTGACAAAATATCCATTATAGCACTTGACTTTTCTTTCAGGGCCCAGACATAGTAAAGACAGTGAAACAGCAGCACTACCTCCCATTTGATAAACCTAGCTTGTAAATTAAATACAACAATAATCAATAAACATATATTATGTAACATTGACTACAATTAATTACATTGCAAGAGATAATGAGTTTGTGATAGGACTTACATGTGTTCTAAACCATGTGGCAAATTGTTCATCTTGTAATTTAAAGATCTGGGATTCGGTCAGCTGTGAGTTATTGGACAGTAAGTATCGTAGATGTTGCCTGCAAGGTTGTTCCAAAGTATATGAGTGTATGGTATCACAAAACATAAATAGTACACTCTTGACAAAGTTTAAGTCGAACATCCACTTACTTAATAAAAGGTCTAAGCTCATCACAGTTAAATAGGACATAATTGTGTGCTTGTCTGAACTCTATTTCAGACAAATATATTCCCCTCACGGCATTTTTAGGTGTGGGTCGTCCAGGATTGGAGAATATTGACAAGTTCCCACTTGAATGCACTTCACCACCATCATCATGCCGTGGAACACGGTTTATCCTCGTTCTCAAATGAGGTTTGAAATAGTATGAGATAAATGTTAAGATCTCCTCAACAATATACGCCTCACATATTGACGCCTCAACATGCGCCTTGTTCTTAACCTTTTTTTTAAGATTTAACAAGTACTTGCATATATATATATATATATATATATATATATATATATATATATATATATATATATAAAATTATCAATTAAAAACATTAAAATAAAAATAAAAACATTTCATTATAAATGTCATAGCAACTGTAATATCTAACCTCTAGAATGGATACATCCATCTGTACTGGACCGGTCCTCCAACTTTTACCTTAAACGGTAAATGTACGGGTAGATGCTCCATTGAGTCAAAAAATGATGGAGGGAATATCATCTCAAGTTTGCATATTGTCTCGACGATATTCTTTTCAAGCCTTTCAATGTGATCAACATTCAACTTGCTAGAGCATATGTCTCTGAAGAAATGACTAATCTCCGTTAGTGCATCCCATATCCCCTTTGGCAACAAATCACGAAAAGCTAATGGGATGAGTGTTTGCATAAACACATGGCAGTCATGACTCTTCATTCCATATAATCTGCATTCCTCCGTATTAACTAGCCTTGATATGTTCGAGGCATGTCCATCGGGGAAACGCAGACTCTTAAGCCATTTGTAGACTAGTAGTTGTGCGTTTTTCTCTAGCACGAAGCTTGCTCTTGGTTTTGCGACCCGTGACCCATCACAAACCAACTCCATATTTTTACGGTTACATAACAATGCTACATCCAATCTAGCCTTGATGTTGTCCTTTGTCTTCCCCTTCACATCCATGACGGTGTTGAAAATGTTCTCAAACACGTTCTTTTCAATGTGCATGACGTCAAGGTAATGGCGGAGAAGATTGGTCTTCCAATAAGGAAGCTCCCAAAATATACTTCGCTTCACCCAATTATGGGTCAAACCAAAACCAGGAAACTTCTGCTTACTTGATTGGAGACCAAACACAATTTCACCGTACTCTGACACAACATCAAACAATTCTTCACCGGAAAGACGCGGGGGTGCAACATCATTTTCAACTCTGCCAACAAAGAAATCCTTTCTGTTCTTTCTGTACCTGTGGTTATGTGGCAAGAAACGACGGTGACAGTAAAAAAAAGAAGCTTTACCCCCGTTTGTTAGCGTGAATGCCTTGTTGTTCTCCATACAATATGGACATGCTAGCTTTCCATGCGTGCTCCAACCAGAAACCATTCCATAAGCTGGGAAATCATTGATAGTCCACATCAAAGCTGCTCTCATAACAAAATTTTGTTTCCTCGAGATGTCATAAGTCAAAGCTCCAGAGGACTACAACTGCGTCAACTCATCAATCAACGGACGAAGACAAACATCTATATTCCTCCCCGGACTGCTCGGACCTGGTATGACCATAGATAAAAACATGAACTCCGGCCTCATACACATCCCCGGTGGCAAGTTATAAACCATCAGTATGACCGGCCAACAAGAATAAGGAGCAGCAAATGACCCGAATGGGTTGAATCCGTCTGTACACAACCCAAGACGCACGTTCCTTGATTCAGCTGAAAAGTGAGGATGCATACTGTTAAAGTGTTTCCAGGCTTCACCGTCAGAAGGATGAACCATCACTCCATCAACCGCATGATGTGATTGGTGCCATGTCATGTGCTCAGCAGTCCTTGGTGACATGAATAACCTCTGCAGTTTAGGTGTGATTGGGAAGTATCTAAGTTTTTTATATGCCACGAGAGTCTTCCCTCTACCAGTCCTGGGTTTGTAACGGGAATGCCCGCATGTCATGAACTCGGTCATCTCAGCATTTTCAAGGTAGTATAACATGCAGAAGTTAGGGCATATATCAATTTTCTGGTATCCTAAACCGAGGGGTTTCATCATGGACTTGGCAACATAGAAGTTCTCTTTCAGCCTGTTCCCTTCAGGTAAAATGCTTCTCGCCCATTCAATAATCTTGTCATAACCGGCCTCACTCAACCCGTGATCTGACTTGATGGTGAACACCTATGCTACGGCTGATAATTTACTGTGGTTCGTGCAGCCATCCCATAATGGTTCGTCAGAATCTCTCAATAGATCAAAAAACCTTGATGCATCTGCATTAGGTTCTTCTTCTACGATTGGACATTCCCTGACATTACCTTCACTCATTCTCATTGCATCCATAACCATATTCCTGTAAGGATTACTGTTCTCATTTCCAACTTCATGCATGTTGCTAGCACTAGAAGTTGACCCAACCACCTGTTCTTCCATGCTCTCATCAGGAACAAATAGTTCTCCGTGAGCATACCAACACATGTAATCTTCCATGAACCCTTTGGTTAGAAGATGCATCGTTACAACATCTTGATGCAGAAACTTTAAATTTTTACACTTCCTGCATGGACACCTAATACCACCATCAATAAAATTCCTCGGAATAGATGTTGCGAAATTAATAAAACCCTGGACACCTTTACAATAATCCATCCTCCGCAATCCTTAAGGTGAGTCCCGATACATCCATGAACGATCATCCATGACTTCTATTGAACCTCTATAAAACATAACAAAAATATTGGTTTTCCCCGACATTATCCAACAAACTAAAACAACACTTATGTTAAATATTCATTATCAATTATCAACGTTTATACATACAAATTTATACATATATAAATTTACAGAAATCACAACTTCGAAATATAATTGATAACAATTAAACAAGACACTTAAACAAGCTATTAATTATTTATTTCATCACAACGACACATTTAATTCGGTGTAATTCAAACAAAATTTCAATAATTTACAAACAAATATAATTTGACAAAATATAAAACAAACTATAACAACTACAAAATTATACATTCATACTACAAGTTTCTTTGACAAATAACAATTAAACAAGTACAAACGTTAACAAAATACATATACTAAAACAATAAAATTCACAATTAAATATTAAAACTAAAAAGGATAGATTTACTTACAAAAAAATGATAAAATCTACAAGAAACGGATATTGTGACCACGTACAAGATATAAGAAACTTGACTGCTCATGTTGAGAATAGTGGAGAGTTTGGGATGGGTGTTTGGCTGCAGTTTGGGAGGGGAGCTGCAGTTTGGGAGGGGAGAGGTGGGATGGGAAAGAAGAAAAAGGAGAAACAGAGGAAGAGAGTGTCGGCAGATGGGTGCATATAATGGTTTTTTCCGACGGAATCACCGACGAAAGGATTCCGTCGGTGATGCCGTCGGTGACAGCGCCACATCATTGTACGGCTATCTCAGTTTGAATCCCTCGGTAATTTCCGTCGGTAAAATCTCCTGACGTCACCACGCCGTTGCATATTTCCAGACGAACTGTATACCCCGTCGGCGAAACCGTAGGTATATAGCGACGGAATTACCGACGGATTTATTCCGCCGGTATATACCGACAGATTTGGAGACGGAATTATTTCCGTCGGTATAAATTACCGACGAAAAAAGTCTGTCGGTAATTCCGTTGCTTTTCTCTGGTTTTCTGGTAGTGAAATCGATAACTATTTATGTAAATAAAAAAATCATTAACAATAACAAAAAAAAACTGAAAAAAATTGAGAGATGAATGCAAAATAAGATATTTAATCACATAAAATAAGACATTCACCCGATTGTGTTTACTTAACTTATTTATTTAATCAATAAAAGTTAAATTCACACCCTAAAAAACTCATTACTTAAAAGATAAATACAAATGATCAAACTGACTGAATAAACCCACATCATAAAAAATACTATGTAATGTCGAACATAGCAGCAATATTATTTAAAAACAAATATTTTTTATTTTAAAAAACAAGCTTCATTTGTATAAAAAAATATAGATAAATTAGAATAATATCTTAAAAAATCAAATAGAAACAGAACAACAAAAAAAACTTATATTAAAAAAAGACATGCAAAACCCGTGACCTAAGTCATGAGACCGAGATAAATCCATAGAAAAAACTTGAAGAAAATCACAAAACCAATATTAAAAAAAAAACTAATATAGAATGATAAGATCGTACGAAGCTGAATTCCTAACAAATGAAATCTCGAAAGATGAAATCAGGAAAAAATATCAATTACACAAAAAAGATCTAAAACAATAAAGGTGAAAAAGCATTAATTAGAAGAATTCAAATTTTCAATTAGAGCGTTAAATTGAATTAAAAAATATATTCAATAATAAAAAAAAAACAAATCAAAAGAATGAGGATCATACTGAAAAAAAAACAACAAAAAATTTGATTGAATAATGAAATTGAAAGTCAAAAAGACTTCAACAAAAGTGCCAAGGAAAACTTTTTTTAAGAAAAATGAGGAACAAAATGAAAAATAAAACATATGAGAAATTGCAATTGAAGGATTAAATTGAAGAAAAAAACTTCTATAAAAGAAATTAAAAGAATGAGGACTGATATTAAAAACAATATGACAAAATATAATTGAATGACTAAATTGAAAAGAAAAAAACTTATATAAATGAAAAAAGAACAAAATAATAAATTAAGAGAATAAAGTTTGAAATTGAAAAGTAAGAAACAAAAAGGACAATGTTGTACATTACCTGTCAGGAGAGAGAAAAGAAGAGAAAAAAATCAAATAACCACCGGTGACAATCCGACCATCGTACGCTTCGTCGTGCTATTCCACATGGAAGAGGACACGATGATGCATTTAGGAAGACAATAGAAGGCCAGTTTGGCCACCGAATAACATCACACATGCCGTATGAATGACGCGAACGTCATCCATTCACTGGCGTATGGTGACTATATGCCAACAACTTTTCTTATTAAAAAAATTCAAAAATAGTTTGAAAGTAAAAAAATACTCCCAAATAAAAAGCTTATTATTATTTTTTTAATTTTTTTCTAAGGTTAAAGATGTGCTTTCATTATATATGATCATTGTATATGAATATTTAAAACCCCCAAAAAACCCTTATCCAATAGCTCAATAAGTTTTTGACCCACGGGGCAAATAAGTATTTTTATTGTTAAGAAGTTTACAAGATGTCCAGAAAGTCCTTGGCCAATAATTCTAAATTTTGTTGACTTTAGGGGCAAAAAAGTACTTTTACTATGCTGAAAAATTCAAAAAGACATAAACACCTTTGTAGAATTTGTTAATGACCAATAAGCCAATGAAAAGTCAATATTGAAACCTCTTTGTTACTACCCAACATGAATTGGAGACCTCTTAAATTAAAAGGAAATTATAGAAAATAGAGTCATCAACTAGTTCTTTAAAAAGACTATAAATTCTAAAATATAAATTGGTTCTAAAGATTCGAGTAAGGGTTGGTCATGTCTAAGGAAAGATAAAAATCACCTTTACCATATCATTTCAAATAAAAAATTACTTTAGCTCTATATTTTCTTCTAAATTCATTTCTACACATGCTATTAATTGTGTAAATTGTTTTTTGAGCTTATTTGCATATTATTTATTATAGGTTGATTTTCATATAGTTAATGTTGGACTCTATGTCTTGTAACTTAATGATATTTTTTTATTTTAATTTAAAAGAATCGTGTTAGGCCTACGTTGATCCCTATAACTAGAAGACTCGTCGACCTAGACATTAAAATCAAAGTCATGTCCAATTGATAAAAACTTTGTCGATGCATTTTGAAACCAAATTTAAGGTTAAAAATGTTGTGTTATGTCTATATCAATCCTTAAAACAAGAAGACTCGTCAATCTATTAGTTAAAAAAGGAGCTTAAATCAAAATGTTGTCAACTAGATAAAAACTCATCTAGTTATCATCAAACTTATTTTAGGGTTGGAAACATTGTGTTAGTTCTATATCAATCCTTAAAATTAGTAGCATGTCAACATAACAGTTAAAACCAAGTTTAATCAAAACGTTACCAATTTGACAAAAACTTACCAAAAATTTATCAACTCAATTTTTATTCTTTGTTTTAAAAATAAGTATTTACAATGAAATTATATATTAAAGCCATCAACACGGAATATAACAAATTAAAAATGACATCAACTCCAAACATAACAAAAAAAAATCCACATATAACTTAACAATTTAAAAACAACATTAACACACAAATTTCACAATTCAAAAACAACATCAGCACACATCAAATTTCACACCGAGACCAAGCCACTATGCCTTGAATAAACATGTTGCAAAGCAATCCTCCCAACTCCATCGCAGGGTATTAATTCCAACCATATTTTATCTTAAAAAAGAAATTCTCAACGACATCATACAACTAGAGTTTCTACATAATGGTGTGAACCCTAACACTTCAAATATTTTGTAACAACCATCCACAACATATCAACAATCATAAAAAATAACAAATGCAATATTCAATAACATGTTACAATTGTTTAAAACTTCATATGGTTTTTTAAAATTGACCTTCTTAAGCTATTGGGATAACATTGGAGCTATTGGAAAAATGGGTAGACAGTGTCGATGTGTGATCAATATGTGTTGGCCTATTGAGGAGGTTGTGACTATTTGGATCATGTATGCCTCCTTATTGTCTTCCTTTTTACTCTAATGGCGAGCCTCGATGCCATCTGTAAAGGAAGATAAGGTCACTTGAAGTTTTAGTTTCTTTCATCTCTCTTGGTTTCTCTCTCTTCCATGTGGGTATGACTGTTTTTTTAGTGCTAGAAAAGGGTTAACAATGTTGGTGGTGGCTATGGTATGACCGAAGTGTTGGTGGAAGGTTTGATTTTAGTCAAAAAAATAAATGACATGGAGGGTCCGATCAGTAAAAAATGGTGAAATAGAGGTTATCGACATCGAGAGAGAAGCAACGACTTGAATCTGGAGGAGCAAGAAGCAAATATAATGTTGTGGTGGTTGTGTTGTTGTCAGTGGTGTTGGACAACATGGACTGTTGCAATTTTGTTCCTTTGCCTATCTTTTTTTCTTGATTTCCTTTTCCCTCTCTCTCGCACACTTTTTTTCTTAAACATTTCTCTCTGCACAAAAATTCTCTCTTTTCTTGCACTATTTTTTTTCTCTCTCTAAAATTTTTCTCCTCCCCTTCTCTTTCCTTTTGATTTTTTTGTCCCTGTCTTTTTTTCTCTACCATTCACACATCTTTTATACTACACTATCTAAGAATATTTGTATCTTTATTTCCCCCCTATCCTCTCATTCTCTAGTTCCTCAGTGAATGGGTTAAAAAATATATTCATTTTGGTCACTCTTTCTATGCTTGATTATCGTTCAACTCACTAGTCTTTTTTTTGTTATTTCTTCATTTTCTTTGATTTTTAGATTTTATTTTTCAATTTTTTATTTTTTTTTAAATTCATCAATACTAAAATGATAAGCAAAAAGGTAAAAAATTATGAAATAACCATAATTGGCTAAATTGCATCAAAAACACATTTGTTAAAAAAATTTCCTAGTTTTTAAATTTTTGAAAATGTTATAAAAAAGGGGGGGTCAAAATCGAGTTATGACACTCATTATTTAAATCCTTGCCTAGCTCGAATTTTAAATTAAATTATGAATGAGTTGACCTGATATGATCCAATCAACTTAACAGGTTAAAAAGCAATGAGAAAGACTAGTAAAAAACTTGTTTCATTACTAAAACGTAAGATTGATTTTAATTTCATTGCTTGACTAATCTCTTGCATTCAACAAAGGAGCTCATGTTTATCCATCCATAATTTTACTTGAGAATCTAGAATCTTTTGACTATTAACAAAAACTCTAAAACTTGTGGAAGTTTCATTGTAGCTCAAGACATAGTTTACTATGAATTGCTATAATGAAATTACCATGTTACCCTTGAGTGGAAAAAGATAAAGCCTTGAGGGTAAGAGTGTTTTGGTTTTTTTCACTATTGGGCCATGAAAAGATTCCAACATGGGTGTTTATGTTTTTTTTTTTTAATTTTCAGTATAGTAAAAATACTCTTTTACCCTAAAATCACCAAAATTTAGAACTATCGACCAAAGAATTTCTTGACTCTTTGTAAACCTCTTAACAATAAAAGTACTTATTTGCCCCTAGGGTCAAAAAATTGTTAGGCTGTTCGATAAAGGTTTTTTGGTGTTTTCAAACATCCATATACAATGAAAATACATCTTTAAACTTGGAAAAGACAAAAATAATATTAAGCTTTAATTAATTTTTTGGGTTTTCAATAAAACAAGGCTAATTGCTTTTCTAAAATCAAAAACATATTGGAGATTCTGAATATTTTCAATTGAACAAAAAAATTGATTTTTTTAGGGTTTTTCTAGTTCGAGATTACATTTCAATAGTAACATATTTAGGAATTTTTTGTTACATCAAGTAAAACACAACTTATATATTCTAATGAATTAACAATGTTTAGCAATAACAAAATGCACTAGTAGTGATTTTGAGATCTCAATTTGAAATAAAAAACAATTGAAAAGTTTGATGTTGAGTTCAAGACGGTAAACATAAGAGATTCCAACAATGTAACATGAGAAGAGATAACTCATTACTGAAAGAGAAGAAATCATACTGGAAATCAATTGTAGAAATTGATGTTTGAAAAAGAGACAAATCATCACTTAGAGAGAGAGAGAGAGAGAGAGAGATCATTTGTCATTTGATGACTTTATATTATAATATAAATGAGAGTAGTTTGGTCATTTCATTTGATTTGAAAATTTATAATGATCTATAATGTAAACAGAATAAATGTAAAACAAAAAAAATTGACTAAACTACAAGATATTCAAGGTAATTTTTTTCTAAAACTAAAAACACTTCTCCCATTATAATTACTATTATATTACACAATTTGTGAATCACTTTTGCCTAAAAGAATTTTTTGTTCAAATAAAATCTATATATGACACATAAACACAAGTACATGATGTTAATTTTAACATGATTACATAAACATTATAGTTTCTATAAATATGTTTATGTTAAAGAGTTCCTTTTTAATAAATGTGAAAAAAAAACATGAGATGATTAATTTGGACAAATTTTACTATTTTTAGGTTATGATTTAGTAATTTGATAAAATATAGTAAAATATAATTTTTTTAGCTTTATCTATTGACTTTTATTAACCTATTTTTATGTATTTTTAAAAGTTCGATAGTAAAAATAAAGTGACATTGAGATACTATATAGGTAAGGATAATTTAAGAAACTTATTTTATATTATTGATAGTCTTATATGATGTATAAATATTTTTTTTATAGATATTGTTTATAGCTCTATATGATGTATAAATATTCATTTTTTTAATTTCTAAAAAACTTAATTTCTTTGGAAACTTTTTTATATATATAATTTCAAAATCTTTATTGTATTGGAAAAGAAAAGGATATGTCAAAGTTTGCCACGATTATTACTATAAATATCTATATTTAAAAAAAATGATTAATCAATTTTTTAAAAAGTATATTAATTTTTTAGTCTTTTTCCTAGTTAGACATATACTAGATTTGTGGCCTTGATAAAAAAAGCTTTCAACGTAAAAAGGAATACTATGGAAAATTTTTGATACTTGAGTTATTGGTTCAATTGGTAATTTAAATAATATAATTAAAAAAATATAATAACAATTAAAAAAAATAACAATGAGAAAAAGGTAAAAGAAACACTACCTAAGCCTACCTAAAATACTAAACAACTCAATGTTGAAAGGTTAAATTAAAAACAATAAAATAAGTTAAATCGAGTTAAATCGCAAACTTTACGACTATGGATATAAGATTGAAATAATCTCATAAAAAGAAATGTAGCAAAATAAGTTCAAAAGCTAAGTTTTAATAAATCAAATGACAACATGATATTTCTATAGAAAAAAATGAAAAAAAAAAGGCTTGAAGTCAAGATATAAAATCATGAAAGCAAATTAAAAAAAGGTGAAAAAACTCGATCCGAACCCACTCGAGTCAAGATATAAAATCTTTGACCGAGTCATGATACTAGGATGACTGCATTTAAAAGCGAATTGAATAAAATCATGAAATTCAATTATTGAACAACTTAATGTTGAAGGACAGAAATAAAAAAAAATTAAAAAGCAAGGAAAACAATATGGGTTAACCCATAAATCCTATGACCGTAGGCAGTAGATTAAAATAACTCAATAAAAAGGAAATGAAAAAAATTATGAAGATCAATTTCTAATAAATTAAATGTTGAAGGATAAAATTAAAATAAATAAATTTTAAAAAAAAACCTAAAAAAAGTCAATTCATGTTAACCTTTGAAACTATTGACTCTAGTTATGAACTCGGGACTAACTCCATAACAATAAAATAAAATATGAGTCAACTTAGGTTAACCCGCAAACTTTGTTATCATGGATACAAGATTGAGATAACCTAATAAAAAAAAAAGAAGAAAAAAGGTAGGAAGACAAATCTCAAATAAATTAAATGGTGAATGATGAAATTGAGATAAATTATTAAAAAAAAAAGATCCAAAAATTAAAAGTCAACTCACGTTAACTTTTGAAATTAGTAACTCTGATTATAAACCTGATACTAATTTTATAGATATAATAAAGCAAAACTCAAAAAAAAAAGTTTTAAGAAATAACATTAGCTTTAATAAGGAGAAAATTTTTGTTATATAATATACTTGATTTATTGGTTAACCCAATCCAAAATCTTGAATTATTTTAAGTTCGGACATGATCATGTCGGGTTTTAAATTGAAAAGGCTAGTTTTTCGTGGAGATAGGACGGGTTGATATTTGCAACCTGAATCGAAGTAGCTAATTTATCTTTCCTTTCTTCTTGGATTTTGTTCTGTAACTTGCGGACACCGGGCGCATCCTAATTTCTTCAGCTCTTTCTTCTTCCTCCCTCTTCATCGAAATCACAATTGTAAAATATAACTGGAATTGCCAGCTCGAGAACATCACTTCACTACTAAGGTGCCCCTCTTTTATCTAATTTTTTTTATTTGCGTTTGTGAAACCCTAGGTTTGTAGAGTGAAATTATGAGTTCGAAGCTTTTTAGGTTATTGTTTTGTGAAACTCTAGGATCTAGTGTGCGAGGCTGGGAAAACTGAAATATTCTTACGAATTGTGATGTTTTGCTGCGGGGAAGAGGAAGGAAGCTGTGACCTTATAACCCTAAATTAAGAAGCTTTCTCTTTGCAGACCTTTTTGGTAAATGCTTTTAATTGGTAATGTTGTGGGATTCTTTTGTAATCGCGCATTGTTACCTTATGATCTGCGTGAATTTTGAATATATTTGCTTCTAATTGATGAAATGGTGATGATGTGATGTGAACTAATGTTATTGTTGTTGCTATGGAATGTGAAATAATGAGTTCGGGAAATCAAAAGGCTATTCTGTTCAAGGTGATAAAGTTTTAAATTGACGAAATGCTTATGATACTAATTGCTTTGCCAAGCCGAGGTACTAAGGAAAATTCTTAAGTTTTTCTTCTGCTTCTTTTTGCATAGCCGAGATAATACTGCTATTGAAGCTTTTGCGTTTTTTTTTTAATCTATTCGTCATTCATGAGCTAGCTAATTATAATTACTAATTAATTTACTAATTATTTGTTTGTTCTCAATTTATATATTATATGCACAAATATACAGTGGAGTTAGTAGAAACTTGGGAGTATTTATGACATTGAAATTTGAACTTAGTGGCAGTTTATGTTCATCTTTGATCTTTGGTAATATATATTTTCATGATTTTTGGTGATATGGGTTTTGGATAGTAAATAATTGGCTGGAAGTTATATGGAATTCCGATTTTCAATAGGAAAAGTAGTGAACTAGAAAACGTGATATCATTATGGACTATGGAAAGAAGGGTCAGCGTGATTATTGCATTTAGCATACAGTGGAGTCCCAAGGAATCATTTCAGGAGATTATTCTGTTAGTTGTGTACTTTGTGCTTGAATTTTAAAAATTTGGATGTTTGGGATATTGATCTTAAATCTTTTGTGGACGTGTCAAAATCCCTGACTTCCAAGTTTCAGCTTCTAAGGCTCATCTAGCTCTCAAATTCTAAGCTGAAAGCAACAATGGCAACTGAGTCACTGAGTTCTGCTCGAAAAGGTGAGCCAAAACTTGCTCAAGTTAAAACCCATGTATAAATACTCTTCAGTTATGCTTTTTTTTTAACTAACTAATTAATTAAAATTTGGGTTTGTGATTTGATGAAGTGATTGTTCAGTTAAAAGCCACTGCCGATGCGCCTATTCTCAAGCAAAACAAGTTCAAGGTGTAGTTTTCTTTCACTCATATTTACATAGATTTACATATGTATTTTTTATGTAATAAATTCTAGGTGGTTTTGTATTTCTGTGTCTATTCTTGTGGGTTTGGAAAATAAGGATAAAATCTAGATGCCAACGTATTCATTTTCTTATGAAATGTTGGCTAGTATAAAGAACTATAAACTCATAGAGATAGAATGAATCAAGGGATGATCTTGCTGCTTTGTTATCTTGATATAAGCTGGGATTTCATTGGAGAAATTTTTTAGATAAATAATTGTATCTAGTAGAACTGAAGTAAAAGTGCACTATGGAAGAATAGGGTTTTGTCTAGGAGTTTTGATTTTTTGTAAGGAAGCTATGTTTTGGTTCAATACATGGGCATTTTTTGCATGCGAATGTGATCATGTATGCTGTCATTGAATTCTATCCAATTAGAGATATATCTGCATAGTGAGTTTGATGATTGCTATATGATTTCTGGGTTGTGTGTGTCACTATTGAGCTTGATTTGTGTTTGTGAGACTAGCCTTGACATTAGGGGCACATTCGTGCTTAATAGAATTGATCATAGCCTCATAGGTATCTTCCTTTTCAAACTTATAACTAGAGTGCATGCAGGGGCGGAGCCAGGGGGAGCAAAAAAAGAAACCCATCTTGGCTCCCCCTTGAACAATTTAAAAACTAGTAAAATTTAAGTCCCCCTAAAAAAAACAATTTAAAATTTCAGGGCCAAAACTAGTAAAATTTAAGTCCCCCTAAAAGAATTTCCTATTCCGCCCCTGAGTGCATGTGTGCCTTGTAACCATTGAGCATTGGGCAGCAAATCTAAAGCTTGGAAACGAGTTGCATGACAAACTGCATGCTGAAACAAACCCTTGATTCATAGCATTCTTTTGCTCTTCTAGAGAATAATTTGACTGCTATAGCTTTGGACTCCCAGAAAGAGCTTAATCAATGGGGCAGGGCTTTTTTGGTGCTTGAACCAAAAAACATTTCATGAAATTGCATAATACTTCTTAAAATCAGAATAACTGCAAGTTGATGTGTTTCAGGATTCGCATACAACATGTGGTTTAATGCTTCCAGAGATTGATTTTTGTATTTATTAAAACTTTCTTGCATTTCATTATTAATTGTTATGATGATGATATTTATATACTTTTGAGTACTTGGATGTGGCAGATACTTGGAACTGATAAGTTTGCTAAGGTGATTGATTTTTTGTCCCGGCAACTTCAGAGGGAGAGCATGGTAGCTTATCAATGATATTGATTTCTCTCCAATTTAGCAAAAGAATTAATAAGTGGGTTTCTGGAATAGTAATGTTGTCTGTTTCTCCCTTGTTCTTTAGTTTGTATACATCAACAGTGCATTCTCACCAAATCCAGATGAATTGGTGATTGATCTGTTTAATGTAAGTTTTTGTAGCAGTTAATTTTTGTTTTATCAATTTAATGTCATCTCTTTGGTTGTGGCTGTTATAGATAATTCTGATTTGAAAAATACAATTTGGTTTTTTATCGGTTCATATCCATTCATGTTAAATTTCCAGTTACAACATGTACTAGATGATTGCACCCCATATGCATTAGAAGAGCATTGATTAGGTTTTTTTTTTTTTTGTGACAAAATTATGAAAGACCAAGTAATTGCAACACAGTTATGTGTATACTGATGATTTTAACCAAGACATCTCATCTAATTTATTATTTGTTTGTTCATTGTGCTTAATTTTGGAACAACAAACATTTATTTATCAACACTACCGGTTTTAAGAATGAAGCATTTGGTTAATACGACACTCAGGCAGAAAAAAAATGGGCTACAGGCAAATGATTCATATGAAATAAGTTGTTACTTCTCCAAATATTGTGCCCAACTATCCATGTTCTGAGCTGTCATTGAGCACAAATGTTACATGCAAATGACGTAAATGTAGATTCTGTCATGTGGTATATGTCCTTGCCCTTTAGCGAAATTTGGTAGTCTGTAGTCAACTCTTGATGAACATAAGGTGTGATGTATCGTGTATTTCATTAACCTATATATACACATGACAATGTCATTTTCAAGATTGATATGTGGCAATGGAAAAAGATGGTTTAGTTGAGGAGAAAAGCTTCCATGAAGTTCTCGTGAATTTTGCAAGGCTTTTCTTTTTACCTCATGAGCATAACATGACTAGGACCCCCGTTGAAGGTTTGTTTGGATTGTGTCGGTTTTCTCTCACTGAGTTGCTCCTAACCTTAGTTAATTTAGGTTTGTAAGTCAATCATTTTTTATGAGATGCATATTTGCTCTGCCTGTCCTTGACTCTACCTATTGTAAGTTCAAACTAATTTCCACTTTATCAATTCAGAATTTTGGCGTTGATGGTAAACTGCTGGTCAACTATGCTTGTTCAGTGGCGTGGGGCTAACTTTCGGCGATGCCCGTGCTGATTTACGCTGTTCATACTTGAGATCTTTTGTTACATATTATGAATATTTGTGGTGTTTTCTTGGACCCAACGAGTAATAAGGAAACTTCATTGATGCAAACCTTGCAATATCGTTTGCTCCGTGTACTTACTTCTACAATACCGTTCTGTAGATCTCATGCAAGCAAGCGCCGTACATAACTAGTTGATATACTAGAAGTGTGATTGAAGAGATGGAGATTTCATTCATAGAATTCACATGCATTTGTAAGATTTCTTTTTTCTTTTTGTTTATGGTTAATTTCCCACTTCATCCATTTATACCCCTGCTTCAGTGATGAGTCTGAATATACAAGACCTGTACTGGTTTAAGATGCTTCTATCGAAGGCTGGAGATTTGTTTTTTATGATTTGGTCTTCAACTTTTCGATGCGAGAGTCATGTGATAATGACATGTACCTGTAGCCCACACTATGCCTTTGATACCTTTCGGAAACTTTACAGCACGAAAGATGTCCATCAGAATTTTGTTCTCATTGTACCAGTCTGTAAAATGACGAAACCATTCAGAAATTGTTACAAACTGCATTCGAGATTCTATATATTTTCACACGAGATCAAGAAATTGTGACCTGAATAAATTCCAACTTAATGTCTGTAAAGGACAATTATTACCAGAGTTTTTGGGTTCTTCTGCATATTCTCACTCCTATGGACTGTAACTTGAAGCCTGGATTCATTAAAGATTGCGGGGTTGCTGGAGATGCCCGTGCAACTACATATTGGTTAAAACCTTTTGGCTTGATATGATTTAATCGTGATGATGTCTGGCAGTATACTGTATCTTATATTTGCTAAGGATGTTTGGTGAGCGAATTAAAAGAAGATGCAGGTCTCTCTCTATACTTGCTACAATATTTTCACCGACACAGCTTTAACTCTCGGAAAGGATGCAGTGGGTTACACAAATTGGTATTTAGAATTGAATTTCAACATTCAATTTTAAGATGCAAAGGAAAGCAGTTGCCCTCCTTTTTGTAGCCAATCGATTCTTTGACCTGATTGCATGTTAAATAGCTCATGTTTGTAACCTGTCAGGCAGGACCACTCTGGTCCACGAGCCAAACTCCCTGAGCTCATAACCGGTTCTTGTTTATCGAGTTGACGCCCTGTGGTTCATCATCCATCACTTGGACGGTATCTGGAAAGGTTTTAGAGACAAGTTTTATCGAGAAAAAGTGCCTGAAGGGAATCCTCAGAAACTGGTTTAGGTCAGTTGAAAGCTTGATCAAGCCGGCGGCTGTAATGTTTTCCTGTGATTCTTCTCTTTCAACTTCTCCAAAAGTAGACCTTGCCTGTTTGTCCTGGTATGGCATATGCTGGACTCACCAACTAGTTTGAAACTGAGACTGATGAAATGATTTGACAGGATTGGCTTAAAAAGTGATTTTTCTTTCACGTGCTGATATATATTTTAGTAGTATGAAAAATTTGGTGACCTTTTTCTCTAAAGGGAAGCGATGCTGCCACGTTGTACACTGATGGATCGCCATCGCAAATAGCCATCCTCTATATGATGAACAGGTTTTTGAGTTTCCTAGTCAATATTCGCAGAAATGCTTGGTGCAAAAGCAGTTCACAGTCGTGGATTTGCCCTATAAATCGGTCTAATCAAGCTCGAATGAGACAAGAGTCTGAAATCTGATTCTATTTGCTTGCTGCTAGTCGCTAGCTTAATTACGCATACATCCTGCAAAGCATGGTGGATCTCAGCTTTGCTGCCCTTGCTGTGAGTTTGATTATCAAAAAGGAGAAAAAAAGGGGTTTGCCACCCTTGAAAATAATAAAAATAAAAAAATAGAGTGGCCCTAGAGCTAGCAAAAAGGACTCTTATTGTGAGTTTTGCGAGTCACAGGGACCTTTTGTCGGTCGGAGTAGCATGATTGTGTCCCGTTCATAATTCTGCAGACAGGTCCTTTCCCACTTTAGCATAATTATTTTTTTGTCTGTTAGACCACCACCCTTCCACAGTCCAATGACAGAGAATCTCTATTATTTCCTGTTTATTTTTGAATTTTAAAATTTTTTTTAACTTTAAATTAATATTTTTAAATTATTTTAATATGCTGATGTTAAAAATAATTTTTAAAAAATAAAAAAATATTATTTTGATACATTTCCGAGTAAAAAACACATTAAAAATTAATCGCAATCACACTTCTAATATTTTTAGATTTTTTTTTTATTATTATTTTTCACATTGATAAGGAATTGCTCTCCTTTTATTTTCACAATTATAATAAAGATAATATTAAATCATTTTTTATTAATTAATATTAATTATTGTCCATATTAATTTAATATTTATCAGTATTAAAACTTTATTTTACATAATTATAAAATCATCAAATTTAACTAGTATTAAATAAAAAAATATATCATAGAGGGACTCCATAATAAAAAAATAATCCGCAAGTACAACTTAATAATAATAAAATATATTTTAATTAAAATAAGGATTTGCATATATTGTCATTACAGAAAAAAACAAGACGTTGAAGGACTATAAAATATTCTTGATTCCATTCAAGCTTAATCCCTGTCAATGTAGATACAGTTTTTTTGCTTACTATAAAAGATTTATTGTCACAACTCGAGATTAAAACTAATATTTATTAATTTTTATGATATTCTCTTTTATATATATATATATAATATTTTCTATACTGCAGTGATAAAGATAATGTAATTTATTTTTTTGTGTGTTTTTCTAGTATGCTACTATATATATATATATATATATATACCGTTGGCATCTAAAGGCATGTGGAATGGTAAAAATCAAAGAAAATCAGTGCAGAATATGATTGCCAGCCAATACGGAAGAACAGGCCAGAATACACAGACCACACAAACTCTAGCAGATTCATGAATCATCATCATGCAGCAGGAATGTCAAATATATAGCCCATGGCTAATTGGTAGTTACACTAATAATTCAAGAGAGAGGACAAGATTTACAGATTGTTATGACATACAAGCATCTAAGCCTTATCTATTTCAAGGAATCGGCTCATCCATTCCAGGTTCAAGGGATCTTCATTGGAGAAATCAAAGAAATCATCCACGTTAAAATTCAGCTTTGACTCTTCTTCACCCCTTTGGCTGGATTTATTCTCTTCTTTCAAATCCAAATTGTTTTTTATTATATTTTTCTCAACTCTGTGGTCTTCTTTAGTTGAAACTCCAGTTTGTTTCCCTTTCTGGCTTATCTTCTTGCTCAAATGAGAATTCCAATAGTTCTTAATCTCATTATCTGTTCGACCCGGCAGTCTTCCAGCGATCAGTGACCACCTGGACCAAAAAAAAAAAAAAACTCAAACCTAGTAAGTGTTTTTCTTGAACTAAAACTAACCAAGGAGCATCTAAAATATGCTCAAGAACGCTGAATATATTAGACATTACCTCTCCAGGAAAGGGTACTACTGTGCAAGATACAAACAGCAAGAGTAATTACGGAAATTGGGAGAGTATAACTATTAGGAGTTGGTGTTTCTCAATGCTAGATAACATTAATTACCTGTTTCCTAGTAGTTTATGAAGCCTAAGTATGAGGTCCTCTTCTTGGTCAGAAATGTTGCCTCTCTTGATATTTGGTCTTAAATAATTCAACCATCTTAGCCTGCAACTCTTACCACACCTATTGAGAGCTGCAAGAACACAAGGACACGTCAAGCTTAAATCAGATAGCAATACATAGTGCATAATTCAAATCAAGTAAGTTGTTTCTTTCCTTGGTAAAGATTATATATGAACAACGAAGTATGTGTGTGCACTTACCTGCTTTGGCTGCAATTGTCTTCCATTTTCTTGCGCCATGGATTGCAATAACCTCAGCCAATTTCCTATCTTCCTCAGCTGTCCATGCCCCCTTGTTGGGCATGTTTGTCATGTTTTCCATGGGCTTAACCCCCTCTTTCTTCATGGTAGCCATCAACGAGCTTGTCTTTTTCTGCGAGTGAGTGTGTCCGTGAGAGAGAGAGAGAGAGAGAGAGGAAGCCGTTGCTTCTCTAGGGAGCTGTTTTGGCTAACATCCCAAGTGGGGGAGAAGGTTATCAACTTGCATTTATTTATATTAATTTGTTCGTGTCAGGCAATGAAGAGTCGCTCGTCACTGATTAAAATAAAGGAACTATATTAGACCCGGAAAGATATTGATCATGGCTTTCATGATTGCTGTAAAGTTTTTGTCAAGTTACATGCTATACTACAAAAGGCTGCTGGAGAGAAAATATTATTATTCCTTAGTGCGTGTATACCTACCTTGTTCATCTCAAGTCGTCTGCAAGGAGACGAGCATCGAGGGGTAAAACTGATCTGATCTGACGATTTTAATAAAAGTCATCAGCTGCGTATGTACGGAGAGGTTGATCATGTGGCTGTGGATGGAAAATCTTGACGGAACACAGTTTTCTTCTTGTTTTTTTTAAAGTACGATAACGAAGGCATGCTATCTGCTTACGAAAAGGTTAATTTAATGACAGGACACTTGCGTATGTATTCGATACTTAAACATCCTACCGTTATCATTACCAAATGAACTAAAATCTACATACCAAACAAAAAAAAAAAAAAAACGAAGAGCTTGCCCAGCTTTGGGCTCCTTCTTCTTTTTTCATTTTTTTTTCACAGTGAAGGAACCCACAGACGGGAAAGTTTCTGTCCATCAACTTTGATGAACAATGTTTTCCCAATTTTGGGCTCCTTCATTTTGTTTTCATTTTCACTTTGCAACCAGATAAAACAAAACCTAAAAACTTGAAGAAAAAAACGAAAAGTGTTGGAAATTAATATTTTTCCACGGTTGATGAACAACAAACTTTCCACTAAACTTAACACATACTGTTTACATTGAAGAGAGTACTTCTGCATTGCATAGAGAAAGCAATATTTGCAAGTGCAAATAACACTAATAATATATACCCAAATAAGAAAATAGCTAGCAAAAGGGGACGATATAGGTTTACGCACGGTAATTAATCTGTTCTGTTTAAGGGTTAGGTGGGAAGAAAGGAGGTGCCATTTGTTGAACTCAAGTGTAACATTGACAGATTTTACGGTTTGCATCGCTTACGAAGCTTGGAATCATGAACATGGTGAAATTGATCTCCTCTTCGATCGGAAGGTGATAATTGAGATGATGAACACATGACTGACGCGTGAGGGTGACAGTAAAAAAGAACTGTATATAATGTTATTAAAGCAGAAGTAGACAAAATCTTGTGACAGATTAGTCTGCTAAAGGTCAAGTGCAGAAACTTTTGATTATATTATAGGTAATTATGTAATTAAACAGTGGTCACTGCATTGGTATCATTCAAAGATTTCTGCTTTACCCTACCGATTGAGACGTATTTGTTAAAGATTATATCCATCACGTAATAAGAGATTGATTTGTGTCCATTATTGATCATTCTATCTCTCAAGAAAAAAAAAATAGAGAGAAGGGGTCGAGTTATGTTCTTCTGGTCAACTTTATAATCTGATAGAAATTAACAGAGAGTTTGGTCGAAACCGACACAAATTCATCCAAAGAATCTTATTCATGCCCTCGGATTAATTTATGAACCCAGAATCCTCAAATTGATTACTGAAAATATAAATATTATATACAATGAGTCAATCGACGGACAAGATCCAGCGTATTGTTGAACAGAACATGGATTTTTGAACAGTGCTAGCTTGGCATTGTTCATCAAGGTACATTTGACTATTCACTCCTAGACAATTTTTTTTTGTTTGCAATGTGATTATTAAACTTTATCTCTTTGTTATATCATCCTTGTAAATTTTGTTTGCATGGTTTTATGTGCTAGGATTTATTATTCTTTACATGCTTTGACATATTCGATGTGTCAAAAATTATTCCAGTGTTATAGTAAATATTGCTATTAAAAAATAAAATCTTGAATTATAATAAAAGTAAAAAGTAAAAAAAGAAGAAGCAATGATCAAAACTAACATAGAAAGTAAAAGAGGTGTTTTTTTTTTTCCACTCTTCAATGGCTCAGAAAACTTATTTTGGTCCCCTAAGTTTTTATTTGCATATTTGATCGTTATTTTTTTTAAGTTCTTATATTTCAACCCTAAACATTATTTTTATTAGATTGCAGGCCCTGAATTTCAACATATGAGAGATAAATTCGACATAAAACGAGGGGAGAGAGAAAGGGTTCAGACGGTCATAAAAAGATTGATCTTAGAATAAATAAGTTCATCTTTACGAGATGAGTTTAATGAAGATAATGTTTTACTTTAACCATGCTGGAAAAAATATACTAGAATCTATAATTTTTTTTATTCGATTTAATTTTTATTTTTTAAGAGTAAGCAAAGGATTGGAGGATTAAAATGAATTTATCGAGGTTTCAAAAATCTTTTTGGCATGTTTTTAAGTAAAAATAAGTTAAAAATTAGGTTTTGAGAATTTAAAATCTTGGACTTTGATTTTTAAATTATCAAAGGTGACCGGAAATTGTAACAATGGATAACACATTGTTCATCTCAACAGACAATGTGATGTCCATTCTATTAAAAAAAAATAAAATTGGATGGATGATATTTTGTTTGTCAAAGAAAGAAAGAAAGAAAATCAAGCACGTAAGCTTGACCTTCCAAGTTCAATATCATCGATCCTTTTTTATTTTGATTTTTTTAATTTAATTTTAATTAATATCCATTCTCTTGTTTTTTAATCATTTAATTTAAATATTATTTACATATTAATTGGTCTTTTTAAGGGTTTCTATAATTTCATAATATCTCAAAGATATTATTATAATTTATCTTTTATCCCTGTTAAATTTCAAATAGGTTAGTTGTATTTGCATTATGTATTGATAAATCATGATTGAGAATTATTTATACTTAGTAACCATATTAAATTTTCACGATAAATACAAAGAAATGGATCAGATGAAAACGACAATTAATGTAAAATATTTATATATTTATATTTCTTTTACTTTTTAATAGGAAAATCAATTTTTCATTTTAATTTTTAATGAGAAATTTTATGATGCTTAGTGAGATAACTGATGGCATCCTATAAGTTACCCCTTGAACCCTTTTTTTTTAAAAAAAAAATATATACAAATAGAAGATAGAAATTCTGGATGGAGAAATTCTTATTACTTTTGATGCGTTATGATTTTCTCTCTCTTCTTCTTTTTATGTCTGTCTTTTTTTTAAAAGAGATAAATTCCAGGTTGAGATATTGTTATAATTTTTAGTAGGTCATAAGTTTTTTTTTTATTCTTTTTGTTTCTGTTTCTTTCTTTAAAGTGAGTTTATAAAATAATTAATAGGATGTTATTAATTATTTTCTAAATATCATTAAATTTCTCCTTTTTAATTAATGTTCACAACTTTTTTCTTCTGACTTACTACTTAATATATTTTTTAATTAATTGTAATGAATGCATACATTATCTTTCGATTCCTCAATAAACAGATTTCATGATACTAGAAATCGCATTCACAATGTCAACGTCTTCTTCTTTTGAGTTAGATATTGTCTAAAATCCCACCCTGAAAGTTATATTTGATACCTCATAGCTCTTCTTACTGCATTTTTTGTTTATTCTCGTTAAGGACTAAGCTAGACGAAAGAAAATGTTAGGAGACACACTTAACCTATATATTTCTTTAGCCTTTAAATAAGGTTTGGTCCCTTATTCAATGTTGTCATCTCATATTTGTCGACCTTAAGTTTTAGCTTTTAGTAGCCAATGTGCCCACATGATGTCCTTGAACACTTTTTAAAATTAATTTTTATTTAATCATTTAGCAATTTAAATAAATATTCACAAGAAAAGCAGCAACGTACTTAAACTCAAGAGGAAAAACATATATTTTTAGGAAAAATTCCTTTTTCTTATTCTTGTATATATAATTTTATTTTGGAGAAAATATGTATTTTTAATTAATTAGAAGCATGCTCTTTCAAATATAAAATAAATATCCATAAAAATTCCAATGATTTCAATTAAGGGGGAAAAATAAATATCCTTAATCAAAGCTTCCTTTTCTTATTCAAGTATTATTTTTTTTATTTGGGTGAATTGTCCAGTGTAAGAGATTTTTTTTTCACTTCTAATAATTGATAAATTGGAGTTTGAGTTTTAGGATTCTAAAACTCAATTTTAACCCCCTTTTTTTTTACCCAAAACACCCTAAAAAATTCTTATGTACCTCATTAACTCTATTTTCAACCCTTAAACATTCTTCAATTAGTCTAAAATATTAAAATCAAATAAAAAAAATTATGAAATTGATCTACTATTTTGGCATCGTTAAATGGAAAAGTTATATCCACAGAAATCCTCTCTCAAAGACGAAATCATTAATACCAAGATTGATATTTTTACAACCATAATATGGTGAATCAATGTCTTTTTCTCTCCTCTCTATTTTTATTATGACTTTCTCTATCATTTTTTAATATTCAAGGAATGAAATATCAAGAAATGAAGTTTTAGGATTGAAATGTAAATTCTTAAAACTCTAGAAACTAAATATGAAAAAAAATGAAAATATGCAGGGATGAAACTCTGTGTGTGTGTGTCTATATATATATATATATATATATATATATATATATATATATATATATATATATATATATATATATTGAAATCCATGGTGTTTTGTTTCCCGGATAACAATACCAAACTCTATTAAGAAACCCTAAATCCTTTTGCTTTATTTATAATGTTCTCTTTATCACTCCATGGTCTCAATGCTACTATATATGACGGTGAGGTTGGGTAGTAATAGAGAGGTTCGCTATATTGAGAAGAGTATTTTGAAGGCACTACTGTTGATTTGTGGGTTGTACTGACGGTGAAGGGAGAGAGTATACCGATGGTGTTATGGCTATTTCATGGTAGTTGATTAGTGGTTGCCGTAGGGAGATGGCAGTCGGGAGGGGAGATGCTGTGTTTTCCGGGGGGTTTGTGTGAGGCTGGTGATTTGAAAGATAGAGCTGATGTTGGTCATAGAGGGAGAAGAGTAGAGGGTTTTACGAGTTTATTTTTCTAGTTCTTTGTTTAATTTGTAAATAGTTTCTCCGAGAGCTCAAAGTCTTTTCTTCCATACCAAGTAATTGCTCAATCAAAGACTTGTTTCTTCCTTAATTTTAGAAGAATAATGAACACAAGATTAAAAAAAAAAGAAAAGAAACATTATACTAAGTAATGATACGGCAGGTTCCCAGAATTATGAAGGAAATCTAATTGTTTAATATATAATACTTACAAGTAGAAGATCATTCAACTGGCCGGGACAGATCATTATTAATCATGCACAATAATTCCTGGTTAAATAGAAAATCGCTTCTTGTCAACTGACGTATCTCATAGGTATAGTATAGGAGAATAAAAAGATTCCGTAGGATTATCATGTTTATGGGGAAAATATTAAATAATTATTTATAATAACTACATAGTTTCGTGTGGCTAGGCTAGGCACTTTTAAAATAAACTAGAATATTTAATTTAAACCCTAGAAGGAAGGAACTTATTGGTGATGGTGATCATATAGCTCCTACTTGCTTTCAAAGACTCCGACGAATGGAAAGTTGTACACCTATAGCTTGGAATCAATTCCTGTGAGAAAGCTAGCTATTCCTGCAATACAAGAAAAAATAATTGAAAAAAGAGCAATCCATAATATTAATCAAGTCACGTCTAATAATTAAATTAAAAAAATAAAAATAAAAATGAATCGAAGAGATGTGCTAATTTTACTGTGCAATCCACCGTACACTTTTTTTCCTTTGAATTCCTTTAAAATTGTGTTTGCTTAGAATTTAGTTGTATTGTTTATTTTAATTTGTTTTCTATCAAATTATTATAATGTCAAAAAAATCTTTTCATCTTGATTTTGCAAAAACCAATTGTGTTTATTGCTTGCCAAAGAAAAGGGATTAATTTAACAAAAAGAAAGAATACAAGGTCTCTTTTTTTGTTATTTTTAAACAGAGAACTTATTTTTTAAAAAAAAATTCATCATTTGACATTGCATTTAATCAAGATTAGACCTGATAATTTGTTTTAATTTATTCTTTATATAGTTGTTAAGATGTTAAAATAACATTTTGTTATTGAATTGATGCTTGATTTTATAAAAAATAAATTCATTTCTATGTTCACAAAACAAATTTGACCATCAGGTAAAATGTTCAAAACGCACCTATCTACTTAAATATTTTAGACAAAATCATTTTTAGTCCTTTTAATTTGACAAGTTAATATTTTGATTTCAAACTTCATTTTCATTACTTTTTAGTCCTTAAATTTGAGAAAAGAGAGGAAAAATTACAGAATTACATGATAAAAAGGATAAAATTGTTAGTTTGCTCGATTATAATGCCTAAAAAAGTCAATATTGGTGTAAATGAGTTTCTTTCTATAAGAAAAGTTTTCATTGAAAAGTATTTTAGCTTTTATCTTGCCCAAAAAAATAGATTTGATCTGGTAAAGTTTTTTCAAATTCAGGCTGGTTTTTTTTTTTTTTTTAAACCATTTGTTTGTCTATTCTAAAGCCAAAATTAGGGTATTACGGTCCTTTGGATGTTTCTTAATTGTTTTCATATAAAATAAATTTTGAAAATGATTTTTTTTATCCAAGAACTGGGAGACCTAACTTTCCAACCACCTAAGCTGGCTAGCGTTTAAACTAGAGACAAAGTGTTGCTACATTTTTATTTTTGAAGAAAAGATTTAGGCAAACGACGCATGATGCGATTCGATATCTTAATATTAATTCTATTATTTTATAATTAAATAATTTTTTTTGTAGAGCTTCTTGTGCGATTCGATATCTTAATATTAATATTTGTTTTAATTTAGCGGCTCAATTTTTATTAGCTTTAGAAACTTTTTTTATATATTTGTTTATATATAATTTATAATTTATTTTATTATATGCAAGTATTATCATTTTAATTTGCAATTAGATTTTTTTCTTGGTGATGCAAAGTGTGTTGCCAATGCTGGCATTTTTATTTTTTTTTGCATTAACAAGAAAATTTTTTAGTACAACTCAAAGTAAAGCGTGGTAACGTGACTAATTATATATTACCAGAAAACTAAAAAAAAGGTATTGCACCTCTTCTTTCATAATATTATTAATTAAAATAGTGTTTTTTTAAATATTTTTTAATTTTAATTTTATCATTTAACAATTGATTTATTAAAAATTATAATTTCATTATTTTTTTTCAATTTGTTTTTTTTTTAAGTTATTTTAGTCTTTAACCCGGACCACGGGTTAACTCAATTAACTCGAGTTTTTTTTCTTTTCCTAATTTTTTTTAACTTCATCATATAATATTAAATTAATTGAAAATTAGGTTTCATAATTTATTTTTATTTATTTTTTATGAGGTTATGGGTTTAGCAGGTAACCAGAGTTCACTCGAATCATTATTTTTGTTCTTTTTTTAATTATTTTGTATGTCCATTTTAGCTTTCAACATTAGAGTGATTGGATATTGAATTTCATAATTTATTTCAATTTATTTTTTATTGGATTATCTTGGTCGATGACTCAGATCGCGAGTTTAGCAGGTTAACTTAGGTTGATTTGAGTCATTTTTATTATTTTTTTATTATTATTTTTTTAATTCTATTTTTCAACAATGAGTTTATTAAAAATTTAACTTTATAATATTTTTTTTATTTACTTTCTGTAAAGTTATTATTATCTCATGACTCAGCATATAATTGATAGGTAAACATAGGTTGACCCGAATCAATCTAATATATAATTATCTTAATATTTATAAAAATAATTCCATTTCAAATATTTATTTTAAATAAAATTATATTCTAAATGTTCATCCAGTTACCTTTAAAACGGATAAGAAGTCATACTATATTTTTTTTTTGTATTAGAAGCTAAATATATAGCTTGAGAATAATCTAGTTACACGTACGTAGGAGATGATATAGTTGACCAAAAATAATTACGTGAAGCAATACATTATTATTTTGCTTTGCTTTGAAATGACCTTGGTCCCACACCTATGGCTTTTTCAGATTTCCATTTGTGCATGAATTATTATTATTATTATTCAGGGGGAGCTTTTGTTCAAACCCATGCCATTACAGGCAAACTCTCCCCCTCACCTTTTATCAGATGAAGACAAGGTATAGGAACAGGACTAGGCAGGGAATATTATTGCGCTGCGCATCCACGTTCATCCTTACCATGTGGACTAGGCAGGGCACCCTACGATCCACGATTGCTTTTAACCTATGGGCTGTGGTCATGTTTACTGTTTAGTATGTCTTTTCAAAAGAAGACTTGCTTTGGTGCTAGCTAGCAAGCATAGAGTGGGGAGAAGTTTTGTTTTGTCGGAACATCTTTTGTGTCTTGTTTGAGCCAACATTTTCTAGCATGAAATCACCTCCTCTTTCTTTGCAGGTGTGTAGGCAGGCCAGTTTTCAAGAGAGTTGGGCTGAATCACCACACCCACATGAAATTTGCAGGCTGATCCAACACCTTACTAGAGTATTAAGGTCTCTCAATGTAGCATCACACTTCCATTTTTGCAGAATATGAATTGTTCGGACATCTTACCTTTGCAGATTAACTACTGTTGTACTCTCAAGCCGGTAAAGACTTGACTTTTAGAAGTCTTGGAAGATAGCTGTAGAATTTAAATGTAGCAAGGAGAAGGTGCAGGCTCAGATTATTAGGCAGAATACAGTGAAGAATTTTGTGCATTTTTTGAAGGAAACATGTCTGTGATTTATTTCACACCACGAGGTATTCTGATCATATTGAGTTGTTAAGACTATGAGGTTATGCATTATTTGAAGAAGCTCACTGGTTCTTCCTGGTTAATAGAGAAAAATTGCTGTTCCATGCTTTCTGTGCTTTTATGGATCGTATGGTCTGATGGTAGAAATTTAGGGATTTTACAAGAGAAATTCTATTTTAGCTTGACTTTATGTGTTCAGATTTTTTTAATGCTCTCACATATGCTAAGTATCAAAGAATATTTTGATATTAAATTAAATATCAATATTACCAAATAAAATGTTAGGTTATAATTAAAAAAATAAATTGAAAGAACAACGATTAATTTAATATATTAAAAAGAATCCCTTTTCGCTTTTACTATTCAAAAAGCATAGAAAAAATCATTTGTCCCCATTGAGCTTATTTGATCTTTGTTGTTTTAATTAAAAACTTCATTTTTATTCTCCTTTCCGTCATGGATATTAAGAGAAAGCTATTGAAAAAGATCAAGAAGAGAGGATGTTTTTAACCGGTGATATTTCAGCCACAAAAAAAAATATTTGTTCTTGTGTCAATGACTTTGTCTTTAAGAGAAAAATTCAATGAAGGTGATTTTTTTATACAAAAATGTCAAAAAAAATAGATCAGGACATATGAATCTTGTTTTTAACTCAATTTGATTTATGATTTTTAACCAAATTAAATGGTGTTTCAAGCTTGAAAACGGCTATATAGATGTTTTTAGGTTAAAATAAATTAAAATTTAGGTTTATAGGGTTTATAAACTCATATCTCAACTTTTGAGCCAACAATTGTTAACTTATGAAACTCATGATCTAGGGTAAACATTGACAAAACATGGAACCCATATCAAAATAAATTAAAATGCCAAATTATAATGTACCAAATATCAAAGGCTAAGAAAGGAAAAATATTTAAATTTTAGAAAAATTGACCCAGGTTAATCTATATCAGTGGTTGGTGCGACGTTAGGGGGTAAGCTAAATTTCTCCACACATAAAAAAGAATAAAGTTAAGGCTATGCTAGTATTTCTAAAGAAGAAAAAGAAATTCAAGACTCGGGTTATTGAATCGACTAGATTTAATAAGTTCGGTTAATCTAATAACATGAAAAACAAAACAAACTCGAGTGAATCTCTTAAACTCATGTTAATCTTTTAAAATTATAACTCATGAAATCTCAAACACGAGCTCAATCAAGAAGACCAATTCATAATCAATTTTATATGAAAGAGGATTAAACCCGATAGAAAAAAAAAGTGGAGGATGAAATTGCAAAAAATAATAATCAATGTTATGAATTATCTCAAATAAAGAAAATAACAATCAAAAGAATAGAGATCAAAATTGAGATGAAAAAAAATTGAAAGATGATGAAATTGAAAATAATTTCCAATTTAAACAATTTTATAAAAAAATTACAATAAAAAGAATATAGACTAAATATGAAGGGAAGACTAAATATGAAGGGAAAAAAAATTGAAAGGCTGGTATGATTTTTTTTAAGGGGCAGTGCGCAAATTAAGCTAGAGGAGAAAGAAATGAAAAGGAAAATAAAAAGATTTAATCGCACCAAACCAAATAGAGTCACCATGAATGCGCTGCCTAAGGAGGAAGAGGAAACCGAGATGAATTGAATGACATGGCAAAATAACAGTTTCTACCACCTTAGTTAGTTGTATGTATTGCCTAAAGGCAGTGAAGTGGCTGACATGTGCAGCGTACAAGTCATCAATTGTTTGGTTTTTTTATTTTATTTATCAAATTACACATTACCCCAAGTCCTAAATAATAATTATGAAAAATGATTTTTGAAATTATAGAAAAGCCCATGTAGTTAAGTGTTTGTTTGCTTTTAAGGGTATTTAAGTAATTTGACTATGCAAAAAATGAGAAAAGACCAAGTTACCCTTAAAAAATTCTAGAATGATAAAAAGATGTTGCATAAATACCATATTGCCATTTAAGGCTAGTTCTTCCATTTCTTTATCAAGGGAAAAGGCATAAATTCATTATTCCAAACCATAGTGAATCAATCATTTGCAACAACACTTTCGCCACATAAAATAAGTTATGTTAATACATGAAATGAGTACATGTATAAGTTATAACGTTTTTGTCACTGTATCTTTGATATGATGTAAGATAATGAAAAAATGATGTAATGTATTGAGATGATGTATTATATTTTTGTTGGTGCTCGACTTTTATGTGTTTGATATTGTAGTGCATGATGTTTTTTACTTGAAAATGCATTAAACTAATTTTTTTTATATTTTTTTTATTGCTGACATCAACACATAAAAACAACAAAAAAAAAACCCTTAATTTTATACTTTTTTAAGTGAAACACACCCAAAAACAATGGTTACCAGACTCCCAAATACTATAATCTGCTACTTGCTTTCTGTTTTCTAACATACTCAAAGGCATAATTAGAATTTTAAAGGATGGCAATTTGCCCTGCACCGATATCGATCGAAAGTAACTCTTTCAGTAATATAACTAGTCAATTGCCCCATGTTTCACCATCAAATATAAAAAATCAACTTAAAAAGGGTAATCATTGCCAATGTGTTTTATAGTAGCAAAAGATTTTTTTATGAACTAAAACTTTTATGAGCCAATATTAAAGCCACCGATAAAGATTAAAAATAGTTGTTAATGATAGCTAAGGACCAAGAAGTTGAGAGATAATGAATATTAAAATATTTGATCTCGTACAGCAAGGAGCCCTTAAATTATTTTTATTAAATTACATGGAAATTTTTTTTTAAGAAGAGAAATAATTTAAATTCTATTAAAACAAAATGATTTGCTAAGATAACTTAGTGATCTCAAGTTGAAGGATCACTTACACAACTATCATGAAAGTCTTTATATAGATGTAAGTGATCTCTCTGTATGAAATTCTCTTGCAGGTCAGTTCAGTAAACATGTAATATGACAAGCACTTGTATATTAGTTATAGGTATCTTTTATACTCAGTTTATGAGAGTAGCTGCTTTGTTTCATAAAGAAAAGAACATAATATACAATAGTCTCAACAACTTTAATTAACACTCAATCTTAATAGAACATTGACCATGAATATTTAGGAACATTGCTTTGATGCAATAAGAATCTTATAATTTTAACAACTTTTATAATTTTCTTTACAAAGCATTTTTATCACATGAACTTTATCTTTATACTAGATTCATTATTCAAATATAAAAGAATATTAAAGATAAAGAAAGCTTTTAGTAATAACAAATATGTTTTACATAAATAAAATTAGTGTGATGTATAACCAATAAATAGGCCATGTGGCATATTCACTAACAATTTTTTAATAACACTTCACCGTGATGCTTGATGGGTTTTTTTGTGTTTGAGAAAATTTGTTTTTCCTAATTTATGAAGTAAAGTCAGCAGTCGATACTATATTTTTTTTCACTCTCTGACCTAAAGAAAATCACGCGTTAAAGAAAAAAATGGAAGAAAGGAAGTGCAAAATTGTTTTTAATGCATTGGGATTTTCCTATTTTAACTTGAAACTAAAACCTCCAAAGTCTTGATAAATACTTGTGCAAACAAGCTGCAAGTGAAGAAAGAAAAACAAGTGTGGCTACTTGAAAAGCTTTTAATATGTAAACAGGAAACAATTTGTACTGAATAGAAGTGTCCTTGCTTTAAATCATTGTGATTTTTTTTAAAAGAAAAGGAATTAACAAATAGAGGCATTCAAGACAAGGTATGAGAAAAAAAACCAAAATCTTTCATTGGCCATGACTTATCAACTACTAGTTGAAATTGTTAATGGATCGGGCTATTGAATTCAAAACAATAAACTTTCAAAACATTATCTCACAATAACTATTTTTCATGAAAAAAAGAAGTCCCACGGGCCAATCAAAGTTGTTGGTTAATAAAGAGAAAATTCTAGAATTTCCACTTTAGCCCCTAAAAGCTGCAATTGCTTCAAATTAGGCATCAAACTTTGATACTATTATTTGATTCTAGCATAATTGTGTCTACCATCCAGTTTTACGACAACAATTATAATTCTCAATAGGAAATTGATTGCTGAAGTTGCCTCCCTTTTAGTTTCTTTATTTGTATAGGATAATTAATTGTAGCTTTAAAGAATCCTCTCAAGGCACCCTTCTCGCCTTCCTTTAACCTTTGTTGTAGGATTAGGAAACTCTCAAAATAAATTGTCATATCCTTGTAGGAAAAGGATCCTTGCTAAATAGAAAGTCCACAAGTCAAAATAAAGTAAACAATAAATATCACATAGCATGTTGTAACCTATATCGTAAGGCCTTTCTAAACTCTTATTGACCTGAAATTGTACCCCAACATAGAAAAATATTCCAGGAAACTCTAGGTAAATATTTAGTTCGACTTAACCATCGGATTGATAATTATATTTATTGCTGTAAAACTGGACAATAGGCATAATTATGCTAAAATCTAAAATCTAAATATACCTTAGATTATATCATAACTCCTTTGTGCCACCAAATAAGCTAAGGTATCTAAGATCTCATCCTACCGAGTAATTATTGTTAATCTTTTTGAAGATACTAAAACTATAACATCTTTTAGAGATATTAGTGAGCATTGTGTTTCTGTTTCTCATATAAAACCCAAATCATTTCTAGAAGCCAAAAAGAATGGAAATTGGATTTTAGCTACGCAAGATGAGCTAAGTAAATTTGAAAGGAATGATATGTGGGAACTAGTCCTTAGACCTAACAATCAATCCATTATAAGAACAAAATGGGGTTTTCAAGAACAAAGTTAATGAGTATGAGATCATAGTTAGAAATAAAGCCAAACTAGTTGACAAAAGTTATAATCAACGAGAAGATATTGATTATAAAGAAACCTTTGCATCTGTGGCTAAACTAGAATCAATAAGAATGCTTTTAGCTTTTTCATGTCATGTTAATCTTACACTTTTTCAAAAGGATGTTAAAAGTGTATTTTAAATGGTTTTATCATGGAAGAGGTGTATGTTAAGCAAGCTCAAGGTTTTGAAAAGTTTCATTTTCCCTAGTGTAACCCATTTTTAGGTCCCTGTACAAAGAAAGAGAAAATACAAAAAAAATATAAATATATATATATAATCGGAAGAAATAAAAAAATGATAGCAGTGAGAAGAGGATGTTGGAGCGCCCAAAAAATACTAAAAAATTGGTTAAGGAGGTTCAAAGATACAAAGATTAAAATTTGACAGTATATTTTTGATTGATGAAAGCCCCGTTGACAAAGAAAATTTAATTTTAGGAAGAAAAGTCCAAAATCAAATGTTTATGGACTCAATTAAATTTTATTAAAGGTTTAATTGAGTTTATAGAGGGTTTGTTTGCAAGAAAAAATGATTTTAAAGTCAATTTGGGTTTTAATTAGAAGAAATTAAATTTTTGGGGTCAAGTTATAATCTTTAAGAGTTAATTTGATCAAATTAGGAGCTTAATTGCATAAATATTGAAGTTTGATGGCCAATTAGGGACTTGATTGAAGAAATCCAAAACCAATAACCAAAATAGAAAAAGCGTGCAAATTGGGCTGATTTGAAAAATTAACGTTTTGACGCCCTTTTCTTTTAAATGGAACAGCGTGTTTTGGTTAAAACAACGTCATTTCATGTACTATTCATTAAAAAAAAATACAAAAGCCAATACAATGCCATTTTGAACAGCACCGTGGGTTTTCTTCTTCCCCTAGATACGCAGAGGTAGGGGAAGAAGAAGTTTTTCTCCCCTGTAACGTCATTCTCACTTTTCTACTTGCAAAAAGACTGATACAACCCACGCCCCTCACATGCAACCATTATGAAGATTGGACAAGGGAGCCATGCTCCGCGAGCGGCTTTAGACGGCTGCACATAGGTCGCCCTAGCCACCCTGCCCTGTCCCATGATTGGATAGGACAGGGTGAATCTCTCTCCCTCTACCTATAAATACTGAGAGGTAGAGAAGAAAAGAGGGGGCAAAAATAGAGAGAAAGAAGAGGGGAAAAGGGTCGAACAGAGAGAGAAAAAGGAGAATAAAAACGAGCGGGGAGGATAAAAGATTGAAAAAGAATTGATTGAGATACAAAGGAGAGAAAGAGAAAAGAGAGAGAGAGAGAGAGAGAACGAAGGAGATTGAAAAAAAAAAGGAACAGCCATAACAAAGAAATAGAAAAGAAAAGAAAAAATAAAAGGAGGGAGAACAAAAGGGATAAAAGAGAGAAACTGAAGAAAAAAAAAGAGAGAGAAGCTAAAGAAAGCAGGGGAGAACAAAGAAGAGATAGATGAAAGAAACAGAAGCAAAACAGACCAGAAAGAGAAGACACACGGACAAGGGGGATGAAACAAAGACAGTGAAATGGGGAAGATCAATCAAAACAGAAAGATATAAGGAAAAAAAGATGCTTGAGCCTCTACACAGGGAAGAAGCAAAACAGTCATTGTTGCAGCAGCCATCATCGATTTTTAGCCACCTCAACCCCCTGCCAATGACAGCAAACATGTTTTTTCACTCCATGTAATCTTCTCTCCATCTCTTATTGGTCTTGCTGGTTTGTTTTATTTGCATGCCGAACGTGAACAATTCATGTTTTGTAGCAAATAAAATATAATTAGTTAGTTACTGTGCTACGCACAATAGCTATCTAATTATAATTAACATAGTAACCAACAACTTTTTTGGGCTGGACTTTAGTAGTTCAGTCTACACGGCTGGGCTGAGTCTAGCCTTGTAGAAAGAAGGTTTTCTTTTTGGACCGGTTCTAGCCTGGTTTTATTTTGGGCCAATCTCGGCCCAAATTCTTTTGGGCCAGGTCTGACCCATTGCAAAAAAAAATCAAAAAAATATTTTAAAAAATATCTTTGATTTTCTCGCGTATTTTTCTATGTATTTTGATTAATATCGGTTTATATTTTTATACCATAAAGATACGAATCCGGTTTTCATCAAAACATTGCAAAAATGATAAAACAAAAAAAAGATTTTGTTTTCATGCATATGGCCAAGTCTTAAAAAATCATATCGTATTTTCATATGACAAAAATTCAAAAATATATGTTAGCATGTATTTTGGCTTTAATAACCTGTTTATTAAAGCTACAAGAACTTGACCAATATTTCAAAAAATCCCTGAAAAAATTATTTTGTTTTCTTTTAGTACCTGAGATTATGAATTTAATTATACATAAAACGTATTCCCAGTATTAAAAAGGTAGTTCTTTTTATTGACGTTAGAACGGTTAAATTTTACCTGATAAGTTAAAGATCTCCTTACCGAGGAAGACTTTTCTTAAACCATGGATGAACCAACAATTAGAAATACTAACAACACCTTAGCATATATCAGATAATTAAAACAATGCAGTTTACCTTAGTTAGGGCATATTTGGGGTGTTAATACCTTTCTTGTACACAACTAGTCCCCATTCCCGATCTCTAAGACCAGTTAGGGTTCCTAATGATCAAAATATTAGGTGGCGACTCTCATTCCTGCTTTCCACTGATAAAAGACAATAATTCCTTGTTTCCCTATATTTTCCAGATAGATTACATATGAGAGTGGACGATATCGCCACGAAGCCATACACGTGCGACATTTCCAGTCATGTTTTCAAACTAAAAAAAGCTTCATGTGGTTTAAAACAATCACCAAAAGCTTGGTATATATATTAAAGTCTTTTCTTTTTTAAAATCATTCCAACTTTGACAAAATTGACACCACTCTTTTCACAAAAAGAAAAGGTAATGGTATCTTGATTGTGCAAATATATGTTGATGATATTATATTCATAATAACGAATCTCTTTGTGAGGAATTTGCAAAATGCATGTAAGATGAGTTTGAAATGAGCATGATTGCAAATCAAGCAAACAAGAGATGACATCTTCATCAATCAAAGCAAATACAACAAGGATCTATTAAAGAGATTTGGGATGGAACATGTCAAAAAAACTGACACTCCCATAGGAACATCAACCAAGCTTAACATGGGTGGAAATGGTAAGAATGTAGACATCATATAATATTTAGTTATGATTGGTTCACTGTTATATTTAACTGCAAATAGACTCCATATTATGTTTAGTGTTTGCCTGTGTGCATGTTTTCAAGCATGTTCTAAACAATCCTATGTTAGTGTTGTAAAATGAATTTTTTGATGTTTGCATGGTACATTAATTTAGGATTGTGATATTCGAAAAGAAGCGAGTTGAGTTTGATTGGCTATTCATGTATTGATTTTGCTAGGTGTAAAGTTGATAAAAAAAGTACTAGTGGAACATGTCACTTTTTAATATTATCACTAATATCTTGGGCTAGTAAGAAACAAAACTTAGTAGCTCTATCTACAACTGAAGTAGAATATATAGCAGCTGGTTGTTGCTGTGCACAAAACTTATGGATTAAACAAACCTTATAAGATTTTGGACTTAATTTTGATCATATACCTCTAGTACAATAAGTCTATCTAAGAATCTTATACAACACTCATGTACAAAACATATTGAAATGAGACATCACTTCCTAAAAGATCACATGATGAAGAGTGATATTATACTTCAGTTTGGAAGAACATAACATCTACTAACAAATAATTTTAAAAAGCATTTAGGTAAGGATTACTTTTGCGAGATAAAGAGGAATTTAGGCTTTATTCATGTTAATGACAATTGAGATTTTATCTTTATGTGTATATATTATTGAAAATAAGTTGGACATATTTTAGTGATGAAATGTATACCCTTTTTAGCATGAAAAATTTGTCCTGCTACAAAATTCTCTGACAATGTAGATCTTGGATAGACTAGTTGACCAGTTCGTTATACTAATTCAACCGGTTGAAATAGTGAAACAAAGTATTTGCTACTATATGAACAATAACATTTTGAGGTTTCAGCTAGGTTCAGTTTTTGAGACAACAAGTTGGACAAATGGTGCTTTTAGTCTCATAAACATCTGAAATTAGAGGTGATTATTTTCGGTTCGGTTTTTATACCCAAAACCAAAAAAACCTATATGCTTTTTTAGTTGGTTTTTTCCCAATCCCAACTGCTGGGAAAACTAAAAGAGCACATGAACATGCATAAGCATACACAGATAGGAGGAGGGTTTTAGATCCATTAAATCATAATGCCTTTTCTTTTCGCAAGGAAAACTTTGAAGTAATACTGAATCACTGATGAATTGTTATAAAACAGAATAATCAGCAAGTCCAACACCTAATTTCTCATACCCTAAACCCAATGATGAAACAAAATCAATAAAAAATTGAACAATAATTGAGGCAACAGTAGAATCACAAAGCATATATCAAAGGGAGGGGGCGGCTGTACGAACGAGGACTGAGGTCTGAGGGAGGGGCCGGATGTGCGAACGAGGATTGAGGAACAAGGCCTGAGGAAGGGGGCGGTTGTAAGAACAAATAAGGCTTAAGGGAAGGGGCGGCTATGCGAACGAGGCTTGAGGCCTGAGGGAGAGGATGGTTGCTAGGGTTAATTATTAAGTCTTAATGCCTTATTGTAGAAACTATAAAGCTTTGTAGCCTTTTTTTATTTTTGAACCAAACCGGTTTGGTTTGGTTCGGTTTACCCGGTTCAAGCAATACAAAACTGGAAATTGAACCGAACCAGACATTTTTCTAAATATTCTAAATTGATTTTTTTTCACGATTTGGTTTTTTCGGTTAATTTTTTTTGATTTTCTCGGTTTTTTGATTTTTTGCTCACCCTTATCTGAAATGGTCAAAACCGGAAATTTATGTTCTTTATATGAGCTGGTTGACCGGTTCATACCTTTGAAACAATTGGCTGATCGATTAAGACAAAGCACATATAGCTTGTCTACTACCTAAGATTTCAGATTTTACCCCTCGATTTCCTTAAGTTTTGGACTTAACTTTTACATGGAAAGGGCCTTTTTTTGGTGTATAAGAAAGACCAAAAAAGAAAATTAGAATACTTTAAGGTTGAGGTTAAACCGGCCAGTTGATTTAACTAAATCAATGCTATAAATATTGTTGTCATTTTCCTACATAGACAGAATCCTTAAAGTCTTAAATCATTTAAATTCCAATAAATCAAGCTCAATTGAAGTTAATTTCTTGGAGATTCAAGCTAGATGACACCTAAGAAACGTATTAGAGATGTGGAATCAATGAAAAAACGGGTAAATAATCCTAATTTTCATCAAAGTAATAATGCAGAGAAGTTTATAAATTTATTTTCAAATTGATCTATTGTAGTTGAAAGAGGTTTAACAAGTATGTTAAGTAATTTCAAGATAGATAGAATATTTAATTATATGGGTTGGCATAATTTTTTAAAGATGATTTTTTCAAGCCCCGGTTTATTTTTTATAGCAAAATAAAAAATCCAAACCACCTCTATAGAACTCCTTTCTTTCATGCAAGTCCATGAAAAAAAAGATTGATCTTTTTATGGTCGAAATGTGCGTGAATAGCCTTTCTTTTTTTATCCTCTACTTTTCAATAATTTTCTCTATTCTCTCTCAACATTTAGTTATTAAAAAATGGAAAAACAAAATGAATTTTAGGACCAAAACATAGAATATTAAAGCTTTAAGGACTAAATAAACACATCAACTAAGACTTTAAGGATAAAATTGAAGTTTCCTGCATCTTCTGAATAGTGAGCTCTATTGTTTATTTATTTATTTTGATACTTCTTATACTAATATTTTTAATTATAGTCTACAATTTTATTTTATAAAATTGACCTGTTTGGATTTTTCACTTTGTATATGTAAAAGCATGGAAAAACAAGATCACAATGTTAATATAACCTGGAAGAACAAAATTGCAAAGAAATTAAGTTGAGTTGAATGACAAAAAAGAAGAAGCAATGTTCATAACAGTGGTTAAGATTGAGTTACAAAACTTTCAAGCCCGGTTTTCTATAAGAAGTTCGGCCTAGAGAGTGTTCAAACGAGATCAACGGTTATGATGCGACTACTTAGCCACTACTTTGTTGTTTAGGCTTGAATTTTAACTCATTTAATATCAAAGATATTTGTGTTAACTTTAACTTTTTCATCTAAAAATTAAGGATTTTTACATAAAAAAATTGCATTACTTCACATGATTTTAATTAGACCATTAATTTTGTACACTTGATTTAAACCCTAGGTTTTACTTAATTTTGATATATAAAAAAAAATATAAAAAATGTAAAAGAATGATAGAGAAATAAGAATACACATGCAATGTTCCAACTTTTACATCAACCATTCTTCAAATAAGTGTAAAATCTAAGAAAAAGAGCTAAATTGTACTAAATAATATTGAGTTAATTATAACTTAATCCTTTTAGTTTAGTAAAAATAATTTATTAGTCCTTGTAGTCTTAAAAACTATATATTTAATTCCTATATTCTTAAATTCATGTGTAACTTAATTTTTTTCCCATGTCATATTCTTTTTTAATTCATCTTGATTTCCTATTATAAAAATGATAAAAAAAAAGTAGATAATATGAAAAAATAAGGAGAAAAAATCATTTAAAAAAAATACTAGCAATAAAGCATAATCAATGCTGATAAAAAAAATTATTTAATTATTTTTATAAATAAAGATTAATTAGTTTATTTTAATAAACTATAAAAACTAAATTACAATTAACTTTGTAAATGAGCATTAAAATCTGTCCACACGTGCATCCTATAAATAAATATCGTGTCTTGGGAGTTATGTACACCTCTGCAAAAGAACTTAGTGGAAATGAAAGAGAGGGCACGAAACCCGAAAACCGCAGATACAGAGGTGTAAAGGCTGCGAATATAAGACGAGAGAGTGAGATAGAGAGAGCACTGTTCACCAAATTTTTTGAAGTTTGAGCTTTAAAGGCAAAACCAGAAGTCACAGTGAATCCAAGAAACAAATGTAAAGGAGGGAGACGCATTAAAAAACACAGTTTTTGAGAATGTTTGAGTGAGTGAGAGAGAAAATCGCTTGTTGTGTGTGAAGATAACATGAGTAAATGGTTGGGGTTTTCTCTGACTCCACACTTGAGAATTGATGAAGGGTTTGGTAGAGAAGACCAAGCTCCTGGTTTCTCTGTCATGCCTTTGCGTTCTGATGGATCTCTTTGTGTTTTTGATCCCTTTAGACGTCCATCTAATGGTGCCCCAGGTACTGCATGCTCCCCTTTCCTTTCTTTCTTTCTTTCTTTCTTTCTCAGTGCATGTGTTATTTTTTAAAATGAAAACTTGAACATGATTTGTGATGATTTTGCTGTAATATTTCGTCCTATTTTATGGTAATTGGTAGATTGGAGATATGAAAACACTATGGATGGAGGTAGTACAAGTGAGGATGGTCCCAAGCTTGAGGATTTCTTGGGGTGTTACTCAAACTCACCTTCTAATGAGAGTGCTAGTTCAGTTTCTGGGTTCAAGTCTTGGCTTAGGCAGACGGCGCCATTTTCTTCTAGTGGGAAGTCTCCAATTGAAGCAAACAATAGCAATTTTCAATCATTATTGCTCACAATGAATCCTAGTTCTCAGAATGGATTGGCTACTATATCTCCATTGCAAGTGGTTGATAACCGTAAAAGGCCAGTTGTAAAATCACTTGCTAAAGAACCAGTTTCTCATAAATCTATTGACACATTTGGACAAAGAACTTCACAATATAGAGGTGTAACAAGGTACTATCTTCCTTTTCTTCTCTTCTTCAAGTCGTGGCAATACCTTCCTTTCAACTTCGCTTCAACATATACATGTGTCTGCAATTATCTGTTATATATGTGCTATGATTGTTAGGCATAGATGGACTGGGAGATATGAGGCCCATTTATGGGACAATAGTTGCAGGAAAGAAGGGCAAACGAGGAAAGGAAGGCAAGGTGTGAAAGAAAATAAGCTTTTAATATTTTCTGTATTTCTCTCTAGTATACATACATATGCCGTCTTCCTTCTTTTTCTTCAAAAGAATATACTAACGGTTGCTCTTCTTTTTCATATGCTTTTTGGGTATATTCACCTTTCAATGTCACTCAAATCTTATGCAGTTTACCTTGGTAGGTGTAATTCTTTATTATGTCAAATATTATTTGTATGCTATATTCTTTAATTATACCCAAGGATAGGATTTGTTAATTGCTGATTAACATATTTTTGTTGGTCTTAAATTCGTTGGATATTGTTCTTGTTCTTCTCCTTCATTCCTTTTGTTTTAAAATCGTGTATCAGGTGGGTATGATAAGGAAGAAAAAGCAGCAAGGGCTTATGATTTAGCTGCCTTGAAGTATTGGGGTCCAACAACGCATATTAATTTCCCTGTAAGTCTGTTGTTAGTCATCCTATGTTGGTGTGTACAAAAAAGATCAACCATTTGTTCTGTAGTGTCTGTATCTGTAATATCTCAACTTTTTTTTCAAACAAACAAAAAAAAATGTTAGTTGAACACTTATGAGAAAGAGCTTGAAGAGATGAAGCACATGACCAGGCAAGAATTTGTAGCCAGTTTGAGAAGGTATTTGCCATTCTACAGTCCTTAATTAAAGTAAAAGAGAAGGAGAAGAGAGGGGAGAAAAAATGATTGCTTTGTTCAAATTTTGACAGGAAAAGTAGTGGGTTTTCAAGAGGAGCTTCTGTGTACAGAGGAGTGACAAGGTAATGGCAGAAAGCGACTTCAATGATAAAGTTTTTTTCTTTTTTTTCCCCATTATTTACTGCAATTGCAGGCTTTTTTTCAATCATCGGAGGCCATAATAGGCAAACATTGTTAACCATTTGCCTAAATATGATTCTTCCACCGTATCTTTCCCTCCTTTTCGCTAAGTTGCTTTCCTTTATCCTGGCAGGCATCATCAACATGGAAGATGGCAAGCTAGAATCGGAAGGGTTGCTGGAAACAAGGATTTGTACCTTGGAACATTTAGTAAGCCTTCGTCACTTTCTTTCTCTCTCTCGTCCTTTTTCCCTTTATTTTCCTTCTATTAAAGTGTGCGATGTGTCATCCATTCTTATGGCATTACATCCTACTCTCTGCACATAACTAAGTGTGAAGGATTTTCACTTAAGCTCATGGCGTTTTAACGTAAATTTATGTCTTGGCCACAAAATACAAGTCAGCCTTGATCAACTTACAACCATTTCATGCACAAAAACTATTTTATAGCTTGAGAAACTTAACTCAAATAGTCCAATCGCTCGTTACGATATAGGTACACAAGAAGAAGCTGCCGAGGCCTATGACATTGCTGCAATTAAATTTAGGGGTACCAGTGCTGTTACAAATTTTGGTATAAGAAGGTATGATGTGAAGAGAATTTGCTCAAGCTCCAAACTCATTGCTAGTGACCTAGCTAAGCGTTCATCAAAAGATTCGGCTCCGGTGGCCCTCGAGGATTACAATTCTTGTGCTTCATCAACATCTTCTCAGCCCCACCTTGCCATAGCAAGCAGTGAAGCCTCCCGTGAATTGACTGACATGATGTGGAGTGAAAATACAGGGGAACATCAACAGCAACAAGGTGCTAACAACAATAACAATGGTGTAACTTTGGTGGCTTCAAGTACCAGGAATCCCTGCAATGCTGCTAGTCCAAAATGTTCGGTTGGCTTAGCTAGTGATTTTGGCCTTGGCAGCGAAAGCTGTTCTCAGGGCTACTTTCCATTGCAGGGTGGAAAGCATCAAGTCCCTATGTTTGCATTGTGGAATGATTGAAAAGTAGTAAATGAAGATGAGCAAGATTTGAGAACTCTATATCAAATATATAATAATTATCATTATAAAAAGATTTAGAACTCAAGAGGGCTCGATCATTTCCTTTCTGACAAGAGACAGGAAAAACAAATCTGGTGAAAGACACTTCAGTTTCTAATGATAAAGCAAGAGAGATGAACCCGAACAAATTGAAGTACAGAAAAGACACAAGAACAACTTTGAAGCACTTGTTAATCTTTCAACTATCCAATCCAAAGTTTCAAACCACACGGTAAACTTGGTTTCTGCCCCCTTCCTGTAAAACTGAAGGCCGCACCAATTGCTTTGCATGTATTTACTTGCACCGCCTGAGACATGGCACAAGAAGCAGGCCCTGTATGCAATGTCTCTAGCTACCCAGGCCATTAGGGACCGCAAAATCTCCGTTGGGATGCCTGCCACAAATACAAAGAACAAAACGACCACCTTGTTTGGTCTTATTGCAAAAGACCAATACATAAGACATGTATTATTAATATTATTATTATATGCTGTGGAATTTTTGGCTATGGTTAAAATACTGACTAATTTTGCTATAGAGCGCTAGCTCTTGCTGGACGTATGCATTATGGGCACCATAAGGCAAAAAGTCAAAGAACTTTGGGGATGCAGAGAGAAGCAGTAATCTTCCTCCACTGGCAGGTTTGTTTGGAGAGTCATTTAGATCATAGCAATATCAAATCTGACCTAGCGAGAGCGAGGCTTTGTGAGTCCATTTTGTGGAGGTCAAGTTGGTAAAAAAACTATTTCTTTTTACCTAAATAATGTTATTTTAAGTTTATTTGAAATGAAAATGTTAGACTCGGGGAAACTCTCAATTCAAGACCCGGATCTCAATCGGATAATTGGGTTTTAGAATTATAAATTATTATAGGTGTTAGAATCTCATTCAAGTATTTTTTGAATATCTAAATTTGTAATGCTAATGATTATTTTTTAATTTAAATTGATTATGTTTTATTTTCGTTAAATATCTCAATAAACAGAATTATGAAATGAATGTTATTGGATGAAAAATATATATTAAAAAAATCTTTTGAATCTTTCATTTAATAGATTTAAGATCTTGTTTATTTTTATATTTTAAAAGAATTTTTAAAAAAATTAAAATTTTATTTATTTATTTTTGTTTTAAATTAATTTTTTTATGTTTTCAGATATTTTGATGTGTTGATATAAAGATAATTTTTTAAAAAATATATTTTAAACTATTTCTAAATAAAAAAAATATTTTAAAAGATAATCTAAGATATAATATATAAGGAAGAAAATAAAAAAAAAAGGATATATATATACTGTATATGTAAATTCTATTTGCATAAACATCTGTTAGACACTATGAGATAAAATAAGAACATGAAAGAAGCATCGAGGCTTGTAACTCAGCGACAGAGATAAGGTTTTTTTATTTCTGTCACCTGGGTTCAAGTTTTAGTTTGCATGTTTGTCATCCTTGCGGTATCTTACTTATCTATTGGGCTTGCAGGGTGTCTAGTGAGTCTGAGGATTAGTTGTGATGCGCGTAAGCTGACCCGGATATCTCGGGTTAAAAAAAAAATAAGAAGAAAGAACTTGAAGGAAGGGAGAGATACAGAGAATCTAAGCCTACCCGTTGAAAAGTTGCCTTAAATTGCGTGCCCTTAGCCTTATTGCTGTTATTCTTGGATCTTCTTATGCAGTGCCAGGACCACTCCTCTTCATGGCGCGTAGCATCCCAATTAATATTTTCCTATACGAGTTTTTTTTTTTACACATAAAGTATTTTATATAAAAGATGAGACAAATTTTTACAATTTTCTTATTAATAATATTGTAAAAAACATAATCGTAGCTGGTTATTAGAGACGGCGATATGGTTGCGACATGCTTTTTTTTAATGAATAATCAAGTTATATAATAAAAAAAGATTAAAACTTAAAAATATTCCTACATTATATTGAGTTTTTTTAATTAGAAAATTATTTTAAAAAAATTGGAAAATTAATATTGAAAAACCATATATTTTTTTTTTTAAAAAAAAAAGAATTTGATAAAACCCACACTTTCCACTTCTAAACTTACCTAAACTCTTACGAGAAAGAAAAAAAAAAGATAAGAAAAAAAAAATAACAACAACAATATTCTAGAAACACACCAAAACTGCAAAAACATCTATTATAGTGACTAGTTATATAATTTGGGTTCCGTTGCATATTGTAATTTGTTTTTCCAAAAAATATCAAGTACACGGGCTATTTTGATATGTTTTTTTACATGAAAAAGCAAAGTGTAAACTGAAAAGCTCATGCAAACATTTAATTAATTCCTCGTTTATTTGCTAGAAAGTAATTTCTTTTTTAAAAGTGAATTATTTTTTGATATTTGGTAGTGTAATGAAAAATAAGTTGGAAAACACTTTCCAATGTTTGGTTATATCTGGAAAATAACTTATTAATATTTTATTTTTTTCAAGTTTATTAAAATAATGAGGAACAAATCTTACAAATTAAAAAGTTGAATGAGAATGAAATTGAAAAAAAAATATAATTTCATAAATTATGTCAAATACAATAAATAATAGTCAAAATAATAGAGATCAAATCTAAAAAATAAAAAGATGAAAGATGAAGAAATTAAAATAATAATAATTAACATTTCATAAATTATTTCAAACAAAATAAGTAACAATTAAAAGAATGAGGACCATATTTGATAGATAAAATATTTCAATTAAAAAATGATAAGGGAAAAGCAAATAACAATTATAAAAATGAGAAACAAAGTTAACATAAAAATTAAATTCTAAGGAATGAAGTTGAAAAACAAATATTCAAAATAATATATATATATATATATATATATATATATATAGCAATCAAAAGTTTGAGGACCAAATTTGATATAATCAGCAAATAATATGACATTTCTAAATTTTTCACAACTTTCAGAAAGTGTTTTCTGTCTAAAATAAAAGGAAAGCATTTTCCTGAAAACTAAGCCAAATTTTCCTTTAACTGTAAAGTATTTTTCATTGACCAACTTTCCTAAAGGCAAAACACATGAAAGTTTGGAAAGTGGTTTTTCGGAAACCACTTTCCGAGAAACAAATGCATCCTAAATAAATTGATAACTATCAAAGTAAAAGAAAAAAGTCATTAATAAAAACCAAAAGAGAATCTGGAAAAATTGAGAGATGAGTGTAGATCAATATATTCAATCACACAAACTGAGATATTTACCCGATTGTTTTTATTGAACTTGTTTATTTATATCAATAAAAGATAATAGAAATAGAAACACAAATAAAATTAATTGAATGTTTTGCAAGGCCAAACATATAAGAAATATTATTATAAAATGAGTATTTTTTTATTTTGAAAAATAAAGTTCATTTGTATAAAACAAAAAACAATTATAGAAGAATTAGAAATATCTTAAAAAATCAAACATAAAAAAAATTAAAAAAAAACTTTTATCTAAAAAAAACATGCAAAATCTGAGATTTAAGTCACAAGACTATGATAAACCTATAGAAAAGAAATCAAGGATAATCACAAAATCAATATTAAAAAAAACTTAATACAAAATGATAATATCATAAAAGAAAATGAGCAAAAACAAAGATGCTGAACAACATTACCTTTTCAAACTCGTGACCCACATCATTAGATCAGAAGCGCTATAAATAGAAAAAAAAATAAGAAGCCAAATCCCCAACAAATTAAATATTGAAAGATAAAATTAAAAAAAAATAAATTGTCCGTAAGGATCTAAGAAAAAATGTAATTAAAAGAATGAGGGTGAAAATAAAAATAATAATTAGAGGGAAAACAAAAGTTTTTAATTGGAAGGTTAAATTGAATTGAAAAATAACCTTAACAAAAGAATAAACAAATCCAATGAATGAGGGTCAAATTGAAGAAATAAAACAACATAAATTTTGATTGAATGATGAAATTTAAAACCCATAAAACTTTAACGAAAGGGCCAAAGAAATAAATTTAAAATAAAAAGAACAATGACTGAAATGAAAAAAAACATATGAAAAATTTTAATTAAAGGACTTAATTGAAATCAAACAAAACTTTTATAAAAGGAATAAGAACGAAATAAGAAATCAAAAGGATAAGGATTGAAATTGAAAACGCAAAAACAAAGAACTTTGATTGAAGGATGAAATTAAAAGCCAATAAAACTTTAACAAAAGAGTCAGAGAAATAAATTAAAAATAAAAAGAATAAGGATCAAAATAAAAACAAAAACATATGAGAAATTATAATTGAAGGACTAAATTGACAAAAAAATAAGAAAAACTTTTACAAAGGGAATAAAAACAAAATAAAAAATTAAAAGAATGAGGAATAAAATTGAAAAAAAAACAAAGAACTTTGATTGAAGGATGAAATTGAAAGCCAATAAAACTTTAATAAAAGGGTCAAAGAAATAAATTGAAAATCAAATGAATAAGGACTGAAATGAGAAAAAAAAACATACGAGAAATTATAATTGAAGCATGAAATTTTTAAAAAAACTTTTATAAAAGGAATAAGAACAAAATAAGAAATCAAAAGAATAAGAACTGAAATTGAAAAAAAAAAAGACAATCATGCACTTTATCTAGGAGGAGAGAGAGAGAGAGAAATGACCACTGGCAACAATCCAATAACCATATGCCGTCATGTGTCATACCATATGGAATAGGACACAGTAATGCTTTCAAAGATATAGCAGAAAGTCATGTTTAGACAGTGGGTGACATCGCACATATTTTCAAATGGCATGGACACCACCCAAATGGTAATTATTAATTCACCAAAAATATATAAGGAGTAAGTGTCTCACTATAGTACTAGACATAGTTTATTATGGATTGCTACAATAAAATTATCCTTTTTCTATTATGTGGAAAAAAAGAAAAAGGAAACCTTGAGGGTTGGGGGTGTTTTGATCTTTTTTACTAGCTTATTCGTTATTATAAGATTTTTTAAAGGATATGTTAGTTTTTTTTAGACTTTTTGTACAGTAAAAATATAATTTTACCATCAAGGTCAACAAATTTTAGAGCTTTGGTCTTTCTTTAATGTTTGTTTATTTGTCAATTGGTCGCTCTATTTCATTTTGATTATTATATTATATGCCCCTTTCACACTTTTCTTCTTGCGCTTAAATAATGAAATTTTAGCCAAATTAAATTAATTATTTGCCTTCATTAAAGCGCGGGCACCCAAACTAGTGAGTAAATCTAAAATGTATGGTGAATCTATTGTGCAAAATGCATTATGGATCCCCTCACATGGCATTGTGAATGAATTATTCATGGTGCTTTTTTTCTTTTTCTTTTTCTTTTAATTTGGCCCTTATCGGACCGATTGTAGGCCAATTTATTAGGGAAGGGTGAGATTGAAAAATGAGGGACCAAAGTGAAAAACACAAAGAGAATGAGTAGCTTTAACATAATAAAATATTTATTGTAATACCCAGTCTTTCCAAATTATAAATATCAGGTTTCTTCAGTTTCCAAAATTTAAAGGAAAAATGAATTTTGATCCCAAATTGTATTTTTCTTGTTTTTTGGTATATGATTTGAAAGAGGTAAGGGAAAGTCACTGGAATCCAACATTAGAGAGAGAAAAGTTTTTTTGACACTGATTCTGACCATAAAAATAGTCGATATTGGTGTCATATTGTTCCATATGATTAGGAGGTTCACGTTAGAAGTTTTTTTTTTACCTTGAAATTGCCTAAAAAACATATCTAAGCTCAATAAGATTTTTGGTTTTGTGTTGATTGCAGGTTTTGGGACAGGTTTTTTACATCATGATTGTGTTTATTAAGTTGCTTTTGATATTGTTTAGATGTTTTGAGTCAAAAATAGGTTGAAAATGGATTCCTAGATCTAAAAAAGTTTTGACCTGATTTTTTGGCCATTATAGTAACAAGAAACTGGACAATATCAGATGACGCATCATATAACTTATTTAAAAAAAAAATTAGGGTGAACCACATGCTAAAAAAAATAAAATAAAGGCCAAAGTGTGCAGACCTATCCTTGCATGCTCGCGCACGAGCTTTTACTAAATGAGTCAGGCCTAGCAGCGCTTGCTTTAAAAAAAAAGCCCAAATATGCGGACCTATCCTTGCATGCTCGCGCATGAGCCTTTACTAAATGAGTTAGACCTAGCAGCACTTGCTTTCAAAAAAAATACATTTTTTAATTAATATCTTTTTTGTATGTATTTTTTTTAAAAAAATTAATTTGTATTTAAATTATTACCTCTTTTTTCAAAAAATTAGAGTGGGCGACGTGCTAAAATCCAATTGATTTTATTTGTTTAGCCTCTTTTAAATATTGTTTATTTTTTAGTTATTTTGTATGCTTTTATTTTTTAAAGAGATTTTAGAATTCATCTATAATTTCTTATGTTTTATATAAATGAAATTTATTTTTTTAAAAAATATTTTTCAACAATATTTTTAATATGTGTAACGTTGAGTAATTTTTTTTTCCTTTTATTTTATTCAATTGATTTCATGTGTGTTTATTTTTATTATCATTTGATTAAATAAAAACTCGATTTTTATGAACATGACATCAATTACAACTGTGTCATAGGCTTAAGACGTTGGAGGTTAAATATTTTGATTTATATTTACCTCTTAATTTTTTATTTTTTATCTTTATTTTTTATTAATAATTATTTGTTTATTTATTAACACACATAGTTCTGAATATATATATATATATATAAACTTTTTTATTTTAATTTTTTAAAAAATTATATCAAAAACATATCAAAAAAATCCAGATATTTATTTTTTAAAATAAAGAAATCTGTCTGTGGCAAAGAACAGGTAAAATAGCTAGTGAATAATAAGAAAGGCCTGCGGCGTGTAGTTTTGCTCATCTGTTTGATAGAAAACCTCCCTGAATCACAGCAAATTTTACCTCAAAAAAATAAAAAGAAAAAGGAAAAGGAAAGAAGTAGACGGTTAAATTCCAAAATTTTGGTTAGGACAATTTTCAACAACGGAACAGACAGATAAAGCTAAGAAAGTGAGAATCAAAGACAGAAATATTTCATACTTTCCCTTTATTAATTTCATAGTATTTTTGCTAATTTTTTATTTTAATTGTTTTTGTCACGACCCGAATCCCAGATCCATGACCGACATATAGGCAAGGTTCCCCTCCAAGGTTCCATACCTATGCGAACCCAAACTTACACACAAACTTATCATAACTCAATCAGAGTTCAACGCAGCATTAATAACAAAATCAACTTCATAATATAATTGAATTGTCTTAATACAAGAGTTTATATAAGTTCAGAGTTTTGGAGCACTAACTAGACATAAAGGAAAGGTACAAAGTACAACCAAAAGAGCAGGTTCTAAAGGTCCAACAAAAGTGACCTGCTATCAAGTTATAAGCCTGAAAAGGATAAATAATGAGATGGTGAGTTCAACAACTCAGTGAGTAGATAACATTCAATATACACACACGAGGTAATACAGCAATGAGAAATATATATACAAGTATGGCTTTAGGTTCTTATGGAAGTGTTCTCAAATTGGCCATAACAAGAAGATCATATGGTAAAACTCGTCAGAAAATCAAAATGCAATGAGCATAAGGCTCCGTACTGTGGGATGATTAGTCCACACAGGTTGGTGACTCCCCTGACCAACTAAGGTTCAGATACGATGTGCACAAAGACTAACACTACCCTGTTAGCATGGGTAATCTGACTGACATACCATATGTTCATAATCATAATCAAACAGACATATTCATATCTCAAGGCTCAACTCATGACATTAATCAAATGCCGAGCTATCAATTCAGAAGTCAATTCAGAATATATATACTGGTTCATATCAATAATTCGGATTCAACAATTGATCATGCTTATCATAACAAGGATAATAATCAACATTTATATTATCAAGAAGCATGATCCAATTCATATTAGCAAATCAAATATTTATAATATTTCTCATGCATATGGAAAATTATCAACTCACCTGACTTGAAAGCAAACAGAAGTCAAAAGCAGACACCGAAGAAAATCCTACTGACGTCCCGCCGGTAGAATATCAGGATTATCTAAATATAAAGGAGACATATTCAAGAATGACTCAAAAGAATATATAACTTATTTAATACACTTATCTAAGGGTGTATTCCATAACCCTAAATATTTTTGAACTAACTAGTTATTTTTTCTAAAAACCCAACATTTAACGGTTTTTCCGAAATATAATCCATAATAAAACAAATAATAAAATTGATAATAATTCACTAAATAACCCTCAATTATTCATCAAACAAATCTGTAAAATTTAATATTACAGCTAGGGACTAATTTGGATTTTATCATATTTTTAGGGCCAAATTATAATTTTTTTCTAATTGGAGGACCAAACTGAAATTTATCATAAATCCATGAATATACAGAAATTTTGACCATAATTAATCCTCAATTCTGTCCAGGATATATCATTATGCTACAGGGACCATTCTGGAATTTCACCAAATTTTTAGGGTCAAATTGTAATTTTTGTCAAATTAGAGGACCAAATTGAAAGTGTTAAATTCTCTTATCTATACAATAATTCTGTCCATTATTCATATTTTATTCTGTTTAGAATCTCGGAATATGATCCAGGGACCAATTTGTAATTTTCCAAAGTTTGGGGACTAAACTGTAATTTTCCAAAATTGAGGGACCAAACTGAAATTTTGTCATCTTCAACCTCAAACCCAGAATTCTCACAGATTACCTACTGTTCTTGCCAAATTTCTAACTCAACATTCACCATTTACACAATTCATAACTCAAAATCATCACAATCTTCCATAATCAACTCATTAATCAATTACCCATAACAATCAACCTTATAACATTCAATTTAATTCATCAATTAAACCCAAAACATAAATTTTCAAAACCCTAACATTCATCAAAACTGAAATTAAGTTCAATTAACATACATTTATACATTTAACAACCTAAATCTTACCTTTAAACTTATTCTCTTCAACTCCTTTCTATTTCCCTTCTAATTTCTCTCTTTTCTCTTCTTCTTCTTCTTTCTCCCTTCTCCCTTCTCTCTCACGGTTTACTCTCAAAATATTCAGATCTCTCTCTTTTTTTCTTTCTATTTATATTTATCAAGTTTGTTGAATTACCATTATACCCTTTATTCATTTATTCCAACTTTTATGCCTCCAAGGGCTTTATTGTATTTTCCTACTCATTAATTTAAAACATTACAGTTTTAGGGTTAGGGTTAGGGTTAGGGTTAGGGTTTTTTAGGTTAATTTAGGATTTTGGTGAATTAGGTTTAAATCATGTTAATTGGCAATAAAATACATCAATTAAGTTGATGATTTTGTTATTTATGGAGAAGATTGATTAATTTGAAATGTTGTCGACTATATTATGGTTAGGATTAGGGTTCTTAAGGTTAATTTAGGATTTTTATTTGAATTAGGTATGCATTATGTTAATTACCTATAAAATACATCAATTATGTTGATAATTTCATTATTTGTGGAGAAAATTGATGAATTTGGGTTGTTGTTGATTATGTTATGGTTTAGGGTTTCGTTAGATAAACTTTTGTTGAAATTATATACCTTGATTAATTTTTTATATTGATAAATATATCTTGGGTTTTTTTTTGTATTATTTGACATAATATCTCGTAGTATTGGAATATTATGCTTTTATAATAGTATTATTATCAATATCAATAATGGTATCACTTAGAATGGAGAAAGTAATGGATTTATAATAATTATATCACTTACCAAGCTATTTAGATTGATATATGATCGAATTGGATGTGATTTTAAAAAAAAAAATTAAAGTTGACATTACTTGGATTACTCAAATTTGGGTGTGTTTAACTTGTTATATTAGTATACTTATTTCTAGTTATGACAATGTGAATTCAATGTTTGAATTAACAGTTGAAAATGGATTGTAAATTTTATAGTTGTACTTGAATAATAGATCTAGATGAGAAAAATCTTCTAGTATGGAGTTTATTCAAGTGCCAAGTTGCACTCAAAGGATCACACAAACATAACAAGAAACTAGTCTTTCTAGTTTAGGTGGCGATACAATGAATATAATATCACCATAAAACCAATTAATGAGACCTTTCGTTCCTAAATGTGAGGATGTGAGTGGGTTTGCCCAAGCCGCATACAATGACTAGGCTTTGACTATTACGAATTCGTGATGAATTGGATGTTGGATAAAAATTCAAAAACAAGTTTGAATGTATTATTGCAGTTAAGCGGTGGCATATTAAGAATTCATTGTAATATAAAAGACAATGTTCAACCAAAACTTATGTGCAATATAGTCATAAACCAATATGTAAATGATATTTGCATAGCAAGAGGTCTGATTCATTTAAGATCTCAAAGTTAAAAAGGCCACACACATATCAAAACTTATTAGTTCTGTACACCCACCATCTTATTGACTTCGAATCTCAATGCTGAGGTGATATTAATAATTGTGAAAGTTAATATAAGCATGAGTGTTACAAATATTCAAGTTACTATATATATGGATTATAAGCATCACGTCTCACATTACAAGATATGGATGACTAGACAGAAAATACTAAGGCTGTTGTTTGGTATACATGAGGAGTCCTTTCAAATGTTGCTTGAAATTCTATTAGCTTTCAAATAATAAAATCTAGGTGTAGTTGTATATTGGGATCATAAAATAGTTGATGGTAATAAAGCAATCTTCGAGGGAATATTTGAGGTATTTAAAGCTTTAGTTGATAGGTTTTAATATTGTCATACACTTATTAGTATTAAGGGCACTCATCTGTATAAAAAGTACAAGGAGAAGTTATTGATTGTAGTTGCTTACAACATGAATAACAGTTTATTCATTATGTTTTCCTATGATAAAAAAAAGACAAACATTAATTGCATTTGGTTTTTATATTTGCTTCATCAGTATGCATGTCATTAGCGGTCAAACAGATTATATACTACATCAGATAAACATATTATGATTAAGAGTTTCATATAGCATGAATATTTATTAATCTAATTAGGCATCATTGTTATTGTTTGTAACACTTTGTTGGTAACTTCTACACTAGGTTAAAAAATATTTCCTTAGAAAGTATGCTTCATAAAATATGTCGAGAACCTTTAAAACAAAAGTTTGACACTTTGTATGATGATATGATTAAGATAAATGATGATATCAAATAATAGCTATAAGTTAAACCTAAGAAATATAAGCCCTCTCATGTGATGGTTGTCATTGTTATGGCAATATGACTATAAACTTGTCAGAGATTTTTAATAATATATTAAAAGTTGTATGTGGCTTACCTATAACAATTATAGTGTAAATGACCTCTTATAGGTCAAATAAATAGTATTAAGGTGTTAGGTATTGTGATCTCTAATTATACTTATTTAATTACTTGTTTATGTGATAAGATCAACAACACATGTGGCAATTGTATTTAATCTTGTAAGGGGTTTATTTTAGGTTGTGAACTCACTAATAACTGGTATTTATGGAGAGGTACACAAAATGGTTGATATTTATAAAGGAAGTTGCAGTTGTAGTAAATAAAAATTATACCATTAACCATGTTCACATGATCACATCTCATTGCACTTAGTGAAATGTTGACCATGTCCAATTTGATAACTCTTTCTTTCCCAATAAAATGTATAAAAATACATATACTCCCTTTTTTACCCTTACATAACACATTAGTATGGCCTAAATATATTAGAACAATGATATATAGATGTCCAACTAGATGGAGAACAAAAAAATAACAAAGGAGATCCATTCATCTGCATAGGTTAGTGTTAAAGTGATGTTTCCATTAGTAAAAATATCACTAATGGATTTACCAAGGGAACCATGTCATTGACTAGTGTCCTGTGGTGATTTCATATCAACCAGTAATTTTATCATTGATTTAAACACCAATGAATAGGCCAACAAAACACATGTTTCATAATTCCATTAAAAACTAAGGATGCACTCTATTAAACTGCTTCAAAGCTTCATTATCGAAAGGGTGCACCATGAATCCATCCTCTAAATCATGTAAACGATGTCATGACATGTGCTTGGATGTCTTCAGAGACAAATAACATTTGCAACTTAAGAGTGATTGTGAAGTATCTTAGTTTTTTTATACAGTAAGTGTCCTTCCTCGACCTGTATTGGGTTTATATCAAGCATGCCCTCAGGGTTTGCACTCAGTTAAATCTACATCTTCACAATAGTACAACCATGCAAAAATTTAGGCATTTATTAATTTTTTGGTATCTCGGGTCAAAGGCTTTTATCATGGATTTTGCAACATAGAAGTTCCTTTTCAACTTATTTTTTATAACTAAAATGTTTTTTTTTCATTCAATTATGCCATTATAATCAGCCTCGCTCATACAATAATCATACTTGATGGTAAACATTTATGCAATGACCGATAATTTAATGTGATTTGTGCATCTATTCTATAATGGTTCATCAGAATCTTTAAGAAGTTCAAAAAATCTAGCTGCATCTACATTTGATTCTTCATCAATATATGAATCTTCACTTGAATAACCATGATTTATTCTTATTGCATTCAGCATCATACTTTTATAACAACTACTATTATCATCAGAATCCTTTTTAACATGGTCTTGTAAGAAGCATAAGCTTCTCAATGTGCAAACCAACACAAATATTTCTTAGCGAACCTTTTTTTTTAGAAGATACATTATCACAATATCTAATTGGAATAACTTTTTTATTTTACCATGTTAACATTTAATTTTACCTCTACTAATATTCTTTGAATTTAAAAGTGCAAAATTAATAAAACCTCCAACCCCTTTACAACAATCTTCCCTAGACAACCTTTATGGTGAATATCAATACATCCAAGAACGATCATTCATTACTTAGAAAACCTATATAGAATAATGATAACATTTCTTAATAATGTAATAATCAATTCAAAATTTAACTTTGGTAATTAAAAATGAATTCACAATCTAATAACCAATTATTATTATTGTACAAAAATATTATGATGTGTCAAAATATTAACTAAATAAATCCAATTAGCAAAAATTAATCGGTACCCAACTAATTATCTATCATTTGTTTAATTCAAACTTATTTAATCAACATTAATACCATTTAATTGTTATAAATTCCATGAAAAATTAATTTCCCCAAAATCTCTAACATAATAATAAAATTGACAAAATATGGTTGTTATCCATTAAAGAACCCATTGTTTCTTTCAGTATAACACACCAAAATTACAAAATCAAAATTAATTTCATTAAATTACAAACAATTCAAATTTTCTCTAATTACAAAGAAACCCTAACATACAAATCAAGCTTTAATTATATATGAAAATATTGTAAAAAACTTAATTATACAAGCAAACTACACTACAGATACTAAAAACAAATATTAATACATTATCTTAAAATATAAATGAGTAAATCTGCTTATTGGTGTGGGGAATATTTAGAAAAAATAGTATCAAGACAATAATGCTAACACTACATAGTGTTGTGTGGTTGAATTTGTGATGATGAGGCCTAGAATTGTGTCAAAATGGGTTGTAGGGGTTGTTGTTTTGATTTGCGGTTCAAGAAAAAGAGGAGGAAGAAGAAAAATGGGGGAATGGGGCTAATATTGGTTACAACACTTTTAAATTTGTTAACGGTATTTGCAATGAAAAATATCATCGGTCAATGATGACATTTCATCTTAACGATGAAATATTTTGTTATTTTTAATTATTTTTATTATGTCAGTGATTTCATCGATAATTACTTATAGAACATACTTCGTCGATAATTACATTGTAAATTTTTGACTAAAATATTCTGTAACTACTATAATCAAACATTAGCGACATAAAATATTTCATCGATAATTCTGTTGCTACTTAATAATTTTTTGGTAGTGTATCATTACTACGTGAACAGTTAAAACAGATGAAACTTAAGAACAAAAAGAGTTTAAATCTAGGCAAATACCTTAAATTTATCCTTGTATTTGTCTTAATTATTCATTTCTACATATGTGAATTTAATTTGATCAATTAGCTTAAAAGAAGAAATTAATCATTGAGATTCGATTCTCCCCTGCTATTAGATTATTATTACCTTAAAAGAAATTAGCTATTAGATTAATTGGGAAAATTTAGAGAATAATATTTAATTAAATAAATTTAGAAGATATAAAGGTTATGTCCTCCTGACTGTGCCTAATTTCATTACATAATGACGTGAGCAATTTGCTTTTAATTAATCATTGAGATTCGATTCTCCCCTGCTAGAAACCAGAGCAGTGCCAGATTCGACGCAGAAGAGGAATCCACATAAAATCTAGCAGAAAAGAAGAGCGAAAGAAGGAAAGAGAGAGCGAGAGAGAGAGAGACGTTGGCCTGGCCAGACCCTCTCAGATCTAGCTTCACACATCGTCACATGGACACACAGAAATATCTACAAGACAAGACACTTCAAGCAGGCATTTCTGCATTTTAAAAAAAAAACACTCAATGTTTCATGTAGATAATAGAGTGATAGAGCTGAACCAAAAAGAAAATTAGCAATCCATCTAATCCAGTATCCACTTCATGCTAAGAAAAAAAGAGCATTGCTGGAAAATAAACATCACTCGGGATGGCAAACCAGGTACCTGAAGCTTACTTGCAGTGGCAGAAAGTGACTTCAATATCCAAATAACGATGAGAGCATCCAAGAATACCAGGTGGCCTAATTCCAGTCTCATTAAATTCAGCATAGTCAAAATACCAGAAAGCCATCTCGAACATGCCTGCGTGTTATCACCAATGCTATGCAGTTTTGCAATGGAAAAACGTCTTTCCAGAATCTTGCATACTGAGAGAACCAGAATAATCCGAGTATAACAGAAGCAGGGGACATGAGCCCGTAAAATTATACATCCCAGTTCTGGAAATCTGTATTGATTTTGATGGCAATGTTGCAACTAGCTCGTCTGCAACACCAAAGACCTGAGGCCAGCCAGGAATGATTTCTCCTTCCGAACACACACCCAGCTTTGCAAGATCAGCTGTGCAGCAGACAGCTCTTTGACCACCATAGGCAGAACCCCCAATTGACTCTCTATCTTCTACCTCAAAACAATAGCTTGTGCCAACCCCGAACTAAAGTTGGAAAATTCCTGGGTTCTCCGGAATGTAATCTTTTCAAAACAATATCTTGTTTAGATAACCAGAGAGTACACCCTGTTCCAATGATAATCAAAACAACAGGTTTGGCACCGAATGACTTGGAACTCCCATCTTCATTTTGAGATTATTTCCAACGCATAAATGCAATGCATTGTTTGCCAATTTTTTGTTTTTATATTTAAAAAGTGTTTTTAAAAAAATAATTTTTATTTTTTTTAATTTAATTTTTTATGTGTTTCATTATTTTGATGTTTTAATATAAAAAATAATTTTAAAAATAAAAATAAATATATTATTTTAATATTTTTTTTAAATTACCAAACCCACGCTCTAAAACACCCTAATTTCCAATTATGATGACTTTAGGGGCAACTTTCCTCCAATAGTTATATTGCACCCCTCGAATCAGACTCTGAACTTTCACTTATAAGATAAATAAAGCAATAATCTCCAAGGCAATATTACGGAGGAACATCGCATCCTTGAAGAATTCTGATTATAATGATTATTTTTTATATTTAAAAATATATTAAAATAATATTTTTTTATTTTTTTAAACTTAATCTTAACATTTATATATTAAAATAAATGTTAAAATTGAATTTTTAAAAAATAAATAATATTATTTAAATGAAATCAAACTAAAAACAGGTATTCAAGTAAGGTAATTACGTCTTTAAAGAGCATAACGTGATAATAAAGTATTTGAAATCTGTACAGCAGGTCTTAAATTCAAATCAGGATATGTATTTTTTATAAGAACCTAGAATAATTGGAGTTTTACTTATTTATTTAGATCCATAAAATATACTTTTTGATAAATAAAATTTTCTCAAAAAAAAAAAAGAAGTAAGGTAATTACAAGTTAATAAGTATTATCGGTCCGTCCTCGTAGCGGGATATAAGTCACAAAATATCGTCTCTCAATTAACTGCACAGTCCGACGGCAGCTATTAACATCTATGGCTTGACCATCTGGGCTTGACTAGATATGAGTGACAAGGTCTGGTGGGTGTTAGGCTTAATATCTTGTCATTCAATATGCGGTCGCACGTGGGCATCACAAAAATATTTTTAAGAATTTTTTTTTATTTAAAAATATATTAAAAAAATATATTTTTTATACAACATATTAATTTAAAAGTTTAGTTTAAAAAAATAATTTTCTTCAAAACTACATTTGAAAGATACAAAAACAAAAATAAAGGTATTTTAGAAATTAAGTTTTCAATTTGTTATTTCGGATTTTTTTTTTTACCCACGATAATAGTTTGGGACAAAAACAGTTTTCAACTTTGTTACTTTGGATGCTTTTTTTACCCACGTTTGGGAGAAAACTCGTTAGTTTCTATAAATTTAATGTTTTTTTTGTGCTAGTTTGTGATCATGTTAGGTTAAAGCTAGGGTTAAGGGTTTTTTTTTTACGGATTTGTTGATTTTGGTTAAATTAATTATAAATTGTGTTAGGCGGCTAAAAATTATACCAATTAAGATTATAAATGACATTATTTGGGGATAAATTTGTAGGAAATATGGTTTTGTTGATTGTGTTTTGGTTTAGGTTTTCATTGATTAAAGTTATGTTGAAATTATATAATTTGATGAATTTATGATATTTATAAATTAGGATTGAGTTTTGTTCTGTTATTTTACATAATATCTTTTATTTTATAATAAAATGGTATGCATTGTATTTTTATAAATATCTTATTTATATATTTTACAGGATGATATATATATTTTTTTTATATATTAGGTTAATTGTGTAGCCGATGCAACCTATGATGTTGTGCAACTTTCTCCACCTGATTCTCAATGTATTGATTTGGATTTAGAGTGTTTGAGAATAAAATAGTGGTTGAAAATATATCAAGAAATATTTTTGATATTAGCACATCAAAATGATCTAAAAAATATATAAAAAATTAATTTTAAATAATTTTTTTAAAAAAATATAATTTTAACCATGTTTACAAACACTATCTTCATAAAATTGCGGAGAACAGCCATTGAGGCAGAGAAGAACAAGGTTGTTTTTATTGCATGACATGTTCATGGTTCTTGTAGTACATGATTGTCAATGAGATAATTTATTATATTAAATTAATTGATTGATACGAGAATTGATACAATAAATTAATTGAGTTTTTTCTTTTAATTATGAATGGAATCGTGATATATTATTTTGTTTTGAATTTACTGTGAATTATGTTGAATATGATTTTTTAAGTTTGTTAATTATTTTTTTTAGAAAGTTAAAAGATTTTTTTGTAAAAAAATATTCATGCTGCTACAATTTTGGGATCACGGAAGTCATACCTGCGCATCTGTGTGGGGCGCACATGTGACTTGCCACCGCATCAGACTGCTATTTTAGAAATTAAATTTTGAACTTTGCTATTTTATGGGTTTTTTTTTTTTTTTTACCCTCCGTGGAAAAGAAAACTCGTTGCTTTCTCTTTGACCTTACAGGTCATGCACTTGCCCACCCACAGAATGGGAAACTCTTCCCTCTCCCTTCCTCCCCTGTCTTGGGTTTTTTAACGTAACAGCTAAAGCCTCTATTTTAGGATTCTTTTTTCTAAGCAATCAATCACCCAAATTATCTCTTCTTTTACATTTTACCCATGATTCCCTCCAATGCATTTACCCTAGAAGGAATCAAGGACAGCCCTTTTCTTTGATTTTATCGTCAAAGCATTTACTTTTAAACAAATCCCTTCAGATTCAAAATGATCGAAACCTAAACCTCTGATTCCAAATTTTGAACCAGCCCAAATTCTGGAGTTTTAACAAGATTCGAGAATTTGGGTCCAAACCCAGATGCTGAAACCCCTTTCAATCGTCTATTCCTACCCTCCCTTAATTTCTTTTTGAGTTTCTTGATTCATGGACACGGGATCATCAACCACCTCCATCTCTCTGATTTTAGGGCTTATATTCACCTTTTGTGCGCTTCTTGTTGAATCACAATCACAGAACGGTCCTTCACCACCCTCGCCGCCGCCGTCTCCGCCGCCGCCCTTTCCACCGCCTCCATCACCACCCCCTCCACCTCCACCTCTACCTCCACCTCCATCACCACCTCCTCCTCCTCCTCCTCCTCCTCCACCTCCACCTCCATCAAAATCACCTCCACTTCCGCCGAGAAAGAAACTGCAGCCACCACCCCCGCCACCAAGGGATAGGTCTACTGGAAACGTAATGAGAAGGAGAAGTCATCCACCACCACCACCACCACCACCATCGAAGAATCACCAGATGAATAGTGGGAAAAAGATTGGGTTACTGTTTGTGGGCATTGCCGCAATCTTGCAGATTGGTGTTGTTGGGTTCTTGGCTTACAAAAGAAGGCAGCTTTTGAAGATTAATGATAGATATGAAGCTTGCTCTTCTTAATTTCTTTCTAACAGTTTCAAGTTTACGCAATGGATTTTTTGGAAGGGGGTTTATTGGATTGATTCTTTGGTGTATGCAAAAGATTGGTTGATGGATAACAGCATTGAAGGTTGATTTGAGGAATGTTTTCTCAATTTGGGTCGGGTCGTAGAGGTTTCTCTGTAAATGGATGGGTAAATTCATGATTTGGCATTTTCTTCACTTTCTTTTTTTTCCTCATGTGGTAACTTTATCTACACGGTTTATAATTCAAATTAGAGTGAATCCTTTCGCCACGGGTTTTCAGCTAACATGCATGACTGTAAACAATGCTAGGAAGTACCGAAACTGGGAGGACTGTGGTGACAATATCTATCTAGTGCACATTCTTTTATATCTGTGAATGATATGTCTAATTTGGTTTTTTGGTTCATGTTATGGTTTGGTTTTAGTTCTTGTTGCATTTACCAATTCTCAGCCCTGTGAAATTATTATTCACTTGTTTCTGTGAATTTTACCTGTTCCTTTCATCCTTTGTCATTGCAAGAGGTTCTTTGATCATTTGTATCGAGGGCAGACAAGAGGTTGAAAAGCACTGTTCAAGGAGACCATTTTAATTGTTAAACAGAAGCTTCAAGGGGAGAGTTGACGTGCTATTGTAGTTGGTCCCTTTTGCTTAAAACATTTCTCTTTCTCCTTTGTCAGTGGAAAATGAGGTGTTTGTGTACCTTTTCAATTGCATTGTTTTGTCTGCTCTCTTGTTTTATTTCCTTCTTTAACAAGTGAAGGGTTACTGAAGTACGAGTTTATCACCATCTTCTTGGTTGCATAAGATCCTTTTAATCATATTTTAGAATATTTGGAGATTCAAATTAATCCTCCAATGTAATGCCCCGTCATAATTAATGACATGGGATGTTTTTCCGCTCACTCTGTTCATCAACTGCTTAATTATATCGTTTTAAGCATGAGGGTTTTTTCTACCTTTGTCAGCTCACATGTGTGTTCCATAGGTCGACTGTACTCCGATGTTCCCTTGCATTCAATCTGGTGCCTTTTTCTTTGGCTCCTTTGATTTGTGTACTAGTCTGCTAGGAACCGAAAAAATAAACTCTTGGTATTCCATATGTTTTGACGATGGACCTTTAGTGATTAGAATATTTTGGTAGTTCCAGTGGTTAAGCTCTATAATTGTTGCAACCATTTTAGAGAAGATTAGCTATTTAGAGGCAGATTTGATCTATGTGCATTGATAATATTATATGTTTGAAACTCCCCCCTTCCTTTGTTCGAATTTCATGTCTTTGATCCTCATTTTTAAATGGATTAATGTGGCTTAGCAAAAATTTAAGTTTTCTACAATGGTGTTGAAGCAATTGACTGCAGTCTCCTTAAATTATTGCGGTAGTTATTGGGTTTATATATGGTGATAACCATTGAATATTCAAGGCACTTAGCTGTAAGTGGAAGGTAATGAGGAAAATTTTGATGATTGATTGGTAAGGAAATACTAATGTCGCACCAACACTACTTACTCTAGTTTTTGAGTTGATTTAACACTAATTACTCTAGTTTTTGAGTTGATTTATGGATTTTGTTTGACTCAATTTAGAATAAAGCTAACTTAATGAAGAAAAGATGAAGCAGAGCATGCATCATCAGTATCTTTTGTTAATGATAGCTGGCTAATTATGCTTATTTGTGGCCTTCTGACTATGATTTAGACTGGCATCTGATCTTTATAAGTTGGTAAAGAGGGGCATTATGTTGCCTTGTCATTACCTAGACTAGAGGAGATCATATTTGGAAGGTACGACTATTTTTAGGCGTGACAGGAGGGTTGCAAGTTAGAGCAATATGATTGTCTTATTTGTGTATTTCAAACTTATTTTTGACCTGCTTTTTTTACTTTATTGACATAATTTTGGCCTGCTATTAAATGATGGTTATCAAGTTTGAATTGAAGATCTACTGGAACAAATTTGTATCATGGACCATCGATCTTCCAAGCATTTTCTTAACAGAAATTGCTTGCATATGTTTGTATTATAATGTGGTCTCAAAAATAAATGTGGTCCAAAAACTGAAGTAGAGTGAACTATTTTCAGCATCTGGATCAATCTAGTATACAAGTGCTTATATGCACTTTTATGATGAGCTAGCTTCTTCGTAAAGAACCAAGTTAAACTAATCTTGGAAGTCAAGTCAGACAATTGCATCCATGTTTTTGTGTTTTTCTTAAAGAAAAAAACTAGCACAGGGCAGCAGCCAAGACAAAACACAAGAATACCAAACATTTTCTTCTATGTTAGGAGACATGAGCTGGTTGGTTACTTGGAAGAAACAGATGTGTAAACTTGCTGATATCAAAATGCTATTTGCCATGATGCTTGGTCTAACAAGGTTTGTTTAGTGGATACGATTCCATGGAAAACAGGATGATGCATGGACAATATTCACCTTCGAAGTCTTGTCTTGGAGTACCTTTTGGAACCGAAACAAGGACCGATATGTGTATTTTTGTTAATGGCTGGGAACGGAAATATTCGAGCTATTTTGCCTGGAATTGGACAAAACCCTGAAAGCTAACCATTGATGAAATGTAACGCAGAAATGACACCAACATTTGGTTTTAGCTATATCTAAAATGTTGCAGAGCGTTCACTTCATGTTTGTCTCCCCTGAATTAGCTCCGGCAAGGTCTCCTGCAACGCTATTCTAGAAAAGCCGAAAACCATGAGGATTGTTCTCTTTGTTTTACTTTCATCAGGTAATACAGGTCTACGAACTGGAGGGCTAGGATCTCCCCATTCAGGGAACTGTCACTGACTAGACCGTTCACTGGTCCTTGGGTGGAATGGCGCGCGGGTCTGTGCGTCCTTGGCAAGCCAGCCATAGCGTCACATGGCGCTCGGATCTAATTCAGTGCAAGAACAAGCAACTCAAATACTATAAATATTATTTTTTTTTATTATAATTAAAGATATTAATATTAAAAATACTATTATTTATGGTACAGATATTAATATTTATATTATAGTTCAAAGCATTAATATCTAAAATATTATTATTTATGGTATAAATATTATTATTTGCAGTATAAATATTTTTATTTTTATTATAATTAAATATATTAATATTTATTTTTATTGTAGTTCAAAGTATTAATATCAAAAAAAATTATTATTTGGAGTACAAAGATTATTATTTTTATTACCATTGAAAGTATTAATACTAAAAATAGTATTATTTGTGGTATAAATATTATTATTTGCGGTATAAATATTTTTTTATTGTTATAATTGAAAGTATTAATATAAAAAAATGTATTATTTATGTTCTGAATATTATGATTTTTATTATAATTTAAAGTATTAATATCAACAATACTATTATTTGGGGTATAAATATTATCATTTTTATTACAGTTGAACTAATAATATTTACAACACAAATTATAATATGTTTGATATTCATAATTTCAACTATAGTAATAATTATAAGGGAAATAATTATATTTAGAAACTCAAGACCCAATAGCCCTGGGTCCTAACAAAGAACTCAAGAAAATTGGGTCCTGACGCATGACCTATTAGCCCTTGGCACAGGGCAAGCCAGCCCCAACACCTCGTCGGGTGTGACCTTGCCCATAGACAGGGCAATCCAAGTGTAAAGTCTTGCCACGTGGAGCGTAGGTCTGGTGGTGCGCCTTGGGCAAGCCAGCCCATCGCCACATGGCGCGCAGGTCTGGCCCGGCGCAAGGGCAGCAGTCTAAGCGCCAGGTATCCTCACGTGGGGGCGCAGGCCTGACTCACGCCCAGGGCAAGGACAAGCTAGCCCCAGCACCAGGTGGCGCTCATGTTTGACCCCGCGCAAGGGCAGGTCATCCCAAGTGCTAGGTGTCCTCACGTGAGGGCGCGGGTCTGGCTGACGTCTAGGGTAACGCCACTAAAACTTGAAATGACCATTTTCACCCCAAGCATCTCTTTAATACCAAATGCATCTCGGTAAAAAGAAAACCCCACCCCTCCCTAGCTGCTCTTGCAACTTTTTGTGGCAAGGGTTGTGTTGTCATTATACTGCTCTAATCCACAATGCTTTGAGTTTAGGTAAACAGTAAAAAGAATACTAAACTCTTTTAATATATTGTATAATATATATAAACACCTGAATTACTTTTATGCATTTATCACGTATGTTAAATGTGGGCTAAGATTATTCGTGTCATTCAAATTATGCATATTAACTTGAAAATATTAACGAATAAATTGTTTTCAAGAACTTATAAATTATGGTCCATTTGTAACAAAGGTATTTTCTTTGGAAGTAAATTTCAGTGTATATTTTTCTTTTGATATTCTATTACTATAGAAATTTCGAAAACTACACATCATAGATTGATAGATTTTCAAACACTAAAATTTTGTTATTATGATGAGGGTTCAATTTATTTTCATGCACTTTGACACTCTCTAATAATAAAAATAATAAAAAGAAATAACTACTTATATGTATATGCGGTATTATTCTAATGTTTAATAATAATATATTTAGAGTTGTATAAAAATATCATCATAATTTGAATGATGTGCATTACTTGGAATATAACAAAAACAATACCATAAATTTGTATAAGAAAAATAAATGTAGTAATTAATTAGAGACTCCCAAAGCAATTTAAATCGTTAAGAAAAAAATTAAAAATTATTGTAAATAAATTAAAAGAGAAAAAAAATCTTTGAAATTTTTTTATAAATATCAAAATGAAAAAATATCCAAAAAATCAAAGGTCAAGATTTGAGGTTTTAAGTAAGTATTTGGCAGTTCATTGAAGAAAAACATTAAATTATTACAAGTTTCAACCATGTAATCAAGTCAAATATAGAATTATTTGAAACATAGTTCCAACCTAATTTATGCACAAATCTATCCACAAGAAAATCATATAATATTTTAGCATTACAAATTACAATTACAAAAATAAACTAAAACCGTTATCCTCACTCAAGTGGCTGCTCATGAAACTGTTAAAGAGGGTTTTTTATGCTTTGGTCCCTCGAGTTGTTGCTGAGGTTGCCTTTGGTCATTTTGTTTTGGCTCTTATTATTTCATCCTTGGAGGCTTGGTTATCGAAGTTTTGTCTGGTCAGCGGTCTTGTTGCTCCAGAGAGATTGATTATATAATGGGTTGGTAAAAAAAATAAAAAAAAATAATAATCAAAGTTTAGGGTATAGCATCAAAACCTGCGAATTGAAGGTCATGTCTGCTTTTTTGCAAAGTCAGCATTTCTTTGCCGTGTATGATTTTCTTGTTCTTATCAATGCTTTGGAAATCATTTTTTTCTTCCTTTCATCATTTCAACTCTTTTTCAAAGAAAATTATGCTTTGACACTGGCTGTTTTCCTTATTCCCTCTATCATATGCAGTGTTATGAAAGTAATAGTTATTAAACCCAGTTTAGGATTGACTCGATCAATAAATAAAGTTTTGGATCATATAGATTAGCTTGAGTTAACTTATAAAAATAAAAACAAATATGTTTGAGGTGTTAATAAACCACATGAAAAAGTTTTGAAATAATATAGAAAAAGAAATGTGAAGTATAGTATAATTATCTCACGTCAAAAAGTTAAATAATATCTATGTAAATGTAGAATATATATATATATATATATATATATATATATATAAAGTAAAGTGTAGTATATTTATCTTATATCAAAAAAATAAAAAAACAATACATATAGATATAGGTTATAAAACAAGAAATGTAAACTGTAGTATAGTTATTCCATATTGAAAAGTTAAGAAACAATTCATGCGGATATTATATATAGTTATATTACATCAAAAAGTTAGCAAATAATATATGTGGATATAGACTATAAAAAAGATACGGTTAGACTAAGTATTAATAAATTAAATTTATATTTTTTAGATTTATTAAAAAATAAAACAAAAAAACAAAAAAAAACCGAATTTCATCTAAATTATAATAAATTATTCAGATTTCAAGTTGACTCAATAAATAACTTGAATTTAACCAAGTAATTTAAGGGTTTTTTTTATTTAAAATCTGATTAATTTCGGGTCAACCTCTCATGCCGGCCAGATTTTTCATAATTATGGTTAAAGTATCCTTTGCATTCATTGACGTGTCCCATTTCTACATTGGATTGTAATTCTCGCCGTCATAAAGAAAACAAATTGATTATAACGAGGATCAAACAATATTTTTTAATTTAATAGTTTATATTATTTTTTTTACAATTAAATTACATAAATACCTTTTAAAAAAAAAAAAAACTAAAAGGGCTTTTGCATATTGTTTTTTAAAAAAATATTACAATTTCTTCAGTATCCTTAAATTCACAAAAACTAAAAGATAAGTCAAATGGATATTTTAATATTTTTTTCTCATGTTTCTTTTGTTATACTCTATTTGTATTAGGAGCAAATTAATATTTTTATAAATAAAAAATATTACAAAAACAAAAATTACTGTGTGTAATTAAAATTTCTCAACCATTATGTTATCCAAAGCATCCAATGAAGATGAAGATGTTAGAGTAACACATGTTGCTCAAATCACTATATTTAAAAGACGATTGAGTTTTTTCTTCTTCGTTAATTTTTTTTCTCCTCTCTTTAAAATTATTATTAGGTTAGCCAAAAACCAAGGTTGTCCTCCTATTTATTTTATCTTTTAATTATATTTTTTTTTCTTTTAATTGGTCTTTATTTGTTTTATATTAGTTTTTTAGTTTTTGTTTTTCAATTTTATCTATTTCCATTTGATTTTATTTAGTTTTCATATCAAATAAGGTACTTAATTTTTTTATTTTTTTAATCCTTTTCTTGATTTATTTTTTTCCTTTTAATTTTATCCATTAACATTTTATTTTATTTTTTTTCCAGTTTTGATCCTGCTCTTTTTTCTTCTTTTTCTTAATTTGTTTTTTTCTTTTAATTTGTCCCTCAACATTTTATTTCATCTGTTTTTTTATTTAATTTTGGTCCTTATTCTTTTAATTTTTTTATTCTTTTTGTAATTTGTTTCTTTCAATTTTATCCCTCAACATTTTATTTTATTTTTCACTCAATTTTGATCTTTATTCTTTCAATTTCTTTTTTTTATCCTTTTTTTTAAGTTCGTCATTTTTCTTTTATTACTTTATATATAAGATTTTGTTGAAGATTTTTTTCTTTCTTATGTGGGGTGATCTTGGTCTCTTGATCAGGGTTATTGGTTTTGAAGATTACCTGATGTAACTTTGGTTTTTGTATATATATATATATATAATTTTATCATTTGATATTAGGCTATTAAGTCTTGAGCTTTCTATTTTTTCTCATTTCCTTCCTCTGCGGTTATCTTGAGTCGCAAGTTAGACAAGTTAAATCAAGTTGTTTTGGATTTTTTTTCAATGGTTTTTTTTTTAATTTTATCCTTTGTAATTAGGTTATTGGGTCTTGAGATTTCTTGTTTTTTTTTTATGTTTTCATTTCTATAAAGTTATCTTATGTTGCAGGTTCATTAAGTTAATCTAGGGTGACTTACGTATTTTTTTCAAAGTTTTTTATTTATTTAACTTTGATCCTTTTTTCTAGCTTGATCATTTTTAAAAAAAATATTTTTCTTATTTCAATCTCATTTCGTAAGTGATGAGTTAGTAAAGTGAATTTAGGTTGACTTGATTTTTTTTTTCTTTCGTGTGTCTTTTTTCTAAATTAATTTTTCAATTTCATCATTTGAAATTAGTTTTATTGGCCCTGAACTTTCTAATTTTCTCCTTTTTTTTTCTAAGGTTATTCTGAGTCACGAGTTAATCAAGTTAATCTAGATTTACTGAAGTTATTATCATTTGAATATTTTTTATATTTTTTATGTTAGAAAAAAAATGAAAAAACAATCTAGTTAGTAACAAGTATTTGTTTTTGAAAACCATCAACACATCCCAGGCGTATCGTGCTAAATTTCTTGATATTGTTTTGGCTAGCCCCTTGGTATTCTTTAAAGCACCCAAATTGCAATAAAAAATAAGTTTTAACGGAAAATTAAGTTGCATTCTTCATGAAAAAAAGAAGAAGAGAAAAGAATAATCTTCAGCAGATGGAGCTAAATTCTGCCTAAGAGCATAGGAAGTGAAAGCTGTCTTACTGGAGGAATGGCTTTCAATCTTTAGTTGATAGAAAGCTTGGTCCCCTAGTTTAATTCAGAGAATAAAAGAGACAATAATTATCCTGTGGATGATGCATATATTTACATATATTATTTGAAGGATGTTTCTTTATTTAATGTAATGGATCCAATAATTAATCAAGTTCAAGTCTTTTGTCCTCTCTGATGATCACAGATTAAAAGGGTTTTTTATCTTCATAGATTTCCAGGCTAAACAAGGGAGTGTTGGTGTAGTAGGAAATGGACACCTCATTTTTCTTGAACATATTGGTTGATAGGACCGCATATATATGTGGAGGAGGCCAGATTAATGAACATTCAAATGCCGAAAGAGAGAAAAAGTGTTGGTAGCTTCTAACTCTACTGCCGTGGAGCGAAGCACGCACACTTGCTTCCAGTCAAACAAGCAAGTCTACAAATTCCAAACATGTTTCTTGGAAGGGGAAGAGAAAAATAATGATCAAAGAGGCAAAAGACAGGAATCTTCTAGTGGCCCTACATTATTTCATCTTCAGTGCCAAAAGAACTCCCCCTGGCCATAATTTCGGCATCTGATGCAAGAAAGTCATTGAGCACGAGCAAGTACTGTTTTGGCTAGATTACAAAGATCCATTATTGAGACTTCAATTCATCTGCGAAACATGAGTAACCTGTTACATGAAGACAGAAAAGGGTACATGAAGCAAGGATAACAGATATTTGTTTACAATATTATTGAGATGATTATTTTTTTTTATAATTACCAGTGTCGTGATCAGGTCTTGAACTGGATGCAAGATCAAGCCCAGAGTCTGCATCCTTCGGTTCCCACTCACCAAAGAAATGGTGCAATGGCTTCTGGGTTTCAGGTTCTTTCTCCAACTTGATTGACCTTGTAGCTGATGACTTGATAATATCAGTGCCCAAAACAAAGCAATGGTGCCCTGGTTGTTGCTGCTCTTCTTTAGAAGTATTAGCAAAGCTTTGAAACTGTGACTGCGAGTAACCTTTGTAGGAACTCATTGTCAATTGATTGTATGAGTCTTGTACGCCTCTTGCACTCCCTAAAGCATCTGGGAAGAAAGCTCTCTCGTCCATACACTCCCTTATTCCATGAGAATACCTTTGTAATTAATGTAACGAAAATTAAATTTAAACCATGAAACCAAAGGAACGGAAATATATAAGCAACGGATTTGTTTTCCGAACTTACACACACCTATACTCTTTATCAGCATGAGGAGAAGATCCACAGTCCAAAAACAGGTTATGAGTGGTGCTGTTTTGAGGTGAAAAACCAGAACCAGCTGGAGGACCAGAAGATGAAGAATGAGGATAAAGGAAGGTGCTGCGGCTAGAATCTTGATGGGCATAAATTTCAGATTCCATAGATGAAGAAAGGTTAGAGAAAGAATAAGAGGAACTGGAGGGCGAAACAGTGTTGTTATAGAGGTTTCTGTTGATTGATGTTAAAGGAATTGCTGCTGCCGCTGCTGTTGTAGTAGTTGATGCAAGTTCCACAGGCTTTCTTGAACGATTCTTGCCTCTGTGCATGTGCCGCTCACAGTACTTGGAGTCTGGGTATGCTTCTTTTGAGCACCTCCATTTCTTTCCATCCGTTCTTCTGCACCTTCCTGGCTCTGGGTCTGCTTTTCTGCCAACACCCGCCTGAAAACAACCCCACCCTGCTGCAAAAACACACATTCTCAACTTTCTTCTGAACACCTTTTTTTATTATTAAAAAGAAAACAACATTCAAAGAAATAACCACAGATCAGCTTACTAGGTTGATGAGGAAAGAGTCTTGATGCCAAAGAAGATTCCAAGCTTCTTTTGACAGAATAGAGGAGTTCCGGCGGGACAGGGACACCAGAGATCATGTATTTGTAAATGAGAGCTTGGTGTTCAAGCTCATTCCATTGAGTTGCAGTAAAAAGAAGGCTATTTCTGGCACTTGTTGTATTCAACATATTTGAGTAGAAAAAGAAGCCGAAAAGAACCAATTAAAAGGATTAGCAAGTTGTCAATTATAGAGAGATTTCAGAGACAAAAGAAGGGTTTTTTTTTTTTTTGTTGTTGCTGTAGTAGTTGTTCTAGTTGGGGCTGATAGTTTGGAAATGTATTATCTCAAAGTCCATTGCTAGCAGAATCTTCTTCTGTGCATGAATAAAAACTAATGGCTCTGATAAATAATACTGCTGCAACCTCCTCCCTCCCTCTAGTACTTAATGAGTCTTCTCCTATTACGACTGCACCTCTGTTGCTGCTGCTGCTACTGTTAACCTTGTCTCTGACATCACTGCATAAATCCATAAACAAATGTACAAACAAAGTATAAAAATCTGAAAACAATTAAATATTGAACAATAGGGTTAGCCTTGCAAGCACCTTGGGTTTTGCTGTCTCCACATTATGGACATGGAAATGAGTGCCTTGTCTTTATATTATGTGAATAAGCAAATAATAGTCTTAAAGTGTATGTAGCAATCTTTTCCATGTTGTTGTAAGACAACTAGACTCAATGCTTGTGTCATATACACATCTGTTGATTTGAATGTAAGAAACTAAGGTCTGACTTTAGTCACCATTTCTATTTTGTTTTCAGTTTTCACACAGAGACCTTGAAGATAGTGGATTAAGGGTCGAGTTCTTACATGATTGTAAAAATTAGTTGCAAGACATAGAGTATATATATATATAATAACCAATTCACTTGAAAAATTATTTCTCGTATATATGAGCACGTGATCGATTCTCCCATTTCAAATTTTTGTTGATAAATTACATGTTTATGCACAAACCATTCATACTGTAGTATCAGTCAGAACTAACTATACAGTCTCTTTAGAGCATTTCTCCCAATAAAAAGTTGAGCAATTCTGCAACTCAGTTGACAGGTAGAGCCAAGAAATGGTTCATATCATCAGCCATAAAATGAAATTATTTATTTGCGTTGCAACATGGAAGAGGCAACGGGCGGGGAAGATGCAATTCGATAAGCACAATAGTGAAGATGCCATAATAGTGCAATGGAGAAACTATTGGTTAGAGGGAGGTATAATCTTGTTTGGTTGCAGGTTAAAGAAACTTTTTCTTCCTCAGTTGGAAAATGGCAGCAAGTGGCAGGGAAGTGCACCTGCCTATGAGGAAAGGAGGGAGAGGAGAGGTGGGGACAGTTTACACTTCTTCACAGTGCTTTTGCTCTGCCCCAAAACACATGCCTGTCCTCCATTACTGTGCCTCAACTAACTCAGCTTTTCTCATTCATTAACCCAAAGTTTCCAGAATTAGATTTTCTTGAATATATCTCTTTCCATATTAGCTACTCACCCTTCCTTCACAGTGAACAGTGAAGAACCATTATTTGTGGGGTTGCCAGCAAGTAATTTGCAGTTTCACATATATAGGTCTCGTGCTCACCTGGGATTTTTTTTGACCTGGAGCCAGGCCTTGACGATTCAATCACATCCCTGAAAACAACAGTATTGTTTCTTGAAACTCCTTTCCCACCTCTATGATTACTGCACTGTCATTTGGCTCCTCTTTGACCATTATCATATATCATTGTTTCTTTCTTTTTTTATGCTGTTTTTTATGGGTGCCCATTCAGGCAAATAGTTTAATTTATTGTGAGATATTATTAACCCATTTCCTTACCACCAACAAAACAAGATCATACAAAATCCCTATTCACATCAAAACCAGGACCAAATGCACTACACACCAAACTTCAAAATCCATTTCTGCTAACTGTACCTGACCAAAAAAACCTCTTCCCTCACATTTCATTTCCAGCAAAAATGGCAATCTTAATTTGTCCTCTGAGAAAATCCTAATCAATCCTCCCAAAACCCTAACCCCCAAACAAAATCCCATCTCTCATCTGCTTTATAACAACAAAACAGAAGAAACAAACCCATTTTTTTTATCTGTTAAACCCAAAACTCAACAAGAAGAACTACGTACATGTTAGAAATGCTGAAATCTGCTTTCAAAGATAACATTTATCAGGCTCATTCGTAAATAAATCCAGTATAGCTCGACCATTCCTTTTCTTATCTGCGCCTATTTCTTTTTAAAATTTCTTCAACATATCTGTCTGTGTTTTTATGCGTATATTTCTTTATCTCTTGAACTCAAGAGCCTATTTTATTTTAAGTTGCAAAAACATTTTTAAAAAAATTAATTTTTGTTTTTATTTTTTTATTGCTTAAAATTAAATTTTTTTTATGTTTTTAAATTATTTTGATGTGTTAATATTAAAAATTATTTTTAAAAATAAAAAAAATATTATTCTGAAATATTTATAATTAAAAAAACTCTTTAAAAAATAATTATTACCACACTTCTAGATGCTTCTAAATACAATTGAAAGTTTGCTTTTTTTTTTCTTTTTATATTAGCTGTGAAAAAAATATGCAATTTAAGGTTTATAGAAAGTCAAAAACCATTTTCTTTTGAAAAAATCAATGACTCGATGACTAAGTTTTAACCGTGTTAGACTAGTTCACCGAGTCAATTCAAGTTTTTTAATCTCATCAACTAGAAGTTTTTTCAAAAATTAGATTTAATAGAAGATTACACAACAATCACGTTGAACCAAGATACTAAAACTATTTGAATATGAACCCTCACCTAATAATTAACAAATTACGAACGAGAAATATAAAGAAGAACATCACAAAGTTAGTTATATTCCGATAAATTTGATTGTTCTTTGTTTAAACAAAGAAAAAAACATGTTGCTCTAACAAAACACTAATTTTAATCCAATGTAAAACAATATGTTAAAAAATTCCCGATCAAATTTCAATCGAACTAAGAATTATTTTTGATAGCGTAATACTAAACAATATACACAATTACATTAGAATTCAAATTTTCTTATTCAATCTTTTCTTAGATCATATGATTTACCTCTCTCTTCAAGATGATCTGTCCTTGAATCACTAATAGATATAATAGATGTGTTTATAAGCCTCATGTTTAAGCCTTCATAACTCTTTTTGTTGCCAACACTTGCCTTCAACAACTTTGTATGAAAGTAACAATTCTTCTCTTTCATCTTTTATCCTTTCAGCATTGTTGCTCCTCTCTCTCTAAAGCTTGCCATTTATAAATTAGTTCTTTCAACTTATCAAATTTTTACCTCAAAGCCCTAAACATACGGGATAGGTCTTTGTATTCTTGAGCGAGAACCTTTCTCTGCATAGTAGATTTAGAAAAATAGTAAAAGAGTACTAGTTTAAATAGGAAAAAGAATCTTAAATCAGTTAGGAAAATAATACAATCTATATATAGTAGATTTTGAACCTTATTGCAAGACATTATAGATGTCCTATTAATCTAAAATTTTAACCCAATATAAAATAAGATATTTAAAAACTTCTTGTAAAATTTTAGTCTGATCCAACAGTCGAATCAAATATTATACTTGTTAGTGTAAAATTATACAATAGAAAAAATCAACACAAAAGTGACTTTAACTCTTATAAACAAGTATGAAAATCTTTGTAATAGTTGCTATCTTTAGTTTCCTTGTTGAAAATGGAAGCTGCTATAACATTCTACCATTAATAACACTAGCCCTCCGTTCCTTTGTGTGAATAGGATAAATAAAAATCCTTATAAAAAAAGGATTTTGAAACATTAAAGAAATTTTTATCATACTTGAAAACTATGTTACTATCCATTAAAGATCCTTGTGAAATTAAAAAAGATTCAAAAATAACTTGTTGAATATCATTATATCATTAGAAAATAAAATCATTTTTAAATAAGAAGTTTGCTAGTCAAAAGAAGCATCTATCTTATATAATAATGTATTTCTAAACTCTGATTAACTTTAAAATTTAATTCAATATAAAAAAATATATCTAAAAACTCATGATAAAACTTTATCTCAATCCAATGATAGAGTTGAGAGTTATAATTGATAGCATAAACTAAATAAAATATATAATTACACTAGAATTAAGTTTTTTTATTTAATCTTTTCTTGAATCGTATTAGGCTTCACATCAGCTGGATCCCAGATCTAAGTCAAGTTTCCTGGCCAATCCAGCGGAATACAGGGCACCGAGATGTTACCTAACTAATAAACACGTCTTTCCCTTCCAAAATCTTCATTGAAAAAAGAAATACAGGTTTGCAGTTAATATATTAGAACCCTAGGAAGGCTTCAAACTTAGATGACCTAAAACAATCACCAAGGGCTAATATTTGTTTCGTTGCCACTTGAATGGCGCTCACGGGTCACTTGGATGGTAAATTTTGTACCCTTCTACTTTACAATTTGTATGTCCAGAGATCCAAAGATCGCTATATATGTATTATATGCTCTATTTTGATGAATTAATTGTTCGGACATAATGCCAGCTATTTAATAAATAGATTGTCACTCAAAAAAGAAAAAAAAAAATATATATATATATATATATATATATATATATATATATCATTCAAGTACTCGAGGAGAGGAGCCATCATGAATGAATAGGGATGATCTACCCTGGGTTTTTTTTAATATTTTTAAATTATTTTGATATGATAATATCAAAAATGTTTTTTTAAAAAATAAAAAATATATTATTTTAATATATTTTTAAATAAAAAATACTTTAAAAAATAACTATTACCCCACTTTAAAATACACTCTAAATTATTAATAGATATTGTGCAGGCTAGCAACGGTGCTGCAGGCTGATCATATTGGAAGCTCCTACCATGAACACCCTCAATTTCCCTGTCGAATGACCAACCAATTACCCCACGCGTCATCTACAGACAGTAATTCTTAAAATTAAGAATAATTTTCTATCTCATATTAACTATACGTAAGTGTACTCTATATCCTAGCAATGTCAATTCACCATGAAGATTGTAGATCAGAAGCTCATTCTACCTATACTGAGTTCTGTCTTCCACTTTCCTAGCTAGGTGGATAGAAGACTTATCAGGAGGGGGATTTCTTCTAGCCACTCAGTATTTCCTTGGCTACCATTTAACTGATATCATATGGGATTATAGCTGTCATATATTGTCTTGTTAGAATCCTCTCTTTTCCTTCCCATGTGATGCTGTTGGACCACAAAATTGGATGATTTCCTAATCATATCTTCCTTTCTACCGATGCACTTCTGTCAGAAGCTGGATTTTGTTTGACAAACCAGCAAGGAGGATTCTCAACTCCAAACTATACTCTACCCAAAGAATGGCTGCATCATAACGCTATACATATATAATTGAAGTGTAATAATAATAATGGCTGTATCATAGTCTAAATTTAGCTTGACAAACGCTATTGATTTTTAGCAATTCATGTAATGCATGCCTTTTTGCTGAGAGTATGATCTTTATCAAGTTCTGTCTGCCAAATGCTTAATTAATTACTCATGCCTGACCTTGTTTGAATAGCCAATTAAAAACAAAAAGATTGCTCATTTGAAGACTGTTATTAACGAAAAGAGGCTCCTTGTTGTTTTGCGTAATCACGAGAGGGAGACTTGTAGGACAAGAGTTGTGGCTTATAGCTAGCTCATCCAATTTCCAATTTTCCACCATACCCCAGTTGCCAGTTGTGTACAAGTTTTATATAAACCAAACAAAACTTATCAAGAAGACTCACTCAAAACCCAGCAACCAATAGCATCCCGATGAAAATGCTTCACTTTGCCGTTCTCTTTGCTCTCCTGTTTTCTTCCTCCTCTCATGCAGCTGATTTCTGTGTTGCAAAACTAAAGGGTGCAGGAAGCCCTGCGGGGTACGCCTGCAGAATGCCCTCAATGGTCACAGTCGATGATTTTGTGTTTACTGGCCTTGGCGTTGCTGGTAACACTACCAATATCATCAGTGCTGCTGTCACCCCAGCTTTTGTACAGCAATTTCCTGGTGTAAATGGGCTCGGTCTATCCATGGCTCGACTAGACCTAGCACCAGCTGGTGTTATCCCGATGCACACTCACCCGGGTGCATCCGAAATCTTATTCGTGGTGCAAGGTAAGATCACTGCTGGATTCATTTCCAGCTCGGCCAACACTGTTTACGTGAAGACTCTTAAGAAGGGTGATGTTATGGTGTTTCCACGAGGGTTGCTTCACTTTCAAATCAATGCTGCTGGGATACATGCAATCGCTGTTGTTAGCTTTAGTGACCCCGATCCTGGCCTCCAGATCACTGATTTTGCGTTCTTTGCCAACGACTTATCCTCAGAACTGCTGGAGAAATCAACTTTTCTTGATGATGCTCAAGTTAAAAAGCTCAAGAAAGTTCTTGGTGGAACTGGCTAGGATTGCTAAAGTTGTTTCTTGCTAAGAATCCATTTCTTCATGTGTATTGATTAGACTTATGTGGGTTGTGTTCTCGTCAATTGTTTTCCCCTTAGTTTTATGGAATTTTGTTATGATCTCGAGTGTAAAAGCTCCAATGCATTGTTTCTGGTCGCCAAATTTAGAGCACAAGAATCTAGTTTCTATTTCACATAAATAGTACAATCAACACATGTTCCTTTCAAAGAATAAAAAGAAAATAATGCTGCAGGTTTTTAAGTTCTTCAGGAAATGAAAAAAAAAAAAATAATTCAAAGGGAAGCATGGTGGAAGAAGGTAATAAACGACAACTCTTATTTATACTATGTTATATATGATGAAAACTTTAACTTCTTCCTCCTTTATTTTTTTAGTAGAATCACATTGCTGCTACTATTTTCTAGTTCTTCCATCTTTTTTCAGAGAAAATCTTTTTTATATTTTTGTCTTAGACACTCTTTTGTATAATGCTTGCTAATCACATCTTATTACCATCTCTTCAATATATTTCTTTATTTTAACATGGCTACTTATCGTTATTTTTTTTTTACGCGACTATTATCATATTTTTCTAGTTAGATATTTTTTAAAAAAATCTTGTTTTTCAAATAATTATTCTATTTTGATTCATTTTTTATTAGATTATCGTTATTTTTTTCTTATCATAACTCCTTGGTCATTTTTTATTTTATTTTATAGGAAAAACTCCTTTTTCTTATTCTTATTTTTAATGTAAAAAATCTTGTTTTTCAAGTGGTTGTTCTATTTTGGTTCATTTTTTATTAAATTATCAATATTTTTTTCTTATCATAACTCCTTGGTCATTTTTTATTTTATTTTATAGGAAGAACTCCCTTTTCTTCTTTTTTTTTTAATGTGATTTATTTTATACCACACCTCTTCTTATCCAAGGATTTGTTTGCTTGCATTTAGCATCTCTTGACTTCTTCTATCATTTTTTTATTGCAAGGTTTTAATTATCTTGTTAATTTTTGTCATGTTACACCTTTATTTTTATTTTTTAAATGTCACTTTATCATCAATTTAATTTTAGAATTTCTCCCTTGCTAAACACATATGCTCTAATCCCTCAAATTAATCCCTAAGTAACTCTAATACCATATTAAAAGAAAAACCTAGAGAAAAGAGAAATTATAGAAGGAAGCATGGTGGAAAAAACTCTTCATATCATAAGTCCCGTGAACTTGAACTCATATTATAATACTCTCAACATATATATATATATATATATATATATATATATATATATATATATATATATATATATATATATATATATATATATATATAGTGCAAGGATGCAAGGATAATTCAAATGATTCCAAGAATGAATAACCATGTCGTTAATAATACATTGCATACATAAATTCTTGACTTCAAAATTAATTCCATCAACTGGGATTCATGTAATTTTATGGGAGCTAATATTCCAGTACCAGGGATAGGCCACTAGTCCCTGGACAGTGATAAGCTTATCCATTCTGTATGAACGTGAACAGGAAGCATGCTATAACATATGTCAATTCTTGAGCTTGAGTGATTGTGATTTGGGCCGTGGGGACAATGGGCTAGCTTTTATAAAGCACTGAATATGTAATTTCAATGAATCTCATGAACAAAATACTCCTAAGGCTTCTCTCTGCTACAAACTTTTGGAAAAAACTTATTTAACATTGTGGATATATTTACAAATTATATAAATAAAATATAATTTGTAAATAAGCTAAGACCGTCAAACATATTGTACGATAAAATCATAACTTTAAATTCCACTATTATATTACACTTAAAATTTATCAAATGATTTTATACACTCATTTCTATATAGGAGGGATCAATTCGTTATAAATAGTCAAGATTTGAAAAGACATTAAATTAAACTAATTTTTTTTTGTTATTTTTATTATTTTCCTATTTAACTTTATATTTATTTTTTATTATTATTATTATTGTTAGTTTAGTTTTAACCCTTATATAAATATAAATAGTTAATATGTTATTTTTTTAATCACATTATTGAATTTCAGACTTTTTAAAAAATGTTTCAGTTTTCTCTATCTATTTCTCTATGATGTAGTGTTGTAACCTTAAGGTTTGAAAACTCTATTCTTATTTATGCTATAATTTACTTAAAGTAAATAACGAATAATTAAAATGAAAGACAAAAACATTGTGGCCATAGACTCGGTTCACTAATCATCGCTACAGTGTAATGATATTTTTTCCTTTCTAGAAAAAAATTAATGAACTTGCATTTGAGGGTAATATGGTCTTTTTCACATGGTCCATTAATCATTATGAAATTGATTGGCGATAACTAAGTCTTTTCACTTTTTTTTGCATTGTATAAATACTGAATTATCCTTAAAAAGAAAAAAAATATTAAGTTGCCATCCAAGGTTATTTTTGTCTTTTATTCTTATTTGCACAATAAAATGATGATTATATCCTTTAAAAACAAAAACGATAAACTGTCACCCATGGACTATTTTGTCCTTTCAATTTGTTTTTTTTTGTTTGTTATAACTATGTTTTTTTAAGGGCAATCTTGTCTTTTAATAAAAAATATAAAAAAGTTGTTCATGCATGCATAACACACGTCGGGGAATTTGTCGCCTTCGGGTGGCATGTCTGGAGGCTTCCGACGGTCAATGACAAGTTTCGTCTCGGTGGTATCTCTCTTCTACAGTGGCATGTGTGATGTTTTGAGTTTTGGTTTGCCGCCAGTGGAACTTTTGTTTTTTCTCTCCCCGCCTCGCTTTCCTCACATAGCACTTTAAAATTTCAAACCAAGCCTTCAATTTGTTTTTCTTTCAAATTTGATCTTTGTTCTTTTAATTATTATTATTATTTTAATTCAAAATGGTTTATAGAATTGTAATTTTTTTTTTCAATTTCATCATCTTTTAATTTTTATCTATTATATTTGGTTCTTATTCTTTTGATTGTTATTGATTTATTTTAGATAATTTTTTAAATTAAAGTTTTCTTTTTACAATTTCATCCTCCTTTAATTTATTTTCTATGTGATTTAATTCTTATTCTTTTCTTGCAATTCTATTTTCTTTGGAATATTTTTTTAATTTAATTTTTTTGACGACTACATCTTTTAATATTAAATTGGTTGGGAATTGAGCTTCTTAATTTAACCGAGATCTAGGATTTTATAGGTTAAGAGTTTGGGGGATTAACCCAAGTTTAGAAGATTTATGTGAGTTTGCTTCTTCTTTTTTCTTTTTTTTTTAAGCTAATTTGTTTTTCATTCATATTTTGTTCTCATTATCTTAATTTCTATAAGTTTTGTTCTAGATGATTTCTATAATTGAAGTTTTTTTTTACAATGTCATCCTTCAATTTTTTTCCCATGTGCTTCCTTTTTTTTTTGTTGCAATTCATTTTTGCTTTGACAATTTTTCTTTAATTTAGATTTTTTTTATGATTTCATCCTCCGATAAATTATTATTTAGGAATTGAGCTTCTTTATTGATCCTTAAGTAATATTTTTTTCAGTTACATTCTTCAACATTTAAGTTTTATCCTTCAATATTTATTTATTTCATTAATTTTATCTCCACTCTTTAATCGAACTTGAGGTTAGTTAAGACTTGGTCAAGGCACAGCTAAGAGAAGAATAAGATCACCATTTAAATACGGCAACTAGTTTGCTCTTAGCCTTTTAGATCGAACAAGCAATATCAATTTTTATTTAATTATTTATTAACACGTATGATGGTTGATTAATTTTATCTGATGCATTAATTTTTTAATCCTCATTTAAAATATTTTATCACATGTAAAAAAAAAATAGTAATGGTCATATTTTTTTAATGCAATTTTGATCAGACCAACAGCAAAGTACACTCCTGGACTTAGTCTCATCTAAAGAGGACTATTAATCAATGATCAAAATATTTTTTATTTTCATTTACCCATTCTTTGGTTACAGTGTATTGAACTATTTTTTTTATTTGTAATTGCATTGGTGTTTAGTTCAGTGATTAGCCCATTACCCCGTACTCTGCTACTAGTCAGACCAAATTTGTTTTAGGCGTTTGAAAAAATATGATTATTTTTATTTTTAATTTAGAATATTCATTGGGATTTATATTTGATAATTTATTTATTTGATACTGTGATAACTCTACATAAAAAATAAAATTCATTAATGATATTGATTTTCTCCAATCTAATATTAAATGATGAAATAAAAAAAATAATTTTTTTTTAATTGTGATGATATTAAATAAACAATCAAATTACCTTCGAGACCAAATGATCAGACAAAAAACAAAACTGATATGATATTACAAACAAGACCCAAAAGCCAAGCGTTGAAACTATGTAGCTATGCTTTTTTGGGCAATAAATAAATTGAACTGTTTAAATTTTTTTTAAAAAAAAACCCTAGGTCCAAACTAAGTGATGTTTTGCCTTTAATAGTATTAAAGTAATTTAACTTTACAAATAAGTTGCAAAAAGACACTAGTAAAGTCGACCAATTAAAAAAATTGTTAATTCACAATAATGGAAGGATGAGAAGTGTTTTTTTAGGACATAGCAATTAACTTATCGTTTCAATCCATAATAATTGATCTGGACAAAACCTCAAAATTTTTGTTAGTTTTCAAAGTAAAAAATAATATGAAAGAAGAAAAACAATAAAGAACAAATCTGGTATGGTTAAAATTTGGAGAATGAAATTAAAAAAAAAATCTAAAAAAAAACAGAGATTAAAATGAAAGCTTAAAGACTTGAAGGGTTGATACAAAAACGTGAGGATCACGCGTGGTTTTTAGAAGAAAAGAAAAAAAAAACAATCACTCACCGGGAGATGAGTACACTTGCTCAAGCAACTAAATTTTACAAAAGAAACAGCGAAAATAATGTCCAATACAGAATTAACATAGCAGAAAACAAAAATCTTGAGCTCCATGCTGATGATTATCTTATGCAGCACTGTTAAACTTAGATTCTTAACAGTATTCTAGGAGTAGGATGATGGGGTTACACACATGATGATGAACTCCAAAAACTTTAAAGATTTGTTCTCATTGCCACCTTTTAACTATGTTTATAGCCATGAAATAGAAATTGGCTGCATAGATTTCGAGCATTCTTGATTAGTGCAACTCATAAAAGAGCATGGTTCTGGAACGCCATATTCTTACAGACATGCAAATTAATCACAACACAAGGAAGTCCCACATCCGAATTATGTAAATTCTGTATGTATTCTTGTGTAATTGATTGTGCTAATCTTTTATATTTCTCTGTTTGTAAACTGATTTAAGATTTTGCAATTGTTTCCACTGTATTTTTCTTAGCTGCCTCGCAGATTTAAAGTCAAAAAACGAAAAGAAAAGGTAAAAAGAAAGGACCTGGTTACAGACAGCAGGTGTAAGTTGCTATTTTTACCTGAAAACAATGGAAGAGTCAAACTGAGAATTGAATTGATCGAGGTTGATTCTACTTTGAGCCTAGAGTATGTTTGATATTGTGGTAGCTATTGTGATTGTAACTTGAAAAAAATTATTTTATAAAAAATATTTTTAGTTGAGGTTGATTTGGAAAAATATATGTTTGGTTAAAACTGTGGTTGAAATTGAAGTCGAACAAAAAATAGTTTAATGTATTTGGTTAAAAAAATATTTTTCAAATTGAGATTTTAAATTAATTAATTAATTAATTGATATATATATATATATATATATATATATATTGATGGTTTTTAATTTAAATATTGTAGATTTAACTACCACTATTACATCATTAAATAAATCATATTTTATATCAAATATTTTTAATTGTTCCATTAATTTATCTACAATTTCATCACGTATGAAATTCATCCGATAAGGACTACAATTTTCATGGTTTTTTGAGCGTGCAACAAAATCAAGTAAAATATCATCAGAAACAAAATTGGAATTGCGATTAAATTCCACAAATGTTATGTCATCATGCAATCTCCTTCCAATTTATGTAATGTTATTAAATAATATTAATTCACCTGGTTCAATGCATTTAGATTTGGGACGAACTCAGGTCAATTAATTTAGGTTTGGATCGGACCCAATCCGATCCATATGAGCTAGGCTAAACCTAGCCGGCCCGGCCCGGGTCACTGGCCAATGACCCGGCTGGGCAAAGCAACATGCGTGTACTAAATTCACGCGTGTTGCTACACTGTTCAAATGAATTAAAATTCACTTGAACAGTGTAATGTTGATAAAAGCAAAACGAGAGGGAATGAAGATGAAAGTGGAGTACTTTTCTAGCTATTTCTTTGTTCTGCTCCTTCTCCTCTCATGCTATTTCAAAATTGTTGTTCAATTTCCTGGTCTATTTTCTCCACGTTTGATAACTTTTATTTTATTTTTTTGATTTTTATTTTGAAAAAAGAATTAAATTTAAGAGAATAATCCTGAATTGGGTTATGAGAGCAACAATGGGTTATCCATATTTGGAAGCATAAAACTAGAAATTTGATAGTAGTTGACGGGTCTTTTTCAATCCAGCGACAAAACCAAGCCTCAAATGGTACAGAACAGAACCAAACATGAAGTTGAGATTTTAAATTAGCAAAGACAGAGTTCGCCGTCTCTTAAGAACCCAAATAGTCAACAGTCAACACCAATCACAATTCCCCAAGCTCCTTCTCCAAACCTCATTGGTGCATAGATCTCAACAACCATGACATAACAAGAGAATAAGCTAATAACAAAAACAAAACAAGAGTTTACGTTCTCCGATCTCTGTCTCCTGTAGGCTGTAGTCTTGAATAAAACATCATATCCTCCAAAAGAACAGCGCACCAAACCGTCATAGTTTATGCTCCCTACCGTCTCCTTCCAAAAAATAGTGCTATCGCATCGCATTATTTTAAGCACATTGTTGAAGAAATCAAGTCTACGAGCTCTGTCCTCTCCTACATACACCTTTTCCGTTCTGTGTCGAGCAGAAAATGACCATTGAAGGATCAGAGCCAAACCAGGCATCAGATCACATATTGGATTGGCTAGAGGATTCAGTATCATTCCTACCATCTTTCTTGGATGATCCGTACAACGCAGCCGATATCGATCCCTATCAATGGTGGGAGCAAGCAGAAGAGATTTGCCAGGATCTAGCCAACACCAACACCAGTCTCAGCAGCAGCACAACCACAAGCACCATCACAAATATCAATACAACTAGCCTAATATCACCGAATAATCCCACCATATCTAATCATCCACCAACGTCCACTTCAAACAAGAAACGGAAAGATCCTGAAGACCTAGTTCCCAAAACATCCCAGAATCATAATCAGAGAAGGAATCTGAATCATCGGATAAACAAGGAAGACCAAGATGGTGAAGCAGTAGTTGGAGATGTGGTGGCAGTGAAAAAATCAAATGGAAACAAGAAGAGCACCAACAAGAGCACAGGTAATAATTCAAATAACGGTAACAAGAAGGAAGGAAGATGGGCAGAACAGTTACTTAACCCCTGTGCAGCTGCTATTACTATTGGAAACTTGTCACGCGTGCAACACCTTCTCTATGTACTCCATGAGCTAGCCTCCCCAACTGGCGATGCTAACCACCGGCTAGCAGCTCATGGTCTTCGAGCGCTCACACATCACCTATCATCCCCGTCAACTGAGTCCTCAGCATCCATAGGAACTGTTACTTTCTCTTCTACCGAGCCAAAGTTCTTTCAAAAAGCTTTACTCAAATTCTACGAGGTTAGTCCTTGGTTTGCCTTCCCTAATAACATTGCAAATGCCTCTATCCTTCAAGTTCTTGGACAAGAACAAGATCCCACGCGAAACCTTCATATTCTTGATATTGGGGTCTCCCATGGTGTGCAGTGGCCTACACTTCTTGAGGCCTTGACTCGCCGGCCTGGAGGACCACCTCCTCTAGTACGCATCACAGTCATCACTGCCACCACTGAAAATGATCAAAGCACTGAGCCCCCCTTTTCAATAGGTCCGCCAGGAGACAATTTTCCCTCAAGACTACTTGGTTTTGCTAAGTACATGAACATCAATTTGGAAATCAAGAGACTTGATGGCTACCCATTACAAAAACTTAGTGGAGGAATAATAGACGCCAAACCTGAAGAAGCCTTAATAGTTTGTGCGCAATTCAGACTCCATCATTTAAACCACAACACACCAGATGAAAGAACTGAGTTCTTGAGAGTTTTGAGAAGGTTGGAGCCAAAAGGCGTGATACTCAGCGAAAACAATATGGATTGTAGCTGCAACAGTTGTGGGGATTTTGCAACAGGATTCTCACGGAGAGTAGAGTATTTATGGAGGTTTTTGGACTCAACAAGCTCAGCTTTCAAAGGGCGAGAGAGTGAAGAAAGACGGATGATGGAAGGAGAGGGGTCAAAGGCCTTAACAAATCGTGGAGAAATGAATGAAGGGATAGATAAATGGTGCGAGAGGATGAAAGGGGTGGGATTTGTAGGCGAGATGTTTGGAGAAGATGCCATTGACGGAGCTCGTGCACTGTTGAGGAAGTATGATGGTAACTGGGAGATGAGAACGGGAGGGAAAGATGGGTGCGTGGGGCTATGGTGGAAAGGGCAACCTGTTTCTTTTTGTTCATTATGGAAATTGGATGTGAAAGGAAGTGACAGTTAACAGCATTGCAAGTACTTTAGCTCATCTTCTTCATGTAAATGTTCCCTTTTTCTTTATTTTTCATTATGTAATTTTAACGAATATAATAAAACTATATGTCAGAGGCTGGTGGTGCAGTCCTGTGTTTTTGTAGCATTTTCGATCGCAATTCAGTTGCAGGTAAAAATAAATAATCAAACTAAAATTATTATTTTTTAAAATTTTAATTTTATTCGGTTTGATTTAGTTTTTTTTTAAAAAAATTGATTCAAACCAAAATTATTCTAGTTAAGTTTTTTCTAAACTTTTTATTAACCATATTTTTCAACACTTTTGTTTTTGTAGTTGCTTCCATTTTCCAGAAAATCAACTTCGATTTTTATTTTGATAAATTCTTGGCTAGAAATTAAACCCAACAAAAAAATACACTAAACAAAACAAAAAAGATATCCCCAACTAGAACTGCTTTCTTTGCAGTTAGGTTAGCTAGTCTGCTCTTCCTGTTCTTCGAGTCCAATGAGCTTAGGGTGTCGTTGCACCCTTTCAATTGGGGTTTTGGATTTCTTGACAGTGTGAAATAAGAGTGGTTAGAAGTAGGAATCGTTGGAACCAGATGAAAGCCGAAGTCAGTTCCTGAATACCTGACGAAGCAATTTCAAATACTACTTACACAATTTTGTAATAGGATAGCCTCAAGACTGGAATTCTTAAACCTTTCTTTTCATATTCTCACCGTCTGAGATGAGAGACAGAGAACATGAAGAAGAAGACGACGGATTTGAGAAGTGAGAGACAGAGAGCAGGGAGAGGGGGTGGTTGAGAAAGTAAGAACGTTTATTTAAGTTTAGAGTTAGAAAAAATATGTTATTTATACTTGTATTTTTTTTTTCAAGAGCTAGTTTAGTTGAACCAAACCAGTTCAGTTCGGTTCAGTTTCAAACTTAGAAAACCAAAACCGAACCGAACCGGAAATATTTTATGATTTTCTAATTGGTTTTTTTTCATTATTCGGTTTTTTTTATTTATTTATTTTTTAATTTTCTCAGTTTAATTAGTTTTTTGATTTTTTTCTCATCTTGAGCTAAAACCATTTGCTTCTTCTGGGCAAACCAACGCCAACTTAACGAGTGCGCACATGAAATGTCCATGGAAGTTAAAAATCAGAGATTATGGAACCTATTTGAAATTATAATTCCACGCTTCTTAGACTTCTCATCTTCCTTTCTTGTTTTTCTTGTCCAGAGACCATGTAAAAAACACTGACAAATTCCCCTCCAATCCAATCTCGACCTTCCTCCCATAATAGATGGAAAATGAAGTACGGACCAGTCAATTGGTTCTCGACTGTTTTTCCAGATCGAGATGGCTGATTTTGATCTTCCAAGAGGAGCGCGTTTGGCCAAAGCAAACAATAACAGGTCACAGGTCACAACAGAACAGTTCTGCAGCAGAAAATATGTTGTTTCTAGAGATTGTTTCCATTTCTGCAGCTAGACAAAGAGTAAAACCCCCCCCCCCAAAAAAAAAAAAAAAAAAAGGGTTGGAGTTGATGAAACATTTGGCTAGACAAAAAGGAGAATGTCTTGCTGATGACAAATTGAGAACGATGAGAATTCGATGAGAAGACAGCAAAGACCCCCCCAAACCCAACAAACAACAGTATAGAAAACTAAAAAGCATTGCATCTTGTACAATAATCAGCCAGACAAACATATTTAAATCACCTCGCAGTACACAGAGAAGACTTGTTCCAAACACCATTGTCATTAGAACTCATCAGCATAAAATGGTAGGTCTTCAGGGTTTTTTTTTTTTTTTTTTACAAGTCATTTTGGGTTTTTCCCCGTGTAATATTATCAGGCCTTGTTGGGGTGTTTAAAAGCAAGCAATATTAGACAGCGCACCATTCCGTGAAATGCTAATTAATTGAGCTAACCTTATCTACCATTGATATACCCCTAATACAGCATTTTGTTAAAAAACAGTAATTCTCTGTCCCTCAACATTCAAAAATCCTGATAGAATTTCGAACTGCCTGCCTACAGAGAGGGCATTTGGGTGACACCTCACTTTCAACTGATATGGCACAGGTATGACAACATGCAAGATGCCCACAGGGAATGAAGGCAGCCCGTCTTCTCCTCATCAAGCAGATCACACACAACTGCCCCTCAGGCACATCTCCAGCATCCTCGTTGTCATCAATTTGAGAGACATCTTCATCACTGGTAGTGTGGATTGGCTGCTGAGAGCGTCTTTGCCTCCACGCTTTCCATTTATTCCAGTTCCTAAAGACATTGTTCTTAATGATTATGAAGAACTACATGTGATAGCTAGAAACTTGTTTTGTACGGAGCAATGGGTCCATTTGTTTTTCAGGAAAAAAATGAATATGCAGGTTTTTCAATGCATTTTTTATTTAAAAAAGTTTTTTAATCATAAATCAAAATGCATATATACTTATCTAACTAATTAAATCGATATTTGATCAAAAAATAACTAAAATTAAGATATTTGATCTCATAACACAAACCATATACTAAGTTGTGTTCAATAACTAAGTTTCTTATAATATTTTTTTTTATTAAATCAACCGATTATCTATGAGAATAAAAGGTAAGAAAAAGTCTAAAAACAAAAGCAAACTAAATCAAACCATAAAGCTCAACTATAAAACAACTCAATTTTAAATGATAAAACTAAAAAAAACCATGGACACATGATTGGAATAACCCTATAAAAAGAAAAGAAAAGAAAAGGCACGAATAACAACTCTAAAAAAAATATTGAAGGATGAATCTGAAAAAAAAAAAAGATGAAAAAATCAAAGTCACTAGTGTGTTACCCTCCTTCAAAACTCGTGAGCGTGGTCACGAGTCAGGGATTGACCGCGTAGAAAGCAAATCCAAAAAAACAACAAAGCAAAATTCTCAATGAAAAAATGTCAAGGCATGAAACTGAAAAAATAAATAAATTAAAAAATACCAAAAAAACTTTGAACCAACTCAAGTTAATGCACCAACTCCGTGACCATAGGCATAGGATTTGGATAATCCTATAGAGAGAGGGGGGGGGGAGCAATTCCACAAAAATCAAATATTGAATGAAGAAAAGAAAATTATAAAATGAACAAAAAAATATCAAAGTCAATTTGTGTTAACTTTCAAAACCCGTTGTTCAATAAGAAAAATATTGAGGGGTGAAATTGAAAAAAAAATGCAATAAAAAAATTTCCAAAACTAAATAAACATTAGTAAAAAGAATGAGAGTCCAATTCGATATGAAAAAAAAAATTAAATCAAATGATGAAGAATGAAATTGAAACAAAATTTAATTAGTGAAAGGATTAAATAATATCAAAAAAATAAGGACTAAATTTGTTCTAAAAATCAAATGAAACCTAACGATTAGGGATGAAATTGAAGAAAAAAATCAATAAAAAATAAAATAAAAATATATATATAACAATAAAAAAAATAAAGACTAAATTGGATATGAAATATAAATGGTAGGACACTCTCAAACTTTGGCCAACCACTTTTTTTTTATTAATATTTTATATTTATGAAAGACCAAATTCTCCATAAATCAACTTGATAACAGCAAAAAAACCAAAATGAAAAAAAAAAAAAAAAAAACCTGCAAGGAAGCTTTATTTTTGTTTCTTCCTATGGTAGTTTAGTAATTTAATTGTGCTAAGAAAAAAGAAAATGTCTAAAAGACCCCTGGATGCAAGTTAATGTTTTTTTGGTTGTGAGGCTAATTAAGTCATTGTATTGTTCATAAAAGAAGTCAGTTTTACCCCTAATCAATGTCCCAATAACTAATGTGTCCCTATAAAAGACCAAATTACCCCTCAACTCAATTTATAGGTTAGTGGCTTTTCTACAGGGACAAAGTGGGGAAAAGAACTATTCATTGCCCACAAGGTTTTGTTTCTGTTAATTAATCGATTGTTTCTTTGGTTTCATAATTCAGCTCTAATGGATAAGCATGAGATTTTTTCCCTATTGTCAAGTGGCTAATAGAAATCCAAGTGAAAATATATGAACAGGGACGAACTCTTTGGAAGAAAATACTATACCTCATGACAGCAAAGCCAAGGACTCCAATAGAAAGTGAACCAAGAACAATACCACTCCATAGCAGTATTTTCGCCTTGAAGGCAAGATCTGCCACCATTTCATCTTTGGTCATGTCAGCCCTGCAACAACCCAGAAAAAAAGTTGTTTCATTGACAATGCCCATATGCTAGGGGAAGATGTAGATCACGATTGTCAAGGTTTAGCATGTCTAACTACAAAACCCAACAGGCTGTGTTCCAAACTGAGTCACTTACAGAAAATAGGGAAGTTCTTTGCAAGATTTTATCTCTGGAATTCCATCTTTAGAATTGCATATGCCAACAGCACTGATACACTTCCCTAATGGAAGGATTTTCTCCTCATGAAGCACCCCAACCTTCACAACAAAACAGATTATGCTATTAGACCTAGCAAGGACATCAAAAAACCAAAGAAATGCAATTACATAAATAAGGCAAAACCAAAAGCAATGTGGGTAAAAGATGCATTAAAGTCTTTGATGGAAAGATAAAGCAGCACACCTAGAATTAACAATTTTAGAACTCACAGGGTATTCATGACCAAAAAGCGCCTGAATGAATGTATAACGAGAAGCAACAATGGGTTGCAACTGATGATAAACCATCGTAAGAGGTAGGGGGTGACTTGATCCATCCATGTTCACGATAACATAATCAGATTGTGGCCATTGACCACCTTCAACAAGCGCAAAAGGAACCTATAAAAAAAAAAAAACAAAGCAATACATAAAGTGTTTCCTTCCCATCAAATCCACCAAATAACCCACTTGACAGACACTCAGCCCACTGAACAATCAAAGAGAAGCAAAAATCTCCATAAAATGACCAAGTAAAGAGAATTGACAAGTTCAAACAATTCACCGTTCTTAAAAAGGTTGTTTCTTGTTCTTTCAAAGATCTTCCAAAGATAGATCGTAAGTCGGAAGTCCATCCAAAAAAGCCCTTCCATTCGTTGTATATACACTAGACAAACAAAAACCAAAAAAAATTCATTAGCCTTTCTTTCAACTTGGAAAATAATCAAGAAACAATCAACAAGACTCCCATCCAAGGCTTTCGCTTCCAGTTCCAGCAAATCAGTTTCTGTTAATCTAAACAATTACAAAAAAAGAAGGCGGCCCTAAAACAAATGCAAAATGTTTAGTCCATCATGACCAAATAATCTACTAATGACTCAATAACAATCTAGACCTCCCTGATATACACAGAATCTTACAAACGTTAAATTTACGCCTCAAAATTTCTTTCTTTTATTTTTATTTTTTCCTTCTAAAGAAAAAAATCAAACCCACGGCAGACTACAAATTCTGGGTCGCAAAAAATAACCAAAAAACATTAAATAAATAAAAGAATACGTACAGTTTGAGTTCTTTGTAGAATAACAGCCTTGTCACCAGACTCATGAGAAAGCAAAACATTAGAGTCCCTCGAGCTCTTCTTCCCGGACCCATCAACGGCTGATTTAGCCTCTACTTGTCCTCTGACAATCACGAGCTTCTGCTCCTGGTCCTGATGGTCTTGATCATGATTTTGAAGGAGGGAGCGGAGGTCGGAGACGGAGAGAGTGGGTGCCTTGCGGATTTTGGCAAGGGATTTAGAGTTGGCTGTAAAATTGAGAAATGAACGCACAGCGGCGTAGGCAAGAGCCGCGCCAAGAATTGCTCCGTCGAAGGAGAGAGCAAGATGGGATAGCATGGCGGCCAGTGCTTGCTCATGGGCACGTGATGCCATTTTTTTCCTCTCTTTTTTGGGGTTTAGTACCTAGTTGTTCGTGTTTCTCCACTTCGTCGTTCTGGTGGTGGCAGAGGGGCACACAGAGAATGGGGAGCAGGTGGAAATGTTGTTATTAGTATTATTATTATGATTATTATTTTTAAAAAAGCACTTTCCCAGCAAAGTTTTGCGAAAGTAGCCTGGCAATAATAAATAAATAAATAAAATAAACCACTCCAATTACACGGCAGTAGCGTGGTTAGAATTGTTTTTTAAAATATTTTTAATATTTTAATATGATTTAATAAATGTATAAAATGTTCTCTGTAGCGCATTTAGTATTTTAGTATAATTTAATATTTTAAATAGATCAAAATAATAATTATTTTTTGAGTAATTTTATTTTCAAAAACACTTTATTTTTCTTGTTAGACGTGGTTCTTTCTTATTTCTTTCTTATTTTTTATTTTGTTTTCTTATTGAATTATTTTTAAAAAAAATTGTTGAATTAGTTGATATTTCTTTCCCTTCCATAAAATTATTATTATCTTTTCATATTCAAATTATGTAAAAGATGAAAATTCATGTGTATGTTTCTCCTTCGCTTGTTAATGCCTTGCCAGATAAATCCCCATTTTCACTTCACTGTCTGCTTCAAGAAAAACGATGCTCTCTTCTTCTTTTTCCTCGTCTTCTTCTTCTCTGTTGAAGAATATTTGATCTCTTTATAAAGTAAATATTGGCTAGAAATAGCAACAGCACAGTTGTACCTCTCAAGAAGATTCAACAGTGATGTTCTGGTTGATGGGTCTGGGATTCAATACCAACAACCAAGCCAGATCATTGAGGATGGTGGAGGCACAAACATGGGCAGCAAGGAGAATCAGCAACCCAAGAATAATGGATGGCACCACCGTGTCAACCACCACCAATGGCCACGTTCTTGATATACTTCATTAAGGTACTTGCCTGTGTCTTTTAATCAAGCTATTGGGGGCAACCACACCATTTTTTACTGCTATTTTTGCTTTCTTGATAACTTGCAACAAAGAATCTGCTTAGGTTTATTGTGCACTTTTGCCCGTGGATTTTGGGATTGTTTTGGCTAGTAATAGTGAGCATTTGTTTCATTTATTTGGGTTCTTGGTCTGTGTTGGTTCAACTGCTGGACGTGCTTTAAAATCTGTGGTTCAAGGGATTTTGTTAGCATCAGAAGCTGAGAAGTTACAATCCAGGCGAGAGTTGCCAAAACCCGCGAATCACTTCTTCATTCCCTCTCTGCAGCTCCACAACTAGAGAGTGCTACAGGGAGCGAGTACTGTAGACAAAGCCAAAGTAAAGAGCCCTTTGGAGAGCATCAATGCTGCGGGTAAAACATGTATTTGCTTAGCTATTATAGCTAAGGAACATAGTCAGAGAACAACAATGAGGATGCTCTAACAGCAAGGAAGACCTCTTTTTTATTGGAGTCTACATCAAGGAAAAATAAAAGTGTCTAGTCTACATGAGCAAAAAGAATAATACAATTTAATTTGTTGCTGCAACTGATACGTTTTTTTTAGTGCTACGGAAACTTTTTTCTCACCAGGATAAAGCTTACTCTAGATGATGCTGTTATTTCCAGGGCAAACAACAACATTAAACTATTTGTTATTATCCTCATCATAGAACACTTCTTATGTTTTGATTTTCTGTTCAGAATATTCAGTCTTTTTTATTTTTTCACAAATCATGCCATCTAAATCTGGGTCCTTTTTTATGATCATCATGATTTCAACAGACATCATGTAGGCAAAAATGAAAATCAAGGCAAGTTTTCTTTTTCTTTTTATCCTTCTGACATATATTTAATCAAGTTTAAACATACATCATCTAACCTAAAATCAACATCAACTGGAGGGTCGTTACCATCCGGAAGAAAAGGCATCAAGATCAATATAGTCATATGTTTTTTTGAAGGATCATATGTGAAGTGATGATGGAATCCATGGGGAACCCTGTTGATGTTTTTTTTCTCTCTCTAAAGGAACACTACAGTGACTAATTAACAGGAAACAAAGGTCAGCAACTTGTTTATCATTGCATACCTAACTGGTTGATGGTGAAAAAATACGTTTATGAAACTATAGCACGTGTTTTTCTAAGAGTGGTAATGTCTGCCGTCATATTCATCATAGCAATCATCATTTCAAAATTGGAATGACTCAATGTCAGTTGAGTATGTGCATGAGCAGTCATGACAACAACAGTGGAATGAATCAATGGCAACAAAAAAGAGAATGTGCATGGGCAGCCATGACAAAAACAATGTTATTTGATGAAAAATTAGATAAAAATAGGAAAAAGTGTATGGAAAAACCTTTATAGCGCTGCTGCAGAATGTTTTTGTTTCTTGGTGTCTAGCCTTGATTCATCAGGGGATTCAGAGGTTGTTCAGTCTCTACTGGAGTTTGAATAGCATCCTTGATATCAGCATGAGGATGTTTGTTGTTGGGCAAAACAATGTGTTAGGTAGAGAAATCAAAGTGCAAAGATTACTGGACAAAAAGGTGTTGTCTGCAAATAAGCGAAACCATGTACGACTTGTTTCGAATGGGTCAATAGTGAAGTCTAGCTTTCTCTTTGAATCTAAAGAGCTAGCTTCTTTTAGCATGGTAGGGTGCAAAGAAGAAGATGAACTGCCAGCATGTGCTGTGATGGTAAACAATTAGCTAACGAATAAAGGAAGACCTTTTCAACAACCTACGCATGTATTTCAATCCACCAAGTAACCATGTATAAAAACAAAACTTGGACGGAAAAAGGGAAAAAAAGAGTATAAATCTAGTCAAATACACTTGTATTTGTTGAAAAACATTGTGCAAGTTAACAAGCTAGTAAGAAAATCAGTAATAAAAAACAACAATAAACTGACTAATTAATCTGTTATTTTCTAAAAAACAGCAACCAACAAAGCTATTGTAAGTGAAAAAAATCATTTAACATAGTTATGAAACCCAAAGGAATAATGAGAATCGAATGCGACAAAGCTATTGTAAGATATTGTAAGTATAGAATTGGAAGTAAAATAACGACTAAAGAATAAACAATTCTAAATTGATGAAGCTGTTTATACTTTTAATTGTATATGAATAAATGTCCATGGGGGGAATCACCAAACAAAGAGTGCAAGAAGCTTGGCAATGAAGATAACAAAATCAAGTAAAGAAAAAAATTATAATGATGAATATTTTCCATGAGAGGCCAATAGACAAACTGAATGATTTCATCATGTAATATGAGGATCTTAGCAAATCCACAATCAAAGGTCAAATCCATACCCAGCATGATCTTTACAAAAGCAAATTGGCCCAACAACAGAACTATATGGCCTTTACAAAAACTTTTCTTGCCAGAGCCAGTCTCTTTGCTAGCTTTATAAATGTTTTTGGCAGATAGCAGCAGGTCTTTGTTTAACAATGTCATGTGCTTGTTACAAAGTAGCTCTCGTGTCCAAATATGATTGTTATACCCAAATAAGAGAAAGAGATGATTTTGTACCTTTTTGAACAAGGGAGGAAAAAAAACGACCAAAATCTCCACTGCCCAAGCAAAGAGCATAGCCCTGCACACGAAACCTCTCTCAAAAAATAGCCTGAGCAGGTTCCAAAATCAAAGACGCTACATCAGACCTACAAAGCAAGTCAAAAAAGCTCCAGGCATCAGGTAACGAAGGTAAAACCCCAAGATTCCAGGCATCAGGTAACGAAGGTAAAACCCCAAGATACTAACACAAATGAATCATGCATACAAAAGAAGAACCATCGAAGAACGTCCTAGGGTAGAGATTCAAGCTCTCCCCTATCAAACACTTAATCATGCCATCACAGGATCTCGTACCCCCCACAAAGCATTTCCTTCCTAAAAAAATGACATAAACACTTTTGGCTAGCCTAACAAACGAGCAGGCTTCACCACAATATTGAATAACCAAACAACAGACCACAAAGAAATAGCATGGGAATACCCAATGACTAGGCTAAAGCAACATCGAATAAAGGGAGAGAGAAAAAATTAAAAATCAAAGGTGTTCAGGAAAAAAAAAACAATGGCCAGAGCAGGGGGGGGGGGGGGGGGAACCCACCAAGAATCTTGAACAAACAGGAAAAACAAAAATTAACCCCTTGCAAAGCAACAAAGAAGAAGAGAATAAGCAAAACAGCAGAAACAATCCAGAAGCAGGGCAGGAAAAAACAAACACCCAAATAACATAGAAAGCCAATAGAAAAAAAACACTGGAAGGCGAAGCATACAAAGATAATTATTCGAACCTGGTAGACAACACAGATGAGCAGAGGGTAAAAGAGGATCCAAAACCCTCAATAGACCCTGGAAAAAAGGTCAAAACTGCTTAAAGCAACAACAAAAAATTGAGTTAGAATGCAACATGAATCTGAGCATAGTTTACCTTTTTATCAGTTCTCCTCGGCCTATTCTTGGATAGGCCTCCATCCCCTTCTAATTCATAACCATGCTCCTTCCTTTCCTTACTCTTCACCTCTTCATTTCTCAATTCAGTTTCCTTCTTTCCAGCAAACCTTTCACTTTCCTTGTCTCCTTCACCTTTTTTCTTCATTTTTAACAAACTTCACCTTATCCTTTCCCCGAACACCCATTTCTCCAATCTCTTTCCCTTCCTCATTATCCATCCCTTGATTCCTGAACTGACCTCCCCGTCTTTCCCCTCTTCCCATCAAATTCTCATTCCTTTCTAATTTGATATATTTATTTAATAAAAAAATTAAAAATTATATGTAATAATAATCTTTAAAAAGAAATTTTAATACTAATTAAAAATTAAATTGTTAAGATAAAAAAGAGACACAAATTAAGATATTTGATTTTATAATATAATACAAATTAAAGTTAAATATTTTTAAGAAGATTAATCATTTAAATTTCATTAAAATAAATTAATTTACTAGTATAAATCTTTATTTTCTTATTCAAATTAAATATTTTTAAGAAGATTAATCATTTAAATTCCATTAAAATCAATTAATTTACTAGTATAAATCTTTCTTTTCTTATTAAAATCTTTAATTTTAACAAATAAAAAATCTTACTTTTTGTTCAAAATCATTTATTTATTAAAAATCAAAAGCAATTATAAAACATACTAAAAAAATTTAAAAAATATATATATACACACACGCACTAAACCCTTTTTGCCCCATTAATGTGCTCAATGCTTTTGCAATTTTTTTACCAAAAAAATTGTTTCTTTTGTTATATTTCATCATTCTAAAAGCAAGTTTCTTATTAACAAAAATAACATTATAATAATTTTTATACGAGTGGATTAAAGAAATAAAAGAACACTACAATACTCAAGAAATGTTTACACATAAAGTTTTGGATAATGTTATTAAACCTATTAAAGCCTTCTAAACCAACTTTTTACCTCCCTTAGATATTAAATTAAACCATATAAAAATTGAACCAATATAACTCAATTGATTACACAGATTCAAAGATAACTCGAAATACTGATAAGAATCTGGTATGAGTATAAAAAACCTTAAAGATGACATATTTTTTTTAATATAAAAAAGACAACATCTTAAAAAAAAAAACAAAGCTAAAAATATTTTAGTGTACGAGCTTGGATGGCCTTGTATGCCGGTCTAGGCTTGTGTACATGACCCTTTTTATTCTTAAAAAAATTAGACAAATGACGCTTCAGGCTTGTGTGTGTGACCCTACAAGCCAGGCTAGGCTTGTGTTTTGTGTGCTTTGGATTGGATTAAGAATTTTGCCTTATTTTTTTTTGGTAGACACTAGACAGGACTCGACCAACACGAAATCTGGATCGATTTGGGATTGATTTAACATGACCCAGTCAATTGCTTAGGTCATTATGCAACCCGATCAACCCAAGATAAAATATGGATAAAAAAATTCATTGACTTTTTATATATGTTTTTGTTCAAAACATTGTTGCTTTGATTTTTTTAATTTAAGTCCATTAAAGTTGACCCTTCCAACTCGTAACTCGGGCCTTATCCCAAGTCAATTCTAAAGTCGGATTTTAAAACTATGATAATAATCACTTTTATCATTCATTATGTTGGCATGGGTCAATGATCAACTCGACCCATGAACCAAGACTAATTGATCAAGCCTAGCCCCGAATCGATCCCCAAGTCAGGTTTTAAAACTATGATAATAACAATTTTTATTCTAAGATTAACCCTGGTCAATGGTCAACCCGACCAATGACCCGATTTTGGCCCCAGATCACTCCCGAGTCAAGTTTTAAAACTATAATTATAATTATTTTTATCCTTACGTTGATCCGAGTCATAGTCAACCCAACTCTTGACTTAGACTTGGCTTTAAGTTGATTCTCGAGTTGGTTTTTAAAGCTATATTAATAATTATTTTTATATTTATATTCACGCAGATCAACTAGATTAACTCTTATAAATAACATTGGATAAACTTGTCATACCTTTTTTAGTGGGATAAAAGTTTATCCTTTAGAAGAGTATAAAAATTGATTTTTATACCATCTAAAAATACACCAAATAACTTCACAAAATGATTATTTTGTCCTATCTATCATTGTCCTAGAGATCAACTGGTCTGGTTTAGGCAAACCCATGTACTACCTCACCTAACATTTCCCTTAAAGGTGTAAACTTTAGATCTCGTGGTGGAATTAATTTTCAGCCTTGAATATGCCCGCGAATATATATTGTTGTTTCAGCAAAACGTTTCAATATGTATTGAGCGCCTCCATTCTCATTTCTGGAACCGTCACACAAGGTATATAGCATCCAGAATCAACTAATCCTTGCTTTGCAATTTTAGACAAGGTATCTAGCTAGCTAGCTAGCAATAAACGAGAGATAAGCCATCAGTTTTGTGCTTGTTGGATCAGGAAGATGTAAATTCTCAAGCACCAAGCAACTGCTTCCCCAGGAAAATAGTTGCTTATAGCTCGTTGTTGCTTTTTCCCTTCATGTTACATATGAACACACAATTGAATATTTGAGAGATGCCTTGCTTCATGTTACGTAGCTCTTTTTCACTTTTTGGACGGCTCTCTATCTTTTCTATTACTTTTGTCATCAAATTACAAGCTTTCCACATTGATTCCTTGTGTTTTCCATCTTCTCCTTCCTATAAATCCGACGGTTCAACTGGAGTTAGCCCATCAAGTTGGTTCTTCTACAAGAGAAAAACCAACCTTGATAGGAAATCAATAGTTACTTGAGTCTCACCAGCATGGCTACAGATGCCTGCAGTAGTACAGCCAGCCAAAACTCGTCACAGAGAGTATTAGCCATGGTGTTTGCTCTAGCATCAGCAGTGGTCCTGTCACCATTGTATGCTAAGAGAAAAAATGATCATACGCGTTATTTTAATTATGAGACAAAATGGAGCTCTGGCTTCGTTCTTCCAATGGTGCTTGCTGGACTCATAATTGCCATCAGGACCACTTCCTCTTCCATGTCAGCCCGAAGAGTTTCTAGGGCTTCCTTTATTCCATCTCCAGATCCCTCTTGGGTGCTTAGAATTGGGAGCTCATCTTGGGGACTCGCTGGAGTCTTGGTGATGCTTATGCTTGTGCTATCATGGCAAGACTCTGTTCAAGAATTCTTCTGGAGATAAAGGAAAGGAAACCTACCTTTTTCTTTTAGTATAGACTATATACGTTTGCGATTTCCATTGATTGATCATAAAAAAAAAAAGAAAAAAAAAAGTAATTGTTTGCCCCCACATGTTGCCGAGCATGAGGACGGCCATTAAAGTACCTGGCTGGAAGAATTAAAGGTATCATTTTAAATTTTATATATCATAAAAAAGAAATGCATCATCGTCCCCCTGACCCCTCACTCATTCAAAGCATGAATGGCATCGCATGCATCTCCAGATCTCCTTCGAGTTAGGATCCTCAAAATCGGGCAGCTCGGCCCTATTCAACTATCTGATGAACTATTTGATCAAATAATAGAACAGTTGTGAGGATACTTGGGGTGAGCTTTTGAATTACTTACATTATTCAAGTGAAATTGGGTAAAGAAGTTTTTTAAAAATAAAATAAAAAATGAATTCAGATAGTTATAAGATAAGCTGATGGTACTGTGTTTGAATCTTTTTTTTCCATTTCATGCTAATATTTTTTGTATTTTTATTCTTCATCAAATCTTAATTACATAAATTAGGTAAATTTCTATTTGTTTTTGTAGTTGAAAAGTATTAATTTTTTATTTAAAATTATTGTTTTTAGTTTTATGTCGTTTTAATATATCAAAATGATATTTTAAAAAATAAAAAATATTATTTTAATATATTTATAAATAAAAAAAATACTAAATAAGCTAAAAATCTTTCTCCAATTCAAAATCAGTCGCTCTCTTCACTCTCTGCTTTTCTTTGCTCATCCTATCAACTTTTTATTTCTTCTTTTTCTTCTTCTTTTTTTCAATTTATTACTGCAAATTGATTCGGATAATTATTGCCCGGGTTCCCGGCCTCACCTACCCTTGTGGTCATGACTCAGGCCATCGCTCACACTCCTGCCAGCCGCCGGGTAATTCTTGTCAATTCTTTTTTTATTGTTCTTTTCCTAATTAATTGTATAATCCTTTTTATTTTAATTATTGCTGGTCAGTATGCATGTGAGATGCTACATCACGACTTTTTAAAATTTATTTTTATTTAATTTTATATTAAAGAAAATAGGTATTTATAAAAAGACATTGATTTAAATTATAAGTAAAAAGAATACTTAAATGTATATTTATTTATCCATACATGGTTTATAAATGTATATTTACCATGGAATATAAGTTGTATTGTGTATGATTATTGTTATTATTAATTTAAGGTTTAGGTGTTCAATGTAAAAGTTGATAAATGGCTGTAATAAATTATATGAGAAAAAACATCTAATATGTTATAAAATGTGATGGATGAAATAATAGTAAGATAGTTATAATTTATTGTTAATCACATCAACGAAACTCTATGTATGATTTATTAGTAATCATAACAATGATAATCGTGTAAGATTTATATTTGACAGCAATGACACTAATAAATATCTAAAAATATAAATGTTGAGAACAATAAAATAACTAACGTGTAAGATATTAATTGATGAATGAATAGTATCGTGAAGTGGGTGTTTGACACCCTGATGCTTTGATTCGATAAAGTTATTAAAGCAAGTACCTATGATTTTTGAAATGAAATAGGTTCTAATATCATATAAAAATGAGTGATGCAACTAGTGACCCGATGACGAGGTTAGTGCCTAATAATGGTTGGTGAAACTAGTAACCCAGTGATGGAAGTGATGCCCAATAATGGATAATGAAACTAGTGTCCGGTAATGGACTAATGACATTGATTGTCTAACTACTAAGATTTTAAACATATTATATCAAGTGAAGCATAGGCACGAAGTATACATGAGTTGGGAATGATGAGCTTATAATTGTTATTGAAATCAATCTAATGAGTTAAGTAGACTTGAATAAGTTTTAATTCTCACGAGGTTGTATAAAGTCTTAATACAACAAAACAAAATAAGGCACCGTTTGGGAACGCGGCTGTGGCTGCGTTCCCAAAAAATTTGAAATTTTTTTTTTTTTTACTAAAATTTAATATGGTTTGTACGTTTTGGATCGTTTTGATGTGTTGATGTCAAAAATGATTTTTAAAAAATGAAAAAACATTGTTGGCATGCATTTTGGCACGAAAAGTTATTTGAAAAGCACCCGCAACCACACTGCCAAACACGCTCTAAATGTCAGGCTCTTTTCATACCGGAGTTCATGAGCAGTTTTCTATAATATTGTCTTGTAATTTAAAAATAGAAGTATTGTAGATTGCTAATATGAAATTCAACTATATATAAATTTTGAGTTGTGTTGACATGGGACAAGGTCGATAATATGAAATTCAACTTATTATTTAATGATAATAAGGGCGTCGATAATTTGATACATACAGGGAAATTTTGCTAGAATTTTTAGTAGAATGTACATTAAATTAATTAAAAAAAGGTAGTTACACGAAATTGTGTCCAATTGGTTCGGACTATCATGCAAGTTGTTAATAAAGTCAATTGTTCGGCCATCCATTAGCGAAAAAAAAAAATGTATGAAATTGAATAAAACGGAAATAGGTTTGACCAAGTTGTCAAGTTAATGAGTTGAAATTAAGTCAAATGTAAACGCAAAGTGTAACGAAAAAGAAAATGACATAATTACATCATGGGGATACAAAAGTAGTGGAGAATCATGTGGTAAAGCATAAATAATGGAAATGATATATATAAATAAATAAAAATAACGAAAGTGATTAAGTAGAAGAGTATTAAAAACATGGATAAGTATAAGGAATTAATTAAGTGGAAATATATTGTGAGGTAAATTCAATGAGTGTTAAGTATTAATGCCAATATAAACGGAATAGGTAAATTCAATGGTGAAAAGAATTATAGCGGGGTGCTGCATAATTGGCTATCTATAGGATGATAAACCTCCTCATCTTCCTTGTTTTTCTACTTGAATGCTGTGAGATGAAAATTTCAGCAAATCAGTGTTCTGGAGTTTTCTTGACCATTGAGCTTCAAATGATAGAACTTGCATAGACTCCCATCCTTTTGCTTTCTCTCCCACTATGTGATTGTCAGTTTTACCTTGAGATAGTGTTTTGCACAGTCGGAATGGTAAACTATCTTCATTTTTTAATGGATACAATACGATTATTTCAACACATGTTAGCTGTACATGGCACAACCTTCTTCTTTTTTTGTGATCTGTTACTATATTTGCTTTTCTTCCTCTCTTATAGAGGTTCAAGAAACCATGCCTAAAATCAAAAAAAGTACGAGAATTCGTAACATCTTACAGTTATGTCGTTCTTCAGGTTTTACTAGAGTAAGCCAGAAATAGGAACAAAATCCCATTGCCGAAGTCAATAGCGGGGCCTGGTATCTCTCTCCCGCCTGAGCAGGACACGTTGATCAGTCCCAATCTATCAACTTGCTATCCCACAGAAGCAACCTTCCCAGGCAGTAGAAGAAACAGAGGATGAAGAAAGTGCTGGTCCCAACCCATCTCAAGAACAGAAGACGGACCCCCCACAGCTTACTGGTCCCCAAAGAGTATCTTTTCCTCTCATCAAACGTCCCAAGTGAGAATCTTATCTTCTGCCAATATAGGATTTCAGGATATTTTGTTGACCTGAGAAGAATGGCCTTCTGTGGAAAGGAATTAAGATAGAAGAAGCATCGATCCAGAAGAAAGGAGGTGAAAATCATAGAAAATTTGAGTTTTTTTATTGGTGTACTTGAATGCTGTGTATTGGAGCATTGTAATCTTTATGAAAATTCACCCGCCAGGCAGTGTCTTTTCCTAGTTCAGTTTCTTAGAAACTACAGGTTCTAATTTCTACATCATGCCTTCGGTCTTTCATGGTTTGTCCTTGATAATAATACGTTCATGTTATGAATATTGCTAGAAAAACTGATTTGGACCAGTGACATGCATTGGGCTCTCTAAATCATTGCTAGAATGGTAGCTAGAGAGGCTGGGCAAATATTTCTCATGAGATAGCGCCATAAAAATATGTTAACTTCTCTTCACACGCATGACAGATTCAGCAATTAATTAGCTATTTAACAGATTCAGATTCCGAGTGCATGAAAAATGTAATACTAACCCAATTCTACAAGTGATGAAGTAACAAAAGGGAATGACTGCAACAACGCCTCAGACGTCCCTCCATTTCAGTTACTTCTACTGTTTTACATGAGTCATTGAACTTCCTAAATGACAATACGAAACCAGATTAGTGAAAAATAAGATTTGCGGTGATTTTCAGAATTCATAGTGGTAACTTGAAAAATCAATCTTTTGTTGAACTTTTGAATCCAGTTAGTCATAGTTTCTACATACCAGAACCATAAAACTGTTCCGTACAAGCACGTGTATGTACAAGAATAACTAATTTCACTAAATGGTAAGCAATTTATCGGACTATCATCAAGGGGTCAACTTCTCCGTCCAACCGTGCCACTAACAGCTGGAGCTGTGCTTGAGACAGTAGCTGAGCCATGCTCATACATGCGCTGAATCTCTTCCCTGTAATCAGACAAAGATTTGTCAGGTATAGCAGGAGTTAGCTCCACAACATCCCCCATCTTTAGCTTGCAAGTTGCATCATGCACTGGCCGATGGTTCAGCCTTGGCCTCAATTCTTCCTTCACAGGGAACCCATATGCGGACCATCTTGAGCTTGCACGGCCAGCCCTTTCCAGCAGATCCATCACTGTTGAGTCTGCAGGAAACTCTTGCACTGACATCTGCAATATTCATAAACCATCCAAATTCAATGACGGACTAAGTCTCCTATCAAAAGATAAATATAAATAAATAAAGGATTAGCTCAACAGTTTACTTGTGTTCACTCACTTTGACATGAGATTTTGTAGCCATTTAAAAAATATCACTAGAACCAAAAAAATCCCAAAATACCATTTGTTCAGTGAATGAAACCGAACCTGGTTGAAAATACCTGATAAAAAAACCCTAATACAGCACATCTTTTTCTTCCCTCATGCTGATATGGCATGAACTGGACATGATAATCCAATTCCAAACATCGAAGAAATTATTTGTAAGAGAAAATTAAGGACTTTTATATTTATGCTTATTGTAATAACAGCCGCAAGGCCAGTGTGATCTAGCCAGTAACAAAACTTCTAATACCTATCCCACACCAAGCTTGTTCTCATTAAAATAATCATACACGGAAGGAACCTAACCTTATCATTCTCAATCATAATGACGAAAATAGGTCCATCTTGGCCACAGTGAGGCTTGTAAGAATACGGGCAACCATCAGAATGAGAAGGGAATGTGCAGGGAGGTTTTATGGAATCATCACAGCCAATAGAAGGGCGGTCTTTGCTCATTGTCTCGCACTGCCAGGTTATGACCCATCTTGCCCACTCAACCACCTGCAGCACAAATGAGGAGTGCTTGCAATCACCTTCCTTGTATCTCCAATGGGCAGCAAATCCAAACTCTGCTTGCAAATGCATCTCCTTTGTTCGAATCTGAACTTCAAGTGGCACTGTGCCTTCACCCATGACTACTGTATGAAGAGAACGATACCTGAAAATTAAAATCGAAGTTAGAAAAGATAAATGTATCCAAGAGCAACCACTAATAACAAGCCAAAAACATACCCATTGAACTTGGGATTAGTTATGTAGTCCTTGAACTGTCCAGGTACTTCTGACCATAAACGCTGAACAACTCTCAATGCTCTATAACAATCTTCCTTATTTTCAACAATCAGGCGTAGCCCATGAATATCATGGATCTGATCCATGTTCAGCTTTTTCCTGCAAAAATTTAAACTCTATTGTTGTAAAACGAACAGAATGATAATTGCACAATAAGTTGACATCATGGTTTGTTGTCACGTGAGAGCATGCATGTGAAAAAGAATTTTCAGCTATGAATTTAAGGGGCACAACCACATATCAGGGCAAAATTATTGCTTCAATCTAACCATACTATCAGTTCATGCTTCAGAGAACCTAGATTTGGTGCAAGAGCTGCAGCAATAATAATCAAAGTGACAATCAACTTAATGAACACTGCTTGGCCGTGTGTGGGTGTGACTGAGAGAGGGAGGGAGGGGGAGAGAGAGCGTACTTTGACATTTTGCAATGAATGCTATACAAGCTTTTATGTCTTCCATGTAGATTATAAGAAATGGCTTCATCTGTAAGAGCTTTATCTAATTTCTCTTTAGCAGAAGCAATCATCGCTTCATCAAAAGACTCCACGAGTCTAGCAGACAAATGTCTGTGCTGATCTGGGTTGAGATGCTTAAAACAAAGATTTTCTAGCTGCTCTTTCCAAGTGGAGATTCCTAAACGGTTGGCCAAGGGAGCAAATATCTGCAAAGTCTCCTTAGCAAATCTCTGTTGCTTGACCAAAGGCAATGCATCTAGCGTTATCATATTATGTAGTCGATCTGCTAATTTAATCAGGACAGCCCTGGCATCTGCCATGGCAAGGAACATGGTGTGCAAGCGATCTGCCTCAACAGTTTTGCTTGCTGTATTGTTCTCACGAGCAAGTTTGCTCAGTTGGCTAAGCTTAGAGACCTGAGTGAATGCAACAGAGAATTAGATTGTAAGTTTGTAAATACTTGTCAACAGAAATGTTTGAACAACATCAACCACAGGAAACTTATTAAAACTCATTTCCAAGTTTCATATTTCGTGTGATGGACCTTAAAAATGCAAGTTAAAAATAAAATCCAAATTTTGATCAATCTGAGCTGCTGTAAGATGCTCCTGACTTTTAAATATAACCACTGTTTCAAAACAGCTACAGAAGATCAAGTTCCAGTTTCTAAGCTTGACCTAGGACCATATTCACCATAAACAATAAGCAGCAACTATACTAAACGTAATAATGGAGTTCCAGACAAAGTAACTAGTATGCTCAACAAATGCTTCTTTTATTAGCCTAATGCAGCTTCCATTTTGGATAGAAACATGCATGAAAATCAACATAAACCTATTTGCTCGACTATATACATCTATACAATATATGGAAAGGCTCATTAAAAAACATGAAAACTTTTGCCTCTTACCCCTTCCACCAAATCAGCCACCCCTGCTCCAAATGTTTTAAATATATAGTCATAGCTTAGGAAAGAATCATCCAAAGAGTCATGTAAAAGCCCTGCAGCAACCACTGAGGAGGTAGCACCAATTATCGCAAGCAGAACTGCAGTCTCTACACAATGCTCCAAATAAGGATCTCCACTAGCTCGCATCTATAAGAAAACAACGTAAAAGAACAAAGAAAAAAAAATTCAAGCGCACGAAACAAAAATCTCAAACAACAAAATCCAATAAAAAACAATATTTTACCTGTCCCCTGTGTGCTTTCTCAGCCTCATAAAAGGCCTTGATCACAAAATCGTCACAAAAAATTTTGTGCCTTGATTGTGCACCCAATAACAACTTCTTAGCATAAGGCTCATAATTAGCCTCCACAAAACTATCCTCCATAGCAAAAGTCAATTCATCCACAGCAACAGAAGACGAACCATAATCAACACCATCACGGCGGACCTCAAAACTGGGAGAATCATAATCAACACAAGACCCTAATGCATTCCTCACAAACCCATTAAAGAGCCCATTAGCCCCACCGCGATATGGACCATGAATTGAACTCTGAAAACCCACATCACAACCACTCCTTTCTCTAGTAGTCTTCATAGGAGGACTGCTAGAACAAGAGACTTGACCATGCAAAACCGAAACCGGACTTTGATCCCTCTTTATTAAAGACCCAGCAAGGTATTTGCTTGGTGTATAACAAAATGAACTACCCAATTCCTTCAATTCGTCTCCTCTATCATGCCATAGGGACCCCAACTCCTCTCTATCACCCGAAAATGATGCATGTTTCACTGCAGGAGATGAAAACAAGCGAGACAAGCCACCAACAATTGGTTTCTGAGAGGAAGATGCACTAGACGAAGTTGTTGATGAAGTTCTTGAATTCAATTCAAAATCATATGTTGCGTGCGCGTTGATTTGACATGGATATGGTGATGAACACACACTACTAGGTGGACTCGCGTATAAAGCTATTGTTGGGACTGCCATGGCTGTATAAAGACCAGATTTTTCTCAAGAAAAAAGATGAAAAAAACAAGCCGGAATCCAGATCAAGCAAAAAATAAATTGCTTTCTAAAATTTTAACAAAGACCCACTATTTTTCTCTGAAAACCCACAAATTTTATCAAGGAATTTATGAAGATTCAGTGGATTTTTCTGAGAGACTCAATTAGATCAAGATGGGTTAAAACCCTCCAAAAGGAGCTAGACAAATATCGGTTCTAAAACCAAGTGGATTTTCTTTTGCTGTTTTGGAGGTGTAACGGAGGAGTGGGAGTGGGAGGAGAAATAAAGCTAGAAATATTATTATATACAGATTTGAAGTGGATTCATTTTTATTTTTTTTAAGGGAAGAACACAAAAGGACATGAAATTAAGAGAGGGAGTTTACAGGAATTTTTAATTTTGCAAGGAAAAGAGGGGGAGGGAGAGAGAGAGTCAAAAGTAAGTCAGGATTTGTACAGGGAGAGAAAAGGAGAGGTTCTCCTTTTTTTTTCTTGTTCTTCTTTGATTTTGTGTGGAAAATATGGCTCTCTCTCTTCCTCTCACCTCTAGTCTTATAATTTGTTTAGCAGCCGAGGGAAGGAACATTGAAAGTGGGTAAATTTCCTGGCAGCTAACTGAATTAACGGTATTGGTTTTTTGGTTTTTCTTATTGTTTACACACAAAAAAATGTCCTTGGTAAATAAATTAAATCAAGAAATTATTATTAGGTACTCCACACTTGTAAAAACAAGATAATTTTTAATATATTATTATTATCCAGGAAATGTTGATAATTTTTTTATTGGATATTTAGAGTTATTTTTCTTATCTCAATTGATATGTTTATAGAAAGAAATTACAAAGTTTTTTAATTTAAATAAATATTTTCTTTTCATAATGTTTTAGAAAAATAATATATTTTTATGAGTCACTCGTATCAATTGTGACTTTTAAAAAAAAAAATTATCATGACAGTTTTTTTTATATTCACTATTTTTTTCACAAAAATCAACCCAACAATAATTACAATTCATAATTCATCTCTAACAAACTTTATAAACATGCTTCACAATTAAAAGATCAACATACTTCACAATTTATAATTAAACACAATGAAAATTCACATAATATTTTATTAAATTTAAATTAAATTTATAATTCTTAAAACATAAAGTATAAAGCATATAAACTAACTACATCTAAAAGTCATTCAAACATGTAGACGGGCCTGCACCACTACCCTCAACTCATCCAACTTAAAGACGGGTCTGTAGCATTCATATAAAGATCAACACCAAAATCATCCCAGCTTATAGACTGGTATAGAGCGCTCGTGAATGGGTTTGCAGCACCACCCTAACTCATCCAACTCGAGGACATGCTTATGGTACTTGTATAGGAGTTAGCATCAAAATAAAATGGAGTTGTCATATAGAACTCTAATTCATAATTTTATTACTAAATATTCCTCTTCAAGTAGTCTACCTCTCTAAGAGATTTATAACTTTTTAAATAAATCCAAAAACCAACCTAAACAAACTAGAAAACCTGAAAATAAAGAAAAAGTAATAAAAACCCTAAACAAAGTAGAAAAAAAAATTATTAAGCATGGTATTTAATTTCCTAAACTAAATAGGAAGAAATAAAAATAACTCGAAAAACAAATAACTTTTTTTAAAATTCTCTTGTAGTAGTATTTCTAGATTGAAAAAATCTTGCTCTTGAGTTTAAATTACTCTTGTCTCAATCTCGTGGAAGTTTGATCAAGACTCTCCAACATTTTTTTCTTTCCTCACTTCATGTGTATAACAATTTTAGATATTGTTTCTAATTCCTTCATGTTAGATTTTATGTAAGAAACATCATTTAACAAATGATGTCTTTTTTACTAGCTTCTAGAGTGATGAATATCTTAAACTTTCTTCATCAACATGTGTTATATCCATATAACCCTTGAACAAATATAACTTTGGTTTAATAGTAAACTTGTAATAAAAAAAATCAACATAACTTAAATTAACAATTTTTTTTTGTTAAATCTCTTCACACTCAACCGATAACTTATCAATAAAGACATCATTGATGACAATATCACTATCATTATTATCTTATCACTATCAACATAATCATGATCAAAATAAACATCATAAATTGGTGATTGATTTCAAACCGTAAAATAACTAGAATAATCAAATATTTCAATTCCAATATCATATTCATCTTGATCAAAAGGTTGCCTCCTCTACTCATACCTATGAAATGGACTCTCAAAATTGGTCATGGATCTGTAATCACTCTTCTCACAATCCTCCAGTTTTATCTTCTTCATCTCCACTAATCAATAAGATAATTCTTCAACTTACCTCTGCATGTTTATTATCTTCATTTAATGTGTTAATTTCTTAATTTATCTTTGCATGTCTTTTATCACATGTTTCTAAATATTTGTTTCTCAAGAGAAAACTTCCTTATCACTGCCACACCATAACAAGTATAAGACTCTCCAAAATTAAAATAAAAAATAAAAATAATGAAGTTGTCATCTAATAATTTTAAAAAAACTAGGAATCCTAAAATTGACACTAGTCTTGGAGATATAAGTACAGGGTTAGTTATGCATAAGAGAAGATTGACGTCATTCATACCGCATCCTTTCAAATGAAAGGTTACATTTGCTACATGTTTTACTGAATCCATTATATGCCTACTATTAACTATATAAATCTATTTCTAAGCTTATAATGTTTATGCTACTCATTTTGAAAAGGAAGGTTGAAAATTCATCAAGCAAATTGATGTCAAATCTTAAAAAAAAAAAAGATTCCATTTAATTTTGTCTAGAATGAAAATTTTTAATGTTAATCCCTAAAAAGGGGAGATTTTGCTGATTTGGGAATTCTAATGAAAATTTTGACATTAAACCCTAAAAATAAAATATTTCATCAATTTAAGAATTTTAATGAAAATTTTAACGGTAATCCCTAAGAATATGAGATTTTGATGATTTTGAAATTTTAACGAGAAATTGATGTTAATCTCTAAAAATATGAGATTTAGTCAATTTAAGAACTTTAACGGAATCTTAAAAAAGAATTTTGATGTTATTCCCTAAAAAAGGAGATTTAGGAAAGTTTTAACGAGAATCTTAATGTCAATCCCTAAAATTAGAAGATTTCATCAATTGGAAATTTTAACAAAAGGTTTGACATTAATCTTTAAAAACAAATAATTTTCTTAATTTGAGGTTTTTAACAAAATTCTGACATTAATCTCTAAAAGCGAGAGAATTCATCAATTTGGCAATTTTTTATATTAATCACTAAAAATAGGAAATTTCATAGATTTAGAAATTTTAACAAATTTTTTTGTGTTAGTCCCTAAAAATAGAAGATTTTATTTATATAGAAAACTTGGATGAAAATTTAACGACTAAGATTAATTTAAAGAACATAAACCTAATTAAGCTAATTTTCTAATTAAAAAACCTTAGATAAACAAGTTAAAGCTTAATATAAAATATTTCACGCCTCATATTATTCGTTTATGCATTATTTAAGAAATCAAGAACATTTATATAGCATATAATTTTCTCATTTATTACAATCAAGGACATATAATATAAATTCCAATAAACTAAACAATATTGAAATTAAAACACAATGAAAATCAAAAGAATTGAACTTTAAATTTCCAAACATTTATTTGCATGTTAACATAACATCCCATGAAATCCTCATATAAGCATACTAATGTTATATCTCATTAACCAAACATGACTTCATGAATTGGAAACCCTAAAGACTATCATTATTTGGGTTCAAATGACATTTCACACCCAACATTATCAGGGTATACCTAACCATTGTTTTAAAAAAAAAAACCTTCCTAATATGCTTTTCATAGAAAACACTAATAACTCATGCTTGAAATGTGTCTACTAAAAAATACCAATTTATTTCTTATCTTGTTAATATTTGGTAGTAAAAAGAAATAAAAAACCCCTCAAAATTAACTCCTAATAACCCAACATAATTCTAGTCAGAGTATGAAAGTCATAATCATCTTTTATAGCTTTTATAATAAGGATAACTTAAGATATCTTTATTTTTCATGATTATTAGCTCCCATTTCTAGAAATCCAGATTTTCTTCTTCATACAAGTATACAAACATGAATTAATAACTACATACTTATAACTATGCATCAAACTTCATCATACTTAAAGTTCAACTTATTAAGTTTTTTCCTAGTATAAACCCATGATCTTGGACTCCATCCTTTCATAACTTGTTAACTAGGACCATTTTAATGCATAACAATCAGGAAAAATAAACAAGAAACAAGATATTTAACATAAATAAAGGTTAGAAATGCACATTATACTACTATGTGAGTTGTTGTTGTTGCCTCGAGTGTGCTTATAAAGCAAATTGTTACTATTGTTTGGAGTTGTTGACTTTCAAGGAAGTCATAACCACTTTGGAATATAAAAGACATGTCCAAAGGTTGTTGGACCGAGAGTTCGTGCTGTAACATAAGGTAGTTATTTCTATCAAATTATGGTTATCACTAGTATTGGAAGCTATTAATACTCCTTTGTGATGTTGCTGATACTACTTAGAAATGTGGTGGTACTTTTTGACTATCTCAAACCCAAAAAATAAGCCAAGAGCATTCATGCTGCTAAGTCAAACTGAGGTTGCCATTACTATTGAAGGACCATCCTTGGTTAGAAAAGGATTTCTTTCAAAGTTTCAAGTCTTTTTCTCTTATTTTTTTTCTTTCTCCACTCCACTCCTTTTCACTCTATTATTTCTCTTATTCTCATTTTCTTTTTATTTCTTTTCTCCCTTTTCTCTCATTTTTTTCTTCTCTCTCAATTTATTTCTTTTTCTTTGTGTATTCTTTTCCTTCTCTTCAGATGGTCTACCTCTCTAAGAGGTTTACAATTTCTCAAATAAACCTAAAAATCAATCTAAACAAACTAGAAAACCTAGAAATAAAGGAAAAGCAATAAAAGTCCTAAACAAAGTAGAAAAAAATAAAATTATTAAGCATAATATTTGTTTTTCTAAACTAAATAAGAAAAAATAAAAATAGGAAAACAAATATTTTTTCCTAAAAAATATTTTTGCATTAATAACATAACATGAAATGATGAAATTAAAAAATAAATAAATTTCAATAACACTATATTGTATAATTCTTTCGAGAACTAAAACTAAAAAAGAAGATCACTACGGATTATACTACAACAATCCATAACGCATTTATGAAACAATGAATAATAACTGCAAAAATAAAAAAAAATTAATTTATTTTATAATTGTAACTATAATTATAATGATACAATGTTATAAAATCCACATCATTATCTAATGGGATAAATAATTGTATTAACTAGCCTACTATTATATTGATATACATGTTGAAATGATACATTGACGCTTAGTCACGTGTATATAGAGCATGTTTGTGATTGTAGTAGTGGTTGCGGTTCGAAGTACTTTTCGCTTAGAAATGTATCAAGATGATAATTTTTTTTATTTTTTAAAAATTATTTTTGATATCAACGCATCAAAATAATCCAAAAACACTAAAAAAAATTATTAATTTTAAACAAAAAAATTAAAAAATTTTAAGACACGGGTTGAACCGTGTTTTTAAACGGGTCCATAGTAATATATGGCTATGATTTTCATACCCAATCAACATTTTCATATTTGATTATTAGAAGTTTAGAAAACTTAATTGTTCTACGTAATCCTAACTTGAATTAAGGAATGGGTGATTTATACATAGCACCTTTTTGAGTGTGAAGGAAGATAATAATGAGTAAGAAAAATTAATAATGGAAGAAGGAGTTGAAATTTCTTAACCATTGTCATGACCAAGTCTTTCTAGAAAAAAAAAGCGATTATTATCATGTCCAAGTACATTAGGATCTAAGGTAACAATAATTATTTAAGATAATATCAAGTAATTGGAATTGTTTTTTGTATTTTATGGCTAATTTCAGAGAAACAATAATTATTTATGTGAGAGGTTCGTCGATGGATAATTTAATCTATGGATTGTTAAGTCAGTTGCTTGTCATATTTATGTTATTTTCTTAATTAATGATATATTAAGACTTCGTTATTCTAATCTGAAGTTAAAGTGTTAGGGATTTACTAATTTTGGACACGGCACGTTTTTACGTGTGAAAGAAGAAAGTATTTAATGGTAGAAGAATTAAATTATGTCATTGGGATTTAATTGTATTTTTAAAAATTTAAAAATTTTAATTTAATTTTTTAATATTTTAGATTATTTTCAATGTGTTAAAATTAAAAATAAATAATAAAATATTGTTTTAATATATTTCTAAATAAAAAAATATTTTAAAAAATAATATTTATCATAATCTCAAATATATCAAAACTAGAAGCATCGATGATAATTATCACGGGTTGAGATGATGGTACTAAATAATTGGATGAATTTATTATTATTATTTAATGGCTAATTTCAACATATCACCACAATCATTCCATTTATCTTGTGTCTGCCTTATCCTCAATGTTTTTTTTTCCTATTAAAAAAAGGGAATTAATTACTAATGTTTAATCCGTTGTTGGAAGGGCAATGGCATGGGAACTCATCTGGTTTTCCCACTAGGAAGATTGTCTCCTTTATCTGCTCATAAATATGATGGAACGACACGTCAAGTGGGGCCGCAAGTGTTGATTATGTTCCTTGACATGGCGTGCGAGAATCACTTTGAGGATGATGAATCCACTGAATCTGTGTTATAAAAATCTAGGATTTTTTTTAATGTGTGGTGTTTGGACGCCCACCGGAAAAAAAAAGAAAAAAATATTACTAAATATTCGATTCCTTAGCACTTAACCATTATTTGATTTTGGCTTATATATAAAAAAAAAATCATCTTTTTATGATCAAGTCGCCGGTGGGAATTCCGCCGTACCAGATCCATAATCAAAGCGCTGCAGCATCTCCCCTTCTGTTTTACAGACGAGTCAGGCGTTAAGAGTTTGATTTTATTCTGTGTGGAGAAAGAAAAGCGTGATTTTATGCTCCTTTTATTTCGATGCTAGGAACAATACAATGATACAAGGCAGCTTTACTGTGCATTATAATAAACCAATGGAAAAAAGGCTTTTTCTTTTTTCTTTTTTCTTTTTTCTGTTAGCAGTGACTTTAAAGCCAGGGCGGCGATGGAGGTTTTTCTTTTTCTTTTTCTTTTTCTTTTTCAAAGCAGCACTTAGAAAAAAATAACAGTTCAAAACTTATTTAGAAAATAAGACAGTTTAGCCCTTCAAAACCTGTTTACAACATGTTTCTTTATAAAAGACATCAAAAGACATGGTATTTTCACTTTAGCCCTACGTTGCTGAAACACGCATTGTGAATTTCTATACTGCTTTGTATTCTTTCCAAAACAATTCTTTTTTTTTTTTTTTAATTTCGCCCTTATAAGACCAGGTTGATGGACACTTTAGGTGAATTTGTCGAGAGAGGAAAATATTATAAGATAAAGAAATAAAAAAAAAAAATAGATGGCTTGTTCAAAATCTACACGAAAAGGTTTTTTTTTTACTCGTACCTTTCGAATAATAAAATTTTGATCTTTTTAGTTCTAACAAATTAAATTTTAATTCAAAACTTTATTTTTTTATTTTACAGTATTTTGTTTGAGAGATGAGATAGAGAATTACTAGATTCTAGTAATAAAAAGAAAGTTTTGATTAATACTGATCTCGGACATAAAATAAGTTAGTGTCAATGAGTTTTATTTGATATTGAAAGTTCGACGAAGTCTTTTTTACTTTTTTTATCGCTTGAGAATGTAGATCTAATCTTAAGAAGTTAAAGGATTCGAGTTGATTTTGGGTTACTAGATTTTTTTTTTGTTATTATTTGGGACCATAAACAGGTTTATCAAGTTATATAAAATACTTTCCATGTGTTTAGGATAAATAAATAAAAATTGGTTGAAAATTTGATTTTTTAGCCTAAAATATCCTTGCCTTAATTTTTCAGCAACTTTGAGATCATCAGAAACTAGGAGCACATATGACGTGTCATTTGAAAAAAATAGCTGGCTGGGCATCCAAGTAAAAAATAAGAATAAAAATGGGCAATCACGTGGGGTTTCCTTGCTTTCGAGTCCAAGAACTGGTCCATTAAGACTAAGATTCCAGGGTTTATTTTCAAAGGACTTTTCTTTAATTTTTTTTAATTCATTTAAATAAAATAAAATATTTAATTTTTTATATTACAGTGGAATAATCTTTTTTATTGCATATTTTTAAAAAAATATTTTTTTTCTAATTTTTTTTCCATGAGATTATCTTAATATCTCATATCTTATGTCACAGACTTGATAAAATAATCAGGTTGATTCAGATTATTTTTTCATTATTTTTTTAATTTTTTTTAAAAAAATTTTGTACTTTCATAATGAGTATGTTAAGAACCAGCTTTTGTATTTGTTTTTATTTGGTTTTTTTGGGTGATCTTGTTCATATGACGCAGATCATAAGTTTTTATTATTTATTTAGGTTTATTTGGGTTGTTTTTTTAGTTCTTTTTATAAATTGAATATATATTTTTTTATTTTTAATATTTGATTAATTAGAATTAAAATTTCTAATTTATTTTAATTTATTTTCCTTGAAATTATCATAACTTTATGACTCAGATCAATCTAATATATTAACGTCTTAATATTAAAAAATAAACATGTCATTTGATATATTACTATTTTAGTATTTAAAAAGTGTTTCTTTATATATTTTAATGATTAATTTTTTTATATCAGATATGCGATTTAGAGCAGGCCTAGTATATCATAAAATTTTAATATCATTGAAAAAAGAAAAGGTTTTATTAAATTCACACATTAAACTTTTATTTGAATTCTTCCACGTGTATATGTATTTATTAAGGGGGACTATTAAGAATTGCCATGGATTTTGCTGACGGTCTCTCTGGAATTTGAGAGAGTCCCACGCTCCCACTAGAAGGACCACCACTCGCGATCCCTTGATTCTTCCACTGTCTTTTTATGTGAAGTTCTGTTTCCGTGAAAGGCTGTGACCAGCACGTGGCGTGTCACCGCCCGCCACCTTAGCCACGTGGTCAAGTCTTCACGCGCACAAGTGTCCTAACTGACGGCTATTGGTGCGGGTTATGTTTCAGCACGGCCACAAACCGCACGCTCGGAGCACGCGTTAGTTGCATGCCGGAGATTGCTCCGCCGTTTGAGAACTGATTGATGAGAACAGCATGAATCTGGTCCGTTGATATCACGAGATCTTATGTTATGCCCAACGCCATATGAAATCAGTGGACTGAATGTTTTCTGATTTGTATACTGGACTTTTATGTGACAGTGACGTGGAAGTTTAAGGGTCAAAAGCGAATGGTCAAACTGGGAGTGTTTCTGTACACCACTTCACTTGACAGTGTTTTTCTTCTTTATCAAAAACTCAAATCTAGCGTGCGTGAAAAAAATTGGCATTGAATTTCCTCAAGAAAGAAAGAAAAATTCTATTTGACCGGTTTGGTCCTCAGTGTGAATAAAAGTTTTGACGATTTAACAAATAATATTACATTTTTTTTGGTTGTTTAATGTATTTTTTTATTGTTTTTTGAAAAAATCAATTTAACTCTTTATTGTTATTAATTTTTTAAATTTAACTTGAAATAAAAAAAGATAAATTTTGGGTTATAAATTTCTAATTGAATTAACATTTTTTAAATTTTAAATTTTAAATTTTATATGTTAACTCGGGTTAATATAATATATAATTTTTTTTATTTTACTTTATGAATTTATTTTTTTCAATTAAATTGCCTGGCATTTCGTTGTTTTATTTTTTAGCCAGAGTTAAATAAGGTAAAAATAATGATTGTACGAACTATTGTTTTTTAACTAGATCGTCATTTAAAAAGGCAAATTAATTTGCTCTTAATCCGTTAGGTCAAGGAAGCCACACCGATTATTTATTTATTTATTAATATATATAATAGTCAATTAATTTTATCTATACACTAATAGAGCTTTTAGTCCTCATTTCAAATAATTTATCTTATACAAGCAAAAATAACAATATTTATATTTTTATGTAATTATTAGCTTTTTAGCCCACCAGCAAAACAAAAGCACAAGGGCTAGTAATTAAACTATTAGCCATTTATATTTATTTTCTAACTGTTTTAGAGATTATTGATTATAAAAGTCTTAATTCATAATTTTTAATTAAAACCATATTAATTGTGTTTAATATTTTCATGAAAACATGTTACTAATTGTTTCATTAAAACCATATTCGTATTTTACCAATAAACCAATTATTTAAACGTCTACAAGTAAAAGAAAAATCATGAAACGGTAAAAATAAGATTTAATCAAACTTTCACTTTCTTCTTCTTCTTTTTTAATTTTCACAAATTAAACAAATATTGTTCTAAATAATGTTTTCTTTGTTTTTGTATTATTACTGGACTTTACACCTCAAAATCATGATTTATGCGGGAAAAAGTCCCCAGAGAAAGAATAACAACCAAATTAATGAAAACACAAATTCTCATAAAATGCAATTCAATTTATTTATTTATTATCAGAAAAAAATCCTATTTGTTTCAAAAATATTTTTGAAAAAATTTGAATTTTTTTAAATTAATAATTTTTTAGTGTTTTTAAATTATCTTGATGCGCTAATATTAAAAATAATTTTTTAAAATTTAAAAATATATTATTTTAATATATTTTAAAAATAAAAAATATTTTAAAAAATAAGCATTTCCAACACGTTCTTAAACAGCAAGATCATCGGCTAAAAAAAAGAGCAAATCATACTTAAACATGTTCTGCACTTCATCAAGTCTTCCTGATTTCTGGTCTGCCAGCCTTCTCTTTCAAAGGACAATTCATAAATTCTTCCGACCTGTGATGTGAGGCACCAAAGTGTCCAAGAAATGTAGTATTTTTGGATTGTTTTAATATATTAATAAAATAATAATTTTTTTTAAAATTTTTAATATATTTATAAACAAAAAAATATTTTTAAAAAAAGCCTAAACTGTACTCTAAATCAATACCTAAGAAAAGTGATGCAACAACACCAGGAATTCTGGAAAAATAAATAAATTCCGAGAGGGATCATTACCGAGGTGATGTTTGGTTCTCAATGCTTCGAATGAGCCTAAACTCATGTTCTGAACCCCATGTAATTACATTTTGGACCTTAGCCCACTAAACAAAAGCCCCTAAAGTTTGGGCACGATAAAAGGGTCCATTTTGGAAATCCATAAAAAAATAATCACGTGGAATGTTTTTAAACCAATTAAGTTTTTAAAATTTTTTAAAAACTTTTAAAGTAAATTAACCATTTCATATTAAATCCAGCTCTAATGGGAAGGTTGATTTGGATCTAGTCTTTTAGAAACCTTACTAAGGCAAGTTTTCTCTTTTAAAATCGAGTGGATATGATCCACACTCAACTTAATTTTTTTTAATGATATTCTTTAATGTTAATATTGATTAAATTAGATTAATTTGTCTAATCTTGTCCGGTTAGATTGAGGTAAAATTTTAAATTTAGATGATAAAATTTAATTTTGTGGCAAGCTCTTCCCAACTCTTTTCACTATAAAATAAAGAAATAATAAATGAAAAATTTAAAAAATTATTATGATATTTTCTAATTAGAACATTTTATACAGTAACATTAGAGAAAAAATTTATATAAATAGATTTATTTTTTTTTCTTTTCAGTTTCGACTCAATTGATCCATTTAAAAGCTAAAATTTTACCATATCAAACTTTAGATGTATGTTTAAAAGTGTGGTTATGATTGCTTTTTAAAATATTTTTAATTTAGAAATATATTAAAATAATAGTTTTTTTTAAATTATTTTTAATATAAATATATCAAAATAATAAAAATAAAATCTTAATATATTGGTAGGATAAGTAGCCCAACGTGTTGGGTTTCACTTAGCTTGTACTCACTGACTAATTTATTAAGTTTCTGCCTTTAGTTTTAGTTCTTAGCTAATCTATTAATTAATCCCAACCCTAACACCAGCGTCGAAAGATTTTTTTGGTTTTTGCCTATGTAAGCAGAAGGACATTGTAGTAATTTGAAACATCACAAAGTCCCCCTCTTCTTCTTGCTCTTAACACCTATTTATACCCTATATTTTTTGTTTTCCTCCCATTACCTTCCCTTCCCTTTGTCAGAGGCTTACTAAACTATAAATCAATATCAATCCAAACACGGCCCTAGGGTTTTCTCCACCTCACCCCCTCAAAAACCCTAGCTCTAACCCGCACCACTGTCACACATAATCATAAAAGATCTCTTAAATCACAATCAGGTAAGCTACTTCTGATAACCCTTTAAAGAAAAAGGCTCAGACTTTGGTATTGGGCTCTCTTTAGAACTCCCAGAACCCTAAAAAAGCAATCAAATTCTGCTGGGTTTTGATTCTTGAACCGTTTTTAATCATGGATGATGTTGAGAAAGCGATACTTATAAGTTTTGAAGAATCGGGCGCTATAGATTCAGCTCTAAAATCACAAGCACTCTCTTTCTGTCAACAAATTAAGGAAACCCCAACTGTATGCCGTATTTGCATTGAGAAGTTATGCTTTTGCAACCTTGTTCAGGTTCAATTTTGGTGTTTGCAGACTTTACATGAGGTTATTAGGGTTAAATATGCTATGTTGAGCTTAGAAGAGAAGGATTTCATTAGGAAATCTGTGTTTTCTATGTGTTGTTTTGAGGTTATTGATGATAAGAATAACAATGCTGTTAGGATTTTAGAGGGTGCCCCTGCATTTATAAAGAATAAGCTTGCGCAGGTTTTTGTCACTTTGGTTTATTTTGATTACCCTTTAATTTGGTCTTCGGTGTTTGTTGATTTTTTGCCTCATTTGAGGAAAGGGGCGGTGGTTATTGATATGTTCTGTAGGATTTTGAATGCTTTGGATGATGAATTGATTAGTTTAGATTACCCACGGACACCCGAGGAGATGGGGGTTGCGGGGCGGGTTAAGGATGCTATAAGGCAGCAATGCATTGCGCAGATAGTGAATGTTTGGTATGAAATTGTTTCTATGTATCGGAATTCTGATCTGGACCTTTGCTCTAGTGTGTTAGAATCAATGAGGAGGTATATTTCATGGATTGATATTGGGTTGATTGTGAATGATGCATTCATTCCATTATTATTTCAGCTGATTTTAGTTAGTGGGGGATCTGACCAACTTCAGGGTGCTGCTGCGGGGTGTGTTTTGGCAGTGGTTTCCAAGCGGATGGATCATCAATCAAAGTTAGCAATATTGCAGAATCTTCAGATAAATAGGGTTTTTGGGTTGGTAACTGGAGATATTGACTCAGAGTTGGTGTCAAAAGTAGCTGCATTGATTACAGGGTATGCCGTTGAGGTTTTGGAGTGTTATAAACGGGTTAATACGGAAGATGCTAAGGGTGTTTCTCTGGAGCTTTTGAATGAAGTTTTGCCATCTGTTTTTTATGTAATGCAGAACTGTGAGGTGGACAACACATTTAGTATTGTGCAGTTTCTCTCTTGTTATGTTGCCACTATGAAGAGCCTTTCTCCATTGAGAGAGAAACAACTGCATCATGTGGGGAAGATGTTGGAAGTTATTTGTGCACAAATTCGTTACGATCCTATCTACCGTGAAAATCTTGATATGCTGGATAAGATTGGGAGAGAGGAGGAAGAAAAGATGGTGGAATTTAGAAAGGACCTATTTGTGTTGTTACGAAGTGTGGCTCGTGTGGCACCGGATGTTACTCAAATGTTTATCAGAAACTCTTTAGTCAGTTGTATCTCATCTGTGTCAGAAAGAAATGTTGAAGAGGTAGAAGCTTCTCTTTCTCTTTTGTATGCACTTGGAGAGTCATTAAGTGATGAAGCCATAAAAACTGGAAGTGGACTGTTGAGCGAATTGGTGCCAACCCTCATTTCGACTAGGTTTCAGTGCCATTTTAATAGGTTAGTTGCACTTGTGTATTTGGAGACTATAACTAGATATATCAAGTTTGTCCAGGAGCATACTGTGTATGTCCCCATGGTTTTGACTGCATTTCTGGATGAGAGAGGAATTCACCACCCAAACTTCCATGTGAGGCGTAGAGCTAGTTATCTGTTCATGAGGGTTGTGAAATTGCTAAAAGCAAAGCTTGTTCCTTTCATAGAGTCAATTTTGCAGGTAGTAAGCAAACCATCTTCTTTTTTTATGGCAATCAATTGTCTATAACACTTGTTCTTATAGATACTATTCAATTTTGATATCTTGATATTCTTGAATTGACAGAGCCTCCAAGATACAGTAACTCGGTTTACATCTCTGAATCATACATCAAATGATTTTTCAGGATCTGAAGATGGTAGCCACATCTTTGAGGTACTCCAACCATGCTTTGTGTTCTCTTCTTAAATTCTCTCAACTTTTGGTTTTGAATACACATACATGTTCAGACATGCATTGCATATCGACATACAGGTAAATATATTTTTTTAGTTTGTATGAAATTTCCAGAGTGTGATGGTTCCTTGGTTTCTTCTGATATATGTGGATACAATTTACAGGCAATTGGTCTCTTAATTGGGATGGAAGATGTACCATCTGAAAAGCAATCTGATTATCTATCTTCACTGCTCACTCCTCTTTGCCGTCAGGTTATGGTTAAATTTGAAGTTTCCTAAAACATTTATTTACCTTTCCTTTCCCCTGCTCATTTTTTGAATTGGGTTTACATTTACTTATCTAAAACTGTTGTTAGAATGTCTTCTGAAGAGCTTCCTCGAACATGCATCCTATGCCTAATGGCATTTTTACTGATTTTCTTATACATGCTTCTGAAGTATTCTTGTTTGATCCAGGTGGAAACATTACTCATAAATGCCAATGCACTGAGTCCGGAAGAATCTCCAGCGAAAATTGCTAATATTCAGCAAGTAATCATGGCAATTAATGCACTCAGCAAGGTTCTTTTTTCCCTTTGGCTTTCTAAATTCTATTTCATGCTCAGTTTTCCCTTCATTAAGAAAATGTTTTTATTTCATGTTAATTGGTTGTTGGCGATGGGGAGGATATTCTTTAATCTCTTGTAATTAATTGACAACACTTAATCACATGAAATTTTTGCACATTAGGCTTCCTCATTTTGGTGATTATATTTTTTGTCATTGCACTAGGATACAAACTTAGCATGTTTCTCTTGACAGAATTTTGTGATTCTTTGTTGGAATCTTAATTTCAAAGAGATGCAATGTCTCAAGAAAATTTCCTTTTCTGACACAGGGTTTTAGTGAGCGTCTGGTAACTGCGAGTCGCCCTGCAATAGGTGTCATGTTTAAGAAGGTGGGTATTTCAGATCGTTTGTTTTTGTTTCTTGAGCCACATGCTATCTGTGGGTTGGTCACCTTTTGCAAAATCCAGTGAGTTCATGAACCCCTCTGTACGATTTAACATGATTGTCTTCATCATTTTTATGATTAAGTACTTTTAAGTCAGGCATGATATCTTGCTTATGGCTGTGTTGATATATTTTTCCTCCATGCCTCAGCATGGTGGACTGCTTGCATAATTATTCATTTACCTCAATCCATCATCTGTTTCATTCCTTTGTTCTTTGAATTCCTAATTTAGGTCTTCTACATTTTTAATTATTGCAATATTGATGGTGATAAATTGAGAATGAAATGTTGCTTTGCATATTGATAGATGCTAGGATATGCTAGAAACAACTGTAGAAAAAGCTAGAACAGAAATTCTGTCATTGCTTCTCTTTTCTTTGTGATGAGGTTTTATTTTCTCTTTGTGATCCAGACATTGGATGTTCTCCTCCAAATACTTGTTGTTTTTCCAAAGATAGAGCCTTTACGGAACAAGGTAAGAATGGGATATGAGGCCATGGAAGTACTTTAATTTGATATTTTGTTGGCTTTGCATATTGCCTAAAGCTAGCATTCATTGTATTCAGGTTACGTCCTTCATTCATCGTATGGTAGATACTTTAGGTGCATCTGTATTTCCATTCCTTCCCAAGGCATTGGGACAATTGCTTGCAGAAAGTGAGGTAAAATAAACAATTCCCATTTTACCAGTCTACAATCTCCACTCTTACATCTAATAGTGATGGTTTTTTTTTCCTGTTTTGTTGATTACCATTATTTTTATTTTTATGTAATCCTGAATGCTCTTTGGATGGAATGAGATTTGATTATTTTCCTGGCTTATTTGTTCTATGGTTGATGTCCTGGGGCAGGAGCAATACCTGATTGTGAGCCCACATCAAGTTTAGGAGGGGGATGAGTTTTATTGGGGATTTTTACATGCAGATCTGTTATGGTCATTCCCTAGGACTGTGTGGAATGTTATTCTAGAATAGAAAATCTCCATATATTTTTTATTCTTGTCACTTTAAGTTTTACCAATTGACAACTGGAATTGCTATATGTCAAGATATTTGACCCATTAAGAAGGAATTTGGCCTTGCTTTACTGAACTAGTACGAAAATAATGATTTTGATAATATCAGGTACAAGTTGGTGCAGGACTGGTTTGAGTTTTTATTGTACAAGTGTTTTATGTTGGATTTGGGCTTGGACATTCTGGGAATGAAATGTCTAGATTAAAGAAGATAGGGATTGGGGTTTGGAAATTGAGTTGGAATGAGTGAAAAACTAATGCTGTCATTGCTAAAAATATTGCAATTGTACTTATTGAAATACTACATAGCTATACAGAGAGAGGGGGGCTAGTGTTCCACAGCGAGAGATTAATAGATATTCCTAGTGTGATGCTCTCTCACTCATGCAAAAGTGAGATCCATAGTTATCATGGTGCATCCTACTTTTATATGAGTAGAAAGCACTATATCAGGAGTACCTAATAATTTCCTAGTGCAATAAAGACTTAGGTTCCTAAATAAGTGAACACTACTGTTCAATCTAGGAAAAGAGAACCTAAACAAGAAGCTATAAGTATTTTTAAAGATAACTAAAGTAAAAATCTTGACCTATGAATATTCTAGGAAATCTAAAATTATCAAAATACCCCTGCAAATCTGAAATTACAAGATATTCCTGAGTTATGGAATCAAACAAAACCACATAAAGGTAATTTGTTCATTTCCCACAACACAAGCTGCTGCATTTTGGGGAAATTTATGTTTTGTAGCAGTGGTTAGGATGTTAATTTACTCTCTACTTTCAGCCTGCATGAGTATGGTAGAGTGACAAAAGGAAATGATCCCATCATGTAACTTTGATTGAAAGCATTAAATGGTTAAAGTTTAGATTGTTGGGCTCCCCTGGATGTGAGACAGCAGTTATTTTTGTTACAAGGGTTCTAGCGTGCTTTGTCCTTTCAGCAATTCCATAAAGGTATAGCCATGGCCACGTATTTTTTGATGGTGTGTTCGGATAAAAGTTACACAATTAAACCTTTCTTGCCATCCCCAAGGATGCTAATATGTTCGAGCACTTGTAATCTTGTGCTGGAATGAAATGTTAGCTTTCTCCTTGTGCAACGGCAGAGCCTGAATAATTTTTGTGGTCGTTGTGCATTTTATCATTTTTAAACAAAACATGCATTTTTTCATATTAGGTTTTAGCGCATTTTTTTTCTTTATCATATGTACTAGTACATTCTTAAAACCAAAAAAAGAAAAAGAAGAGAGAATAAATATATAAAAGAATAATGAATTTCTTGTTTGATTTAGAGCAACATTTGGAAGTGGAACCTCATATAAGTAAGTGATTGAAAATAACACATTAGATGGTGGCTGAAAGAAAAAAGGAAAAGAAAAAAGAAACGAGTAATAGAACTTTGGGTAAAAAGTAGTTTTTATTTCAGGTAAGTTTTACCGAGAAAGTTGAAAAGGAAAGTTTAAGCATAATCAACTAGATTTTTTCTTAACACCATAAACAGAAATAATTTCTCAAAAAGAAAAGAATGCAAGAGATATAAGAATATTATTTTCAATATTGAAAGAGAAACCTTGTGGTGAGAGAGAAAATATGAAAGGTGTGGACGGATAATATTGCATTTTCACTATTTTTGCACCAGTTTTAATAATGGCTCATTGCTGTATGCTATGGAAAAAATCTCCTCTTATAATCTAATTAAAAAAAGAAGGTGCTTTCATAATGGTTTAACAGTTCTAAACACGTGTAAGCAGACACCTTATTTCTTGCTGCAAGTTCCTTTTTCTTAGGCGCTTGTTGTTATTCTGGTTTCTAGTCACAGTTTTTCTTGTACATGAACTGTAAAAAACCACCATCTGGCTTTTTAGTGCTTGCCTTCGGAATTTACTCAGATTCAACTTCTTTATGATAACATTAGACAAAAGTGATGGTTTTTTCCTGGATTTGATGTGGGAAAGCTGTAAGGAACTCTACATGGACATCTTTTGGAACCATGTAAACCGCATGAAAATGTTCATTGCATTAAATTGGTTTGCATTTTCTCTTGTGACATGAATGCCTGATTCTAGATTTTGTTTTATTGTAGCCAAAGGAAATGGTTGGTTTTCTTGTTCTACTCAATCAGCTTATATGCAAATTCAGCACCTCGGTGCATGACATAGTGGAGGAAGTTTTTCCTGCTATTGCTGGTAGAATATTTAGTCTTATCCCAACTGAACCATTTCCTTTAGGACATGGAACCAATTCTGAGGTATGGAAATTCTATCTATAGATATTTATCAATCCCTTGGGTGTAGTTAACATTCTCCTTCCAAGGGTCTCTCTTTAAAGCAAATGATGAATGTATTTTTAGCTTCATTATATTAATTTTCCAGACATTGTTCAAGTTTTGGTTCTTAGAGTTTACATGTTATCTTATGTGTGCCTGGATGGTAACTTTCCTGTCTGTTGCAAGAGTATAAATTTGTGTGAAATTATGCTGCTATCCAATATTACTTCTACTTTTGTTTGCATCACATGTTTCATGTAATATTTCATCACGGTGAAAGCATGCTCGATGGTGAAGTCATCATAATAGTTGGCAATTCAATTTTTTTTCATCACAGTGAAAGCATGCTCAATGCACTTTGCAAATCTTGATTGACATACTATTTCAAATAAACTGAAAGTTGTTTTTCATTTAAAGTATCCTAGGCAAAATTCTTTATCTAAAGGTTATGCTCTGAACTATCTTGAACAAGGACCTGTTGACTTGGTTTGCAGGAAATTCGTGAATTACAAGAACTCCAAAAAACATTGTACACATTTCTTCATGTGATAACTGCACATGATCTATCTTCAGTCTTCCTTTCACCTAAGAGTAGAGACTACTTGGATAAGATGATGCAGTTGCTACTTCAGTCAGCTTGCCATCACGAGGATATTCTTGTGAGGAAGGTGCGTCTGATACATCATTTTGTCCATTGAAGGTTTGGATTGTTGATATATTTGCACTGTCGTGAACTCAAGGTATCATTTTATCCCTCTGTAATTCAGGCATGTGTGCAGATATTCATTAGATTAATTAAAGACTGGTGTACAAGACCTGATGTTGAAGCAAAGGTTTGTCATCCTCCCTCAAAGATCCTGTTCTTAGTGGCTTTTATGTTGAGGATTTTTTTTCTTTGCTCTAATGGAATTGAATATTCAGGTACCTGGTTTCCGAAGCTTTATAATCGATGGCTTTGCTAAGAACTGTTGTTTTTACAGCGCACTTGACAAATCCTTTGAGTTTCATGATGCAAACACTGTAAGAACTGTATAATAGATTTTGATACCAGTGCTGTTTTTGTTCCCCCCCCCCACCCCCTAAAAACAAAGCTATAAAGATGCACTTTATCAGTCCTCCTATTTTTCCCACTGCATCTCATACTGTTTTCTGTGCCAAGTTGTTGACCATCATCCCCATCTCATTCTTATTAGTTTAATAATTGGATGTTAAATATTGCCTGTTGAAAATTTTCTGGCCTAGTTCTTGATACATGTTTTTGAAGTTGCTGTTCTGATTCTGTCTGACAGCTCATTCTGTTTGGAGAAATTGTACTTGCTCAGAAGGTTATGTACGAGAAGTTTGGTGATGGTTTTCTTATTCATTTTGTAACAAATTGCTTTACTACTGCACATTGCCCTCAAGATGTAGCTGTACAATATTGCCAGAAGTTGCAGGTAACAAAATAGTGCAACATATCTTACTAAGTTGTTGGATGTGTGTGTAAGTGCATTTTGTCCAACCAAATATAAATCATGGGATCTGTCCATCTATTATGGTTGCTTGAGTTTTGGTTTTCCTGTGTTTTTCAAATCATATTTTATTCTAGCAGTTGTCTAGGGAAAGATTATATCCATTTTTTGCTTATACTTTATAAATTTGACCAAACTTTGGTCCGATTGGGAATTGTTCTCCAAACTTTCTAGCAACATGATAAGTTTAGTCATATGAAATCTTCCAACTTGATATAAATATGTGACATCATTATGCACCCAAAGGTGAGCCCTTCCCTGGTGCTAAATCCCTGTGCAGAATTCCCACCCTGAATTTCTTAGTGCAGATGTTTGGGTTTCGATGCATCGTGGACAGAGATAGAGCCACTTTAAGTCCATGATCTTGGAATTAATGATTTCATCAAGTGCAATTTACTGAATATTTTGATGTAGGAATGGGAATAGAAAGGTTATAGTTTTATAGGGAGAGAAGGGAATGATAACTGGTGGTAAGGTATTATTTTCTAATTCCTTGGATGTATGGAAGTTTGAAACATGATCTAACTTTCCTTGTTTGGTTGAAAATGGAAGGGGGTGTATACTTATATATTTGTATCTTTCATCCGTGGAGATTGGATTAGATTGAAGTGTAATGATAGAAACACAAGTCGAAGATTGTAAACTCAATTCCCTTTAACACTTGAACTTTGGCTGTTGGGTTTTAAGCATTTGAGTGGATTGAGGGGCTGTGGCAAAACCCTCCTATCCTTTCTTTCTCCTTTAAAATAAAGCCCCTTTTAGGCAAAGCTCGAAGGGTTTGATCTCCCCTTTTCCTTTCCCTAATTCTCAAAACCTTTTAATCCAAACCTAGTATCAAGCGTGTAAGATTGAGAAAGGATTGAGGTTTTGGTTATTTAAGCTCTTAAATAGATTTTGTTATTGAAATTTCATGTTTCTTTTGTCAGGGAAATTTTTCTGTTATGTAATGAAAGTTTCAGGTTCCTGGAGATGCTTGTTTGACACATAGTTTGTTTGAAGGAAGCATTTGGGGTTTTACATATCTTTGCTTTATATTTCAATGAATTAGGCTTCCATGTTGAATGCAGCTACATGTATCACCAAAAACTGACATGTCTAAATGGGTGTAGAAATAATCAAATATGGTTTAATTTCTCCAATTCTGCTTTGTGCTTTTGATGTTTGTATGTGCAGGGTAATGATATGAAGGCATTGAGATCATTCTACCAGTCAGTCATTGAGAATTTACGACTGCGACAGCAACAGAACGGAAACCTTGTTTTCAGATAGCAAGAATTAGTACGATTTTTATGGAAACCAAAAGTCGTTGTTTTGCCCAATTGTTCTGTGATATATATTTTTTTGCAACAATCCAATTCCGTTTCACTGAAGGTGTGTAAAACTTGGCTATCTGCTGGTTGTTATCTTGCTTGGAGCATGTTCTTTGGTATGTGTTGCTCTTACACAATTTAATGTGCAGGTTCTTCATGTAAATAGAACGTAGAGTTTATTGCATGGACAACGAGGTATTTTATGAACTGAACTCCTTTTTATGGCGGTCTGGTGTAGATTGATTATTGCTTTTTGGAATTGATTTTTGTGGAGTAACTGATTTGATCTCACTTCGTTGCAGTTGTATATTTCCGGCAACAGTTTCTTTATCTTGAATAAGCTGGTTTGGAAGAGCAGCTTATGTTTTTTGGGTGGATGTATGTAGTCAAAAGTTAGCTGTCTAGGTATTTAAAAGAAATGGCAAGAGTTTTTGAAGGGCCATATTTAGCAGGGGGGAAAAATGAAAAGAAATTTTGTTTGGGATTATGCCGTGTTTTGTTATTTATTTCATTCTCATTTATTCCAATCGAGTGCCTGTGATGCTCTTTCCGCATTGGGGAGAAGAGTGGCAGAATTTTCGTTGTTTAGAATTTTGGGAATCAGAAAATAAAACGTTTGCTTATAAATTACTGGCTGTCTTGTTTTTTCTAGAAGCAGTTTTTTCTGTTGTTTTTCTCGCAATCAAGGGCGCATTACTTTTACTGATTACTCTTATCTTGTTTTCCATTTTGTCCTTATCGAGAATCGCTAGTATTAGCAATCGAATTTCTAACCCCAGAATCCTGCCCCATATGAAACTTCAGTAGACTGGATTTGTCAGTCACAGGTTGGTGTATTGTTGAAAGGTATATGGTTTTGGTCCTCTGCGTGATGAGGGTGGTTGGAACAAGTTTTAAAACTTTTCAATGAAATCTAGCAGCATGATCACTGTTGTTGATAATTTTGCCTTTTGACTGACGACAAGAATACGCTTAGCATGCTTTTGTAGAATGCATGTCGGCAGGGATTTTCTTGCCTTTCATCCTAAAATGGTGCCAGGTGAATTTTTCACTGCTTGGAAGAATGAGACTTTCATAATCTCATCATTCTAGGCTTTTGTTTTGCTGGTGGGAATGTGTCATATACACCTTTGGTGGGGGTAGTTAGTGACCTCATGATCATTAAATAAACTCTTCACAAAAACGTTGCTTGTAGTAACTTGCGACCTGTCATTTCATAATAGTTTGTCTTGCTTGCTCTCTCACGGCTGTTGCGTATTTATATGTTATTTCAGAATGAAGAAAGTTTCCGCAACGTTTATAAGAATTACTGTTGAATTAAGGTGGCTATGTCCTTGTTTGTTGTTTTTTGGTACCCTTTTCTAGATCAAGTAATGCCTTTTCTAGGTAACCCCCGTTCCGCTATGAACTTATTATTGTTTTTTTATAGAAAAAAATATTAAAATGATGCGTGTTTTTTGAAAAAAAAAAATCTAAGATTACGATGATTTGAGATCCAAAAATATATTTTTTTAAAAAATCAAGCTAAACTTTGTGAACCTACTAAATTCATAACTTGAGATATGATATTGTGATAATTCAATAAAAAATAAAAAGTCAATAGAAAACAAAAGGTAATTAAACAAAGAAACTAATTTTTTAAAAAAAATCAAAGGGATAACTCAAGATAAATATGATATTGGGATAACCCTTGGGATAACCCTTCTTTGCAAGGTCATTTATATGAGCAACCAAGGGTATAAGTGTTATTTTACTATGCAAATAAAAAGAAAAAGACAAAAAATCTGTTAACGAATTTTTTTTTTTTAAATTTCAAGGGAAAAAAGTATTTTTACTATTCAATTTCAAAGTTGAACAACAAAATTGTTCATAATCAATCCACAAATTACATCTGAATTCCTTTGAAAAGATGATTTTACCCTCAATTAGGGGTGTTTATTTTTCGGTTTTAACTCAAAAATTCAACCAAACTGAAAAATAGCATTCCTTGTAAATATAACCCAGACCAAACCGAGAACCAATTTTGTTCGGTTCGGATCGGTTTTCTAACATTAAAAATTAGAAAAACCGAAATGTTTTTGCTGCTACCATTGTTGTAAGGCAATCATTAAATAAACTAGAGAGCAGGAGTGATTATAGGAGAAGTGACCATAAAATAAACCAGAATGATGAAATAAAGCAAGATTTAATGTTAACATATGAGAGAGAAAGGCACAAGGGGAGGGAGGGAAGGACGGGTGGGGCAACTTGAAATAGGGGAAAAGGGAAGGGAAAACGAAAGAGGGAAAGGAGAAAGCCAATTAAGAGCTCTTTGAATAAAGTATGGGAATTGAAAAGGTGAAAGAGTGGGATCTGAAAGACAATAAAGGAACTTGTAGCTCATTAGCAAGATGTGAGAATCCATGAAGCGGGGGCGGTAGGGGGGGGCTGGAAAGAGAGAAAGGGTAAAGGGAAGGGGCGGCTGGAAATGTAGGGTTAAGATTTTCAGGTTTAGAATGTTTTTTTTTATACCTCTCTTTTAGATTTAATTAAACTGGTTTGGTTTGGTCCGGTTTAATCAGTTTAAACTTTTTTTAAGGAGTGTGATTTTTTTTATTTTTAATTAGTTTATTCAGTTTTTTCTATCAGTTATTGTTTTTTTAGTTTTTTCAGTTGGTTGATTTTTTTGAAAACCCTTACCCTTAATATCAAACAATTGTTAAGAGAAATAAAAGACAAAATAAACATTATACTGCGTGAATTCATTGTGAATCTCCTCATATGCTACAGGAAAAGGCCATTCCCTTTTAGTTTTAACTAGAAATGTGGCTCGCGCTATGCCGCGGGTCAATTTTTTTTATATAAAAAATATCAAAAAAAGTTAAAATCTAAGAGTGTTAGCTCTTTCTACAAAGTTATACCTAAAAGCATTGGGTCTGTTTGCTACTCCTGACCCAAAAGTTATATTTATAATATTAATAATAATATTAAACTTGCATGACCTAAGTGTAAGTGAGTTTGGTTGCAACATCAAATCCGGAGCCTTGGATATGAGTCTGCTTACAAGGTCTTGTTATAAAAGTGTGATAATTAAAAAGGAAAAAAATTTAATATTACAGAATAAAATTAAAAAAAATATTAATTGAAAAGAAAAAAACAATAAAGCAAAGCATTATTCCGATGAATAGTGCTTTGCAAGGAGGGGTATTGTAAAATCCCCTTATGAGATCACAATAATCTAATGAACAATAAACAAAACAAATCATAAAGTTTAATTCTTAATTAAATCGATATTAAAAGATGAAATTGAAAGAAAAAAATTACTTAAGAAAAAGAAAAAACAATTTGAATCAAGTAGTTTAACCCATCAAATTTGGGATTTGTGTCATGAAATTGAAAGAAAAAAGATTGATGTCTTTTAGTTATAGTTAATTACAATATTTAAAGAAGAAATTGGAAGAAAAACTAATAAAAAAAAGAAAAAAAACTGAATCAACTAGGTTAGCCCACCAAATAAGGTTAACCCGTCAAACCTAGGATTCGTATCATGAGAATGTGACAACTAAATAGGAAAAAATTAACATTAATAAACTAAAGTGAAAAAAAAAGATTAATTAAAAAGAAAAAAAACCTACATGAAGAAAAAAACTAATGAAGAAACAAAAAAGAAATCTGAATTAACTAGATTAACCCGTCAAACCAGGTTAATCCGTTAAACTTAGGATTCGTGTCATGAAAGTTTGATAACTAAATAGAAAAAAACTTAATATTAACAAACTAATTTTTTAAAAAATAATAATTATAAAGAAAAAAGCAAAAATACTAAACAAAAAAATATTAATTTAAAAAAAAACAAAGAAAGAAAAGCCTACATGAAGAAAAAAACTAATGAAGAAAAAGAAAAAAAATTTGAATTAACTGGTTTAACCCGTCAAATCTGGGATTCGTGTCATGAAAGTTTGATAACTGAATAGGAAAAAAAAATTATGGGTTAACCCAGAATTAGCTGGGTTAACCCGTCAAACCCGGAATCCGTGTCATGAAGTTTGATAACTAAATAGAAAAAATTTAACATTAACAAACTAAATTAAACGAAAAAATTAATTAAAAAGAAAAACCAGAAAAAATCCGGGTTAACCCGTCAAACCCGAAACCCGTGTCATGAAAGTTTGATAACTAAATAGAAAAAAAAAATAACATTAACAAAAAAAATTAAAAAAAAATATTCATTAAAAAAATCAAATAAAAAAAACAGCTTAAAAAAAAAAGCAAAAGGCAAAAAAAGAAAAGAAAAAAAAACTGTTTTAAAAAAAAAAAGCAAAGAAAAAAAAAGACAGCTCAACGTTTCATTGTGGACTACACTCGAAAAAATAATTAATTAAAAAGAAAACTAGAAAAAAATCCGGGTTAACCCGTCAAATCTGGAACTCGTGTCATGAAAGTTTGATAAAAATTAAACAAAAAAATATTCATTAAAAAAACAAAGGAAAAAACAGCTTAAAAAAAGAAAAAAACAGCTAAAAAAAAGCAAAAAAGCAAAAAAAAAAAAATCCGGGTTAAACCGTCAAACCCGAAACCCGTGTCATGAAAATTTGATAACTAAATAAAAAAATTTAATATTAACAAAAAAAAAATTAAACAAAAAAAAATTCATTAAAAAAAATAAAGAAAAAAACAATTAAAAAAAAAAACAAAACAGCTTTAAAAAACAAAAAACAGCTGCTCATCATTTTATCTTGTACTGCACAGTAAAACACTATTGCTATATGTTACAATTTTAATTTAATTTAATTTTTTATAACTACGGGCCCCCCTCAGGTTTCAACCAATTCATGTATAGTAGGCGTCATGATATGGTCATTGACCCTATTAACACAAGAAATTTACGAGGATGTCAGGATGTGGGTAGGTTTCTAGCAGCAGCAAATAGACTTGTTGTTTGGCTCCTCGCCATGGCCATTGTGGGCAGCTTTGATCCTTCCCCTTTCTCGTAATTGGAAGGACTTTCTTGGCACCATGCCTCAGATTGTGCACTGCTCCTTTTCCTTGACAATAAGAGAGGAAACATTTCCCCCTCTTGTTTAGTGGAAGGTCCCTTTCTTATCAGTTAATCACACGTTTCTTAACCAATGGGAAGGAGTTGCATATGTTTTCCATTGTGTTAATCTTCCAACCTTTCTTCTCTTAGCACAGCAAGTCTTCTCTGCACGTATTAAATATTTTCCATTTAATGTGTTTATCGCATTTAAATTTATGATTTTAATTATGAACTCCTTTTTTAAATACATCAAAACTGAACGTCTCATCTGTTTTCTTTCTTTCTTATCTTCTGTCTTGACTCGTACGCAAAAAAAGATAGAAAAAAAATTAAAATATTGATTCCAAGTTGAAAAGATAGAAAAAAAATGAGAGGAGTTTCCTAACTAGATACTTTGAATCATAATTAATTTCTTGAGGTGGGTTTCCTGTATATACTTTTTTCAAAGATGCATGTTGAATTTTTTTTTTATAAGATATAGAAGTCGAAAAAACAAAGAAACACATATATGTTAGGTTAATCCATATCAAGGTTGTCTAAAAACGTATGATCATGTCGGAGTTCACTTATGTATAATTTGATTGGTTTTTTTTTATTAACGTGGGTTTTCGGACCAGTTTATCCGCATCTCGACTAATCCCACGGGTCTTGAAATTAACGACCATGTAAGCCTCCAGTGACTATTATATTAGCAACTACAAGTCTCAAACCTGAGACCATAAGGAAAACAAATCTCTTAATCCCAAACTCTTACCACTACTTAATTTCTTTATTATGTCCTAATTAACTATTTTTTTAATAAAATCACAAAATCAAATAATATAATAATACTTCTTTAAGAATTAAAAAACATTATTTAGGGAGGTATCAAGAAGATAAAATATATTATATAGTTTTGTTTTTTAAATGATTGTCTTTTGATATTTGTTCCATGATAAAGACTTTATAACTTAATCTTGGTTAATAAAAAAAATAAATATTGATTTGAAGTTGGAAAGAATTAAAAACTTAGGTTAAATATTTTTATTTAAATACATACAATTATAACAATCATGATAATTAACACGCAAATGAAACTAACTAGAATAATATAGTTAAATTACTAAATAATAGAATGATTAAAATGGATTCATCGATCCAAGGCATACGAAATGTATTTAACATGAAACTAATCAAACAAATGCGTTGATTTTGCGGCGTTCAAGAACGGAGCCTGAAGTTTTCAAAGGGGAGACAGACAATAAAATCTTTATGAACTTATTATTATTATTATTATAATTTATTTTCATAGATTACCTCCTCTGTCAAAGAAAAGCCATCATCAATATTGCTTTTTCTTGTTTAATAACTTGGACGGTAGGGAGACTCGGTGAGCGGGAGAAGAATGAGTAAAAATAAGATCAAAGAAATATGGATTATTCTGAGCAAAACCTCTTCCTGCAAACTATATATGTATATATGCACAGAAAACACACAGAAGAAGACAAGCAGTGCACAGATGACCTTAGAATATAAATGGAGATTTCCTTTCTTTTATGACATAAAACGCAGCCTCAGAGATGATGTCATAAATCCAGCAAGAACATGCGCAGAAAAAGCACAGAAGAAGAAAAGCAGAGCACAGATGACCGTAGAATATAAATGGAGATTTCCTTTCTTTAATGACGTAAAACTCAGCCTCAGAGATGATGTCATAAATCCAGCAAGAACATGGACAGAAAAAACACAGAAGAAGAAAAGCAGTGCACAGATGACATGAGAATGATACCAGGGAAGTAAGAATATCACGAATGGCAGACTTTAAATAGAAAAAAGCTTAAATAATTACATCCTTCACTTTCATTGATCATGTCAAGCAGTAACATTTGAAGTTCATGGCAATTAAGATGGGGACACTTGAGCGGTTAAATTGCGTCCAAAACCCTGTCTGTCTTGCTGTCCTCTTTTCTTTCTTGTTAAGCTTTGTGCCAGAGGACAGCCCAAAACATGCGTAGAGCTACAAAATCTAAACTTTCAGAAAAATAAATGACATCTACAAAAACAAACATTGCCAAATAATTTTTAAGAGCTGGAATAGATCGTATAAAGATTGAAATATTTGATTTTTTTTGTTTTATAGAGGATTAGATAGGTTATCAATTACGATGCATCAAGATTAGACAAATTTCTTCCGATTTTGTATATTCCGTGGCATACAAGCCATTCATGATGGGGTGAACTAGCTCATCAGGGCTTTGTTCTTCATAACTCGGTTGAGATTTGAATTTTGTTAGCTAAACAATTGACAATTCTTCAATTTCTCGAGAAGCTTCACCTGCTAGTTATTATAATCTTAAAGAAAAGAAAAAACGAAGAGGAAAAGGGAGGAGATAGGCTGATTACGATGAATGTTATAAGCCTATCATCTTATTTGGTTTGTTTAATTTGGGGACAATGATACCTTAGCGTCCGTATTTTAAAGGTTTATTTTATTTTATTTTTAATTTTTGTTTCCAATACATATATTTGTGGCTCATTTTGTTTGTATGATATTTCATTTTAGCCCTAAGTTTTGACATTACATTGGTTAAAAATTAAATTTTTAAATTTTTGTTATTCAATAATCTCGATTTTATATCTTGGATCATGAGTATAAAATATTAACTCGAGTTACCATCAATTTTTTTAAAATATTTTTTTACACTGCTTTTTTTTTTAATTTTATCATTCAATATTAAATTTATTGAAGATTGAGCTTTTTTTTTTCTTTTTATAAGGATAGTCTGATATCATGACTGGGGTAGTGGATTTGCCGTGCAAACCTGGATTGACTCAGGGCTTTTATATAACTTTATTTCATTTTATTTTTATGGCAAATCCAATTCTCATTCTTTTCATTAATTTTTTCTGCTTTGAATTTTTTTTAAAATTGATTTTTTTTTTGAAATTTCATCTTTCAATATCGAATTGTTGAAGATTGAGTTTCGTAATTATTTTTCAATATGGTGATCTTGGTCTCATGATTTGGACCACATTTATGAAATGTTATCTTAGATTGACATTGTTTTTTTTTTAAAAAATTTATTGCACACCAATTTTCTTATTTGATTTTAGCCATCAATATTGAATTTATTAAAAATTAAATTTATTTTATTTTATTATGATTTGTTTTCTATAAGTATGACTCATTCTCACAACTGGGATCATGAGTTTACCATACTAACTCAGATTAGCTAAGTTTTTTTTATTTTTTTTTCTTTCAACCTCGAATTATCTTAAAATTCAGTCTTATATTTCTTTGGCAAGCTTTTTTTATACATGTCACTGTTATTATTTTTTCTATTTAGATTTCGATTTGATACATTTATTACTACTGAATTTTTTTTATCATATAAGTAAATAATCAAACATTTTATTGGATCAAGTAGGGTTTGAGGTTTGGAAATGAGGCTAAGATGAAACTTAAGGACAAATTAAAGGGGCCCATTAGCTTAATTTAATTTTAACCTATGCTCTACAATATTTTAACCTATGGTGGAAGACTCATGCAGGCTTCCTTAAAAGAAATCGAGTGGCAAATGATGTAGAGATTTGTGTAGAAAGATCTCCGAGTTAAATAGTTGCTAATTTAGAAAATTATAAACTATGAAAGGATTAACCTTCTAGTAGTGACAGCTGTTCCCACTATCCAATTCCAAGGCTGTCATCTCAAGTAGGTGAAACTAGGAAGCGAATCACATTTCAATTTACTCTTTTTAATTATAATTACTATATATTCCACGATTTGGGTCCGCCGGCCGGCGGGATTAGTTAGCATGAATTGATCTATCTAAAGTATAATAATTGTTTTTCAAAAAGATTTTTATTTAAAAATATATAAAAATAATGTTAGTTTGAATATATCAACATATTACAATAATTCAAAAACATTAAAAAAATAAATTAATTACAAGAAAAAAAATTTCAGGATTGTCTAAAAGTTGTTTCTACCGTAAAAATAAACAAACAGGCACTCCACTAACCATATTACAAAAAGCTTAGCCTTATGCAGATGATATTTAAAAGGTGGCCACATGTGTTTATCATGTTATAGTTCTTGATCATGATTAGAATTAAGTAGTAGAAGTACAAATTGGATTTCGGCCATTAAATTAAGTGGCCGGCAACCGTGTATGAACGATGAACTTGCTTTTCCCAGAAGACCAGCGGATGAAGAAATCGCACAGAAATTTCAGTGTCAAGGGAGACCAAGATTTTTAAATAACAGCACGTCTGTTTTTCAAAGTCATGAATAGAAAACTATGCTGTTTTCTACTCTCCATCTGCTACAGAGACTGGGGAAGTACGGGAAATGCTTTTTTGAATAAGGTAATCATTCTTCTAGAGTAGGAAGATTCCATGTGCCGAGCATTTGCCCAGAAGGAAAACAATGTGATTGGTTATCATCATTCGAACGCAGACTTCCTTTCCAAGTCTTACAATCTGGTACACATTCCACCAACACCATTAATCCCATCCTTACCTTCACTACCTTTCTCATTAAATACTCTAAGCCAGCATTGACCAACCCCATAAAGGCTGCATTTTTATACATATATATACACACACACACACACACTCATCACAAGCTTTTGCCAGAAGCCTAAGTAAGCCTTTAATAGATATTGGAGAATGGTTCTCAAAAAGTTCACTTGGAAATCAGTGCTCCTAGGATGTCTCAGTGGTGAGAGATCACGCCCAGAGCCAAAACAAACATGTTCCCAGAGGCTATCCCTTTCAGACTTGAGCAATCCTGTTTCACCAATTTCATTCAGCGACCTGTCCATTTCTATTTTTAACCTTCATGTTTTCACACTGAAAGAGCTACAGACAGTAACGAATAAGTTCTCAAAGAGCAATTATCTTGGGGAAGGTGGATTTGGGGCTGTGTACAAAGGATTCATTGACGACAAGCTTAGGCCAGGATTAAAGGCTCAGCCTGTGGCTGTCAAGGTGTTGGATTTGGATGGCTCTCAAGGACATCGAGAGTGGCTGGTAAGCAAATAGAGTCAATTCAATACAGTTCATGGAGTAGGCTGGATTTTTTAAAATTTTCTGATGAGCATGATAAATGTTTTCAATTTTATAGGCCGAGATCATCTTTCTTGGGCAATTAAAGCACCGCCATCTTGTGAACCTGATCGGTTACTGCGGCGAGGAAGAGCATCGGCTTCTGGTGTATGAATACATAGAGCGAGGCAGCCTAGAGAACAAACTATTCAACAGTATGTATTCTCTCATTGTAACACCGCTGAAAGAAAATCTTGAATGATCCTATTTGGTTGACAAGTTTATGCTCCTGGCATGTTTTAATTGATGCAGGATATTCTGCAGCCTTGCCTTGGTTAACAAGACTAAAAATTGCAGTTGGAACGGCGAAAGGCCTTGCCTTCCTCCACGAAGAAGAAAAGCCAGTCATATATCGTGATTTTAAGGCTTCAAATGTCTTATTAGAATCGGTAATCATTTCTCTTCCAGCATTAATTTAATGCATTGCAAACATAATGCTGGTGTTACAAACAGGGTTAAGTTCTAATATGGAAAATGTGTTCTTATTTCAGGATTATAATGCAAAGCTTTCAGATTTTGGCCTGGCAATGGATGGTCCAGAAGGAGATGATACGCACGTTACAACGCCTGTTATGGGCACTGAAGGCTATGCCGCTCCGGAATACATAATGACAGGTAATTCAAGCTGACGTTTTCAGTATCAATAGCTGGGAAATCAATCTGCGTAATTTATTGACAGTAACAGTATTTTTCAGGCCATTTGACAACCATGAGCGACGTGTTCAGCTTCGGAGTGGTACTTTTAGAGCTTATAACTGGTCGACGATCTGTGGACAAGAACCGTCCAAACAGAGAGCAGAACCTAGTGAAGTGGGCAAGACCTCAATTGAAGGATCCCCGCAAGCTAGATCAAATAATGGACCCGAGACTTGAAGGCCAGTATTCGTCCGAGGGTGCGAGAAAGGCAGCAGCATTGGCTTACCAGTGTTTGAGTCACCATCCCAAGTCTAGACCATCTATGAGAACTGTTGTCAAGACCTTGGAGCCTCTACTTGCCTTAACTGACATTCCCATTGGACCCTTTGTGTATATTGTTCCAAATGAAGGCAAAATCCTAAGTGATCTAGAAAAGAAGGGAAAAGAAAGTACAGATGAATGTGATGAGATTACAAACGGTAATACATGCGAAGGAAAGCAGGTGGAGATTAAAGAGAAGGGCCGCGATCGCCACCGCAAAGGCCATCGGCACAGACGGAGGACTAAGTCACTGAGGTCTAGAGCTGTCTATTCTGATACAGCTTTGTATAAAACCATAGGAACTGGTTTGTACTCTCCCAGAAACTAGAGGGAATTTGCAAATAGGCATAGATCAGCTTTACTGATAAGCATACTGTACATTTGGTTTACCTTGCTGTTCTTTTCCTTTATTATTTTTATTTATTTTTAAATTTTTGGAAGTTTCTATGAGGGAATACTTTGATTTGTGGCCTCTGGAAATGTTGTACTCTGCTATAATTACAAGATACACACTATAAATGGTCAAGCCAGAATTTTGCCTACTTTGAATTTAGTCAAGCAGTCTGTTCATACACCATGTATCGTATTAAGAACAATCCAATATCATTTTTAAGTACCCTTCTTTCTTTCAAAAAGCATCCTCTTTCCCTGAAGCAGGACTCAAACCCAAATCCCTGTCCCCTGCATTTTTCAAGAGGCACCACTGGGCTGACCAATATATGTGATAAAAACTGTGTTTTGTATCGTGATGCGTATACTTTTTAAAAGTATTTTTTTTGCTTGAATAGATATTCAAATGATATTTTTTTTAATATTTGATATTAGTATACTTAAAAAAACATTAATTTAATATATTTTTAAGTGAAATACATATTTAAAAAGCATCTAAAAACACAAGTTACCACACTCTCATGAACTCCATTGGAAGGTATCAAATTCCAAACCTTGCAAGAGATGGATGGGAATTTCAAGTTCCGGGACCTCGCAAGAGTACCAGCCTCGGAAGCGATTTTCCGAAGAGAAATCGAGTGCAATGAATCAAATGTTGACAGTGATTTTTGACCGAAGATTGTAGGTATATATTATTTGCTCTACCGAACACATGAAATAGACCATTCTTAAGTTCAAAAGATAAGAACGAATTCATCTACCTGTTCGAAATCTACGCCACAAATTCCACGAGTAGACCATACTTGGCTCGAACCAGAATCAAATCTCATCACTTCCACCAACCCACCAAAAGTTGAGTCAGATGAAAGGTGAACGCCGGCTGTTGCCATCCCAATGTTGAAACTCAAGGATCCTTTTATTTGAAGCTAGGTGATCCTTTCAAAAGCAGTCACCGCTGGAAATCTCCTTCTGCTATCATTACTGATAGAACTAAGATCATAGAACAAGATTTCTATTGGGTGAGCGAGATTTTTATGAACGTTGTCTGACTAAATGCAGAGACGGCCGGCAGGTAGTTCGCCACTAACAGAGAATTTCATGTACTTGACTTTGAGGGGAGATTATTGGTGTTTGAAGACTTCAAACACTGGAAGAATCATCTCCATAGATTGGTTCCAAAAGGAGATCCATACCATCTGTAAAATAGAATTCAACGTTGTCCGACACTAGCTAACAAAGAAACAAGCAATCATCTGCAAAATAGAATTCAACGTTGTCCGACACTAGCTAACAAAGAACCAAGCAATTATTTAGAACCTAGTTTTCTTCTTCTTCTTCTTTAAAAAAACTTAAGTTAATTTATCAAAGCTGTTATTCAGAATCAATCTTGACAAAATCCATCTTAATTGTGCTTGCATTACACACATGCATGGAGATGTGAAAGTCATCATGAAAACATTCCTGTACTGCACACATGTTCAGGACGACTTCAATTTCAAAAACATCAAAGAGTTTGTCTGCCAGCACAAGTCATAATCCATGCATCTTCAACATACATGAATTGAAAACCACGATACATACATAATCAAGACGCCTTAGTTGTGACTTAACTATCAAAACCTCAGTCGCCTAACTTAAATATACATCAATTACTCCGCATGCAATATCACCATAGATGGAGACGATTTTTTAATTATACAGTAACTTGGTTGATTTTCTTAAAAAGAAAGAAGTAATTGAACAACTTGGGGGGTCAACTCGATTAAAATAGCTTACTATGTTATATTATATCTTCACCCTCCCAAGGCCATGGCCAGGATCTTAAGACATCCACTAACAATCATATTTCAAAGTGGGCATCCCTTATGAGCCTCCATGAACACGAGCCAGTGAATACAGTCACAAACCTCCACTAAACTCTGCACTTGAATCAACCTTGATTTCTGAGTCGCATGTTAGGCATTGGTGATCGAGTCAGTGGAGAGAGATGAATAAGAGAAACTCCATGAAGAAAGGTAACAGCGACATAGAGACGCAGTTCAATTCAACGGTTGCTTGATGAACGATGATGATGAGGGTTTTGGTAGTGTTATTAAATTCAGTTTAATTAGGGAGGTCGACATGGTATCTAAACCAGTCAAGTTTCATAAAAAAACAGCTCGAGTGACTTGATTAAAAAATCTAAATTAAACACAAAATTAAATTATTATTATTTTTATATAAAACATTATTATTTTAATTTTTTTAAAATAAAATTTGAGGTTAACTTAAATTAACTCACTTGATTTATAAAACCTTACACTGAGTTGAGTTTATCCTGATAGAATTGAGTTTAATAACTCTGGGCTGTGATAGAGAAGGGAGGGAGGAGGTTGAAGAGACGGGAAATAATACAGATATGGAAATCCAGTGATCAATATGGACATGATGGGCCAAATATGGGCCCAATGACAATCAAAGTTTTTGTAAGAGCAGATTCCGTTGAGAAAGGCTAAAGGCCCACTTGTCAAGAGTTTCAATTTTAGCCCAATCTTGAATTTTCTCCCATTGACTGTACAAACTTAATTGGAATGAAAGAATCAATAGTCATTTCAAACTAATTAAGCCTATCAGGAGTCACCTACGCTCAAAACATATATATTATTTAATTAAAATATAATATTATTTTATAAACTAAAAAACAATTTAAAGTGATTTTTTAAAAAAAATTATGAACTAAAAAACATATAGTATATAGTTACGATTTTTAAATGTGTTTTAATGAAAAGATAGTACTGTATTTGTATTTGATATAATAGAATTTGTATGAGAAACTAATATTTAGATTGAGATAGCACAATAAGAAAAAATAAAATAATTCTTTTATAAAATAAAAAAAGAAAAATTACTTTCATCATCCCGGAGTTAGTTTTATTTTATTTTATTTTGCAGCTAATTTTTTAAAATTACACTTTTGAACTTTGAAAGTGAATATCACTTTACATTATCGAGAGTTGGTGTAAAAATAGTCAACAAAAATATTTATTTATTGGGTGTGATATTTTTTTATTAACATGAGTGTCTGAGCTAATTTGCGCGTATATTTCGACTAATCTCACGGGCTCTAAAGTTAACGATCAGATAAACCTCGAGTGGCTTTAAGGTTAGTGAGACTCGAACTGGTGACTTCTAGGAAGCAAACTTAGAGTTTGACCAATTGAGTTATACCCCTTAAAATTACGAGATTGTTTCTCTTCATTTCACACATGGTAGTGCTAAAATTGTGAGAAATTTGTGATAGCTGGCAAGAGAAAGAGCTCATGATCATGTCTAAAATTTGGATGAAACTCTTTTCTCACTGGACTGAGCATGCATTCTGAGGTAATTTGGATCAAACATTATGATTTCAAGGAATTATCTGAATCATCTAGCAAAAAAGCTTACCTTCTTCCTCTACCAGAAAAATATATTAGTTAAGTCACTTTCTCAAATGCTTTTGAGGTAATCAATAGGGTTCGACCTTAAAATATCATTTTCAATATAAATAGAAAAAATTCTTTGAAATGGTTTTGAAATTTTGTATATGCATGCGATAATTAAAACATACTCTTATTTTGAGTTTTAGATAAGAAATCAACGTTAACAACAAGACACGAGAAGGGAAGGTGACAAGATGTAGCAAGTTGCTTGATTTTCATTCTACGAACATGATTCTGATTTCCTGTGATCTTGGTCTTCGGTCTTAACGAATAGTCATGTCATGTTGCAAATTCGCTGAATCCATTTGCAAAATACCATTTAGTAGAAAAATCTATAGCCTTAGACTTTAAATCCACACATGTTCCAGCCTTCGAGTTAGCTACCGGTCTTGGATTCCACCTGGTTCATGCAGCTCTGGTCAATACATACCTTTGTGTAAACAATCAAACCACTTTTAGTGTTAAGAAAAGTTCTCTCTTGTACACGTTTTTTTTTTTTTTTTTACGAGGTGTATCTTAATTGATTAGGTTTTAGATTTGTTCTCTAAAAATTACTAGTTCGAGTCCCATAAACCTCAGAGTCACTGGAGACTTACATGGTCGTTAACTTCAAGATCCATGAGATTACTCGAGTACGCAAACTATTCCGGACATCCATGTTAATATTAAAAAAAAGAGTTCTCTTTTGTACTCCCTCTCATTGATTCATTAAACTTTTATCTCGTGCATCTTGTTTGGTAATGACTTTAATTAGATCACACCCTATGCTTTTTGCCGGTATATTGGTCCATGCTCCGCAACGAGTTAATAATAATTTTTTTTTAAATGTACAAAAAATATTAAGAGTTTAGATAATATTTTAAGTGTATTGGGTTTGATGACCATGCCAGATCCAAATCTCTTGAGTCTGGCCGCCCAATAATCCTATGTCTGGCCGCAATGCCAGACCCAAGAGCCTAATAGTCCTGGGTCTGCAGTGTCGTCTACAGTGCAAATATTTTATATCTACAGTGTGGTTAATAATGCAAACACTTCTAGATTTGACGGTCATGCCAGACTCAAGAGACTTGGATCAGACGACCATGCCTTAACCCAATACATGCCAATAGCTTTTAGAATAAAAAATAGTAAAGATAGCATTTTTATAGTTGTCTAAATATTTACAGTGTGATTTACAGTAAATATTCTATATATACACAGGATTAGCATAGTAATTTTCTCACAAGATTTTAAAATATTGTAAACGAGTAAATTTATTCGTAACTCAGTGATCACTAAGGATAAGTCGTATTCCCAACAATATATTTCTAGTAATTATGTTATACAGTAGTCTCTTATATTCTGAATCGCTGTTCTATATCACATGCAATTCAATATCAATAGAATCATCACTTATAGGGTTCGAATTTTTTGTGCGTATATAAACCAATCTCCAAATACCATCCATTTCTTCACCTAACAATTCCTTGTCTTATGGTGGATAGACGAGGCCCAGGACAGGACTGGCTAGATATGTCATGCATGGCTGGCTAACTTTTAAGGAAACGATCGAGGACCCAGCATGCGGTAATAAAAAAAGATAAATATATAACAAAAAAAAAAAAAACATAAAAGAAGAGAGGAAGACGATGAATTGATCTCATCACCTAACCAGTTCTCGTCTTATGTGCAGTACAACAAGCCCATGGTAACTTGTTCTTTAAAAAAACAAAAACTTAAAGAAGAGAGGACGAAGGCAATGTTTATGCAACCCCTTTTAAACTCTTTTTTTTCTAATTTTTTTTGCAAAATTTATTTTTGATCCTTTTAGTTTGAAACTTATTCATTTTAATACAAAATTTTATTTTGTTAATTTTTTACTTGAGTTTAAACGAGAAGAGAGAAAATTGATGTTGACTAAATTCCATCAATGAAACAAGTCTTTTTTTTTTATGTTAATGAATTTTATTTGACAAAAAAATTTTATTTAAATGATTTTTTTATCATTTATCTTGCTGGAAAAAATATATTGAGGTTAGCAAATAATTTTTTTAAACTTGATTTTCTGTTTTTGGACCAATTAAGACATTTTGAGTTGAGATTTTTTTAGATCATAAGGATTTTTGTTAGGTGTTTTTAGGTTAAAATAAATTGAAAATTGGTTTGGGTCCAAAAAACCCCAAATTTCATTTTTTGACTACCTTTCTCATGGTTAAAAACTAAGTAGACGATGCTTTGTGTGCTTTTATTTCTTATTTTTGAAAAATAACACTACTACATTTAATAGTTTTACTGATAGAATTTTCTTTTGGTATTTACTCTACCATTTCATCGGAAATAATTTTATCGACTGATTCATGAATGGAAACCCTTCGTTGGCAATTTCATTTCTGTCAGCATTTTGTCAGTAATAAACGATGCATTTGATCTTCAAATATTAATTAATCAATTATTGAATTGATAATATATTAAATTATTTGATTTATTTAATTCTATTTATTTAGAATTATAATTTATAATTGGAACAATATATTAGGAACCTAATGAGTTACACACATTAAGAACCATTAATCATTAATTAATGGAGAAGATAAACTAGAAGTTCAGAGTTGTTTAAATTAAGATTTTTTCAATGAAATGTTGGAAAAATAGTAAATACCAGTTGATATATGTTTTACTCTAAATAGCAGTGCTCTAAGTTGAAAAAGTTCCAAATAAAAAAGCACGACTAAATCTACAACTAAAAAAGAGTACACTTTCACATTTAAAGAAACAAAAAGATTATTTGGATCAAGAAGTTCATCAATAGATCTTTACTTTAAATTCATAAATCAAATATTAAATTTATTAATTTAATATTATATAAAAATTAAAGATAAATTAAAACTTTATTAATAATAAAATATATTTATATAAATATTATAATATTACATATAATACTATAAAATATATTAAACTATAGAATATATTAAACTACCATTGAGTTGGAGTCAAATCAAGGATGCCAAGATTGATACATAAAATCAAGTCAGGTTTGAGTATCTAAAATCTGTACTCTAATAGTTTTAGATTAAGAAATGGTACTATTTATCCATTCTCATCCAACTTAAAAGGCATCCCTTGACCTTTGGGCCAGCTTTATCTTCTCACTGGATGTATAAATGCGTTTCCAGCCTTCGAAATTCCCTATGATAAAAAAAAAAGCCTCGAAAATCTCCCAACAAATTAAGGTAAAAAACATGAACAGAATCGTATATTAATATTATAAGAAAGGGAAGCACATTACATTATTCATAGGGATGAAAGATACAAATACAAAACACCTTTTACCATAAAAGTGCCGACAAAGTTCTGCAAGAACAATACAATGATCATAACATAGAAGATGTTGAAACCCCAACATCAATTTTTTGAAGAATATCCTTCCTTGAAGCAAGCTATAATCACTTGGGGTAAACATGAGCTGGAAGACGAGGTTCGGCAACAGCAACAAGAGGGTATTTTTTTGGTGTAGAAAGCCCAAAAATTTCGTCCATGTTCAAGTCCTCCTTCTTCTGGCCATCAGGCAATCTCCATTTAAATCCATGAAGAAGATTTGACAAAGTTGCTTGAATTACCTTTAGTCCTAAAGGATATCCAGGACACATCCTTCTTCCAGCTCCAAATGGCAATAGCTCATAATCATGACCTCTAACATCAATAGAATTACCAATGAATCTCTCTGGGAAAAATTCATCAGGTTTGTCCCATACTTTGGGATCTCTCCCGATAGTCCACACATTAACAAGGACTCGAGAGCCTTTTTTAATGTCGTAACCATTGATGTTGATATCTTCACGTGCTGCTCTAGGCACAAGCATTGGTGCCACAGGGTGCAAGCGCATAACCTCCTTAGCAATGGCATAGATGTATGGCAAATTAACCATGTCTTTCTCTTCCACCCATCTTTCTCTTCCAATTACCCTATCAAGCTCTTCTGTTGCTTTCTCAAAAACTTCTGGCTTTCTCAAGATCTCTGAAATTGCCCATTCCACTGTCACTGCGGAGCTTTCAGTTCCACCGGCAATCAAGTCCTGAGAATCGAGAAAAACGAACTTTACTTGCAAGTACAAGAGAAAGATGCTAGGACCACTTTTGAGTGTTGGACAGTATATAATTAATTGATTAGACAATTCCAAATATTAACGCTAGGATCACTTTTGAGTTTTGAGTGTTGGACATCCACGAATTGGATGAACACATGTGCATCTCACACCTGCAAGCGTTCCCTTTATCAAGAATTTTCAATTTGTAATAAGAAGGGTAGTGGGCATTGTCCCATCTGATTTTTTATTGATGGGATAACTTAAAAAGGAAATTCAGATATATTGATGTGAACCAAAAGTTAGTCGTTGATAAAATTTTCTGCGTTACCAAGAAAATGGGCGAAGATAATTAGAGCGATTGAGGTAACTGTATACCCGAGAGTCAACTGGTATGATTACAGACCAACTTATAATAAATTTATTAGTTAAAACATAGTACCTGTGAAAATGCCTTCACTCCATGTCTTTCAAGCTTGATCTCAAGATTAGGATCAGAAGCAAGCTGCAAAAGGACATCAACCATATCCTTGGGCTCCCAGTTCTTGTCTTCCTTTCTCCTAGCTTCGTGTTCATCCAACACATGCTCCATAAACTTGTCAAACTTCTTGGATAAAGTCTTCATTCTCTTAATGTAACCTTGCAAATCTAAGAAAGCAATCCAAGGGATCGAGTCACCGATATCCAACACCCCATTAAGCAAGAACAACTCATCAAGCATTTCTTTGAATTCCTCTGGTGTTACTATCTCCTTCTCATTCTCGGAACTCTTGACTGTGTATTTCTTCCCTAACACCATACGACTAATTACGTTAAGACTCACATCTGCAAGGTGATCTTTCAGATTAATAGGCCCGCCACTTGATTTGTTAAGAGTTTTAAGGAGTGCTCTCAACTCCTCCACACGAATGTACTCGTACGACTCAAGGCGCTTAGCACTAAAAAGTTCCATTAAGCACATTTTACGTGCTTGACGCCAATAAGGTCCGTATGGAGACCATGTAATATCTGAGTAATTATAGGTGGTGTATTTGCCTGCAGCTGTTTTGGGGCGGCCAGAGAAGATAACATCGTGGGTTTTGAGGATGGTTTTTGCCATTTCAACAGAAGAGCCAACAACAACTGGGAATGATCCAAATTTGACTTGCATGAGGGGGCCATATTTTTGGGAGAGGGCATGGAGGGAACGGTGGGGGAGTTCGCCTATGAGATTGAGGTTTCCTATTATCGGCCAGGATTTTGGGCCTGGTGGTGGGTTGAGCTTGCGGCGGCGGAGACGGCTGGCTAGCAGGATAAGGGATACAGTGGCAAGCCATGCAAAGGCATAGGACATCCAAGTAGGAGTCTCCATTTTGCTTGTTGTGGGTTGTGTTGGAGGTAAAGAAAGATTTGCGGTGATAAAAATAGCATGAGGTGATGCAGGTATTTATCGCAGAGAAAAAGCAAAGCATTTGTCTCAGGAAATTTTGGATTTCTTCATGACTAGTTGGCACTGTTGCTGTCCCTAAGAGCCCAGTAAGACAAGCTAAGAGTTGGTAAGCGAAACGTCCAGAAGCTTGGGCGCCCATTCTCAACAACCATGGCCCCCACGACCTTTGTTAAAGAGGCATCTCGACAAATAATATTTGTGGTCTTTCATGCTCAGTTCAGTCGCTAATTAGGGAAAAATTGTGCAATTAGTATATTAAAAAAGATATACTGAATTAACATAAAAATAATTTTTTTATATAAAATAACATATTAAATTAATATCTTTGTTTTATGACATTTAATTAATATTACCATAGAACTATGACGTTTAATTATGATATATTTTTTAATAATATTAATTAAATGTTATGGTTCTGTATTGCCCCATTAATTTAATTAATTTAAAAAAATATTGAAATTTTATAACATGTTACGTTTTAAAAACATGACATGTTAAGTTATTGTGTTTTTAAAGTGCAAAATGTTTAAATGTTGCTCAACCGCTACAATTATTTTATTGTGTTTAAAAATAATAATATTGATTAAATGTCATACTTTATGCACAATAAAATAAAAAGTGAATTATTTTATCAAATTTGTTTTAAATAATATTATTTTTTTAAAAAAATTTAAATAAAAAATATATTTAGGATCACTTATTTGTTGAAAGGGTACGAAAAAAAACTAAATTTCTGGTTGTATTTAATTACTTTACCAGAATTTTCATGTGTTTCTAAAAACGTTTTTTTAGGAACTAGAATATGTATTCACTAATTAAAAATGAAAATCATTTTCCTAAAGATGTACATTTTTTTTTCTTATTTCTCTATTCTCTAAAAAAATGGAACACGTCAAAAATTTATTTTCAAAATTCTTCACTGTAAGAGAATAATGACCTTATTTGACTCAACTGATTTTTATGTTCACTTCTTTTGTTATTTTCAATGTAATTCAAATAAGATTTTTATTTTCTATTTTTAAAAAATGTATTTAATAAACATAATTTCTTATTTTACTATTTAAAATAAATAAGAAAAATAAAATCGAGAACCAAAAACTATTCTTTAAAGGTAAACCCAATTTAAAGCTCTCCTTAAAAGCTTGGATCATGCATGAATACCGAGAGCTATTAGGTGAAATGAGAAAAAGGGAGAGGATAAATTATATATTCATATCTATGGATTGTTAATTCAACTAACAGTCAACATTACTAGTTTTACAAGTAGATGCTGGCTACACTGAACTTTCTCGTTTTTTTTCTTTCCATGTACCACCATCTAGTGGTACATCTTACGGTTTAAAATTATTTTTTATTTAGAAATATATTAAAATAATATTTTTTTATTTTTAAAAAATAATTTTTAATATCAAAGTATTAAAATAATTTAAAAACATAAAAAAATTTATTTTTTAACAAAAAAAATAAATTTTGAATTTTTTGAAAACACGGGTTGGACCGCGTTTTCAAACAATCTTTCACTGTGATCTTTATAGATAAGAGTTCAGTTTTTTTTTTTTTAAGTTTTACATGCTTTGTGTGAGTTTTTTGTTTTTCATGGTTAGTCTTTTAAAAATCGAAAATAAGATTTTGATATAAATCAACAAGAATTAATGTTAGTAAAATATGTTTATAAATTAGATACGTTTAAACTCAAGAAGAAACTCATACTAAGACGAATAAATCTTTTGACGAAAATAAACATAACATTAATTAATCCAACTATTAGATTAAGTTTACATTCTGCAAGATTTCATAACATTCTTGTTAGCTGCAACACTTAATTATCAGGAATTTTTTGAGGGATAGAAACCAAGTCATTGTTTCTGGTGAAGAGGGAAAATCGAAAAGTACAGGGGATGTTTTCCGAGAAGCGAGTCAATCACAATTATTAAACTCATTAACTCTTTCTTTTCTTTTTTATTCGAGGAAAATTTATTTTTAAAAAGTATATTTTATAAATTCAGATATGCAAATAAAATTCCAGCTATTCTAAACTCTTACAAGAAATATATGTTGTGTCTTTCATATTTAAATAATAAAAAATATAATTATTAAACTCCATCTTGTTGATCAAGATTAATTTATAAAAAATTAAAAAAATATTTAAAATTTTAAAATATTTATGTGTGTGGGGTTAATGTATACAAAAAAATTAAAAAAATATTCCATGAAAATATAGGTTATAGATATAGCTATTCTATATGGAAAAAATTAAAAATATACAACATCAAGTATTTATAAATTAATTTTATATTTATTAAATTAATAAAAAAATAAAATAAAAAAATCTGTTCTCACTCAAGTTCTATTCATCACCTGAGTTTCAGGTTAATTTAACGGAGCACTCAGATTTAACAGCTTAATTACAGACTCGAATTTTAATTATTTAAAATTTATCCCAGGTGATGAATAGAACTTGTGACCCACAGATTTTATATCTATTATAATAGGTTGTTAAATTAACTTCAGTCAACCTAGTCAATGGTTGAATAATCACTATTCACTAGTGGAGAGCATCTTTTCTGGGAGTGAGGATGCCATTGAGATCCATGACAGCGAGTATTTTAATAATATATGGTTGTTGGAGCAAGTTTAAGTCATTTTTATTTTTTTTAATTTTCTTTCCGAACAAAGTAGTCATTTTTAATTACTACCCCGAGTTTATATTATATTATAGTATAAAATAAAAGAGAACGAGGTTTTAACTTTTAATATAATGTTTTCATAGTTCATTACTATTCATTTTCTCATCTATTATTGTGAATTTCAAAAGTAATTTTTTTTAAAAAAATTCAATTTAATTCTTAAATTTTTATTTTGTATAATTAAACATTTTGAACCTTTTTAATTTTCGCGGTCCATCATTACGTACTAGCTGGGAACCGAAAGTCCATTTATAGATCCACACAAAAAAAAAACAAGGATGTGGTTGTTAAGAGGAAAACAGTCAAACTGATTCAATTATATTCAAGTGGCCCATGGAACACACCAGTGTGAGTTTCTTGACTCCAGCTCGACCTCAAGAGCCAAGACTATGATCTTCAAAAAGCTGTCGGAGGGGTGTTCATAGGAACAGCATATATAGCAAGGTGCGTGTGAGCAGAGAGCTGGCACCTTTTTATTATTATTATTATTATTAATGTAGATGTTCGGGTTAGTTTGTATATTTCTCGACTAATTTTACATGTTCTGAAGTTAACGACCATGTAAATCTCTAATGATCCTGAGGTCTATAGAATTCAAATTAATAATTTTTAAAAAACAAACCTAAAATCTGAACAATTAAACCCTATCCCCTCATAGTTAAACTTATTCTTATGATCCTCATGGATAGCCTTACTCTATTGTTTATGGAAATGATTTCTCTAGTGACCACACAAACACTACAAGTTTAGTGCAGTAGCGCTGTTTATTATTGTTTTTTAAAATGTTTTTTAAATTAAATTAAGGTAATATTTTTTATTTTATTTTTTATATTAATCTAAAAATCTTTTAAAAATAATTTAAATAATATATATATATATATATATATATATATATATATATATATTTACAAAAATACTTTTCAATCACAAAAAATAAAAATAAATGGGACTTTAATCATGACCAAGAACTATAAAAACATTTTGAGAATATTTTCATCGGTAAATTTCCAAGGGATTTTACCGATATAAATATTCCCTCGGTATATACCGAGGAAATTACCGTGGAAAAAAAAATTAAAACAAAGCAAAAAAATGATGGCATGTCATTTTTACCAACGACATTACCGACAGAATTTTCCGTCGGTAAAGTCGTTGGTAAACTGTGAACACTGTACATCATGTCAATTACAAAGGGAATCACCGACGGAAAATTTCGCCGGTATTTTCTAGAGAGCTCAAAAACTGTTAATTTTCCAATTGCACTGTTAATTGTTGTTCTTATGGACAAAATCACCGACGGATTGAAAAGTTGTCGGTGTTATTTGACGGTTTTCTGAAAAAAATCAATTAATTTAAAATTTTCATTTAAATATTACAGATGGAATCACCGACAGATTGAAAAATCGCCAGTAATTGTTGGCGGTTTCTGAAAACTTTTTACGAAATTGAAAATTTAAATTAAATATTACGGATGGAGTTACCGACGGAATAATTAAAAAATATTAATATTCAATTATCCGTTAGTAAATCCGTCGGTAAAGCGCCCCAATAAAAAGCCTGATCCCCTTATTTCACAAGAGACAGACTCATTTCTTATTCTTCTTCTTCTTCTTCTTGTTCTTCTACTTCTTCTTCTTCTTCTTCTTCACTATATGTAAAAAACATCAATATCTATTTCTTTCTCTTCTTTTCTCTCCTCATCTCCTTCTCTTTTCCTCCATGCATGGGTATGTCTTCTTCTTCTTTCTTCTTTTATCCTCTTAGTTTTGTTTTTAATTAATATGTTTAATAAATTTTTTTCTCTCCTTAGCTTCATTTGCAACTACATTAAGGTAAGATTTTTCTTTTTTCTTCTTTTTTTCACTATATTTGTTTTTTATTTTATTTTTAATTGTTTTTGTACTTAATAATTGTATATATAAATGTTGTTGTGAGATTTTTTTTCATATGAGATCAATTTTTAATTGATTTATTTATAGGATCTTTAAATTTTTAGCAATTGCAACTTTATTTTTTTCATATGAATTTTTTTAGTTGAATTTATTTTTTGGTTTTATTTATTTGTTGCAAATTTGTTTGAGTTGATTTTCTTATTCTTTTTCCAAGCATTTTGAGTATATATTATACAGTGTTAATTTATGTTAATTTAATTATTTTATAATTTTATAAAATGAATTTTTTTAAATGTTTTTAAATAATTACCGATGGAAATTCCATTGGTAAATCCGTTGGTAATAAAAAATATTATTACCGAGGGATATACCGACGAAATGAATATTTTTTTATTACCAACGGATTTTCCGACGGACAAAAAATTACCGATGAAAGATTCACCGACGGAGCATTTCCGTCGGTAAATTAATTACCGACAGAATATGTGTCTTACGCCGATGAAAAAATTCTGTCAGTAAAACTGTTAAATCTTGTAGTGTTTAATTTTAAATAGAAAAAACAAAAAGATATATTCCATGCATTCTATCTCAATATCTCGAAACATTAACTAAGGCCCCGTTTGTTTGCAGGAAAGTAGTTTTCTTTTGTAAAGTGAATTCCAGGGAAAGTGAATTCCGGGAAAGTATTTTCCAATGTTTGGTAGTGTAATGAAAAATGAACTGAAAAATACTTTCCAGTGTTTGGTTATGTTATGAAAAATGACTGGAAAATAATTTATTAATGAATTAAATTTTTTTTCAAATTTGTCTAATATATGAAAAATATTAAATATAAATATTCAATCACTTACAATAAAAGAATAAAATCTAAAAAGTGTAATGATGAATTTTTTTTATTATATCTTATATTCATATATATCTTATTTTATAAAATATAACTATATATGTCATATAATATTATAGAGATATATCCTTGTGAAATTTTTCATAAATAAAACCTATTAATTTTTTTTTAATTTTAAAAGCTTAAAATATTTTTTTTTCATATGAAGAAAGCCAAATTAGTTTATGGTATTAAGATTTTTTTAACCACGTAAGAGTTGGATATTTGAGTTTTTTGGTATGAAGATTTTTTTAAAAGATAAATAAATACAAAAATAGTTTGATAGATTTGTTGGATAAAGATTGCTTTTTTTTTTTATGGGTATAGGGAATGATCCCTGTAATATCCTTTTAATATATATCAAAGAAGCATTAAGAAATAAATATAAATATCTTACATCAAACATAGTCATGCATAAATAATAAGTTTTAATGTAATACTAATACATATTAGTTCAAATTAATAAATATAAACATGCTAGATCGAATTAAACAAGTAAACATACTTGTCAAATAACAAACATAAACTTTCTTATCATAGTGAAATCATCTTAGCAATCAGGCCTGTAACTGCATTGGTTCACAAAATTCTGAACCCAAATTTTTCTCAAATTAGCATTTTTTACCAGAAATGCTTTTGCCAACATTTCATGTTGGACCAAGTGATCAAATGCATCCCCAAGAGTGATCTCATCAAAGCCTTCAATTTTCATCATTTCTGTATATAACTCATTAACATCAAGTTGATTTTTGCTGAGGCTTTGGATTGTAAATGCTACATCTCCAATCTTTTTAGACAACTTTTCAACATTATTATCTTCATACATGCGATTTCTCTTCTTATGTTGCCTCTTTTGTGCACTAGAGGAAGATGTCTCTTTTCCTTTTGAAGTTTCTTCATATTCCCCTTCATTTTCAATTGAAATTGACTCCTCTTCAATGTTCTCTTCCATGTTGACATCAACATATGATTTGACATAATTTCTGATTGCCATATCTTTTCCTACAACAATTATCATTGCCTCGTACATATCAAGTTTTTTGTTGAGATACTTGTCATGATTGGGATGTGCCTGTTCATAAAGTTTAGAATATGAAATTTGTTAGTTCCTTGTATAACATTTTGGAAACAAAAGTAAATATAAAAATTACGAAGATTATAATATTTATCATACCTTCACTTCTTCATCATAAACATCTTCCGAAACTTTAATCATCTTCAAACAATCATCCCAACCAAAGCCACTTTTATTTTTAAGCTTGGTTATTATTCCCCATTCTTTTTTCACAGTTTTGAGATGATTGTCAACATGCTTAGGCTCACATTGAACGTTAAACTTTTGATTAATTTCGGTAGCCACCTTAACAAAAAATTCTACTCTAAAGGTGGAAGAAGGTTTGTTTCCTTTAAGTGTCTCCTCAGCTAATTTCTCAAGTAGCATGTGAGACATAGGCTTAGACCATGTAAAGTGCTTGCCCTTGCATTTTTCATTATGTGTGGTACTCATTTCTACAAAAAAAAGGTTACAAATTTATACAAAATATAATCATACAATATTTAGATTTAATAAATTAAATATAAAAACTACAATTAATATTTAAAAGAGAATACATAAAATACATAAGAAATTATAATAAAGTCAACAAACAATCCAAATACATAACAAAGATAATACAAACTCAAGCAAGACATAATAAAAACAAACATATATAATTAACACTCAATTACTAGTTTCTTTGAGTGTTATAATCATTCCACATGATTGATGCAATCATTTCTCTTTTTGTTATCCACTCCCTATTCTTTTCCCTCTCCTCCTGTTGACCTAAGTTGATAGTTCGTCTAATTGATTCACTTTCCAAACATATTTCTTCCATAAAAAAGTCATTTGGATCAACTCCCATAATGTGATTATGAATAAAACAACATGTAAGCACAACATCTACTTGTGTTTCATAAGACCAAAAAGATTTTCCATCAATTGATCTAAAATGACTCCTCAAAATACCAAACTCTTGCTCAATTGCAGTTCTCAAAGAAGAGTGTCGAAGATTAAATAGCTCCTTTTTATTTTCTGGTGAATGTTCTGTAAACTCGTTCAAGTGATATCAAACTCCACGAAAAGGAGAAATGATTCCTTTTCGAATACCGTAACCAACATCACCAAGATAATATTTCCCTACAAATTAGAAAAAAAAATCTATTACTATCTTTAGCTAATTAAACATTTTAGATGTTTATTGCATATAATAAATACTTTATTATATACTTTCTGGAATTTTTAGACCACTAGGTCTTGATAATGCATCACCTAAAACTCGTGAATCATATGCACTTCCTTCCTAGCCAGCTAAAACATATATAAACTTCAAATCAAAAGTTATAGCTGCTAAAATATTTTGTGTTGTTCCTTCTTTTCGACCTCAAAACTTTCCTTGAATCTCAACAAGAACATTTACAAGAACATGGGTACCATCAATTGCTCCCACACAATCCTATATAAACATGAAAAAAATAATTTATAACCCTTTCTTCTAGATGTAATTAATTAATGTATAAAAATATTGATATTGTTCTCATACCTTAAAATAAGGATAGAATCTGCGATTATTCATTATCTCCGCAGGAACTGTATCCCCTGGGTCTTTGATAAGGTGTTTGTATAACTTATGAACTGCTTTTAATACAATTCTAAAGTAACGATGGATAGTTTCAACAGACCTATAGTATATACCACTAATAAAACAAAATCTTTGGTTTCGACCTATAATTTGTAAGAACACAATTACTTGCTCCCTAATAGACACATTTTGAGTTGATTGTAATAGGTTACGACTTGTGAGAACATCACACAAATTATATAACATAATTGGTTTCATACGAATTTGTTTCACGCAATGTCTATCACCTCAATTCAAAATGCTATCAATATAGAATTCTCGTTGAGCAATTGTATTTATACGTGGTTCTCTTAGTATATAAATTCTACTTCTTTCTCGTTCAATAATAGCTACTCCTGCAGTTATGACAGTTACAGCTGCTCCCATACATGTTGCATGATTAATCTTACTATCCATGATAAGAAAGTGAAGTTTTTTGATAATGAAACCTAACAAGTATAGAGAAATAGACATTCAAAAAGCATATCAAATACTTACACAATCAATATAATAAATTATGATCAAACTGACACAATCAATATATTTGGATAGCTAGAAATACTTGTAATTCTAGATGTCATGTTTAGTTCAATTATGTAGTTCAGATGTCATTAAAAATAAAAACAGAAACAATTACCAGATAACAAGTTTTGAATCAAAATCTAACAATCATCAAAACATGCATTCGTACATATGAACTGCTGCTCAGATGTAAGCACATGAAGTCAGAGAGCGTGACAATAATTCACAACCACAGTTCCTGAATCATTTGTTTCTATTAAACTAAGAATGAAGGAGAGATTGAACAAAGACTAACTTCTTTCTATTAAATAGGATTTAATTAATACATTAATCATGTTGAGATAAAAAAACCTGATATTATTTAGAAACTTATTGCCAGTACAGAAAAGAAAACAATATTAAATATTGCCAAAAAAACAGAAAGAGAATTATTAATTGGCCATTAACGAAGCAAAACCGGAATGACAGTGTTAACGCATAACAGTGCTTGGTAATTATATACATGCATGCATTTACAAGGGCAGTTCTTTATTAAAGTCGAGTCTGACAAGCTTAGGGAAGGAGACTACAAGTAGCTCTTGGTTAAGTTTAGATTCACATGCGCCTTTTGACTCCAAAAATGAAGGCTGTGCATGGAAAGGGTGAAGTTAATGAATGCCAAGCTGTCAAAAATTATCTTCATGTCGTCCCAAAAGATTGTGCAAGATGACTACACTGGGCACAACAACTTTGTCTGGGTCCTCTTGCTTTTTCAACACTGAGGAAACCCAGGAAGTGTACTTGCCGAACAAATACAAATTTGGGCACTCAAACGGCTGCTAAAAGTGGTGGAACAAATACAAATTCAGGCACTGGAATAGCCACCAAAAATGACAGATGCGATAAAGATAAGTTAGGTTGATTGCTGCTTTTTCAATAATTCGAGCAGTGAGTTGATGAAAATATTTATAAAAATATTTATAAGCACAGGCTGTTTTGTTTGTAAATTTCCACATCCCAATTCAGGTGGAGACAATATCGTGAAGTTTTGTGAAAGGGTGATGTTAAAGGTAATAATTTTTTAGCAAAACTGTTCTATTAATTCAGTAGCATTTGCTTGTAGTAATTTGCTCAAGAAAATATCAATGGTTCTCTATCTGTCTTCACCATGCTGAAGGGGATAAACTAAAGAAAAAAGTTTTTTATGCCAAGGCAATGGGTTCCCTCCAAGTCAAAGCAATTTTCCTTCTCTAGGGAATAACCATAACTCTCTCTACTGCCTAAACTATACATATTGTCAATCAAGACAATCTTGGGGCATGAAAGAGAGATAGAAGTCACGCTATTTCTTCTCAGACCAATACCCAAAAAGAATAATATCCTAAGTTATTAAAATCTATTGACAAAAAGCTAAAGATTAAAAAAGTGTGGTAGAGTAGAAATGTGGTAATGAGATGAAAAGCTAAAGATCATCAACATGCACATTAAACAAGCAAGATCTGAGATTCTATACAAAACAGATCATAAAATTGTTCTGATTTTTTTCCAAGAATTAACAAGCTCACAAGATTTATACCACAATCACAATTAAAAATCCAAATAAAGAACAGGAAACAAAAAGACAAATAATATAGAAATATTTGAGGAAAATAACTATCTGAAATAAGATGATTTTTTGTTCCAATAATGAGATATGAGAAAAGAAGATTTACAACCACAAGTAATTTTTTGAAGAGATCAGTTGTAAAGAGAAGGAGAGATTTGTTTCATTCGTAAGTGAAAAAGGAAAGGAAAGTGTTTTCCAAGAATAAAAGGGAAAGTACTTTCCTGATGTTAAAGTTAACATTTTCCTTTGACCAAAATTTAATTTTCTTTGACTAACTTTCCATGTATTTGCCAAACATTGGAAAGTGAGGAAAATGGTTTCCAGAAAAGTGAATTCAGAAACAAACATGGCCTAAATGGACATTAAATACTATGTACGATGACCGGCTTAAATCTTGGCTAAGATTAGCAATGAAGTCAATGCAAATAGAATAATATCATGTAAAAATACTAGCAATGGTACAACTGCTATCTTTTTTTTGGGTGCTAATTTGGGTAATCTCAATATTTTTTTAGGGTGAGATTAGTTTTATTTGGAATTTGTGGTTGCCTCTTTCAATAAATATGTTTTTCTAAAAATCAAACTTGTATTTTTTTCCTTACAGAGATATAATGACGTCCTAACTGCTAGACCAACACTTTATTAGTGGTACAACTACTATCTGATCCACCACCTTAAATACAAGTTAATAAAAATATTAAAATAATATTTTTATACGGGGCGTAATTGAACCCTAAAAAATTATAATAAAAGTTAATAAAAAATATTAAAATAATATTTTTATATTGTGTGTAATTGAATGTTAAAAAAATATAAATATGATAAAATTATATTTCAAATTTATTTAAATATTTTAATAATAAAAAACTAGTTTTAATTGTATTTTCCTAAATAAGTTATTATTATTTTCAAATTAAATACATAATAATTAAAAAAACTATTCAAATTCAAATAAATATTTTTAATTTCATTTAAGAATCACGTCAAAACTAAAGAGTAAGTAAATCCAGTAAAAAAATATTTGGAGTGTAAGAAAAACAAAAAAAATATTTAATGTATGAAATAACTTTTTTTTAAAATATTGAGACAATGATATTTTTTATTCACCTGAGCTGACTTGTCAAATTCATGACTCAGATTATGAATCTAATTGGGCTTAATAACATTGTTTTTTTAAATAATTTTTTATAATTATATAATTATAAAAATATAAACTATGCCGAATAAAATCAATTTAAAAAATGATTGGTTGTAAAAATATTGTTAATATTATAAAATAATTGCTATACTTGAACTGAAAATAAAGTAAAAAATGAACGTTATTTAATAAAATCATTTCTAAAATATACTCTTAAAATTTTAATAAATATATTCACCTTATATGTTGTTATTCAAAATCCGGTCACCACTGTTTTAACTAGAAAATGAAGAGGGGGAGGGTTGCCCTAAAAATTAATTTTTTTTTAACATATTTTTACCTAAAACAAAATAAAAACCTACCACCTAAGAAAACCCAAAACACGCCAAAATCATTTTAAAAAAATACAAATCAACTTGATTAAAAACATTAAAACCAAATTTGATATGCTTTTCCGTCCTAATTAAAAAGAAAAATCATCTTCATTAAACTCCACTAGAAAAAGAAACTCTTTAAAACAAAAATCCTTATTTTTTATGGTTAGATTTTGGTTAAATGATAACTTGGTCGTTTTCCGATGAGTTTTCTTTTCTTTCTCTAAATGAGGGGTGGGAAAATGAAAAACAAATTTTTGAATTAAAATAAAAATTCTAAAATCTTTAAGATTTGTTGTTCACTTTCTTTGTGCTTTACATTGTGGTCCTTCCACTTTAAATTTTATTTTCTAATTTAATTAAAAATCTTATCTCATGAAATTAGGCTAAAAAAATCAAATAAAAAAATATTTAAGAATAAAATTTAAGATAAAAAGGATGAAAATGAAGGTGAGAGCCCTTAGTTTTCTGTAGTGATTTCGGCTAATGTCATGGGTTTTTGAGGATGGCTTCAGCCACTTCAGCGGAAGAGCCTATAACCATAGCGATTGACCCAAATTTGACTTGCACAATGGGCTCATATTCTTTAGCAAGTTCGTGAAAGGAACGGCAGGGAAGTGAACCTATTTGGTTGAAGTTTCCGATCATAGGCCATAGTTTTGGGCCTGGTGAAAGCTTTAGTTTACGGCAGCTCCATAGCAGGGAAGTGAACCTATTAGGATTGTCCATTTCTTGCGGTGGTTATGTCAAATTGGCAGTGGCAGCAGTGATAGGGTGATACGTTACTCGATTAGAGTTATTACAAGCATTGTAATAATTGTTTTTATTTTTCTTTTAATATATTAAAACGATAAAAAAAATTAAAAAAAACAAATTTCAAAATTTTAAAAAATGTTGTTCTTCTGAAAGCGTTTCCAAGCAGCTCCATAGCAGAAATAGCTGTTCTTGTGTAGTGTCACTGCAAAACAAAGTTAAACATGTCATGATGTTGTAATTTAAATGGATTTTCTTTTTGATTTTTTTTTAACACAAATGGAATCTTACAAACTGGAAATTTTTGTTTTTGTTTGTTTTTTTAAGCCACAAGAGTTTTTAGTGTTACAATTTATTTTTGTGAAGCCAAATATTGGAGGATATTGCTGACTAAGATTGAAGTTAATAACTGATAAATCATTGAATGAAAGTTATTAAAATCATGAATTGAGGTACATCCCAAAATTCTACATACTAATGTATTTACCCTATATTATTTTATTCCCCATACATTCTTGCATATATATATATATATATATATATATATATATATGATGTTTTAGTTCAATTGTACCCAAATTTCATATTATCACTCACAATTAATTTTTCTCCATTTAAAAAAAAAATAGCTTTGTTTATTTTGCATTGTTTGTCAATCTTTTGCCGACCTTAATTATTGCCAACCTTGAACAATCGGCATTAAAGTTTAGTATCTTCATCTTTTAACTCCAAAGATAAATTTATTATTTTAACTATAGTATACCAAGCAAATTTTTCCAGCTTCATTTCTTGGAAACATAATTAAACTTAACACATCAATTCATTTTAAATTAAAATTACTACTTTGCAGACCTCCAAATTTACATTTCTATTCTTGCTAATCGTGAAATTTGATTCCAAATTAATAATTTTTTAGCTAGAAAAAAAATCAAGTCTGGAAATTTTTAGCTTATATCAAAAAGTCGAGAATACAAAACATACTTTTATTTGAATTACAGAAACAACACAACGATGACTTCGTCCTAATACAATCATCGCATACTTTTATTTGTGGGTGCTCTTTTCAAAACGTTTTTAAGATAGATGTTTTTTTTATATATATATTTTTTTATTTTTCGCATTGAAAGATATATAAAAAAAGACATCATTTTTTTAATAGAAAACCACTAATTAATAAAACACCCAACAAACACAGTATCAAAAACATACTTCCTCCAAATGCGGCCCGTAGGATAATCATCACATAGAGTACATGTGAGCTGGAAGTCTGGGTTCAAGTTCCGCAACAAGAGGGATTTGCTTAGGAGTGGAAAGGCCAAAAATCTCCTGCATGTTCAACTCCTCCGTTGTCATATCACCAGGCAACTTCCATTTAAACCCGTGCAGAAGATTTGCCACGCTTGCTTGAATCACCTTGAGTCCTAGACTGTACCCAACACACATCCTCCTCCCAGCTCCAAATGGCAACAGCTCGAAATTGTGACCCTTGACATCAATCGACTTGCCAATGAACCTCTCTGGGCAAAATTCGTGTGGCTTCTCCCATATGCTTGCATCCCTTCCAATGGTCCATACATTTACCATGACTCGGGTGCCTTTGGGAATGTCATAGCCACCAAGTTGGATGTCTTCCCGAGCAAGTCTCGGCACTAGGAAGGGTGTCACGGGATGCAAACGCATGGTCTCCTTGCAAATTGCATTCATAAATGGCAAGTTAACAATGTCTTTCTCTTCAACCCACCTATCTCTTCCAATTACTCGATCTAGCTCTTCGGTTGCCCTCTTGAAATACTCTGGCTTTTTCAAGAGCTCGGCCATGGCCCATTCTGTTGTCACCGAAGAACTCTCAGTCCCACCTGCGATCAAATCCTGCCGAAAAGGAAGTGGAAAAAAATATTCACGAATTCACAGCTTTTAAAATAATTTGAGCGTGTGTAATCAATTCGGAACTGTTCACATGTTGATTGAAATGAATTGAACATACCATTGTAAATGCCTTGACTGCAGTCCTGTCGAGCTGGACTTCAAGATTAGGATCATCAGAAAGCTGCAACAGGACATCCATCATGTCCTGAGGCACATAGTCCTTGACTCCTTTTCTCCTTTGCTGATGCTCATTCAACGTATGCTCAAGAAACCCATCAAACAACTGCCCAACGGCCTTCATTCTCTTAATATTGAAAGCTAGCAAGAATTGATACAGAGATGAACAAGAAGCAAAATAGAAGTAGGGAAAGATGCTGCTGTAATGCAGAGGAAGAAGAAAAATGTCTATGTGTTTTATTCACTTGATACGTTCCCAGCATTGTTACATTCATTTTATATCAACAGAAGATGAGAAGCTTGGTTACGTTTTCTACTCAACTGTAACAGAATTCATTAACTGCCTAACCATATTAACAAACTCGCTAACCATTATATTCTCTATTCTCTTTGACAGGTGGCTGAAGCAGAGGTGGCTGAAGCAGAGCATTTGTTATCTTGACATTCCCCCGCAATCATATGCTTGGAGGAACCAAGCATAAGATTGGAACAGTGATGCCGAAATAAAGGAGTGGAAAGGCCTTTAGTGAGAATATCGGCAAATTGATCAGCAGAAGAGACATGTTGAACCAACAAATCTCCTTTGATAACACGTTCGCGAACAAAATGATAATCAATTTGGAGATGCTTCATTCTGGAATGGAAAACAGGATTGGAAGCAAGGGAAATAGCAGAGATATTATCACAATGAATGATCGGAGGGATATGTAAAGGAATGTGAATGTCACAGAGAAGCTGACGAATCCAGGCAAGTTCAGCAGCAGCAATCGCGAGAGCGCGATACTCAGCCTCAGTAGAGGATCGAGAAACAGTATGTTGTTTCTTAGAAGCCCAAGAAATAGGACTGGAGCCGAGGAAGACAAGAGAGCCAGAGACAGAACGGCGATCATTGGGATCACCGGCCCAGTCAGCATCACTATAAGCTTGGAGATTAAGAGGACCAGCCTGAAAATGAAGACCAATATCAAGGGTACCTTTAAGATACCGCAAGATCCGTTTGACAGCAACAACATGAGAATGCATAGGATTATGCATAAATTGGCAAGCCTGGTTCACAGAGAAGGCAATGTCAGGCCTTGTGAACGTTAGATACTGCAAGGCGCCAACGATGCTGCGATACTGTTGAGGATGAGAGTAGGGCTGTCCATCATCTTTAAGCAAATGATGATGAGGAAGACAAGGAGTATCATAAGATTTGGAATGCTGTAAATCAACTCGACCAAGTAAGTCAGTGATGTAACCTGTCTGGGACACAAACAAACCGGAAGGGAGATAAGAGATCTGCAGTCCCAAAAAATAATGCAACCTGCCGAGATCCTTCATATCAAATTCTTGAGTCAAGGCATCAACGACTGAAGAAAGAAGAGAAGCATGACTACCAGTAAGTATGATATCATCAACATAGAGTAGCAAAATCACAACACCAAGAGAAGAATGCTGAACAAACAAAGAGGGATCAGCAGGAGATGCTTGAAACCCCAAACTTGGTAAAAAACTGGTAAAGCGTTCATTCCAGGCACGGGGAGCCTGTTTAAGGCCATATAACGACTTCTTGAGTCTGCAAACAAAGTCAGAAGGATGAAGCTTACTCACAAAACCTTGGGGCTGAGTCATATAAACCTCCTCATGCAGAAGACCATGCAAAAAGGCATTGGTAACGTCAAGCTGTCGTAAAGACCAGTTAAATTGAGCTGCAAGAGCAAGGACCAAACGAACCGTAGTAGGTTTCACGACAGGACTAAAGGTTTCATTATAGTCAATACCCTCCTCTTGACTGAAACCCTTGGCTACCAACCGAGCTTTATGCCTAGCGATAGAACCATCCGCATTCTTTTTGATTCTGTAGACCCATTTACAGCCAACAAGATTCTTGGCAGGTGGGAGAGGCACCAAGTCCCAAGTACCTTGGGCATAAAGAGCATCAAGCTCTTCCCGCATAGCAGACTGCCATTCAGGAATGGTGGAAGCAGCCTTGAAAGAATGGGGTTCAACCTGAGAAGAAGCAACAAACTGTACAGAGGCAGAGTAAGCCCTTTTTTTGGAGATACCATTCTTAGACCTGGTGGTCATGGGATGAAGATTTAGTGGTGAAAGAGGTAAGACCACACATAGATTCTCAGGCTGGAAGTCAGGATCAACAGGGAGAGGGGACTGTGTAGATGACAGAATGGGCAGAGGCAGAGACAGTGTAGGCTGTGAGGAGGAACTGTGAGATAGTGCAGACTGAGAAGAGGAACTGGAAGACAATAGAGGCTGAGATGTAGCCGCTGGAGTAGGAGGAGAAATAAGAGGGAACACAGTGGGATGTAGACAAGGAGATGAGGAAGTGGAAGGGGATACAGGAAGCACATGTGAGTAAGGAAACATGGATTCATCAAATAGAACATGTCTAGTGACAAAGAAACGATTTGTGCAAATAGAAAAACAAATATACCCCTTATACTGACCTGCATACCCCAGAAAAATACAAGTGGAAGTCTTAGGCTGAAGCTTGTTAGAATTATAAGGCTTGAGTAAAGGAAAACAAGCACAACCAAAAATTCGCAAATGATGAACAACCGGTGGAGAACCATATAGCAGGAAATATGGTGAGTTGTGTTGAAGAATTTGACAGGGCATTCTATTAATCAAATAAATGGAAGTAGCACAAGCATGAAACCAAAATTTCGGAGGTAAATGGGCAGTTTGTAATAGAGTGATGGCTGTTTCTAAAATATGCCGATGTTTACGCTCAGCAAGGCCATTTTGTTCCGGAGTGTAGGGACAAGACATTTGATGGATAATACCCTTGGTAAGGAGGTAATGTTTGAATTTATTACTAAGATACTCACCACCCCCATCACTTTGAAAGACTCGAAGAGTAGCAGAGAATTGAGTAACTAAGAAGGTATGAAAGTAAACAAAAATGGAATAAACCTCTCCTTTATTGATCATTGGAAAGATCCAAGTAAATCGAGTACATTCATCAATGAAGCTAACATAATATCTGAAACCTTCAACAGATACAGTGGGAGAAGGCCCCCAAACATCACTGTGAATGACCTCTAAAGGGTTAACAGATTTAACTGCCGGATAAGGAAAAGGAAGTTTGGCAAGTTTACCTTCTAAACAAGTGGTACAAACAAATTTGGATGTGTCTGAGGTGAAAGAAATCTGGGATTGTTTTAACATGGCAGAGGTGACTGTGTTAGAAGGATGACCAAAACGCTTGTACCAAAGACTTGTGTTGACCTGTTTACCAAGATAACAAACCAGATTATTTGGAAAGAGAGACTGTGAAGGAAACGAAAAAGAGAAAGGAATAGGATATAACCCAGCTCTACACAGTCCCTTGAGGAGAACATTCCCCGTGATTTTGTCCTGAATCCAAAAACCAAAAGCATCACAAATAAAACGGCAGTTGTTATCTTTGCACAGCTTATAAACCGATAACAAGTGTTGAGAGAGTTTTGGCACATGCAAAACTTGCTTTAATTGTAAGGAGCAATGAGGAACATCCAGAGTAGAGGAACCAATATTAGAAATGGTCAAACCTGAACCTCCTGCAGTGGTAACAGTATCAGCTCCTGAGAAAGGTGCAGCCAGATTAAGTTGAGCCAAATCAGAGGTCATATGTGTGGTGGCACCAGTATCAGCCACCCAAAATTGTTCTGGAGGAGAAGGAGGTGGGAACGCAGCATGCATAGCACTAAGGTTACTAGAGGGAGGCCGGCCTTGATAGCTGAAATTACCTCGATGATAACACTGAACAGCAGTGTGCCCAAATTTCCAACAAATTTGACATTGAATGGAAGAGGCAGAATTATTGAATATGGTGATAATAACGCCAGAAACAGAGATTAGAAGTAGAGAAATCACAAGCTCACAAGATACTAACAATCCTAAGCTCTGATACCATGAAAGCTAGCAAGAATTGATACAGAGATGAACAAGAAGCAAAATAGAAGTAGGGAAAGATGCTGCTGTAATGCAGAGGAAGAAGAAAAATGTCTATGTGTTTTATTCACTTGATACGTTCCCAACACTGTTACATTCATTTTATATCAACAGAAGATGAGAAGCTTGGTTACGTTTTCTACTCAACTGTAACAGAATTCATTAACTGCCTAACCATATTAACAAACTCGCTAACCATTATATTCTCTATTCTCTTTGACAGGTGGCTGAAGCAGAGGTGGCTGAAGCAGAGCATTTGTTATCTTGACAAATATAGCCTTGCAAATCCAAGAAAGCGAGCCACGGAATTGAGTCTCCGATATCCAACACCCCATTAAGCAAGAAAATCTCATCAATCATTTCCTGGAACTCCTTTGGCGAAATGTACTCCTTCTGGTTCCCAGTTTTAACTGTGTAGTTCTTTCCCAACACCAGGCGACTAATCACACTGAGACTCAGATCTGAAAAATTATCTCTTGCATTGATGGGCTTGCCAGCTGACACGAATAGCTTTCTTAGGAGAGCATGCAACTCCTGTACGCGTACAGTCTCAAATTGGTCTAGACGTTTGGGACTAAAAAGTTCCATGAGGCAAACCTTACGTGCTTGTCGCCAGTACGGTCCGTATTGTGACCACGTAATGTTTGAGTAGTTATAAGTGGTGTATTTTCCGGCAGCAATTTTGGGACGATCAGCCAGTTTGACATCATTGGTTTTGAGAACTGCTTCGGCCATTTCTACAGAAGAGCCCACAACAACTGGAAATGAACCAAACTTGAGCTGCATAATTGGCCCGTACTTCTGGACAAGGGCGTGCATGTTTCTGTGTGGGAGCGGCCCTGCAAGGAGGTTCAAGTTTCCAATTATAGGCCACGGTTTGGGGCCTGGTGGCAGGTTGAGTTTGGGACGGGTAAGGTGGCGGAAGAGGGTTATCACGGCTACGGTAGCAAGCAAAAGTAGAGAGCTCCATTTTGACAGTGGTAAGGATGACTTGTGTGGAAGCTGTGATCCAAGCAGAAGCGGTTATGAGTCTATTTATAGGACACACATTTTGTATTGTTGGAATATGCAAGAGTGAAGTTTTTACCAGAAACACTGTTTTTGTTAAAAAAAATTATCCCAAACATCATTCAAAACCGACATAAAGTGAAAAGACGTTTTGGACAAATTTATAAATAAAACTTTTTAAAATATTTAAAAAATATATTTTTTTAATTTTTTATATATATCTTACAAGTAGGCTTGCTCAATTTTCATTTTCTATTTATAGCTTTTTTTTAAAATAGAAGTAATTTTCATTTCATAAAGCATAATTAACAAATATATCTTCATATTATAATTGGAGATTTTTGTTAAGTGAAGATAATTTTTATTTCATAAAATATAATTAATAAATATATCTTACTTTTTGTTTTGTTAAATAAAAAGCTTTAACTATTGTACAAATTGGTTGTATGCTCTGAATGTACTTTACACCTTTCATTAGTTACGCATTAAACAAAATTGAAGGTATCATGTTTATCTTTCTTCTCCCAAAATTTTCCATGCTAGCGTATTTAACTATATTATTTTATTCTCCATACATTCTTGCATGTATATGATGTTTTAGTTCAATTGTACCCAAATTTCATATTATGACTCAAAATTAGTTTTTTTCCATTTTAAATTATAGTTATCTCTATGCACTTAGTGATTTATGTAATAAAGTTAGGTGTTGTGTCACAGTTGAGGGAGCAAAAGAATGTGAAACTATTGTTGTATAATTAGAACAACATCGTTTAACACTTTCACTTGATTGATGATTTGCTAGAGATTTAGAGGAGTTGAAGTATCTACTATAAGGAGGTCAGATACTCTCTCATGTCTTGAAGTTTTTAAATTATTACTCTCTCATGTCTTGAAGTTTTTAAGTTATTAGTCATTGAAATAACTTTTGGTGATGAGAAGTGAAACAATAAAACTAGCTTTTATTCCACTTCACACATAGAACACCATTGTTGAAGTCAGGAAAAAAAAATTGAATTGGATTTGGCCTTTTCATGGATGCTTGATGGGGAAATAGGGTGACGAAATTTGGCTACTGGTTAATGGATAACTTTACTTGATAAAAAAAGAAATATTGTACAGGAAAATAAAAAAATGATGAACATAGGAGCGTGTGTTATGATTGTTATTGGTGGTCTCTGACCCTTGTAAATACAATTGTTTATCATGTGACTTGATGTATTTATACACTTGTTCAGTTGAGCTTACTTTATGAAAAATGAATTAATAAGCTGGTGAAGAATAGAGTAACGATGGAGAATAATTATTTTTTCTTGTATGCTTGTTGGATTTTATGTGGTGCTATGTTATTATAGGAAAAGTTGTGGTTGAGAAATATTAGTGTTCACTAAGTAGACAAGTTAGTGGAAAATAATAAAAAAAATATCTATATTCCTATGCACAAGCACAGGAGAGCATGGCATTATCCTAACTTTTTCAGAGGTCATGACCAATGTTATCAAACTCGTGATTTGACTCGTAAAATCATATCATTTTACGAGTTCATTTGTATAAAACATGTAAAATCAGGTTAAAAACTTGAAAACTAGGAAATTCAGTCAAAAGTGATCAAACTCGGACCAAGTTTGATAAAAGTTATAATTTACAAAATCTATTATCGCTCACTCACTCTATTGACTACTCTGTAATTTTCACGAATCCCTTTCGAGTCCCCACTCTCCTTTCCCCTTTGTCTTATTCCCTATCAACATCAACGGATCTGATTGTCTTCACTCTGTTAATCTCACTCTTCAAGAGCAACACCTGAAAAGGAGTCTTAGCTTTAAGTGGTCTTTCTAAATTCCAAGCTTGGCTTTGTTGGGTACTGGGTAGGCTTCCCCCGTCGTACTGTTCACCTTTTATGAGTAGCCAATTTTTATTGATGCTTTTACGGGGGTTGTTGTTCATGTCAATTCTAAAGTATAGAGCTGCTCAATTTTCCCATGAAAGTAAAAACAAACTCTTGCACGCTCATTTCATTTTCCGGGAGAATCCAATTGTGATTACTGCCTCATTATGATAGAATGATGGATATGTGGGAAGCTCATGTAAAGAACAAAATTGGAAGCCCTCTTTGTTTAAGAAATCATTCAATTCGAGAGAAATCATTTAGTTTTGGGAAATTCAGGGTTTTGGACGTTAGAGTTTTGAAGCGTAAAGTTTCTTCTTTTAGGGATCATTCTTTGAATGTCAAAGCTATGGCTAAGAAGAATAGCAATGACAACTCAAATTCCTTTTCTTCTTCTCCTTATCCTTCCGGTGTGTTTTTTTTTAATTTATAATATTAAACTATTATTTTGGTTGAATTTTGTATACTTTTTGATGATATTATGTGATTATATATTTGTACTGAACAAAGAAGTGATTGAAATTGAATTAATTAAAAGAAATAGACTATTATTAATGTAAAAAGAGTTTTGATGTTTGTTTTACATGTAATTAAGGAATTTGAAGGCATTAGATAGAGTGAATAGTAGGAGAATGGATTATGCTGGCAATTCATTGTTCTATGAATTTACTAAGAAATGTTAAGAACGGATTGAGTTGTGTAGTCTTGTATGTGTATAATAAATTGGGTTCGCATGATTTATTAGCAGAAAAGTATCTAAGAAGAATTAGTTTTGGTTTCAATTGAAATTATGTAGTTGGAGTGTTCTGTTTATATATAATGTGCGCATGAGCTGTATTAAATCTTAGATTGATTCTGATTTGTATATATATATATATAGGAACAAATAACTTTCCTATTTATCCTCTCTGTATTTTTCCTATTCTGTCTTTGAATTGTAATTATATGTTGCCTCCTGTGGAGAAGAATAAAATAGCGAAGTAATATTACAGAAACCCTATTGTTTATATGGTATCAGAGCAGGCTCAATTCCAAAGATGTCTGCAGTAAACAAAATCAAATACAAACCTTGAATCCCTTCTCCTCCTACAAAAAAAATTTGTATCAAGCTGTTGTTCTTATTCTACGAAACAAAATCTTCTATATTTCTAAAACGTCACTCACAAGTTTTTTGCTTTCTTTTTCATCTGGTATTCCTTTTCTTTCATGGCTACAGATATGTCAACTGCAATAGTTCTAACACTAACACAGCAGATTATTGTACATCAAGATAATTCTACCTTTCCAACCGGAATCATCCTTGATGAAACCAATTATCTATTATGGTCTCAACTCATGGAGACGCGCATAGGGGCTCGCAACAAAGTTGAATATCTCACAAGAGAAATAACAAAACTAGAATTTGGAGATCCCAATCTTGGAGCGGATCATTGAAAATCATAGAGTAAAGAGTTGGCTTATTGATGCAATGGGTCCAGCATTAATGCAACGATTTATTCGCCTTTCTAGAGCCAAAGAAATATGGGAGGCCGTATCAAAAACATTTTATGATGAATCAGACGAAACTTGTATCTTTGAATTGAACCAAAGATCTTTCTCTACCAAACAGAATGGTCGCCCCTTATCAACTTACTATAATAAACTTGTTACTATCTTTTAAGAAATTGATCACAAAACAAAATCTCAGAAAGGAACAGTTGAAGGGGTAATTCAGTTACACTCCGTAATGGCTAGGCTTAGAGTTTATATTTTTCTGAGTGGACTTGATTTTGAATTCAATCAGGTTGTGGTGAAATCTTGCGTAAAGATCCAAAACTTGATTTGGAGAACACATACGCATATATCAGAACAAAATACCAGCAAAGACAAACCATGGGAAGCTATCATCCAATCTTTGAGAATTTAGCTATGCTAACCAAAACTCCCCGACAAGGATCATCATATGAATCAGTAAACAAATGAAACACTCAATTATCTAGAAAGGTTAACAACCTAGCCTGCGCTTATTGTGGAGAAAAAGGTCATTCACAACAGCGGTGCTATGAGATTATTGGCTATCTAGAGTGGTGGGATTTCTCAAAGAAACCTCAGAAAAAGATCTCAATAAGAGCTATGACAACATCCATAGAAGATCAACAGCTGCCTACATCAAACATTGCCCATCCTGGTAATGTTGGTAAAGTATCTGTATTCCCTGTAAATTATAAGCATAATGGATTGTTGATATAGGTGCATTTGAACATATGACGAGAGACGTTAGACAATTACAATCTTTACTCCTTTCTTCTCAATCAGTTATTTGCACAGCCAATGACAATACCTCCCCTGTTATTGGGAAAGGATCTGTTATTTTGTCAAATACACTCACACTAGATACTGTCCTTATTGTTCCTTCTCTTGAATATAATCTGTTATCTGTTAGCCAAATTACATCCATTTTTCATTGTACTGTAACATTTTGGCTCTCTTTTTGTGTCTTTTAGGACATTCTAACCCGGGGGATTCTTGGTTATGGTGTTAGACGGGGCAAACTTTACTACTTAGAATTAACAGATAATGGAGAATAAAAAATTAGTCAGGCAAATCATGTTAGTAGCAGAGACAAGGCTCAGATAATCATATGGCTATGGCATCGTAGATTAAGACATCTTTCTTTTGGTTATATAAAGAAACTGCAACCAATACTTTTTTCTAGTCTTATTGAATTGGATTTTCATTGTGATACTTGTGAACTAGCTAAAAGTCACCGTATCTCTTTTTCATAAAGTTTGAATAAAAGTTCAAAACCATTTGAGGCCATTCATACTGATGTTTGGGGTCTTGCAAAGGTTTCTGCACTTTCTAGCGCTCGTTATTTTGTGACTTTTATTGATGAATGCACGAGAATGACTTGGGTATCTGTACTTCTACATAAGAATGATGTGTGTCTAGCTTTCCAGACATTCCATATAATGATACAAACTTAGTACCAAAAACAAATTCGTGTGGTGCAGTCTGATAATGTCACCGAGTTTGTAGCTACGTCTCTTGGAAATTTTCTGTGCAGCCATGGAATTCGTCATTAGACCTCATACACCTATACTTCACAATAGAACGGATTAGCTGAGTAGAAAAATCGACAACTATTAGAGGTAGTGCATGCTTCCCTCTTTGGTATGAACATGCCAAAATTTTATTGAGGTGAGGCTATGAAATCTGCTGCTTATATCATCAATAAAACACCCTTCCGGGTCCTAGATTTTCAAACACCCTTACAAAAGTTGCAATCCTTACTCCTAGTTCCCCATTTTCCCAACCTTGAACCCTAAATTTTTTGTTGTATCGTGTTTGTTCACATCCCAAAAATCTTACGTACCAAACATGATCCATGTGCAAAATGTTGCATATTTATTGGCTACTCTAATCTTCAGAAAAGATATAGGTGTTATGATCCTCACACCCGCAAGGTCCATGTGACATTGGATGCTTCCTTTCATGAGCTCATACCTTATTACTCCAGGGGAGTCTCGAGCCATTTTTTTAGGGGGAGAGCCTCAGTAACGAGAATGAGGATCTAATAGATAAAGAAATGAGGAGTTTACCTAGTTAGAGGTTCTAGTGGATAGAGTAAGTGAGGAGTCTATCCAATTAAAAGAGAATGAACCATTGAATCTATAAGGCTATGATCACATCACTGATGCTGAGAATGATTCCACACATGAGGCTCTATTTTTTCTTGATGAAACTGCATCACCATTTGAGTTGCCCCTGTCTACACCATTACCTGAAGAATCATCCATGAATGTTCCTCCTCAGGTAAGTCCTGCGATTAAAAAGTCTAAGGAAACATATTATCCTACAATAAACCCCACTTCTAGATATCCATAAAGGATGAATAAGGGAATTCTAAAAAAACAATATGAACTTGATCTTCCAGTCAAAACCAAATATCCAATTAACAATTATGTGTCCTCTCATAGGTTGACTAGTTCATATGCATTTACTGTTAATCAACTTTCCACAATTTCTATTCCTAGTAATGTGTAGAATACATTGGCTAATCAAAGATGGAGAAAGGCAATGAATGAAGAGATGGAGGCTCTACAGAAAAATGATACATGAGAACTGGTTCTGCTACCCAAAGGAATGAAAATAGTTGGATGCAGATGGGTGTTCACTGTGAAACTCAAACCAGATGGTAGTATTGACAGATATAAAGCTCGACTAGTCATAAAATGATATACACAAAGGTATGGGGTAGACTATCAGGATACTTTTGCACCAGTAACCAAGATCAATACTATTCATATTCTTATATCTATAGCAGCAAATCGAGACTGGCCTCTGCAATAGTTTGATGTTAAGAATACATTTCTCAATGGCGATCTGGAAGAAGAAGTCTACATGAAACTACCACCTGGAATTAATAACAACTTAGGTAAAGGTGAAGTCTGCAGACTGAAGAAGTCATTGTATGGACTTAAACAGTCACCTAGAGCATGGTTTGGGAGATTCTCTGTTATAATGAAGGAGTTTGGCTATAAACAAAGTAACTCCGATCATACTTTGTTTATAAAAACATAACGAAGGAAGAGTAACCACTTTAATTGTGTATGTGGATGATATGGTCATGACAGGAGATGATCCACGCGAAATGAAAGCATTATAGAGGTATCTAGCTACTAAATTTGAAATAAAGGATCTCGGACACCTTATATTTTTTGGGAATTAAGGTAGAAAGGTCAAGGCAGGGAATATCTCTTTCACAGCAAAAATATGTGATAGACTTTCTAACTGAAACTGGAATGCTTAATTGCAAACCAGTAGAAACGCCTATTGAGATGAATCATAAGCTGGGAATTTTTCCAGATTAAGATCCAACAGACAAGGATCGTTACTAGCGATTAGTTGGAAGGCTAATCTACTTATCCTATACCATACCTGATATAGCATATACAGTAAGCGTGGCAAGTCAGTTCATGCATGCACCATGTAAAGAACATATGGAAGCAATATATCGAATCTTACGGTACTTAAAAGGTTCTCCAGGAGGAGGATTGTTGTTCATAAAAAACAGTATTTCTAACATTGAAGGATATACAGACTCTGATTGGGCAGGAGATCAGACGACCAGAAAATCTACTTCTGGTTATTTTACGTTTGTAGAAGGTAACCTTGTCACTTATAAAAGCAAACAACAAAAAGTAGTAGCAAGATCAAGTGCTAAAGCTGAATTTTGAGGGATGGCTCATGGTGTATGTGAATTGATATGGATAAGGAATATACTAAGGGATTTAGGGATTGAATATACTGAACCTATGAATCTTTTCTGTGATAATAAGGCAGCTATAGCAATCGCACAGAATCCTGTTCAACATGATCGTACCAAACATGTTAAGGTTGATTGTCATATCATCAAGAAGAATCTCGATGGAAAAATTATACAATTTCCATTTATACAATCTAAGAGTCAACCGGTTGATGTACTCACAAAGGCAGTTTTAGGGAAGGCATTTCATGATATAATTGACAAGTTAGGCATGATAAACATTTATGCATCAACTTGAAGGGGAGTGTACGCATGAGTTGTATTAAATCTTAAATTGATTTTGATTTGTATATATATATATAGGAATAAATAACTTTCATGTTTATCCTCTCCCTATTATGTCTCTGAATTGTAATTATATATTGCCTCCTGTGGAGAAGAATAAAATAGCGAAGTAATATTACAGAAACCCTATTGTTTACATATAAGAAAATCAATAATTTGGTTTATTGATTTTCGTTGTTGGGAGATGATCCCAATTAGAGTAATAACTGCGAGTTTGCTTCTCCATACTGTCAATAAAGTTGTTGTATGTGGCATCAGAATGGACGATCAATATGTAGTGCAAATAATAACTTATGTAACAAATGTAGTTTTTGAAACATCTCAGTCAAAGCACATATTCATAAGAGTTAGTCTTGAAAATATTACTAACCCTGTTTTGTGCGTATGCATTCTTCTCCAAAAGATTAATTTTGCTGGGTGTTAAGAAAAAATCACTAAGATGTGGCATTCTTTGTTCTGGAACCATCATTTGCGATTCAGAGTCCACTTCTTCTGTTCTATTGGGAGCTTGTTTCCTGTTCATTGTAATGAAGCTGTAGGTGCTAGCAAGCAGATTAGTTTCGAATGTCTTCTTGCTTCCTTTCTTTTGTATTTGCTCTTTGAACTAATGATTATCAAGTTTCCTTGATAATTATTTTGTTTCTGTCTTGTGAAGTTATTCTCGCAGTACCGCATACTATTATATATGAATTTTTATTTGAATCATGTATTATAAGGTGTTTGGATATTTTTATTGTTTATTTTACTTTTATTTTAATTGTGTTATATTATTATTTACTACTTAACTGGAATTGTCAATATATAATTAGTTAAAATATTTTACTTACGATTTTACAATTCGAGTTTATATTGTATATTTCGTGTCGTGTTAAAAAAGTGCTTTTAACATCCTTGATCATGACTTTATATTGCATTATGTGTTAATTGCATGGTTTTTCAGGAACTTGCATAGGAGAATTCCACCTCAATTGGGATGAGGTGAAAGATGTTATTGGATTTGTTGTATGATGGATTTCTTTTTCCTTGTCTTAACTTGTATCAGTTGTAAGATTTCTCACCTTGGAGAAAAGATATTGCAGAATCCTCCCATGCAAGTTTTTAAAATCCCAATCGATTAACACACAATGCAATATAAATTCATGAAATTTACATGTTTTTGAGTTTTAAAAATATTTTTAAAAATTTAATTTTTTTTTAATTAATTTTTTTATATTTTCAAATCATTTTCATATACTAATATTAAAAATAATTTTTAAAAGATAAAAAATATTATTTTAATATATTTTTAAATTAAAAACACTTAAAAAAATAACAATTTAATATTCTTTTAAATATCCTATTCGTACAGCGTGGATGAATTATTTATCCCAAAAGAATTTTAGGCGATTCGAATAATGGTAGAATGATATGTGATGATATTTTCATCATATGAAGCTTGGATGGCCCATATCTATCTTCAATTATTATTATTATTATTATTATTAGTTTTGCTAAGAGAGACTTGAACAATTATTTTTCTAATTTCAAAACAATTCGTCCCTTCACATACATTGATTACTTGACATTGTGATAAAAATACAACTCTCTCTGAACTCTATTATTGCCAACCTTGAACAGTCAGCATTAAAATTTAGTATCATATGCCAAGCAATTTTTTCCAGCTTCATTTCTTGGAAACATAATTAAACTTAACACATCAATTAATTTTAAATTAAAACTACTACTTTCCAGTTACATTTCTATTCTTGCTTATCGTGAAATTTGATCCCAAATTAAAAAACAAATTATTCCATATATATGAGTTTCAAGGTTATATTATCAAAATATATCCAACCACTATAAAATTTATGTTAGGTCAAAAAATGATGTGAAGTTTTTTACCCAAAACACCTAAGATATGTTCTTGTTAGAAAAATTATCCAAAACACCATCAAAGCCAGCTTAAGATAAAATGAGGTTTCGAAAAAAATTATAAATGAAATCTTTTAAAATATTTAAAAAGTATTTATTATTATTATTTATATATATTTGATAAGTAAGACTTGAGCAATTTTCATTTTGAATTTGAAGTTTTTTGTTAAGTGGTGTTAATTTTATTTTATAAAGTATAATTAATAAATATATCTTACTTATTCTAAAACCTTTTTTTTGTTAAATAAAAACTTTATGTTATTGATGAAGTTGCACATGTGCTCTGAATTTACATATTAAACAAAATTGAAGGTATAATGTTTCTCTTTCTTCTCCCAAATATATATATGATGTTTTAGTTCAATTGTACCCATATTTCATATTATCATTCAAAATTAATTTTTCTCCATTTCAAAGATCCCATGACATAACGAAAGACCATGCCTAATCTTTATTCAATTATTATAAAGAGTAACATACTTTTATCTGAACTATATATATAAGAACACCACCTTTTACCAAAAGTAGAATTTCCGACGAAGTTGTGGACACAGTCACTTCGTCACAATACAAGCATCACCTAGCTCCAAATATATTACTTTAGTGTGGTTTTAACAATGCATTTGTGAGCCGTAGGATATCACATAGAGTACATATGAGCTGGAAGTCGGGGTTCAAGTTCTGCGACAAGAGGGATTTGCTTTGGAGTGGAAAGGCCAAAAATCTCCTGCATGTTCAACTCCTCCGTTTTCATATCACCAGGCAACTTCCATTTAAACCCGTGCAGAAGATTTGCCACGCTTGCTTGAATCACCTTGAGTCCTAGACTGTACCCAACACACATCCTCCTCCCAGCTCCAAATGGCAACAGCTCGAAATTGTGACCCTTGACATCAATCGACTTGCCAATGAACCTCTCTGGGCAAAATTCGTGTGGCTTCTCCCATATGCTTGCATCCCTTCCAATGGTCCATACATTTACCATGACTCGAGTGCCTTTGGGAATGTCATAGCCACCAAGTTGGATGTCTTCCCGAGCAAGTCTCGGCACTAGGAAGGGTGACACGGGATGCAACCGCATGGTCTCCTTGCAAATTGCGTTGATAAATGGTAAGTTAACAATGTCTTTCTCTTCAACCCACCTATCTCTTCCAATTACTCGATCTAGCTCTTCGTTTGCCCTCTTGAAATACTCTGGCTTTTTCAAGAGCTCGGCCATGGCCCATTCTGTTGTCACCGCAGAACTCTCAGTCCCACCCGCGATCAAATCCTGGCGAAAAGGAAGTGGAAAAAAATATTCACGAATTCATAGCATTTAACTAATTTGAGCGTGTGTAATCAATTCGGAACTATTCTCATGTTGATTGAAATGAATTGAACATACCATTGTAAATGCCTTGACTGCAGTCCTGTCGAGCTGGACTTCAAGATTAGGATCATCAGAAAGCTGCAACAGGATATCCATCATGTCCTGAGGCACATAGTCCTTTACTCCTTTTCTCCTCTGCTGATGCTCATTCAATGTATGCTCAAGAAACCCATCAAACAACTGCCCAACGGCTTTCATTCTCTTAATATAGCCTTGCAAATCCAAGAAGGCGAGCCACGGAATTGAGTCTCCGATATCCAACACCCCATTAAGCAAGAAAAGCTCATCAATCATTTCCTTGAACTCCTTTGGCGACATGTACTCCTTCTGGTTCCCAGTTTTAACTGTGTAGTTCTTTCCTAACACCAGGCGACTAATCACACTGAGACTCAAATCTGAAAAATCATCTCTTGCATTGATGGGCTTGCCAGCTGACACGAATAGCTTTCTTAGGAGAGCATGCAACTCCTGTACGCGGACAGTCTCAAATTGGTCTAGACGTTTGGGACTAAAAATTTCCATGAGGCAAATCTTACGTGCTTGTCGCCAGTACGGTCCATATTGCGACCACGTAATGTTTGAGTAGTTATACGTGGTGTATTTTCCTGCAGCAATTTTGGGACGATCAGCCAGTTTGACATCATTGGTTTTGAGAACTGCTTCGGCCATTTCTACAGAAGAGCCCACAACAACTGGAAATGAACCAAACTTGAGCTGCATAATTGGCCCGTACTTCTGGACAAGGGCGTGCATGTTTCTGTGTGGGAGCGGCCCTGCAAGGAGGTTCAAGTTTCCAATTATAGGCCACGGTTTGGGGCCTGGTGGCAGGTTGAGTTTGGGACGGGTAAGGTGGCGGAAGAGGGTTATCACGGCTACGGTAGCAAGCAAAAGGGCAGCAAAAGTAGAAAGCTCCATTTTGACAGTGGTAAGGGTGATTTGTGTGGAAGCTGTGATCCAAGCATAAGAGTTGATGAGTCTATTTATAGGACACATCTTCTGTATTATTGGCATATGCGCGCTGGGGAATTAATGATTTGAATTATTGGTAAGAAATACAAATGTTAACACAACTAACAGTCAATTGTCTCTCTTGCTCTCATTCAGTACCCGTCAGCTAAATTCAACAAACTTTTTTTCTTTTATTTTTTGAAGTTATAGGCTGATTACTGTGGTGGGTAAGAAAATATGGTTCTGTTGGGAGGTCTGTGTGATCAATCCTTTTCTTTGTAGGTTACTGAAGGTTAGTTCCCTGATGCCCTGTATGCTGTAGGTTACTGAAGGTCAGTTCTCTGATGCCTGGTCGGTGCGGCATAGCTTGAGGGACGTTATACGCATCGTCTCACGTAATCCTTTTCTTTTGTTAATTCCAATTCGATCCTTATGTTACCATGTTTTATACATTCACTCATTTGGTTACTACTTTTTTATTCTTACATTTTGATCCTTATATTTTCATTATCCATTTCAATCTATAATTCATTATTTTACAGGTCATGTCTGGGTTTTCATGGCGGCATGCGTGGGCTAGGCACTCTCCATAAATGACTTAAGAGCAATCCTTTTGTACTAGAGAACAACCAAAAAGGGTATAATTTGTGGTACAATTTATCTCTTACCTTAGTTTGTGGTCTCCCCATTAGTCGGACCAAATGGTTTTCTAGAGATGAGGTTCCATTAGTATAATTTATTTCTTTAATCATTTTATTTCCTTGTTTTTATCTTTTATAATTTGATTTTAGATTTTCTATTTTATATGTGATAAAAAAGTATTTTCCATTCAAAACTTATTGGCCTGCCCACTTAGAGAAAAAAATAGATTGGATTAAAGCCAAATTTCTTCTTCTTCTTCTTCTTCTTTTTTAATAAAAATGCTCTTTTGGTGTAATTCAGGAGAACATGGGTACTCTCCAAAACCTAATGTCGTCATGATTTCATTCTTGTTTTGTTTTGTTAAGTCAAAAAATTTAGAAAAAAACTTTAACAACAATTTTAATTTGACTTTTTATGAATTAAAAAAAAATATTAGTTAATCAAAGATGCAACTGATCATCATGTCTATATTGTAAATAAAAGTAAAAATAAAAAAACTTGAATTATTTCAGTATATTTGAAAATAAATAAAATGAGGTAATATCTATCCTTAAATATTAATCTATATTACCCCTAAATCTCAATAAGCAAGAATTGAAAATTGACATGGTAAGGAACTAGCCTACTTCCCTTTAAATGATGAATTCCAAGCTACTAGAAATTCAAGGGATTTACTTGTCTATGTCTTCTTCCATTCAATCTTTTAGATCCCAAACTCGACTCGATTTTGATAGTTATGCTATGATGCTGTTAAAGCCTATATGTGATATGTATATATAGACTCTCACAACCATGACTTATTTACTTACTTGACTATATACATAATTTTCTTTCTAAAATAAAAATAAAAGGAAAGGAAGTGATTAATTCCATAAAAGAAAAAAAAGAACAGTTGTTTTTACAAGGTAAATGTAAACCCCTAAGCAATATTATTGATAATAATAAAAGTTAATATCATGGAAAAAAAAAAGAGTGATAAATTAACTTATAAGAATGATGATAAAAAATATTTTGGACGGGGGTTATATATATATATATATATATAAACACAGAAATGCGAATAGAATTTTAATAAAAGTGAATTGCATGGAATTGAAAGTACTAGTGTGCATGCAATTGAAAGTACCAGTGTATAACTTAGTGAAGTTCAAAATAACTCGAGTAAGATTTGGTATAAACAAGCGTTAAAATTCGAGAAATTTTACTTAAAAATTATAAAAGTTACTATTGAGGGATATAGATGGAATTTTTAAAAAAGTCAAGTAAATATATGTGTGGAAGTGTGTGTGTACGGGAAGAAAGAATTGAGGGACATAGAAGACATTTTAAAAAAATTTAAGTATATATATGTGTGCAAGTGAGTGTGTGTGGGGAAAGAAAGAAAAAAAGAAGAAAAAAGAACAAACTTGATTTTTCCAAGGAGATGAGAGCATTCGGCCAAGAGAGGGGAAAAATCCAAGCAAGGGAAAATTTCTCAATTTAAAATCATTAAAGCTTTAGCTATTATTTGGTAAGGTGCCCTCACGCTTTTAAATAAAATTCTTAAAGAATTTATGTTTTAAATTGATTGAACTTTGTGAAATAAAGAATTAGGGTTTATGATAAATTTTAGAAAAAATTACAATTGATTGTGAAATTGTGTTAAGTTTATTGAAGTGAGTAGAGAAAGTAAGAAATTATGGTAGTTAAAGCAAAATTTTTGGTGTTCTTTAAGAAGGGATTTTTGGCAAAATAATAATAAGAAAAATAAAATTCAAGAATTTTGATAAGATGAGGAGATTGTATAGGAAAAAGATGAAATTAATGTTAAAGAGTGAATACATCATGAAATTTTTTTAGTTTAAATTTTTGTAAAAAACTAAAGAATATATATACTGAAATGAATTGTGTTACAATGTGAAAATTTGAAGAATAGGAAGGGAATTTTCATGTTTCTTTCTAAATTTGATTTTGGCAAATGAAAGGATAATTGGAAGGATTTTATTTATTGATTATGTCAATATGAAAAGTAGAATAATGATGTTATATACTTGTCAATTCAGGAAAGGCTATCAAGCCGACACCACAATAGAGAACTTCGACTTGAGCTCAATCGTAAGGTAATTATGCAATGCCCGAATTTATTATGAGTCAATATGTATTGTTATTTGATTAATTATGGGTAATGAATTAGTAATTGTTATATTGTTTACTTTGAGAAATAGATATGTGGTGCAATGAACTCTTTCCTGATTTAATGGAATTAATGCCCTGACGAATGGGTATGATGAAGAATTAATTCCCTAGTTAATAAGATTAATGCCTTGGTGAATGGGCAAATCCTTGAACTAATTCCTGGTTTAATAGAATTAGTGCCCTGGTGAATGGACGTGATGAAGAATTAATTTCTTAGTTAATGAGATTAATGCCCTAGTGAATGGGCTAATTCTTGAACTAATTCCCGGTTAATGGAATTAGTTCCCTGACGAATGGACGTGATGAGGGATTCATTCCCTAGTTAATAAGATTAGTACCCTAAGGAATGAGTGAATCGTTGAACTAATTTTCTGGGTTGATGAAATTAGTGCCTATTGAATAGACAAACAAGAATTAATCACCTATTAGTGGAATTAATGTCGGGGTTAATGGGCGATGGGAGAAATTATATTTTTGGTTAATGTTCAAGAATTAAAGATTATTCAAAAATTTAATTGAAATGTAATACTAGATGAATGAATTAATTTACTGATCATATGAGTAATTTTTTGTAAAAAAAAGAAGAAAGAAAGAAAGAAAGAATTTTATTGATATTTTATTTCATCTGTCTAATTGAAATATTATATTAAATCAATTTTCAGGTATGTTCCCATATCAGACTGAATGGTAAATTAGTTTTCTTTATATTTTGTTGGGTATCATTTTGTAATAAATGAAGTTATTATTTTTTTATGTTATATAAATTTTAAAATTTAATGTGTCAATATTTATTGAAAGTTTTTCTTAGTATAATTTTTAATTATGAGTTTCTTCTTTAACTATGTACTCATTTCAATTATAATTTCTTTAATGGTTCTTATTTGTAAATTTTTGAATTGTGTAATGTATTATAGTTCTAATTTGTAGAATAATTCATTGAATTGCATCTAGGTAAATATGTTATATTGAATTTTTTAAACATGTGTGATTTTGTTTATTGAGAAATGGTATTGTGATGAGAGGAGGAAGTCCTGGATAATAAGACAAATAGAAAATTTGATAATTGTTAATTGTGGAGAAAAAGTAGATAACTTGATACCTATAAATACAAAGGAAACTTTGCTGGATTTTTTATTGATTGCAATAAATAAATAAATTACCATAATCTTAATTGAATTATTACATCGTTGCTCTTTGTTTTGAACATAAATTTTGGGGTTATTACAATAAAATTAGAAATTTCTATTTTTTTTTACTGGATTAGCCATAGACCAATTCCAGTTTTATTAGGGGGTATTTTATATAGCCATAATTCTAAGCTTCATGTTACTCCTTTAAAGAAACATGTCAAACCCAAAGCATCCTATTTTGAGTAAATGAGATGACAGTTTCTCATTCCAAAACTATAAAATCAAAATTTGGATTAAATCACACATTGCAATATACTAAGCTTTCTAATAATTTACGAGGCTTATCTAAAAGATAGGCATTATAACTAGGAAAACATTTCAAATACCACACATAAGTTACTAGACATGGCAGCTTAATGTAGCTCATTTGATGTAAACCTTCGAGCCATAATTGGTAAACTAAGTTATATAAGGAAATATACAATTTAAAATGATAAAATAGGAAAAGAAATTATTAAAACTAGGATGAAAAATCCCCAGTTAAATTATTTAGATCCCGAATGGAGTGGGGAAATAAATCGGTATGCAAACTGTAACTCGGTAATAAATCGTGTAAATTTTCCAATGAGGTAATATAATTATTTAAAGAAAAATATTTGTGAATTGGGTGAAAATATTTAGGATAATGATGATGATAGAGTGGAATTCTTAATAAACTAATGTATGATTTTATGTGCAAATAACATTGACTACCGGTATAAGTTTTGCGTACAATCGCACAATGTTTTAACTAGAATGGAAGGAAATCTAAGGAAAAATCTTATCATAAATATGGATGAAAGTCTCCAGTAAATTATTTTAATTTTTTTTTTGATGATTTTAGTAAATAAAACAGTATGCAAAGGTACCAATAGTTAAGTAAAATACTAAAAATAATAAGTGGACAATTAGTAAAGGCAAAATTGTAAATAACATAAAAACTCCAGCTCCCCCTATATATTGAGGTTGTCAGCCATATGAGAAGGAATTTAAGCTCTCTTCCTCTCATTTCTTGCATTTTCACTCAAATCTTCTCTAAAATAAGGGTTTTTTGGGTATTATAAGGGTGATTAGTGGAGGAAACACTTTAGCACAAGTTTTGGAAGGGTTTAAGGAAAACAAGGAATTTTAGGAGAGGAATAGAACTATAGGAGAACTTTGCAAAGAAAGGGGCAAATTGGTTTTAGATTGTCTTGGTAAAGTACCCTATACTATTTAATTTTGATTATTTGAGTTTGAGTGTGTGGGGAAGAGAAATCCCTAATCTCTCACCTAGAGTTTATAAGAGAAGTTTAAGGGAAATGAAAAATTACTTATAAATTGGTTAAGTTGTGTGAAATAACGGATAAATATAGTAAGATAAGGATATAAATTAAAAGAAAAGCCATGGGAATTTCCTAACCCTATGGCCATCCATGATAAAGAATAGGGAAAATGAAAGAATTGAATGGAATTGTGTATTTAACACATATTGTATGATAATTAGGTTATGGGGTAAATGGTTTGTTAAGTATATGTGTATGTATCTATAAATTTGTTTGGGAACATGACTTTTATAATATGGAAGTGAGGTAAAAGTGTTGAGATTGTATGAATAATTGTAAATTTGGGTGGTTATGATATGTAATATAGTAAGAAAGAGAGTATAATCAAGTTTGTAAAGGTTTTACTAAAATCAAAAGATGTTAAGTTGACTATAGGCTTGATTTTGAAAATTGATTGAATTATATGAGAATATATATTTATTAATATATTGTCTTGAATACTTATGTTTTAGGAAAAGAGTTTTGTGTTAATATACATGTGTTGTATGTATGAATACGGGTTTGACAAGGATATGAATTTTAAGTTGAATACTTTTGTGATGTTATATGCAGCTAAGTAAATGGAAAAGTTTTAAAATTTATAGATTAAGAAATCTTATTGTTGAATACATGTTGGTATAATATAGAATACAATGAAAGGGATATGTGTCAACGTTAAAGAATTATGTGTGGGTATATATTGTTATTTTGTTATGATATTATGTTGGAGTATGTATTAAGGAAGCTTGAAATTTGTTAGTGTTGTTTCATATTAATCAAATAGTTAGTATGTAAGTTGATAAAATTTAGAAAGGGGTCAAAATGATAAATGGTTTAAATGGTTTTAATATCTTATATGAAAGTAAAAATTTTTAAATGAAAGATAGTTTAAAATAATAGGAAATTTTGTATACTGAATTGGAAAGAATTGAAAAGACATCGACTTAAATGGTTGAATTAGTTTATATGAGCAAATTATAAGTAACTAAAGGTTTAAGTGAGATTATATAAAATACTTGAATTAACAAGGAATGAATTAATTAGAAATTTGGTGATGCTTTGTTAATATGGAAAAATTTGAAATTGTTATGGTTACAAAATATAAAATGAAAAAGTGTGGGCCAAATAATAAAGGACAATCATGGAAATTTTTATATGTTCAAGTTAAAGATAATAATTATAATGATGCAAAATAAAGTATAGTCAAAATTAAATTAACATGGATATTGATTTATGTGATGGAATTTTTGACATACTAATTGTGGTCTATCATTTTAAATTAGAAGAAACATCTGGAGTTGGACCTTTAATTGGAAAAGCTAAGTCAATGGGAAAAGCAGGTAGGTGTCTGACACTTTAACATTTTAAATTTATTAAATTCTAGTCAATATTCCTATATTTGTTTTTTTAGTTGTCAGATGTGCTCATTATAAAAAGAATTGAATTATGTCATTGAAACGGAAAGTTACACATTATGGTTGAAATGACAATAAATATTTTAAGTATTGAAAGAGAAATATAAGTTCTTTGTGTAAAAGATTATGGAAATTGACTACTTAGTTGTTGTGTTAAGAAACTAAGGTTATAAAACTATTTACTTAGGTGACTATGTAAACAGGGCTAAAGTTATGTAATATTGTGGATGCAATCGAGTGTTGTAATGTGTCAAAATATATACAGTTTATATTAATTCATTCTCCATCCAATATGAAATACATTTCAGAGAGTTGAAAGATAGGTTATTAAGATATGATAATGATCAACTTGTAATGGGGAAAAGGAGAAAAATATTGGAATTGTCATTTAAAATGGAGAGTTTATTTGTATGAAACATGTTAATACATGTTGATATAAATGGGCATGAGACATATTTAAGTTGGAAAATAAGTATAATATTTCATAAATAGGCATGAGAAATATTTATATTGAAAAAATATTGTAATGCACCATAAATGGGTATAAGAAGTATTTAAGTTGAAAAAAATATTGGAACGTGTAAAAAATAGACATAAAAAATATTTAAGTTGAAGGGAAACAATGGAATGTACCATTAATGAGTCTAAAAAATATTCGAGATGAAAATTATATTTGAAGGAGCCAAATGGGCGTAAAGTATATGAGAATGGAATAAATATATGTATAAGCTAGAAACGGATCAGAAGCATATTGAGTTGGTAAAATTATATGGATAAGCCATAATGGATATAATAAACATTGCAATTGATATTTATTTACCAATAATGATATAATAGATGTTGAGATGAACTAACAAAACTATACGGTTAAAATGGAATAAATATATGGGAAAGTTAAAAAAGCATATAGTTGTAATTGAGAGATGAAATGTGGTATGAATAATGGCATAAACTTATACACGTATGAGATGAAATGGGGTATATATTAAATATAATATGGAAAGAGAACATGATATGAAAACATTCCAATAAATTTGATTAACATAAAAGAAGTGAGTGAAGATTGTATTGAGATGAGTTATGGAATAGTTGGTAAGTCAAGGAGTAGTTGTATGAAAAAAGAGTTCATCACTGATTGATATGGAAATATTTTGAAAAGGACATAGATTATTGTGTTTATAAAAAGATTAATGAAATTTGTTTTGTTCATATATTCGTAAAATGTAATAACTATGATGATGTAAATACTTATGGTAATTTTTGTGATCTTGTGTCTTACAAGTACTTTTCTTTTAAAGGCCTCAATTTTAATGAAGAGGTTATTGAGCTACGTGGCATTTCCTATTGGGTAAATCCTGGTCTTATCTAATGATTATATTGTAAATAAGTTTAAGCATGTAATTTATAAGGTTTTGTAACTGCACAAATGTGTAGGTATAAATTGTATATCATTATACTTGTGGATAAAGTTATTGGAGAGTGAGCTTGAAGATGTCCTTATGATATTATAAAAAGAAATTACACCTAAATTTCACGTACAAGACTATTAGAAAGATAATAATTGCATAAAAAATCTCGAGATGTTACATTTGATAACTTTTTATCCAAGAATTAACAAATTTGACCCCTTATTTGTATCAAGGAAACTTGCGGAGAATCTGCTCAAATCAAAATAGAGAATGTGTCGCCGAAAATCATGGCAAAGATTCTGCCATTGATGCGATATTTGGAGCTGATTCCAAACTTTAATTCTGCAACTGTATATTGTAATAGCATAGTTTTAGCATTGCCATTTATATGTTTCCTAAACTAACTTTCCCACCACTGTATATATAGCACACAATATTTATCAATGAAAAGTGTGGAGAATTATTCATTGAAACATCAATTGTGTCTAGTTTTTATATGGTATCAGGGCACTCAATTTCTAACGAACCACCGATCCAAAACACCATAATGTCATCATTCTCCAATCAAAACCCAAACTTCACCCTTAATACCCAACCCTCTTCCACAGTAGACATACCACTCATTGCTTTCAATATCACAACACAAATAAATGAAAAATTAACCCTCTCTACCTTTCCTCAAGGGCGTGCCCAATTTGAAGCTCTCTTTTTTTGTTATGATTTACTCGACTATGTCGAAGGCACACTTTTGTGTCCCTCCTCCTCTGGCACTGCCACTGATGAGCTCTGCAAGCTCTACTAGGTCCGGCAGGACAAACTTATCATGAGTGCCATTCTAGCCTTCACATCACCTTCAATCACACCACTCATTGCTACGGCAAAGACATCTCATAAAGCTTGGAAAAAGCTAAAAAATCTATATGCTAGCCGATCAATAACTCGTGCTATACAGTTAAAGGAGGAACTCACCTTAATCCAGCATGGACATCGGTCAATCATAGAATACCTCCATACTGTGAAGACCTTGGTTGATGAAATAGCTATTATTGATCACTCAATTTTAGATGGTGACCTAACGCTTTATATATTGAATGGTTTAGGTTCAGAATTTCAGGAGATTGTAGCACCTGTTCGAGCCCGAGAATCACCATTAGCATTTGAGGAGCTGCATGAACTGTTAGTAGGACACAAGGCGAACTGTTAGTAGGACACAAGGCACACCTGAGGCACTTAGAAACAACAACACAGCAACTGGTAGCTTCCACCAACTACATAAAGACGAAGCATTCTATGTATAAAGGGAGTCAACAGTAATCCCTCAAACCAAACAACAACCCCCAAAGGTTTCAAGGTCCCAGCACCGGCAAAAACTTCAATGAAGCCTAACATGATGGACGTCATTTCAATAATAATTCTGGTAGACCCAACAATTTCAATCGGTGCTATCAGCCCAAATGCCAAATCTATGGCCAATTTGGCCACATTGCGAAGTCTTGTCGTCAGTTTCATCCACAGTATGTCTCTATCAATTATGCTACAATCTTTACCGGGAAAAACAACAAATGGTTATTTGATTTGGCTGCTTCATATAATATCACAGGTGATCTTTCCAATTTATCTATCCATTTTGAATATGATGGAACTAATGAAGTAATACTCGGTGATAGTTTAGGTTTGACAGTCTCACATATTAGCTCTTTAAATTTACAATCTCCCCACTGAAACCTTACACTCTGTGATACCTTTTATGTTCCAAATCTTCACAAAAATTTAATTTTTGTTCATCATTTCACCAAAAAAAATAATGTTTTTGTTGAACTTCATCCTTTTCATTTTTTTTTATGAAGGGCAAGATCACAGGGGCAATTCTACTAAAAGGAGCATATAACAATGGCATCTACATCTTTCTGAATTCAATGATGATGCCCCAAAAGGTTGCTAATGTGCATGAACGAACTTCTATTGATGGATGGCACAAGCGTCTTGGGCATCCTTCCCTTAAAATTGTTCATCATCTTGTTAAGAATTTTTCTCTTCCTATTTCATCGCAAAAACATTTTTCATATTTATGTCATTCATGTTCCATTAATAAAACACATCAACAACCCTTTCGCGACACCAGTCTTCAAAGCCATGAACCTCTTGAACTTATTTACATGGATGTGTGGGGTCCAGCTAGCGATACTGGAATTGATGGATCACTATACTACCTTATTTTTATGGATCACTATACAAAATACATTTGGTTTTATCCAATAACAACTAAATCTGGTGTTTCTAATATTTTTCCATATTTTAAAAAGTTTGTTGAAACCCGTTTTAAAAAACTGATCAAAACACTCTACTCTGAAAATGGAGGTGAGTTTATTGCCTTAAAATCTTATTTCTTACGTCATGGCATAACCCATTATACCACGAAAAACATACACACCCCAACAAAATGACGTTTCAGAACGTCGTCACCATCACATCGTGGAAACAAGCCTTACACTGCTTTAGGATGCAAATATTGACTTCTCGTACTGGCCCTATGCTTTTTAGATAGCATCTTGCCTCATAAACCGATAGCCCACACCACTCCTGCAACACAAATCCCATTTTGAAGCCCTTTTTGGCCAAACCCCAAGTTATTTAAAATTTAAAAAATTTAGATGCATTTGTTATCCCCTCACACGACCCTATAATTCAAATAAAATGCAACCAAAATCCAAAGCATGCATTTTTCTTGGTTATTCATCAACTCAAAATGACTACAAATGTTTTGACCCTCATTTATGAAAATTTTTTATCTCTCGCCATATGTTGTTTAATGAAAATCAACATCATTGCACCTCATCAAAACTCTTGTCCTCCATGTCCAACCCGGTCAGTCAAGCCAATCACCAAGTCAATCCCCTTCATTTTGTTCCCCTGCAGATCGCTATGCCATCGTCAATGGTTTCCATAACACAAGCCTCATCACTGCCTCTAGAAGGCTCCCCTACCATTGTTGCATCCTCTCCAGGTAATTTTAACACTCATGTGTCCTCTTTAAATTTGGAACCATATTCTCTTATTCAACTTACTGATCTGCACATTAGTTCAACTCCTCTCCCAAATTCCACTATTTCCAGTCCTATCCCATCCATTAATCCTCCCCATTGCACACACACCATGACCACACGCTCGATGAATCAACTCTTCAGACTTAAACAAATTCATAAAGTGTCCAAACACCCTCTTCTCCAAACCATAGAACCAACCTGTATGAGCCAAGCCATTACTCAACCTCACTAGCGTGAGGCTATGTCAAATGAACTCACTGCCCTAATGAAACATGGAACATAGGATCTAGTGCCACTACCTTCCAACTATGCACCCGTGAGTTTCAAGTGGATCTTTCAGGTAAAAAGGAATGCAGATGGCTCTGTTGATATATTCAAAGCCCACCTAGTTGCTAAGGGTTTCCATCAACATCAAGGGGTTGACTATAAGGAAACGTTCAGCCCTATAGTAAAACCAGCAACTATAAGAGCTGCATTATTTGTTGCAGTCATGAGTGGATGGGAATTACATCAAATGGATGTCAATAATGCCTTTTTTAATGGTGCATTAACTGAAATTATTTTCATGGTGCAGCCTCTGGGGTTCAGAGATTTGTCCAAACCTAACCATGTTTGCAGGTTGAACAAGGTCATTTATGGCCTTAAACAAGCACCTAGAGCTTGGTTTACAGCACTCAAAATTGTTATCCTTTAGATGGGATTTCACAACTCTAAGGCAGACACTTCTCTATTCATTTACAACAATGACTTCAATCTCTGCTACTTACTGGTTTATGTTGATGATCTTATCATGACAGGGAATAATCCAACTCTTGTGTTCATTTAGCAACTAAGAGATATATTTTCTCTCAAGGACATGGGCTCTCTTCACTTCTTCTTGGGTGTTGAGGTAATTCCTACTAGGGCAGGCTTATTCCTCACACAACACAAATATATTCGTGAGCCTCTAGTTAATACCAATATGAGTGATACAAAAGACATCTCCACGCCTTTGTCCACAACACAATCACTTCAACTGGTTGATGGCACCGCTACTGTGGACAGCACAAAATTTCATCGAATTATGGGCAACCTTCAATACCTCTTTTTGATGCAACCAGATATATCATTCGCTGTCAACAAACTCTCTCAATTTATGCATAAATCTACTGCAACTCACTGGACAGCAACCAAACAGCTTCTGCGATACTTAAAACAAACCATTTTCTATGGTTTTCAGATTCACAGAGTTGGACCTTCAATTTTGAAAACATACTCTGATGTTGATTGGGTTGGGAATGTGGATGATCACACGTTGATGTCTGCATACATAAGCCTTTTGTGAAATAATCCCATTTTATAGACATCCAAGAAACAAAGAGTAGTTGCACGATCCATAACGGAGGCTGAATACTGAGCACTGGCCAATGCGGCCTAAAAAACAATGTGGTTGTCCACTCTTTTCAAAGAACTGACATTTCCAATCCAAGAATCTTTTCCAATTTTGGAGCAACGCACCTCTGCTTCAATCTAGTGAACCATTCATGCATTAAACATATTCAAATTGATCTTCACTTTGTGCGTGATTTAGTGCAACAAGGAAGTCTTCAAGTCTGACATGTACACACACAAGACCAACTAGCTGATCTGTTAACCAAGTTACTGTCCAAACAATGAACGATTATGTTATGTAACAAGATTGGTCTTGCCAATGAAAGCTCAATCTTGTGGGGGTGTATCAGGGAAACTTGCAGAGAATTTGCTTAAATCAAAACAGACAATGTGTAGCCAAAAATCATGGCAAAGATTTTGCCATTAACGATATATTTGGAGCTGATTCCAAACTTGAATTCTGTAACTGTATATTGTAATAGCATAGTTTTAGCATTACTATTTATATGTTTCCTAAACTAACTTTCCCACTACTGTATATATAGCAAATAATATTTATCAATGAAAAGTGTGGAGAATTATTCATTGAAACAACAATTGTGTCTAGTTTTTATAATTTGTTCATAAAATTTTGGTTTTTCTTTTTCATCTCTGATTTCTCAATAATTTCCACAAGAATAAATTCCATTGTTTATAGGCCTAAAAACTCTTTAATAAAATAGTCCATCATTTTTAGTTTTATTAGTTTTCTAATGTAAAGTATAGGGTTTTGTAACCTCTTCAACAATCTTTTCATTATGTAGGATTTTATTAGTCTAAGCATTTATTTGTTGAGGAGAAACAGATATAATTTAGAGTTGATCAATCATAAAAAAAATATTCTAATTCATTCTGATTAAACCCCTTTCCTATTAATCCATTTGTTTTTCTTGAATATATAGAAATGTTTTTATTCCAAAGCCAAAGATTATAATTTTTGACCGAGCAATTAAAAAGATTCTAGAGTGTATTCTGGTTTAGGTATTGTTCATCTACTAATTTTAGTATCAAGCACTTCTCAATAAGATCTAATATGATTAGATTCACAAGTAAGCATGTTTTGTAAATATAAGAAACGTCAAATCCCTCTAGATCCCAAACCTCTATTTCTCCTATGTGTTGTCCTCGTTGTTTGTCCTTTCCTCTAAGAAGTTATGTAACATGGGCAAAATACCCATTACAACATTCATGTATTTTATCTAACTTGATGAATTAATTTTAAGATATTAGGCTTTCCTATTATAATAGGATGATTAAAGGATCTCCCATTCTTCCATCAAATATTATATTTTTTTCCAGGCATTCAAGTTCAAATACCCACGGATTTGCTGTTTACTTACCTACTTCATAAAATTCAGAAAATACTAGCTTTCTCGAAGCCTATTATTCATATCTCTCATCAAAAGGTGTTACACGATAATGTATATATAGCAGACTTTCTGCTAACCCAAGTAAGTAATGAAATATTCTTCCTACATTCATTCATAAAGGAAATCCTAATAGGTTGAAGACCTTATCAATAGATCCTCCATCTTGCAAATAAGGCATATCTTGGTAGTTTTAGACAAGTTTCTTTTGAAGTTGATACCTGAATTGTATAAATAGAATAATATATTTATATAGAATGTTAATAAGGCTTCTTTGTGATTGATGGTCATAAAAATGACTAGGAAAATGGATGAAATTTTGGAATCTTTACCAATTTGATCTTTGTTTCCCTAAAAACAAACCTGCATTAACATTTGAATGAAGTATGTGTCCGGATAGCTCAAAGCGCTCTTAATCTTTCAATTAAAAAAGAATGTCGGTGAAGGCTTGTTGGTACATTATTTCATGGTGTGGGTGAGGATTATAACATCCAATGCATTTCCCATTTATCACCCATGACAGAACTTTGCCTATTTCTTTTTTTTTTCCAAGATTGATGAATTAAATGATATTTTTATTCCAATTTTTACCTCTTTTTCTCCCGTTAAATCAAACGTTTCCTATTAGTATCATTGATACAAGTTAGATCCTAGATGTGGAAATATATTAGATAACATTTTTCCTCGAAAGAAATGATATTCTCGCAAATACAACACTTAAAAGAATTAACTAAATTTGTTCGATGTAAGGGCAATCAAGAAAGTTGTATAAGTGGAGAAATAACCTATAAAAATATGGGCTAATTAAACCAATCTTGATTGCACATTGAAAAGAGCTACTAGTTTATCTCTCCATCAGATCAAATTAGCCAAAAATATGTGTTCATGAGCCCATGCTAAAGTTTCAATCAATTCCTGCCAATATATGTGCCAGGAAATTAAAACATAAATCTAGTTTTCCAAAGATGTCTAAATATGTACCAATAACTATTCATCCTAAAGTGGTTATATCCATTGATAAGTTGTGAAGAGTTTAACCATAAATAATCTCGTAACTATTCCATTAAATATGTTGAAGATTTATTAAATTATGAAACGTTACCTTACCATAGTATTATGTGCTTCCAATGACAATAAAAAATAACTCATCCAATGGTATTTAACATTTAGAAAATGACCAAATAAAATGTGTCTCAAGTTGAAATATCATAAGTATTCCCTCGTCCTCAACCATGACAAAGAAAACTATAACCAAAATTCTTTTTATCTAGCATTAAATTAGAACCATACACATCTAAAACATATTTTACTAAAATTAATGTAGTTGTATGTAAACCTAAAGCAATAACATGGTGAACCAAGAAGTCTCTAGACCCTATTGTTAAGAATAATGAATTACTATTTTCATTAATAGCATTTAACTAGGAGGATAGGAAGGTTGGACTATTCCTTGAAGATAAAAGTACATCAAACTCATATGCAATTTTTCATAAGCTAATTGTATCCATTAGGTAAATGAGTTCAATCAAGATTTGTTTCTTCGAAGTATAAATAAGAATGAAATTATTATAAATATAACATCCCAAAATATGGAATCTTAAAAAAAAATCTAGGCTAATTTAAATAGAATATAATAATTTCTTTATGGTCTAGCATTCTTGTTAATACATTATCCTTATTATGTTCTATTTAATAGGAAATTTAGTTCTATAAGCAAAAACTCTTATTATAATGAATTCTGTGAAGTATTGATGATAAGTATATAATGCAACTTGAGTAATCTTGTTTTATAAATGCATAAGCAAGTAGCTAGTATATGTGTTAGGCTACTAAAGAAGTAATAACCTCTTAAAAAGTTAGAGAAATACCTAATTAAAATGAAGTGAATTATTGATTATGTCATAAAGATCTTTATGTTCACTTTCTAGTTTTTATAATTTTGCTTTAAAGGAAAATATAAAAAAAATGTTTACTAGGAAAAACTAATTTTTATAAAAGCAGATAAAAGATTTATTTTTCTAGGTTTTATAACATGTTTGGCCTTTAATTTTAAAAACCAACTACTTAACTTCAACTTTTAAGAGTGAGAAGTGATTTTTATAAAACTTCAAAGGTATATTAGATTTTACTTAAAAAAAACATGAGAAGTATTTTTTTTTTAGATCAAAGACTTGAAAGAAAAAAAAATGACCTTAAATTTATGAAAGTTATCTAACTTCAATCATTTTTATTTTATACATAGTAATTAGCTAATATTTAAATATATAGTTCATAACCTTAATTATTTTAAAATTAAATAAATTTAATTATTTTATTTTAACTATATTATATTTGAGATTATATGGATATTAATTAAATTATTTAGTAGTTCTATATACTAAAAAACTATGTAATGTTTTTATTATTGTTTCTTTTTTACTTATATCTTTTGTGTTATTTGTGTGTTGAAAAAATAATTCATTTCTTAATAAATTCATTTAGTTTTTTTTTTTAAAAAAAGATATTTAATTTAAGTGATGGTTTAATTATTTCCCCTTTCCTTTGATCTTTATATTAGCTTTTTATATATATATTTTTTTAATTTTAGCTTTTAATATTTCATTAATTTTAAATTGAGTTTCATAATTTATTTATTTTTCATGAGATTATTATAATCTCAAATAAACATTATGATATTTGGTTGTTGCTCAGTTTTATAATTAAATACAAAACAATTTTAAAAAATAGTTATTAAACTTGATGGATTTCATGAGCTGAGTTATGGGTTTGGTACATAAAACAGTAAAGTCCATGTCGATTTAATATGTCATTATATCTATATTAAAAAATATATATATATCATTTCAAAACTATCATTAAAGTTAGACTATATTTTATTTAGATTATTTTTGAACCTGTCAAGTTAATTAATTATATAAAAATAATTTTTATATAATTTAATTTAAAATTTCAAGCTAGAAAAGAATTTTCGTTAGAAGAATTTTAACTGATACCAAAAAGTCGATAATAAGTAACATGCTTTTATTAATTTGAATAACAAAAACAACACCTTAAAAGTAAATTTCCAACGAAGTTGTGGACACAATGACTTCGTCATAATACAAGCATTACAGAGCTCCAAATATATTACTTTAGTATGGTTTTAACAATGCATTTGTGGGTGCTTTTTTCAAAACGTTTTGAAGATAAATGTCTTTTTTATATATATTTTTTATTTTCAATGCTAAAAGCATTGAAAGATATATATATATATATATATATATATATATATATATATATATAAACATTATTTTTTTTAATAGAAAACTACTAATTAATAAAACACCCAACAAACACAGTATCAAAAGCATAGTTCCTCCAAATGCGGCCCGTAGGATAATTATCACATAGAGTACATGTGAGCTGGAAGTCTGGGTTCAAGTTCCGCAACAAGAGGGATTTGCTTAGGAGTGGAAAGGCCAAAAATCTCCTGCATGTTCAACTCCTCCGTTGTCATATCACCAGGCAACTTCCATTTAAACCCGTGCAGAAGATTTGCCACGCTTGCTTGAATCACCTTGAGTCCTAGACTGTACCCAACACACATCCTCCTCCCAGCTCCAAATGGCAACAGCTCGAAATTGTGACCCTTGACATCAATCGACTTGCCAATGAACCTCTCTGGGCAAAATTCGTGTGGCTTCTCCCATATGCTTGCATCCCTTCCAATGGTCCATACATTTACCATGACTCGGGTGCCTTTGGGAATGTCATAGCCACCAAGTTGGATGTCTTCCCGAGCAAGTCTCGGCACTAGGAAGGGTGACACGGGATGCAAACGCATGGTCTCCTTGCAAATTGCATTAATAAATGGTAAGTTAACAATGTCTTTCTCTTCAATCCACCTATCTCTTCCAATTACTCGATCTAGCTCTTCGTTTGCCCTCTTGAAATACTCTGGCTTTTTCAAGAGCTCGGCCATGGCCCATTCTGTTGTCACCGCAGAACTCTCAGTCCCACCTGCGATCAAATCCTGCCGAAAAGGAAGTGGAAAAAAATATTCACGAATTCATAGCATTTAAACTAATTTGAGCGTGTGTAATCAATTCGGAACTGTTCACATGTTGATTGAAATGAATAGAACATACCATTGTAAATGCCTTGACTGCAGTCCTGTCGAGCTGGACTTCAAGATTAGGATCATCAGAAAGCTGCAACAGGATATCCATCATGTCCTGAGGCACATAGTCCTTGACTCCTTTTCTCCTCTGCTGATGCTCATTCAATGTATGCTCAAGAAACCCATCAAACAACTGGCCAACGGCCTTCATTCTCTTAATATAGCCTTGCAAATCCAAGAAGGCGAGCCACGGAATTGAGTCTCCGATATCCAACACCCCATTAAGCAAGAAAAGCTCATCAATCATTTCCTTGAACTCCTTTGGCGACATGTACTCCTTCTGGTTCCCCGTTTTAACTGTGTAGTTCTTTCCCAACACCAGGCGACTAATCACACTGAGACTCAAATCTGAAAAATTATCTCTTGCATTGATGGGCTTGCCAGCTGACACGAATAGCTTTCTTAGGAGAGCATGCAACTCCTGTACGCGGACAGTCTCAAATTGGTCTAGACGTTTCGGACTAAAAATTTCCATGAGGCAAATCTTACGTGCTTGTCGCCAATACGGTCCGTATTGTGACCACGTAATGTTTGAGTAGTTATACGTGGTGTATTTTCCTGCAGCAATTTTGGGACGATCAGCCAGTTTGACATCATTGGTTTTGAGAACTGCTTCGGCCATTTCTACAGAAGAGCCCACAACAACTGGAAATGAACCAAACTTGAGCTGCATAATTGGCCCGTACTTCTGGACAAGGGCGTGCATGTTTCTGTGTGGGAGCGGCCCTGCAAGGAGGTTCAAGTTTCCAATTATAGGCCACGGTTTGGGGCCTGGTGGCAGGTTGAGTTTGGGACGGGTAAGGTGGCGGAAGAGGGTTATCACGGCTACGGTAGCAAGCAAAAGGGCAGCAAAAGTAGAAAGCTCCATTTTGACAGTGGTAAGGGTGATTTGTGTGGAAGCTGTGATCCAAGCAGAAGAGGTGATGAGTCTATTTATAGGACACACCTTCTGTATTATCGGCATATGCGCGCTGGGAATTAATGATTTGAATTAATGGTAAGAAATACAAATGCTAACACAACGAACAGTCAACTATCTCTCTTGCTCTCAATCGCTGCCCTCTAAATCCAACCTTTGTGTTTTCTATTTGTTTTTGTTTTTTCTTTAAGAAAGAAAAAAAAAAGTTACCGCCGCAGGTAGCGATGTAAGAGGAATCTAGAAAGACATCAATAGCATAGAAAACACAAGAATTTTCTTAAGAAAAAAAATATTAAAAATATAAGCTTTAAATTTATAATTTTATTCTATGAAATGTAAATATTTAATGGTGATCTTTCTAAGAGGTTTATATGACCTTTAAATAGATCAAAAAACTTTACTCTTACTAAAAAATAACTAAAAATCCAAAAATAAAATGGAAATTAAACATAAATCTGAAAAAACATAGAAAAAATAACAAAATTAGGTTAAACTGGAACATGATTAGGCCTAAAACATTATTCCAAAAAATCCAACATTTCAATCAGCATTGTCAAAGAACAATCTCACCTAAAATTTTAAGCTGTTAGGTGAGGTTCCAAGATGATTTATATTATTCTCTAACATATCTTCTCATATAAAAGTTATTAATTAGAAGAGATAATGAGGGTGGTTTGATTTGAACTTGTGACTATTTGATCATCAAGGCTCTAATACCATGTCAATTAATCATTTCATATAAAAGCTTAAGCTTTTAAATGAGGTTCGAAAATATAATTTATATTATTTTCTAATAAGCAACATAGTGGTTGTCAACAAGAAAATTGCCTATAAAATCACGAGTAAAAAATTTGAATTTAATTCAATTATCAAATTTTCTGTTATCGTAATTTTAAATTGCTAATTTGGCCTAACATGACCAAACCTTTTCTAAGACTTAAACATGTTCCACTAGTTTATAAATATATTTGTTGGGCCAACCACGTAGTCCATCTTAGTCAGATCCCCATTTAAAAATGTCAGATTTTCATTTAGATGCTTAAAACCTTCCATTTCTATAATTTCCAAAAGCTTGTCTACATCATTTAGATTTATGAGGCAAAGAAAAAGACATGATATTGTTGGTAGTTCCTGTGCCATCGGTCGTGCTTTTTATACCTTAGATTTTTAAGACATGTTTGGAGTTGTGGTACCAGTTGCAATTTAAAATATTTTTTGTTTAGAAATATATCAAAATAATTTTTTTATTTTTTAAAAATCATTATTAATATTCAAAATAATCTAAAAACATTTAAAAAATATTTTTAATATAAAAAAATCAAAATTTAAGGAACGTGCACTGCGTTCCTAAACAGTGCCTTAATAATTGGATTTCTCATACTTTGTTTTTTGTATTATTATACCACATCAGTGTCACACAATTATACAGACAGTTTACCTTAATATTTTTTTTTACTTTTATTATTTCGAATTCCATCCTTATATTACCATGTTATATGCATTCACTAATTTGATTCCTACTTTTTTTATCTTACATTTTTTTTCCATTTCAATCTTTAATTCATTATTTTAGAAGTCATGTCTGGGTTTCCGTGGCGGCATGCCCGTGCTAGCAGTTAGAAACAGAGCCACTGGCACGCCTACACAGTTATAATATTTTATTATTTATTAATTTTATATATGATTCGCATCCGTATTGCATGTCAAATTAATTGATTAAATAATGAGATTTTTTATTTGATGTTAAATTTATTCAAATAAAATAATACATTGATAACCCCAAAGGTCATCTATGACCATTTTATGATTAAATAATTCAAGAGTAAAAAACAGAGGACTGAGGGACATATAAAAATAAATACAAAACGAGTCCTTAATGGGGGAATTTAAAGAATTTAGAAGAGGGCTGATAGATTCCCTATAAAGCACCATTATATTTACATAAATGCATATTTTGGGTTGTTAAAAGGTATTTGAGTTTTTCTTTTTCTTTTTATTTTTATTTTTATTATAAGAGTAATATTAACAGAAATGAATAACTTCAGTGATTAAAAACCTTGTTTTTTTTTTAACCGACATGATTGCAGTTCCGGCCCAGGCCAAACCTGGTTTTAAACTATGAAACTTACTGAAATGATTTGTTCTTATGACTTGTTTTTGGATGGAAATTTGGCAAAGCTGGATTAGCCAGAAAACATGAATTTCACTAAAATCCATTAAGCAGGTAGGTATGATCTGATAGAAGAGTTGTATGTTCGATGTGGCAGTCAACTTTGAACCAGAAGGAAGTTCAGATTTCCGGTGTATAATGTCATTTACTTTTTTAGACTTTTTAGCATACTGCCACGAACTTGGTTGTTGAGGCAAAACTTGTAGCTCCATTACCTGTGAACAGAAGCATAGGCCGACTCAACAGCCTTAGTATACTAATTGTTTTTTTTAAAAAAAAATAATGTTTTTATATTGTTTTAATATACTAATATCTAAAATAAATTTTTAAAAAAAATATTATTTTAATATATTTTTCAATAAAAAACATTTTAAAAAATAATTACAACTATAACATCAAATGGAATCTAAAAAGAAGGATCAAACATAAAAAGGAAATGCTTTTTCACAATATTATTAATTTTACAATTTATTTACCCATTCGATACTATATGGTAGTTTTAAAATATATTTTTATTTATTTTTTTAAATTAAAATGGATATTTGTATAGAAAGTTGTGATTTAAATTTTTAATATATATATATATATATATTATTAAGCGAATATTTTTTTTAATATACATGCAGTGTTTTTTTACCGAGACATTCTTAATTAGGAGCATTTTTTAACTAAAACTAAAAATATTAAAATGTTTTTTCTGTAAAACTTTTAACTTCAAATAAATAGAAATATATGTAAATCTTCAATTTAAACTATATTTTCTTATTAATGTATTTTGTTACCAGAAACATGTTTTTCTTATAATAAGCATTGTTTTTTAAATAAAAATATTTATTATGATATGTAAAGCAAGTTTCAATGAAAAAAATTAAAATCATGCCTTTATATTAAAGAGAAAAAGGAATGATTAGTCTGAGAAAATTTAGTAAAAAAATTGTAATAAAAAAATATAAATTTTATTCTCACTTAATATTAATCACAACAAAGTAAAAAAAATTGCATATTGGATTCATATATAATAATTAACAAAATGAATGCTAATATTATAAAAAAAAATGCTATTATATTATTTAAAAACAAAGCCAAAATTGAATGATATTTAATGAAATAATATTTTAAATTATTTTATTGATAATGTCTTTTAATTAAGATTTAACAAAAATTCAAAAAAATAAACTAAAATATTGGCTAATAAGAGGTCAGTGTCTAAGTATGTATGTGGCGACACACCTAGTTCAATACCAATATGTCCAAGTAAGAGTGGGTCTGCAAGGCTATGCCCACACACCTACCCTTAAATTCCCTCATTTCTTTTGTTCAATAGGATCGATGACATGTGTCTGTCCTCTTTGAAATAGAGAAAGTCCTTTCTTTGTTTAATAAGATGGATGATGTACGTCTGCCTTATTTGAAATACACACACATACACAGAGAGAAATAATCATTTATTGGTAATGATTAAGACAATTAAAAGTGGTTGAAATGTCATGGTTTTAGATCTAAGACAATAAAAACTCATTTTCAGCTATTGATTTTACCTTTAAAAACATAAAATGATATCGTAATCACCTCAATAATTCATTCTCGGCCTCAAAATACCTTCAAGTCAATATAAATAAAACCTGAAATTAAACAAAAAAATTATATCAAGCCCTGATTTACTTCTTTTTTTAACAAGATACAAGTTGAAAATATCTCGATGACACTTTTCTCATCAAGAGAAATCAATTTATATAAAGATTGGCTTTCTGGTTATCAAAATATGATTAACCGACTACTTTCTCTCTTCTCCCTCATTTCTCGACAACTTTCTCTACTTTTTCTAAAAAATAAGAGAGAAAAATAAAGTTTAGAATCTAAACATAAAATCTTAAAACTAAAGGGACAAAAATAACTAAATTAAGAATTTTAGACCGAATTTATTTTATTGACGTGAATTTGAAGAAAAAAGCCCTTTGTCTTTTTTTGTTGTTGTTATTTTGGTGCTTCTTCTTCTAATTGTTTTTAATATTAAAAATTTAAATCTTATTTAATAAAATTAGCCTTTAATACAATTATGAAATTTCATCAAAAACCTTGAATTCTCAAGAACATGCAAAGAGAAGGAAATATCAAAATATTACATGGAAGGATGAAACTGAAATAAAAATTAAAGTTCAATGACTAAAATAAAAAATAAAAAAACTTTCACTGTTGATTGAATAATTTTGTCTACAGTAAAAGCAGAAAGGAAACACAATAAGAATTAATATTTTCCACTAGATGTATTGTGTTATTTTAATTTTATTCAAATATGGAAAAATAACTTTATTTAAATATAGAAAAAATTATCATAAAATTAAAATATACAAAATATAAATTCTTCTTGAATTTATCATTTTTTTTATTTTCTCATTTTCGTATGCATCCTAACGGTTTAATTTATAAGAATCCAAATGTAGTTGTACTTACTATTTTGGGACTGACTTTTACAGTAATAGATTCTAGACTAGAAACTAAGATTTAATTTCATATTGTGAGAGGTGTTGTTAGAAAGATAATATATTTAAATATAGTGATTAGAGAGTTAATGTATCTTTTCAGGTACTTGTAATTAAAGAGTTATTGTACTTTTTTTAGAGTTGAAAACCTATAATGTTACTGATAATGATTTGGAGTTTTAGAGCCCCCACTAGAGGGAGAGACCAAATCTATAAGTGGAAGAGACATTAAAAAACACAATAATAAAAACAATATGCTAACAATATTAAATATTAAATATGATGAAATTAAGGATATATAAAAGAGTTGATGTTAACAAATTATATAAAAAACTAATAAGACGTGGGTTTTTACCCTAGCACTAGACACATATTATTATTTATTGCTACAGTGAAATTATATTTTTGCTCTTTGATAAAAAAAAAAAATGGATGTTATTGAGTGGAAGGTAATTTGATATTTTTCAATGGCTCATCGGTCATTAAAAGATTATCATGAGTATATGTGTTTTTTCTATTTTTTAAACAGTGAAATGACTTATTTATCCTTATGATAAAAAAGAATAGAATTGTAGACAAAGAGTATTTTTGTCTTTTTATTTTTTTTTAGAATATAGTAAAATCAAACATTTTCTCTTAAAAACAAAAAAAAATAAAACATATGTTCAAGGTGTTTTTTTCCTTTCACATAGGTTTTTTCGTTAATTCTAGATTCATTGAGGGTATTTTAGTCTTTTTATGTTAAATAATTAATTTTTTTTCAAAAAAGCTAATGGCGTGTAATCTTCACATACGAGTGCATGAGAGGCGCATATGCCTTTTGGATGGTGTGTGTGACGCTTTTCTGTAGCCAAACCTAGTTTTTTTTTGTGTCGTTGAAAACATCATCATGTTCTCTTCCTCTTGGTTCAACGTGTAATAGACACTAATGGACGGTTTGGCGTCGATGTTTTTTTTTTTCTTCTTCTTTTCTCTCTTACCCTAAAAAATACACGTTGGTCCTCTTTGAGTATTTCAATTTCAGTATTTATTTTTGTGATTTATGGTTTTTGTATGTGGCCCTTTTATAGAAGTTTTGTTTATTTTTAATTTAGTCTTTTAATTACAATTTGTTATAAATTATTTTTTCAATTTGGTCCTTATTCTTTTGATATCTATTTTTTTTTTGCCCTTTTGTTAAAATTTTACTGGTTTTCAATTTCATTTTTTAATCATAGTTCATGATGTATTATTTTTTTTTTCAATTTAGCCCTCATTCTTTTGATTTTTTTTCCTTCGTTAAAGTTATTTTTTGTTTCAATATAACCCTCTACTAAAAAAAAATTTGGTTTCCCTTTAATTCATTTTTTATTTTGATTTTCACCATCATTCTTTTAATTATAATTCATTGTTTTAAATCCTTTTGTATAATTGATTTTTTTTCTAATTCAATTTTTTGACATTTAATTTACTAGGAATTGAGCTTTATAGTTTTTTCACTTATAGTGCTTATAATCTAATGATCTAGTTCATGAGTTTGAAAAGTTAACACTGGTCAACATTTTTTTTTGCTTATTTTTTTTAATTTCACTGTTTGACATTATTTTTAATTTTTTAAGAAAGATTGGTTTTGTAGTTATTTTAATTTTTTTCCTATCAGATTATCCCGGTCTCATGACCTACGCTACAAGTTTTGCAACACTTTTTTAAATAGATTTTTTTTATTGTTTTGTATGTAATTAATTTATTTAAGATGTTATTCTGATTCATCTATAAAGTGTTTTTGTTTTGTATAGATGAACATTATTTTTAAAAATAAAAATATTTATTTTTAGATAATATTTATAACATGTATAACCTTGCATAATATTTTTTTTCTTTTATTTTATTCAAACAATTTCATATATATGTTTATTTCTATTATCCTTTGATTTAATAAAAAAAATATTTTAATAAATAAATTCAATAAACACAACCAAATAAATGTCTCATGTTCTGAGATTAAATGTTTTGTTCTATATTTATCTCTTAATTTTTTCAATTTTGTTCTTAGTTATTGTTAATGATTTTTTTTTCTTTTTACATAAATAATTATTGATTTATTTAATGAAATGTTTGAATTAATTTTATGAGTTATACTGAGAATTCTTCATATAAAAAAAATATATTGAAAAAACCGATATATCTAATTATTTTTATAGAAAATATATAACTCTATATACGAATACGATGACACATGCAACTAGTACGATTTTGTTTTTTCTATAATTGCAACTAAATCGATAGATACCAACAAGTCAAAGAAATCATAGTTTAGCCATTGAAAGTTGGAATTTGTAAGTTGTCCGTACTCTGTATAAAATAGTTTAATCAATAATTAATTGTATACTGCCAAGAAGAAGGTTGTTGGGCATGTGTTGTTGGAAAACTTCGTTCAAAGAAAATGGCTACCGAGTGTATTTGAGTATAAATTAAAAGTGAGGGTCATTTTTTTATGGTTTAAAATTTTATTGGAATTTAAGTTTTAATGTAAGATTTTTAATATTAAATATTAACATAATTTAAATAAATTATGAATGAATAAGAAATTAATCTCTTGAAATTCTTAATTAACATGTTTTAGTGAAAACTAAAATCCTCTGAAAGAACTTTATCCCGTGTAGAAATGAAATAAAACTCTTTTGATATTTATAAAGTAAGAAGTTGAGAAGTTAAAATTAATCTCAAAAAACACTCATGCTTTTAGAGGGGAGAAGTATTAAGTAAAGTAGGCTTGAGACTTAAACTCACATACACATGGTGACCTAGGTTATGCTCGGGCTTTGGGTTTGATTTTGAGTTTATTGTAAAATAATATTTTGGATTGCAATAGATTTTTTTTTTTTGACAACTGAAATTAAAATTGGACCTGGTTTATGAAGAATTATTTTTTTCTAACTCGTTGTTTTGTCAAGTCCAGCCCATGAATGTTAGCACCTGAATAGTCTATTTCAAAAGCATTTTTGTAAATTTAAACAGTTTTTTAGCTCAAAAATTCAGATTTATAGCCAAAACATTTAGGATAATTCTTGATTTATGATGACTAATGAAATTTTGATAATTATGCGAATTAATTCTAATTATTACCAGAATTAATTCTTTAACTTTTCAGCATTCAAAATCCACTTAGAGGGCGGGTGGAGGAAGAGTTTCCTAAAAAAAATTTTAAATTTTTACAAACTCTTAATCACCTCATTTTTAATGTTATTATTTTCTTTTTATGTTTTGATTTTTTTTTCTAAATCTAGAGCTTAAATTTACTTTGTTGAGAGATACTCTTTTTACTTTGCTTCAAATACCTTGTTTAAAAGTGTATCTAAATTAAGATGGTGTTGTTGAAATCTTGGAAGGTTTATTGTAGACATTATTTACACCAAGAGATGAGTAATAAAGTCTTAAAGATAAATAATTAATCATAGAAAACAACAAAAACTTCATTATTTTAAAATTCTTCAATAAGTATCTTTTTTAAAAAACTTAAATATATTATATGATTATTTTACATGCTGGCTTGTTTTGATATTAATTTTAAGTTATATGCATGCATATCATAAATTATGTTTTTACATGCTTTTATTAATAGCATAATATACCGGGTTTATCAATTGAGAGAGAATGCTAGTATTACTTTGAATTTACTAAGTATGGATCCTAAAAAAAAAGATGAAGTGCTATAACATGTATTTTATAAATAGACATGTATTTCATACTGAAGAGTATGCTCAAGGTAAAAAGACATATAACAATAAAGTCTGTGTTAAAGGATCAACTTCTAATGAGTTTGAAGTTGACTACTATAACCAGTTAAAACATGTCATTGAATTGCAATATCATAACGAACAAAATATAGTTTTTTTATTCAAATGCTATTGGTATGATACCACTGACAGAGTTATCAGAGTAGATTTCTATCATGGTTTGGTCAAAATTAATACAAAGGCTAGACTTTGCAATGTCAACAATGTCTTTGTTTTTGTCAAGTAATGCCAGTAAGTTTATTACATATACATCAATTCCTTTAAAAAGGATCGTTTAAGAGTTGATTGGTTATCTATAATAAAAACGAAACTCAGGGGTTATATCCAGGTTGTTCAAGATGGAAACGATGAATTAACTATAAGAGATGATGTCTTTCAACTTAATGAGTTAGTTGATCCATGTCAAGTTGCTTTATCTAATAACTTAGAAGAAAATTCAATTTTTTACGTTGCCGAGAATACTTTGGTTGATGTTGACGTGGATGAGTTAAATGATGTTTTGAGAACTAGCAAATATACATAAGTTGATGAAGATGATGATAGTGATGAAATCAACGTAGAAGATTGTGATTGAGATGGCGAAATTGAAAAAGAAAAAAAAGACAATTCTGATTAATTTGTACAACATGAATGTGTAATGCCATAAATTATAATATAATATTTCTGGATGAAATTAACTTTAATGTAATGACAATGACGTTAATTTATTATGAAATGACAAGGAAACATTAATTTTATGTGATTTTAATATTCTACACATAACTGGTGTTATTGTGTTATGTGTGTTGCTGTAATTTTAAGTATTTGCAGGATGGATAAATAAGAAATACAGATACAATCTGGCAATAGAAATTATTGTACACCGATAGGAAAACCAATGGACTATAAAATACAAACAAATACACTGACGGATTAAGGTCGTCGGCATATTCCATAGAGCATTAGATCTTTTCACCTCCCAATCGCATTGTTCATTGTATTCAATATAGAGAGTATCACCAATGGATTAGGTCTGTCCGTGTATTCTAAAAAGAATTGGAACTGCTCCTCTCTTAATTTCATTATTCATTACATATGATATCATTGACAAAAATAGTTGGCGAGTTTCTAAAATTTTTTATTAAATTGATAATTTCAATTAGACTTTACAGACGAAGAAACTGACAGAAATATTAAAATATTTACTTTTTAATTTTTTTGACGGTAAAAACATCAGTAATATTTGGCGGGTTTTTGAAAAGTTTTTATTAAATTGAAAATTTCAATTAGACTTTACAGATGGAGACTCTGACGAAAAAATAAAAATATTAAATTTTAATTTTCCAATAGGAAAGATGTCGGTAATTATTTGGGTATACATACGGTATGGTCAATGGATTGAGTTCGTCGATATATTCTAGAAAGCATTGGAACTATTCATGTCTCCATAATATTATTCACTGTTTTAATTCATATGGTAAAACTGACATATTAAGTCTATTGGTATATTCCAGAGAGTAATGAGACTAATCACTTTTTTATGTCACTTTTAATCACTGTTGTTACATACGAATTTACTGATGAAATGAAACTTATAGGTGATATTTGAGGGGGTTTTGAAATTTTTTTATAAAATTAAAAATTTTATTAGATATTATAGACGGAAACACATACGGAAAAATTAAAAATATTAATATTTAATTTTCCAATGATAAAACCACTAGTAAAAAAGCCCCAAATTAAAAGACCATAACCCTCAAATCATAACAGACATGATGGCTTTCACCTTCTCTCTTCTTATTGTTCTTCGTCTCTATTCTTTTTCTGTAAATAAACACCAACGTCCCTCTCTTTCTCTCCTCAACTCCTTTTCTTTTCTCTTCTACTCTACGCGTAAGTATGTCTTCTCCTCTTTACTTCTACTAACTTCTTTGTTTTTTTTTTGTTAATTAACACACTATTCAAATTTGTTTTTTTTTCGCTTCTTAGTTTCAATCATAACGAAATCAAGGTAAGATTTTTCTTTTTTCTTCTTTATTTTGTGTTTTGTTTTTGCATTATTTTTTTAATTTTTTTTATTCTTAATAATTGTATGAATGTTGTTATTGGAATTTTTTTCAATATGAGAACAATTCTTTTTAATTTTAGTTGGATTTATTTTTTCAATTTTGTTGTTCAAATTCAATTAAATCTATAGTATTGATTTTAATTATTATTAGTTAATAATATTCTATTAAAATTAATGAATTTAAAATATTCTTGGTTAATAATCATTGATTATTATATATTCATAATTATAAGTTCAATTTCAATAACAAGTTAAAGATATAAATTTAGATTGATTTTTATATGATATACAATATAATATTATTATGATAATAATTTTATATATAACCTAATTATAGAAAAAGAAGCTTTTCTATTTATAAAGTAAAATCCTAGTTAAAAAGTAGAGATTCAATAATTAGGTTTTCTTGATAATAAATTTATGTATTAATAAAAAAAACTCAAAAATAATCTAAAAGCTAGGTTGAGTACAAGTTGAGTGAACTATTTACTCAGTGACAAGGAAACAAATTGAATAAAATCAATTGATTTGTGGCAACCGAATTTAAATTGTTATGTATTTGCAAGTTTAAGAATTTTGGGTAGTTTTTCATATAGAGGAGGTACTGCTGAATTTTTTTAAAATAAAAATAGTATACGGTATCTTAATCCTTTAATTTATGTAGATACCTAGTTCTTCTAGAAATGTTTCTGACGACCAAGAGTCATTAAGTGCCAACCAAAAACAAGCACCTTAGACACGGGCAACCACACTCGTCATGGGCTCAACAAGTGCGATGTTGTCACATTGAGGGGGGTCCCTTCATAGCGAGATCCATTTACCTGAAAGTATCAGGCTTAGTGGAAGAACGACACTTCAATGTAAGTTTGTTTTCCCCTCACAATGACATGTTAATAACTTTTGAATATTAATTTCAATTAACAAATACAATTTCAAGTTTACAAACATTGAGGCTACCAGAACTATAACATTATCGATGAAAATTCCATTGTTTCAATGAGTTAAGTTTCCAAACATCCTAAATGAAAACTTATGATTAATGCATGGTTTGAAAGGTTTAAGGTTAATATTAATTTAAATATTTTTTATGTTAATTTGATTAGTTTATTACTAATTAATGAAATTTTTCTTTTACAAATTTTAACTGCAAGGAAAATTTTGAATGGGATAAAGCTGACTACACTATTACAAGGAGGGGCTAAGAGAATCACGTTGCAATTAGAAAAAATTGGTATCAAAATAGTAAAAACTTTAATCCTTCTATTCAGTTTTATTTTTCATTTACTAATAGATAATTCATTTGTACCATATAGTTTGCGTGATTTTTGGTATAAGACAAAAAAAAATGTGAAAAAATAGAGATTCCAGGCTAAAAGGAGCTGGCGCTTTGGAAGTATTTCAAACCGTTGTACATCTTGAAGGCCGCATGGGCAAAATATATTTAGCACATGATGTCCAAACATTTCATGCGAATATCACACTCAAGTGTGGAGAATTAGAACCGGCGTGTTCACGGTTTTTTTACCACACACCTCAGCGGGTCCGTTCCATTTGTTTCGTATGCAAAGCAGATGGTAAAATTCTTTTTGAATTACATCCATCTTTTTATTAGTTGTTTTTTTATAAATATATTTAACTAACAACAATTTTCTCTTGCAGGCTACGGTTCTTGGACGTAAGCGAAACTAGATGGAGCTTTTTGTAGAAACGCACGTGCAAATTGATGACCATCAAAAAAGGATATAGCAGCTCATGGATAGTCAAGCTTAGCATTTTGTGTTATGTTGGTTTTCAACCTTTTTTTTCTTAAGTTATTATTTTTTTTTAATTTTCTTACTTTTTTCAGGATAAACATAACACCCGGTTGAAGGAGAGATACAATAATGATCCTTCGACCCATCCAAATCTCAATCTAAATTTGTTGTTGGATGTACGGTTATCCGGTAGACCCAATACAAATCGAGTGTACGGTCTCTCCACCACTATGGCCGAAAACTTATTGACCGTCTGGAGTGTTTCAACCATTGGATGCTCGCAATCGGTTCCGAGCACTCAAACTCTAAAGTTCGAGGTGATTTTAGACCAGTGAGTTCAAGCTCGAACGGCCTATCTTGCTACTGATTATGAACGACTCAGTGCTAAGAAGGCCAAACTCCACTAATTGGTAATGAAGATGAGATTACATATTGGTGGTATATGTGCTTTCTTTTATTTGCCCCACGGTCCCAGCATAGACCTGCCTCTTCCTTCTCCTCAAACGCTTCTATTCTAGATTAATTGTATTTGAACTTATAAATGTTTAAATATGTAATTAATATTTGATTTTTATATTAATTTAATATATTTTAATTATTTTCTATTTCTATTTAATATATTTTTTAAAACATATATTTTTAAATTATTACTGACGGGGTTATTGACGAACTTAGTTCGTTGGTATATTTCAAAGAGTTGAAAAAGAATTATTGAAAATTTCACTGATTTTCTATTTATGTTTAATAGATTTTTTTAAAAAAATCCAAATTATTATTGACGGGGTTATTGACGACCTAAGTCTGTCAGTATATTTTAGAGAGTTGGTAAAGAATTATTGCAAATGTTACTGATGGAATAACAGACAATTTGTTTAGTCATCGATGGAATAACAAACGGTTTGTTTGACAGTTATATGTCAAATTCACCAAAAAAATACCGACGGACAAAAACAATCATTGATGGAATGACATACGATTTTTCTGTCGATGATATATTATATTCATTTATAGAAATACTAACGGAATGAAGCGGGTAAATTTTTTTTTTGGCACGCGTTTTCTATTAGTAGGTCCATCGGTAAAATTATTACCGACAAACTCACCGATAGACTACAAATAACCGATGATAGTTTTTTCAATGAATTATTTCCGTCCATGAGGCCGTCAGGAAAATTCATGCTGACAAACTGTGAGAATAAATATCGACAAAAAATTCTGTCAGTAAATCTAAAAGTTCTGATTATATCCATCAGTATTATGCAATATTCTTGTTGTGTGATTTTAAGAGATTAATAATTTTATTTAAAGTAATTTTACCAATATTGATTTTTTTCTTAATTAGAGGTGAGGTAGAATTTGTTTTAGTATTGGTATTATATTGTGATTTTAGTATTGTATTAAGAATATGAAAATCAATAATTTTTTTTAACAAATTCGTGTTTTTATATATTATTATGGATATGGATTTATAATCCACTTTTTTCCTATTTTATTTAAACTTTGTTAGTGAAATCAACCAAATTTTAGAATCAAACAACATTGAACATCGACTAATGCTATAGATTTTACTTTCTATATTTGGATCTGTTTAAATATCATCCTTTTCTCAAATAAAAGTTTAAAATATAAAATTTATAGATAATAAAATTAAAATTTAAAAAATTACGCTTAGCATCTTATAATTTAGTTTGTTTTTCACTTATCTGCTATACTTTAAAAAATTATAATTTACATATTAAATTTTATAACGCGGGTAACATTTTACATATTTTCAAAAACAAAATCAACAAAAAGTAATTTATTATTTCCAAAATTAACATTATTTTTTATTCAATAACTAAAGATATTAAATATTATAATTTTACCATTAAATCATAATAATAAATAAATAAATAAAAACAGCCACCACCTTCAACCTTTTCTCCTCTCTTTTCTCTTGAATTGCTTTGAATATTTTCAGGAACAGAAGGATTGGAACCCTGGCTCCGATGCTGCTCCCTGGTGTTTTTCACAAAGGCTTGATCCGCCAAAACAAAAGTATTGGCTCCTCAACTTCTTACTAGTGGAACTTTCTTTTCTTTCACATTCGGTGGAACTTTCTTTCTCATCAAATAATATATATTGGAAGTAGAAGCGACATCACTTTCCATTAAAACACCTTTTTGTTTATCCAATGAACTCCAGCGTGATCGACCTGGAATGGTTTATTTGTGGCAAGCCTTGCATAACGCCATGCATGCATTATCCCTGAGGCTAGCATTCTCTTGGCCGCAGGACTGGACTGATCACTCCTGGCATAAAATATCCTCTTATTGTTAGGAAGCGATGAAGCATTTGAAAATCGCCGACGAAGTGGGGTTGGAGTTTCCTCTGAGCTACTGCATATCTTGCTCGAAGCCGCCAAACCCTGATCGATTGATTTCCTTAATTTTTCTTGCCTTTTATCTTTCTGCTGTGGCCATTGGAGTCCCCTTTTCAATCGTGGAGCTGCATGGTTGAGAGAATCTCGTTTCTTATTAACTGTTGAACCTTGGTTGTAGTTGGTTTGGTCACTAAGATTATATTAACAGCAAATCATGAAAATTAATTTTAGGTTTTTTTAAGGGTTTTTTAAAAAAAGAAGAATAATTAATTTACAACTTGAACCTAAACAAAATCGCATCTCATGTGAAAAGAGAATAAATTAACTAAACACAAAAAAAAAATGAGGTTTTGATTTTGGTAAGATTTTGTGTTTGTAGGGAGGAGAAAGAGAAATTGAGTCGAAGATAAGAAAAAATAGTTTCTGAATGTGAGAGAATTGTCAGTCAGGAGAAAAGTGGTTTTTTTAATTTAATATACGCAAGGATAATTCAGTAATTTCATTAGATTTGTAATTTCATTAGATTTAAAATTTTTTATTGTTTAGAATAAATAAAAAAAAACAACCTAAATAACTACTTAATAAACAACGATATTGTTTATTACGAATGGTCAAGAAACAACGATATTGTTGGACAATTCCTCAAAATCTTTGCAGCATGCTAACCTGTCAATTACGAATTGCTACATTTTCCAATTGTTTGCAACCTTTTAAATATAATAGAAGAAAATTTACAAGTATAAATGGAAATATTAATGATTTTTTTTTTGTTGGTATATTACGGTAATATTTATTGATTAAATTTTCATTGTTAAATCTATCAATAAATACCGACATGAATATTCTTATGGTATATATCAAGAGAATTACATTGAGAAAAAAATAAAAAAAATTCAAATAATTCGATGACATGTAAATTTTATAGACGATGTTACCGACAGAATTAACCCAATGATATTTAATGTATAATTCAATGATGACAGTTTTATTTGATCAATTTGGTATTTAAAGTATCAGCAATTTGTTTTCTATGTTGATTTTAATTCTTATTCTTTTAATTTTTTTTATTTTTTTACTAAGTTGATTTTTATTTTTAATTTCACCCTTCAAACCCAGACTAGTAATATATCCCATGTGAATCCAAAATAGATAATTAAATCCCGACATATTTCAGTTTTATGACGGCCTACATCCCCTCGTTCAAAATCAATTTGAATTGATGTTAAATTGATATGTGGATATTGTTCATCGATCAAGCATACGAATGTGGTTGTTGACCATTATAAAATGCTACATGTCTTTAAGCTTTGAACTCATTAACAGTTGAAAGCTGGTGGTTTTGAATGAAAGAATAGAGCACCGAGTGGGTCACGAAATAGGAATTTTAAGGACCTAATTCTGCATTTTAGAGCCCCAAACCTGTGATTTTCATGGATAGAAACCACAAGGACCCTTAGTGTCCTTTTAGGTTTCCTTAATAGTCTTGCAGCCCAACTGGAAGAAGCAAGCAATACTGGCAAAATCATGGCAGCAATGAACAAAGAAGTGAAACAAATATAGATTGAAGAAAATCATATGTAAAGTCAATCCAACCAGCTTCGTCTCCAGCAACAGTGCCAGGTAAGCTCTTCTTCCCCCGTTTGCATTTTAATTAACTGCTCACTGTGCATGCGTGAATTATAATTCCCGCAGGCTTGTACAGTGACATTGTTGCCGGCTCTGCTGAGGAATCAAGTTGGCTTGGCTGCATCAAGCCCAACATGTATAGTTTTTTACTGAGTTAGATCCAACCCACATAAAAAATAAAGAATTGTTAAGTTGAGGCGGGCTTGAAACTCAGGCCCATCAAGTTTATTTTGTTTTTTTGAGGTTAATGGTGTATTTGACAAGCATAACCTCATGCATTTTTTTATTTTTTTATATTTAAGTCAAATATGCCTTTATTTATGGGTTTCTTGCATGTTGTTTTTCAACTTTACCTAATGTTAGAATATGTAAACACTGCGAAATACAAATTTGGTATAAAATATATCTTTTCTGTTTTTTTTCTTTTCTCTAAATAAATTTTTTTAAAAAAAAGGAAGATTTCCTAATTGCAAAAACACACAAAATATGTTTTGTTTTCAATTCAAAAATTTACTTATTTATTCACTGGCATCAAAGTTAATAATATTTGTATTCACTAATGTCAAAATTAAGAATATCTTTAATATTCACTAATGCCAGAATTATGAATTGGAATACTAGAATTGAAAAATATTCTGGACTTCAACATTCACTAACGCTAAAGTTATGAACATTATACCTTTTTAAGTAATATTTACCAATGTCAGGGTTGAAAATATTTGTAATTGAATATTCAAATGACACCAGAGTCATGAATATTATAGGCAAACTATCAAAAGTAAAATACAGCAAATCTTTAGCAATTTAAGACAAAACTAACAATGCAGTTTACCTCAGGTAGGACGCTAAAATGGTGATAACATCTTTTTTTTTGTGTGTAATCAGTCGTATACCATATAATTTTTATTGATCAGTTAGGATTCATAGTGACCATAATACTAGATAGTGATTCCTTAAACTAAACTTTTTACACTCTAAGAATAAGATGTCAGATATCTATTATTTTACTTAAAATTTTAAGACCATCGCAATGTCAAGTCCGACACAAGAAATGCAATTGGTAACAATTTTTATTTTCTAAAACCTCTTTTATTTATTAATAAGATTAGTTTTGCAATTTCATTTCTCATCTCCTTTTCAAACCTTAAACCCCGTACAAAAAAGTTCTCTCTTTTTCCAGGATTTTCTTTTTAAATTAGAAAGAAATAAAATAAGATAAAAAAAATATTGGAAGGTAGCAAAGAATTTGAAGAGTGGAATGGAATGTTAAAAGAAGTAAAACATCTATTTCAACATTTCTATTTTTTTTAAAAAAATAACAAGCTTTGCTAATTTTGTACTATCTAAACTTTTTCTTAACCCATGTATCTTTTTTTTTTAAGATCATTAATTAATATTGGCTTTGAAGATCATCCAAGAAGATAACTTATATCAGATAATTTTTTATATCAGAATTTTTAGTTCAAACAACAAAATATATACATGCATAATTTTTTAATGCATCACATAGAAATTCTATTCTAGATTTTTTATAAATATTAATAGATTGAATATAATTATTTATAATTTGAATGATTTCTACAACTATAATAATACAAGATTTGGAAATAACTGAATCAATAAGGCGCCAAAGACCATGTGGATCTGCAAAATAGTACGAGCCTCTTGTCCAGTAACTAGTGAGTCCTCTTGGGCTAATGTCCATTGTTCTAACCCCCACGAAGTTTCGTGGCTTGTGAGTAGGCTTGGCGGCATCAATGAAAGTCCAAGCTATTATTGTCGTAAGAAAATCAGGAACAGAATCTTACTCCCGTACTTGCACGTGCGTGAGTGAAGCGTTTGCTGACTTCCCCGTTTGGTTGAGGTTGAATCCGACCGACCCAAACGAAAAACCAAACCAAAAATTCTTATCAATTATCTCTCAACTTCATTATACCACTATTTAATCCTCCCCCTCCTCCCAATCTTCTGTTTTTGCTCACACTATATCCAATTCATTGGTAAGTCCTCAAGATTTTTCTTCAATTTCATTACCTGGCAAAGTTCTTAACTTTTCTTAAGAACTAGGGTTTCCTTTCCGTAAACACGAGGAAGAAACTTTAGGCCTTGATTGCCCCTCTGGGTTTTATTCTTTTCTCTATTTCTTTTCTTTTTTTTTTTGCTTTGAGATTAAAATGAAATTCTTTGATAGCTTGTATAGTTCAAAGAACCCCAAATTGAAAGGGGTTTTCAATGGATTCTGTACTTTGATCCTTTTGTTTTTATTTTACAACCGGGTAGATATACTTAGAAATCCTTTTGTTGGTAAAATTTCAAGTCAAAGAGGTGTTTTTGGAGATGGGGCAAGGGGTTATTCGATTATTCATAGGGAAATGATTGAAGTCGATGCTAATTCATCGAGCTTGGCTAATGTGACTGGTGATCAAAATGACTCAAGCTTAAAGAATCAGGCTTTATGTAGTGGGCTGATTAATCATGATGGGTACGCTAATGAATGTGAGTACTTGAAAGCTAACCCGGATTGTTCGTCGGGTGGGTTCTTTGATTATATCAAGTTTTTGTATTGTGATTGTGGTGATTTTAGAATGTTGGGTTATGTGGTGTTGGGCATCTGGCTTGCTGCTTTGTTTTATTTGTTGGGGAATACAGCTGCTGATTACTTCTGTTGTTCCTTGGAGAGGTTATCGAATCTTTTGACATTGTCACCTACAGTTGCTGGTGTTGCACTCCTTCCGCTTGGGAATGGAGCACCAGATGTGTTTGCAAGTATCGCTGCCTTTGTCGGAAAGGATGCAGGTGGTGTCGGACTTAATAGTGTTCTGGGTGGTGCGGTGTTTGTTACTTGCATTGTTGTTGGGGCTGTATCATTATGTGTTGCGGATAAGGAAGTTCAGATTGACAGGAGATGCTTCATTAGAGATATTTGTTTCTTCCTTTTTACACTAATGTCGTTGTTGATAATTTTGATGGTTGGTGAGGTGAGTGTTGGAGCGGCTATTGCATTTGTCTTGATTTATGTGGTGTATGCAGTTTCTGTGGCTGCTAATGAGATGTTGAGGAAACATGCACAGAGGTTGAAATTGGATGCCGTTACACCATTGATTCCTGTGCGAGGAAGTATATTTTCACAAACGAGTGGTGAAGAGGATACAAACATTTATAGTTCTCTGCTTGACCTTGAGAATGAAAGTGACGTGCCCCATCTACCTTCTTCCCTGCCATCATGGATGTGGGCTTCGAATGTGGCCATTTATTCCAATCACGCATCAAAGATCAATTTGCTGGATGAAGAAGGGCCTCCGTGGGGCTGGACTGATGAGGGCATGGAAATCCGCAGTTCTTCATTTTCATGTTCCAGGCTGTTGTCAATGATGGAGTTGCCATTGGTAGTGCCCAGACGGTTAACAATCCCATTAGTTGACGAGGAAACATGGTCAAAGCCATATGCTGTGGCCAGTGCTTCCTTGGCTCCTCTATTGCTGGCATTCTTGTTGAGTACCCAAGATGATGTGGGTTCTGAAAGCAGAATCATAATGTATTTTATTGGCACTGCAGTTGGTTGTGTGCTTGGTGTTCTTGCATATCAACATACAAACTCTGATCATCCACCTCAGAGGTTCTTGCTTGCCTGGGTATTAGGGGGATTTTTTATGAGTATTGTGTGGTTCTACATGATAGCTAATGAGCTTGTTGTTCTGTTAGTTGCATTTGGCCTAGTCCTAGGAATTAATCCATCAATCCTTGGATTAACTGTATTAGCATGGGGCAACTCGATGGGGGATTTAGTGTCAAATGTTGCATTGGCAGCGAATGGTGGTGACAGCGCACAGATTGCAATGTCCGGATGCTATGCAGGTCCCATGTTCAACACTCTTATTGGCTTAGGTGTCTCAATGCTGCTAGGAGCCTGGTCACAGAGCACTGGTATATACGTTGTTCCTCAAGACAGTAGCTTGTTTTACACAATGGGGTTTCTCATGTTAGGATTAATCTGGGCGCTTGTTGTCTTACCTAAGAACGACATGCGCCCTAGCAAGATTTTAGGGATGGGCCTCATAGCTCTGTATGTGATTTTTCTTTCAGTAAGGGTGACCATTCCCATGGGATATTCAGGTAGTTGACCAGATGCTATCTTTTGGGAAGGGCAGGGTTCTCCAACTATTATTGTCCCGACATTTCACTTGTAAAATTGCAATTATATCATAGCGCCTGTATAATCTTGTCATCACTTGCTGTCAAATTTTGAATGACCTCCCTTTTCAGGGGCTTACATTTCACATGGTAACAGGATTTTTTTTTTTTAATTAATAGGGATGTCGGGTCAATTTGCATGGATATCTACTAAGCTTGTCTCATTATCATTAATAGTATATGCATCAAACTAAGAAAAAAAAAAAGAGTGATCATATTACAAAAAAAAAAATGTTTACTAAAAAGAAAAAAATTGATGTTGAAACATTTCAATCTAACTAGGAGCGATACACAAAGAAATTTGAAAATAAAAAGGGAAGAAATGATCCAAGTGAATTCTAATGCGCTTGTTAACATGCAACTCATGCATTAGCCCATGATATTTTTTAAAGAAATTGAATTAAAAGATAGAATTTAAAATGTTAAAGAATAAAATTAAAAAAGAAAATCAATTTTTAAAGAAGGGCAATATTACCCGGGTTAACTTTTCAATCATGTTATCTCGGTCATCAGCCTAGTGTAACCCAACCAGAGAAAATTATGACCCTCAATTTTTAATTAAGTCAATGTTGGAGGATGAAATTGAAAAATAAATATCCCAGAACAAAAAAAAAGTAATATAAAAGAATGAGGACAAAATATCAAACAAAAAAAATAAGGGGGGAAATAACATTGATTGATTTAAGGGTGAAATTAAAAAAAACCAAACATTTTACAAAATAAATCAAAATAAAAACCCAAAATTAAAAGAGAGATGGTCAAATCTGAAATTAAAATAAAATAAGAGGAAAAAATAACATTTCAATATTAGAAAACAAAATTGGAAAAAAAATCCAACTAACAAAAGGCCCCAAAACAAAAAAAAAATAAAAGAATGAGAACAAAAACTCTAAACAAAAAAATAAAACGACAAATAACATTCATTGATTCAAGGGTGAAATTAAAAATATCCAAACATTTTACAAAAAAAATCAAAACAAAAACTCAAAATCAAAAGAAAGATGAACAAATATGAAACCAAAACAAAATAAAAGAAAAATTAAAATTTATATCAAGGGTGAAGTTAAAAACAAATTTAAAGTTTTCAAAAGGAATCAAGATGAAAATCATACAAAAAAGGACTCAGTCACATATAAAAAAAAGGACAATATGGATTTCTGATTAAGCAGTGCATTTTTTGAGACGAGGAAAGAGAAAAAGAAAGAAAAAAAAGAAAAAGTCACTGGAGCCAAACTGCCATATACACCACCTCATCTGAATAATGACTCCATGAGCTTTTGAACGTTGTAATGATTGTTGAATTTTCACCTCACAACACCATTGCACGCACCACTTGAAGTGCATAAAGTGATCTTAAACACTGACAGGTAGCGCCATCAACTTTTCTTTTAAAAATATTAAATATTATTTTTAAAATATGAAATTCCCCCTATCTTGACCCTATAATTACAAAAATACCACAATGAAAAGATAAATAAGACATTAAACCCAAGCATAAACATTTATGACTATAGGGTAACCAAGTAAATGCATTGTACATTTATATATAAAATATTAATTACTAATTTTAAAATATAAAATATAAAATTGCCCATTCCTATAAACTCAAAATAACCACAATGAAAAGATGAATAAGCTCATATATCTAAGTTTAAAAATTTCTGATTCAAAAGGTAACTAAATAAATTGATTATGCATTTCTAAAAGATGAACTAGCCTCTCTAACAAAGGTTGTTTTATTTTGATTTCAAGGGTATTCAAGTTATTACACTATGTAAAAGACTTTTTTGTTCTCAATAAATATTACAATGACCAATTGGTCGTTATACAATTATAATATTACCCCTGAAACCAAGCAAATGAATTTTTTAAAGGTCAAAATAGTCATTATACTATTCTCGTTCACAGTACACTGAGTATAGGTGCACAATGAATTCACCACCCCAATTAGTTTTATTAAAAAAATTTCTATGTTTTGTTTCTTATGTCATTTTTATAAGCAAATGTAAAAAAGAGAACCACAATGCTATGATTTTTTGTCATTATTTTTTGAGTTAGGATTGTTAACATAAATAGTTCAATAATACCTTCTCCCATGTACAGTTCCAAGAGCTTCTTGGCATTGAATCGGCTATGATGTTTAACATGTTCTTAACTATATTCAATACATCATGAATTTATTCTTCTTCTTCTTTTCAATGTTTGTGTGAGATTCAGAGCCTAGAAGTGTTTCAAGTAGTGAGAGACGAGTAATTAAAATAAATTAGGTTTATTGAAAAAGTTCTATATCTAATTGGTAAATTACATTTCATTTCTCCTTCTTTTAATAATCATTCTTTTACAAATCCCACCAAAATTCAAAATGAATGAAAAGTCTTTAGAGATTGAGTTTGGTCGACTTGTCGAGAGGGATTGTTGGGTTTCATAGGTATAGAACCTGAACTAGAAGGTAAGTATAATAACAATAAGAGAACTTTGTCAAGCAGTAACTTGCATTTTAAATGTATTATAATAAAAGATATGAATGGTGTTTAATGTCGCGGGTGCGCGACGTCGCGGCGATCGTCCACCCTCAAGTGTGGGTATATATTTGGTAAATATAGGGAGACAAGGAATTCTTTGCCTCTTAGCAGTGAAAAATGGAATGGGAGTCGCCACCTAGTATTTTGGTCACTAGGAACCCTAACTGGTCTCAATAAGGAGGTCCTTATCTTATCGGGTAAAACCTAACTGTTCTAACGTCTATGTATGTTGGTCCGTCTATGGTTCAAGAAAAGTCCTCCTCACTAAGGAGGTCCTTATCTTATCGGGTAAAACCTAACCGTTCTAATGTCTATGTAAAAAAAACCATATTTTTAAATCAAGAATATATTTTACGTATAAATTCGTAATCCTAGATATTAAAAGAAGACAAAAAGATTCTTTTAGAATTTTTGAAATATTGGCCTAGTTCTCATGGCTTGAATAAACTGGTTATTAAAGCCAAAATGCATGCTAATACATATATTGTTTTTGAAATTTCCTTTGTTGTGTGAAAATATGATGTTATAATATTTATATATATATATATTGGAGAGACTAGGCCGTATGCATGAAAACAAAACATTTTTAATTTATTTTTTATTTTTTTATGTCTTGACGAAAACCGGGTATTTTAATACCGGATTTGTATCTTTACAGTATAAAAATACAAACCGATATTGATCAAAATACATTAATAAAATTACAGAAAATCACATATTTTTTGAAATAATTTTTGAAGAATTTTTGTTCGAACGGGCCAGACCCGGCCCAAAAGGAAACTGGGCCGAAATCAGCCCAAAATAAATTGGGGCCTGGTTTCTACAAGGCTGGACTCAGCCCAGCCCAAAACCACATGACCGGTTACTGTTCACTGTACAGTAACCGGGGTTACTATGCAGGTGAACAGTAACCCGTTAATTAATTAGCCGGTTACTGTGCACACAGTAACCGGGTAATTATTTTCTTGCTTGCAGAACGTGCACACAGTGCACGTTCTGCATGCAAGATGATGAACAGTAAAAAAGATAAGGGTCAGAGGGCTGACTTGTGGTGGCTCTGAAGGCGGTGCTGCAAGCGGTTGCTGACCGGAGGGTGGCTGGGCTGGTGGTCGACCTTTCTTCCTCCTCTCTGCTTTTTTTTCTTCAGCTTTGTTCCCCCCTGTTTCCTTTGTTCCCTCTGTCAACCTTGTTCTTCTCTCTCTACAGTGGCGTCATGGAGGTGCTGGTGGTGGTTGCTGACCGGAGGATGGCTGAGATGGTGGCCGGCCTTTGGAGTGCGGTGTTCAGCCTTTTTTCCTTTTTCTCCTCTATGTTCCTCTTCAACTCTGTTCTCCTCTTTTTCCCTTTCTCCTTCTGCTCCCAACTGTGTTGTTGTCGACTAGGAAGACAGTGGCAGCTGGTGGTGGTGGAGAGGACGTGCTCTGTTCCTGGTGGGGTTGCCGCGGCTAGGAAGAAAATGGTCGGCCTCAGGGGAGAAAAGCAGAGAAGAGGGGGACTTTTGTTCTCTGGTTTTTTCTTGTTGCCAAATGAGAGGGAGACGGTTCAGGAGAGGAAAATGAGGACGTGTGTAGGGGGGAAATTGGAAGAGAATCAGGGCTCTCGGGGGCTGTCTTGTGCTCTGGTTCGGTGCTGGGAGAAAGAAGATGGATCAATGTGCAAGCAAGGGGGTGGCTGCTTTGATTCTGGCAGAAAAACAAGCGGGGGCAGCGCCCAGAAGAAGAAAATCACAATGGAGGGGGGCTGGTTTGGTTCTCTCTTTCTCGTTCAAAACTGAACTCTCTCAAAAACCCCTCTTTTTGCAGCTGCTAAGAGCAGCATTTATAGGCGACGGGGGAGCGGGGACGTTGCTGCGCATGGGGAGCAGGGCACGCGGCGGTTGGTCGGCTAGTGGGCGCGGGGCTTTAAGTTTTAGGAGCAGCATGCAATCATTGTTTCTTGTTTAAAGGGGTGTGGAGCTCTAAGTTTTGGGATCAGCAGGCGGGAAGAGGAACAATGTCAAAACGACACTGTTCAGTTTTTTTTATATATATATTTATTTGTAGGGACCCAAAAATGGGTTACAACATTTAATGTGAACTATAAATTTACAATTGTAAAGTAGCTTTGGATTTATAATCTTTTTAAATGTTGTATATTTGTTAAGCACAAATGCATGAGAGGTTAATGATGCATTCAGGGTTATTTATTGTGGCATTGCGATCACCAAGTTATTTTGTTCTTTTTTATTATATTTAAATTTATAATGAATGGGGTTTGGTTTGAAACAGGGAATATATAACATAGTGAGTGTTTTTGGAATTTGAGTACATATTATGAAGGGAGTGTGGACATCTTCTGTTTTTTTGGATAGGGTTGTTTCTTCACTAACATCCGATGAAGGTGTTATGGTACCTGTTGTTGCTCAAGTGGGAGAGGGTTGTTGCTCAAGTGGGAGAAGGTTGGTTTTAGAAGTGCTAGATTTGCATAATACTTCATTTATAAGATAACTTAGTGATCTCGAGTCTAAGAATCACTTACACAACTATCATAAGAGTCTTTCTATAGATATATGTGATCTCTTTATATGAAATTCTCTTATAGGTTAGTTCATTATACATTTCATTTGACAAGCACCTACATATTCATTAAAAGTATTCATCATACCTTCAATTTATGAGAACAATTGTTTCCTTTCATAATGGAAGGAACATAATATGTATCGATATCAACAACTCTAATTAATATCCAGTCTTAATAAAACATTGACCATGATCATTTAGAAATAATTTTCTGATGCAATAGAAATATTATAATTATAATTACTTTATAATTTCATTTGCAAAACATTTTTATCCCATGAACTTCATCTTTACTCTAGACTCGTTAATTAAACATTAAATTCATTAATCAAATATAAATGAATATTAAAGACAAAAAAAGTTTTTATTAATAATAAATATGTTATATGCAAATAAAATCAATAGCTTGACCTCAAATCACTAGGTTTTTTTTAATTAATTCATTAGAATAAATCAAGTTTGACAACTATAGTTTTGCCTTGTACTAGAGTAATTAAATAATAATTTTTATTTTATTTTTTCATGTGTGTTTTTAAAATAAAAAAGCTTATATCTTGTCAAACACAATAATTCTTATTATATATAAATATAATAAAACATTATAAAAAATCAATTCAATTCCAAGTACGATGTAGATCCAATTGTCACCTAGATTTTAAAATATAGAATATACCCAATTGTCACCTAGATTATAAATAATCATTCTAAATACAATACAATTCAAACAAAATGCTCAATCCTCAATTGAATAATACAATATTCAATCTAATTCGAATCCAACTGATCCAAAAACAATTATGAGGTAGGAAAATTAAAAAGCTAACTTGATCCATACAAAACTTATTGAAACAATTGTTTTGTAGTTCCACATATACTAGGATTTACAAAATAAAATGATTTAAACCAATGGTGTGCATTCAATAATCCAAGTCTATGTTGATTCAGCATCTTACATCATACTACTTAACTATCAAAGGTTTTATTATCCTATATAAGATACTTGTTTTGTAGGGCATCATGAACCACCAACCAAGTTTTTATTCAAAAAAAAATATATTAAAGTCCATTAAACAGCCAAGGAAAGGCTAAGATTATTGGAAGTTTTATTTTACTTTATTAGTGGGGTTGTCTGTAGGAACTTAAATAAAAGACAGTTCAATTACTTTTCTTTCCTAGTTTTTTCTATAGTTGACAAATAGAAACTTCAAATATAGAAAGGTGACATACCTCCTTATTGTAGGTACATCAAATTCCTTAAATCTATAATAACTAACACAGAATGTGAGGATACTCACAAAGGCTCTACTAGTCACTCAAGAGTAGCTCAAGGCCTTGCCTCTTTTTTCCACATGTGGCTCCAGCACTTGCACACTTAATACATATAGAAAAATCTAGTTCGAGAAATAAATAGGTCAAAATGATATGCAAGAGAGAAAAAAGGAGTATTATCATCCCCCATATCCTAGATAAAAGTTATTCCCACTATCATGAAAAGCATTCTCCAACTAGATACTACAAATAATATAACGCCCAGCCCAAAGACAAGCCAACATGCATTCATCATTGTTGTCACCTCTTTTTATCAGGGATTTCTCGTAAAAGCCTATACAAAAAAAAAGTTTAGAAGGAAGCTCATTCCACAATTATAATGATTTATAATATAAAAGTGTGCATCGCTTACCGCTAGAGTGGTTCTCCAATAAATATATTAGTGTTGGATACTCATATTTCTAATGATTTTATTACCATAAAAATAAACCAAGACAGTTATGTAGGGATTCAAAGACAAAAAAAATATATGCAAAACATGCATAACAACTTAGAGCTCATCATAAAAGATAAAGATGCCATGTAAAAAATCCTATCGACCATATTTTGTTGGTCAGCCTAGATATGGTACCATAACTTGGATCCTAAATTCATTATTGGTTTTAGAAATCTCAATGAGAAACTCATAACTCACTTTAGTATGAGTATCCTACCTAAGAAAGCATTCACTGAACTATTTATTATCACACAAAGAGATAAGAAATTCATAAAGGAATGTCTAAGAAGATTTAACAAAAAAAATGCTCAAGCTATAAGGCTCACTTAAAATAATGGCTATAAAAGCCTTGATTAATAGGGTTTATAAGTATTCTATATGAGAAAAGTTATATACTCTCTTAGACAAAACCTTTATAAAAGTCAGACAAGTAATGGAAAACCTTGTTAGTATAGATAAAATGAGTGTTGTAAGATAAACATATCCACACTTTTAGAAATATAAGGATGAGTGTGACCAATCTTCAATAAATCCTTGTCCACCCAAGAGATCTCATTCAATTTGCCTTCCCTAAATTACTAAACACAACCACATTCGAGGTTAAAAGGCATATGCTAAATGCACACATCTCGACCAACACCTACATTTCTAAGACATGAAAATGAAGAATTTTCTCTCGTGCATGATATTAAAAAAAATTGAAAATATATTATCAATAAAATATTTTTAACTTTTTTATATAAATAAAAGCAGTGATATCTTTATGATTAAAATTGCCTATGTCTATTGTTGTCTAGGAAAGTTTTCTTATAAAATCTGTGCTTCTAAGAAAAACCTTCATGCCTCCACACGAAATCATCAATATCTCCTAGAAGAATCTTCATGCCTTTATATGAAATCTTCTTGTCCTGTAAGAATCTCTATATGATTCCCCATCCCCCAAAAACAAAATTCTTATGTACAAAATTGTTGTTCTAAAATTGAGGCAACTAACTAATTTTAAAAAATAATGAAACTTAATTCAAATAAACACAATAACCAACAATATAATTAAAGTGTTTAAAGTAAAGAGATAAAGAAGAGAATTTGCAAAGTTGTTTTTAACATGGTTCGACAAGCTTACATCCACACCTTAAGCACCAAATTATATTTTAATATTGTATTCTTTCACTAGTCTAAGTTTAAAAGCACAATAACTATTTGATAATCCACACCAAGATTATTATTTTTTTTCACTTGAAGATATGCTCTCTTCAATTTTTTCCCACTTTAAAACATACCCTCCTCAAGATTTATTTTTTTATGAAATTAATTTATCAATACCACGAGTTTTTACCTAACTCTTAAATATTTATAAGAATGATTTTTCTATCGTAATTAACTCTCTTAATAAAATAGATAATACAATTAAAAATTTTAATATTTTTATATCTTATAAGATAACATTTATATGATTTAAAGGTATTTAAATACAGTGAAAATAAAAATAAATATTTTTATACCAAATTATATTACGAAGGTTAATAGCACAAATTATTTTCTGTTCTTTTTATATTATTTTTTAAAAAATAATTTTTTGGAGCACATGGTAAGGTTATCCCAATGGATTGGATCAGTACTTAATAAATTCGAAAAGCCTTGTTGTCATCTTGCTAATAAAAAATGCACTACCAATCATGTGCTGCCATTGCGTCCTCTTGTAAGAGGTAAGATGCAATGTTTACATCAGTTACTGAAAAGGCAGAAAGATCACTGTATGGGCAGTTGGGGATCCAAAGAATCCAAAAAGAAAAAAAAAATCACAAGAAAATTCCCAGCCCATCCTATATCTCAGTAAGCCAACATCCACGCCCACATACAGAAAAAACCTCATGGCTATGTCCCCTCTCTCCTTCCTTCACTGTCTCCTCTTCTTCCTCTTAACCCTCCCAACACAATCATCATCATCATCATCATCGGACCATCCACAAACCTTCATCATCCACGTGTCAAGATCCCACAAGCCCTCCCTTTTCTCTTCTCACCATGATTGGTACACCTCAATCATTCATTCCCTCCCTCCTTCACCTCACCCTGCCAAGCTCCTCTACAACTATAACCATGCTATCCGCGGTTTTTCAGCCCAACTCACAACCTCCCAGGTGGAAAAGCTCCGCCGTGTTCCGGGTATTCTTTCAGTCATTCCCGATCAAATTCGCCAGCTTCACACCACGCACACCCCTGCTTTCTTGGGCTTGTCAGAAAGTTCTGGTCTTTGGGAAAATTCTGGTTATGGTGATGGTGTGATCATTGGAGTTCTTGACACTGGAATATGGCCTGAGCACCGGAGTTTATCGGATTCCGGTCTGTCTGATGTTCCTGCCAACTGGAAAGGGATCTGTGAGACAGGACCTGACTTTCCAGCCTCTTCTTGCAACAAGAAACTTATTGGTGCTAGAGCTTTTAACAAGGGCTATATAAGTCATAGAGGGAGACATATTGATGAATCAAAAGAATCTGCATCTCCAAGAGATACTGAAGGTCATGGCACCCACACATCAACAACTGCAGCTGGATCTTCGGTCCATAACGCGAGCCTTTTCGAGTACGCGAGTGGAGAAGCTCGTGGTATGGCCTCAAAAGCAAGAATTGCTGCTTACAAGATTTGTTGGAGTTCAGGTTGTTATGACTCTGATATTCTTGCTGCAATGGATCAGGCTATCTATGATGGAGTCCATGTGATTTCTTTATCTGTTGGTGCTACTGGTCATGCTCCTCAATATGATCATGATTCGATTGCCATCGGGGCATTTAGTGCATCACAACATGGAATTGTTGTGTCTTGCTCTGCTGGGAACTCAGGACCAGATCCATATACTGCTGTTAATATTGCTCCATGGATTCTTACTGTCGGTGCTTCTACAATTGATAGAGAGTTTCCAGCCGATGTAGTCTTGGGCAATGGATGGGTTTTCAGTGGGGTTTCGCTGTACTCTGGCGATCCACTTGTTGATTTCAAGCTTCCTTTGGTGTATGCTGGTGATGTTGGGAATAGGTATTGCTATATGGGGAGTATAAGTCCATCAAAAGTCCAAGGGAAGATTGTGGTATGCGATCGCGGAGGGAATGCAAGAGTGGAGAAAGGAGCTGCGGTGAAGCTTGCTGGTGGGCTTGGAATGATATTGGCAAACACAGCAGATAGTGGCGAGGAGCTGATTGCTGATTCTCATCTTCTGCCTGCTACTGAGGTCGGTGAAATTGCTGCCGATAAGATTAGAGAATATGTCAAATTGAGTCAGTATCCAACTGCAACAATTAATTTCCGTGGAACGATAATTGGGACTTCACCTTCAGCTCCTAAGGTTGCAGCCTTTTCGAGTCGTGGTCCGAATTATTTGACACCAGAGATTCTGAAGCCAGATGTCATTGCTCCTGGTGTTAACATCTTGGCTGGTTGGACTGGATTCGTTGGACCAACAGATTTGGAAATTGATCCTAGAAGGGTTGAGTTCAACATAATATCAGGTACCTCGATGTCTTGTCCTCATGTTAGTGGAATTGTTGCTCTGCTTCGAAAAGCATACCCGGATTGGTCCCCAGCTGCTATAAAATCTGCTTTGGTGACCACCGCTCATAATTTAGACAATTCTGGCAAGAATATCAAGGATCTTGCTAGCAGTGAAGAATCAACACCCTTCATTCATGGAGCTGGTCATGTTGATCCTAATAGTGCTCTAAATCCTGGACTGGTGTATGATATCGACACAAGTGACTATATTGCATTCCTTTGTGCCATCGGGTATGATTCTAAGCGAATTGCGGTTTTTGTCAGAGAGCGTCCTAGTTCGGACATATGCAGTGGTAAAGAGGGCAGTCCAGGCAATCTCAACTATCCATCATTCTCTGTTGTTTTCCAGTCCAATAGTGATGTGGTTACATATAGGAGGACGGTGAAAAATGTTGGGAATTCTCTTGATGTAGTTTATGAGGTTGAAGTGAATGCTCCTGCAAATGTTGACATCAAGGTATCCCCAAGTAGGCTCGTGTTTAATGCAGAGAATAAGACCGTGTCTTATGAGATTACGTTCTCCAGTGTTAGCTCGGGTTGGTCTAGCATTAACTCAGCAACATTTGGATCGATCGAGTGGAGCAATGGGATTCATAGAGTAAGAAGTCCAATTGCTGTCAAGTGGCGTCAAGGATCATCCAGGGAATCCATTTAAGCACTGGATATTGGAGAAGTATCTGGAATAGTTTCAAACTTAGGGCATTGGCAGCCTCTTGTGTACAAATTATGTGGTGATGATGATTTAGCTTTTCATTTCAACGAGATTTCAAATTGGAGATTGTGCAATGGTTGATCTAGGAACGGGTTAAGGTTAATGTATTTGAAGAATGGAATTTTTTTTTTCCTTGTTTATAATGTACTGATGCTTTCCATGGTGAATTGGATGAAATAATGCTTTAATTGCTTCTACTATTGTAGTCAATAGATTTGCTCCATTTCTTTTGATGTTTCTTCTTCTTCATCCGCTATATAAGTTGTACGTCCATAGATTCATAAGAAACCAGCATAAGCTAAGTAAATTTAGGGGAGAAATGAAGCTTTAATGGGTTACAACAGAAAAGACGGCGAGCAAGTGAACAGCTAGTGTCTGTGTTACCCATGCAAGTGAGCATCTCCATCTTCATGGTCTTCTCAAGATTCAAGTGATATCATCTTGTGGGAAATACACACATCGAATTCAAGTGCACCTCAAGGGTTTGTCTACACCTCATGGAAAAATAACATGCTCCCAATAAGTAGGTGATGTGATGAGAGGAAGAAACTGCACAAGAAAAGCAAGTTGTCGAGCTATTTTTTTTAATTTTTTAAGAAAAATGTTGAAAGAACAGCCAGGTATTGAAACAGTATAATCTATGCAACCGGACATAGAGCTTTAGGAAGACCTTCGCGGTATGAAAAAGCGGAGGTTAGTGGATGGGATGGAGCCGAGGGAGAATAACAAATAATATCAAAGTAATCTTGCAAGATAAGTGTAACGACGCTTTGGCCGAGTGGTTAAGGCGTGTGCCTGCTAAGTACATGGGGTTTCCCCGCGAGAGTTCGAATCTCTCAGGCGTCGTTTGACAATTTTTTTACCGTTTTCTACGTAGTTTGAGTTCTTTTCCTCTCTATCTGCTCCCTGGGAAAATCCACGAGCGAGGCAAGAACCTAATCAGTAGAGCAGAGCTAAAACGTAAACCTTTTTCTCATTAGGCCAGCATTCATCGACCACTCCATTTACTTCAATGCTTCTCAAGGTTAATCGGATATTGATCACTTTACCTGCTTCAATACCATACAACTAAGTAGTTTTTAAAATATTTTTTTATCCAAAATATATTAAAATAATATTTTTTTTATTTTTAAAAAATTATTTTAATATCAAAATCTGAAAACACTAAAAAAATATTAATTTAAAATTAAAAAAAAAAATAAAAACAGGCCCTGAGAATGAGAAACAACCCGCAGTTCAAAAGTTGATTTAGTGCAACTTGCATGGCCAAGACCTAAAGGCATGCGCTACAGTACCTTTCACCCTGAAATAGACGCTAACAGCTCCAATAAACATGACCTATGATATGAAACCAATCGACAGCTAAGCAATTTGAAAGTGGGTTTCAGCATTTCAAGAAATCAAATCTCCACTCTGAGATTGCACAATTACAAACCCTGATCATGACATAAATTTGATCACACAAACAGTAGAGCGCACTGTGCAACATCCCATCCCATAAATCGGGGCCAATGACTTGAAAAAAAAACTTTGGCATACAAATACAATAATGATCCAATATGCTGCTTTTAATAATCTTATATAATGTCAAGTCAGTAGAAACACATTTTCGTCCACAGGTTCTTTTATTTCCGGGTGCTGGTCTACAGGAAGTCCATCCAGCCGTTCTGCTTGCTCCATCAACTTTAGTGGCCATACTTCTGAAACTCCCACTCACTATTATCTGCACAAGTGAGAGACAAATAAATGCTCAGGTGTTTGAGGATATAATAAATAAATAAAAGAAATCATATGCATTCTCGACCACGTACCGAGAGGACACACTTGGCGGGTTTTGAGCCACCGGCTGATACAGTGGAAGTGGAAGGCATGGTTGCACACACCTGTGATAACAAACCAAGTCTCTTAGCACATGTAAGCAGATTGATAAAACAAATAAAACACAAACCTTCAGGATAAACCAAAGTAACACATCAGAATTGATCATGTAAGCAACACCATTGTAGCTTCACATCGACCGGCATAATCATTAATAAAACAATACAGTTAGAAGTTTGATATGATTAGCTATCAAAACAAAGAGACCTAGATCAGGTGCCATGCTTATTTCCAGTAATAAAGCTAGATGTTCACGTGAAAAAGAAATTATCTAGGGAATCATGGTTTGCATACTAAAAAATATACAGTCATAACCAATAGAAAGAAGAATAAGAGAAGGGCAGCTACAAAACCAGCATCTTGACCACCATTTCTAACTTGTATCATTGAGAGCTAAAATTAAACAAAATCATGATCTCCCATGACCCTCACTATTATTATGGATTACCAAACAATGCAATGATCAGTGTAAGTCCCCTATCATTTAAAAAGAAAAAGAAAAAGAAAAAAGAAGCAGAAATAAAAGACCAAGATTTTTCTCCTAAATTGCCATCTTGAAAACTGAAAATGGTGACTTCAACTAAGGTGATCAATAGCAACAGCACAACACTGACAAGGCATGCGAGCCTCGCAAGGGAAGCACTTATCAATGTACTAAAAAAGTGAAAACTAAATTCTGACACTTGGGCATAATTAGCTTATCATGCGCTCATAATTCATAAAAAAAGATAAATTTTGATAGTTTACTTATTAATAGACCAACAGGGTTGCAACCTGTGGTGCTCCAACTAACAACACTTGTCCAAGATCAGACTATCAATCCACACATGCTATATCCAGGAAGAACGTTGAAAAAAATTAAAAGCCGAAGTCAATAGCAGCAATCAGGATAATTAGAATAAGCGAATGTTCTGAGCCAATAGCATCATGTTCAGGTGAAATCATCTTATAACGGAACTTTAATTATTAAGGGAATGAATTCCCCGTACTCGCAAAAAAGCCAACTCCTTGAAACAGATGTAATGTCAGTTATTGACACCTAACTGCAGACATCATCAGCTTTGGGACTTTCAGCTAACCATCCTAACATACAACCATTGCAAGCTCGTAGTGGGCATTAGTTTCTGCACACAGACTTATTCACCCTTCTATTTCTGTATTTCTCATCAAAGAAAATACATAGAGCTACAGAAAAAAAAATTTAAAACCACACTGAGCAAGGGAAACACAGCCACACTAATCTAAGAAACACTGCTACCAACAATTACAAGATCCTATCACATTACGTCCTTCTCTAATTCAAATAACAGCGGTGACAAAAGGGTAGCAGTATATGCAGTCAAGCTCAAAACAAAGTGCCCATCAAAGAGAAAACCCTTGCCCATCACATTACGAAAACCCTTGCCCATCACATTAAGTCCTTGTCTAATTCAAATAACAGAGGTAACACAAGGGTAGCAGTACATACAGTCAAGCTCAAAACAAAGTGCCCATCACAGAGAAAACCCTAAATTCAAGAAAGAAGAAGAACAAATACCCCAGGCAACAGTGCACTCCTCGCTTGTAGCACTAGCTTGATTTGCTTGGCACTCAATGCCTACACAAATACATACGATATAATCAATAAATAAACAGAAAAAAGAAAAGTCTTGGAATCTTGAAAGAAAGAAAGCCATGACTTACAAAGATCCATGATATGGTTTCTACAAATAGCGCAATTATCCACCACAATATCTGCAAACCCATCAAATAATTAACATAAAAGGAAAAAAAAATCAAAATTTAAGGGTTGGAAAAAGAGAGGAAGTACAAGGAAAGAGACAGACCCCAAGCCCAAAGAGCAACAGCATTCCACTTCTTAATTTCGAATCGCTTCGGTTTCCTTGAGGAAGAGGAGCTTGCCTCGCCTGCCGGAACCATCGTCACGTCCGTGTCCATCTGGGTTTGGGCTCCGGACTAAGGAGATCGAGTTCAAGAGGGTTAAAAAAAAAAAAAAGGTAAAGAGAGAGAAATAATGGAATGGCGAAAAGGAAAGCGTGAGGAGGTGAATTTATTTGCTCTTTCTAATAATTTCATAGGGCGACTGGGATTTTTTATATTTTAATTTCTTTCTTGAAACTTGTTTTTCATATAATATTTTTCTTACACGTCACTACATATTATCCAAATATTTAGATGGATGGTTTATGTTATTTGAAAATAAAAATTATAAAGCTTTTTAAGGTGAAATAAACTAATTATCTATTATTAAATTAAAAAATGACTCAATTATTAATGAGATGTTAAGCCTTGTTTTATTATATGATTTAAACTAATAGTATTAATTTGTTATAGTAGAACAGTTTGACACAAAATAATCATATTTTAATGGGGTATTAATTTTAAATTTATTTTTTTGAAATTACACAAAAAAAAAAATTTATATTTGCATCTACATAACTTCTTCTTTTTTCTTGGGAAGAAACGAATTGCTACACACGTGTGTGTATCCACAGTTTATCTATATTATCGACGTCAAGGGATAACTACCAAATTTACTTTTAGGGCCGGAAAATATATTGAGATCAAAATAATTATTCAAAGATACATTTAAAAGTTATGTGGGAATGAGTCGTGAATTTTTTTTATATTATTATTATTATAAGGATAGTTTTTTATTAAAAAAATAGGTTTTTTTTTTAAATTACTTTTGAATTTGATGAATTAAAAAAAAAAACTCTAAGGAGCTGCGGCATTTACAATCTACATTAATAATTTTGATTTTGCTTTTTAAAAATCAAAAGATTAAGCACAAACTTAGAGGTAAAATAATATTTTTTATATTTATTTTAAGTTAAATTATATTTTTATCAGTTATTCAAGTGGTTTTTAAACTTGATAAGACAACTGAGTCATATTGTATCAGTCCACATATAATTTAATTTTTTTTCTACTAGAAAAAGCATTAACAATGCCTAGATGTTTTATTACATTAGAAAAAAAAATTTGATTCTCAGCGTAGTGTGAGTTAATAATCTAGTAACTTTTAAAATAAAAAGATTCATTAAAAAAAGTCGGGTTAAATGTTTGCATAATCATATATATTTTGCTCTTAAAAAAATATTTGATATTCATTTTATTATTTAATTTGTATTAACAAATTTTGTTAATTTATTTGTTAATATATTTTGTGATTTATTTCATTAAACATACTATAGGTTGTAAGGCAAGTTAAATACCTAGATCTGTTTAGAAATGTGGTTATGGTTGCTTTTCACTTGTAAATATATCAAAATAATATTTTTTATTTTTTAAAAATTGTTTTTAAAATCAGCACATCAAAATGATTTAAAAAAACTAAAAAATTATTAATTTGAAGTAAAAAAAATTAATTTTTTTAAAAAAACTAAAACAAATTATAAAATTAGGTGGTATGTGAATGTCTACACTTATGGGGAAATTACGGATATCAAATCCAATAATACTTATGGCGATGAGAGAAAGAAAATAAGAAATTGCATGAGGAACTAATCATGCTCTTTCCTTTTGTGTTGGAAAACTGCCGAAGGAGAATAACAAATGATATCAAATTAAAATTGCATGTAAAGCGTAACGACGCTTTGGCCGAGTGGTTAAGGCGTGTGCCTGCTAAGTACATGGGGTTTCCCCGCGAGAGTTCGAATCTCTCAGGCGTCGTTTGTTTTTACTCTCCCAGCTTTTTTAAGATAAATTGGCCGTTTTGGCACAAGAATTGACATGTGTAAGCAAGATTTGATGGCATAACACAATTTAATTATATTACGCTTTAAAAATATAATATTTATTAAGTATTTTTATTTTTAAGTGTGACAACATAGTTGTCAGCGCTTTAAACTATGCTAATTTTTACTCAATTGGTCGAATGGTTTTGAAAATAACACGAAAAATCTTAAAACTGTCAAAATCAGAGTTCATCAATGAGATTTTTAATATCTAAAGATTTAATGGTTCGCGTTGCGATGTAATAGCTGTTGTAAGGAAAACGACATCTGAAAACTCCTGTAAACATTTGAGCATGATTTAACAGTCGGATCAAAAGTTATGGTCCTTTTGAATTATTATTATGGTCTAGCACGACCAGACCTCCTCTTGGGTTTAGACCTATCCTACAAGTCCATAAATGCATCTGTTAGGCTATTCACGTAATCTGTTTTGGGCAAATCCTCATTTAGTTATAGAAGACTTACATTTGATTGCTTAGAATCACCCACTACTGTATGAACAATAACTTTTGTGATTTTAATTGAAGTCTATGTTTGAGTTAACAAGTTGGACAAAGATGTATATTTGACTCATAAAACATATTTAGAATAAAAAGTTCATAAAATTATGGTTTTTGTGTGAAACAGTTGACCGATTAATACAACTAGATCCAACTGGTTGATCGGTTGAGGTAGAAGATTGGAGTTTGATCATGTCACGCTTTAGAAATGTAGTTTGACTAAAAAAATCAAGACAATATTTTTAAAAATATTGAGACGACAACATATTGAATCTACTTGGGTTTACTCGGATTGACTTAGATGAACTCAAGTTAACTTATCAAATCTCCAACTCAAGTCATAAGACCCTGATAACCTTGTAGAAAAAAATTAAAAAACAAATTTATTAAGCTCAATTCTCAGCTAACCTAATATTGAAGGATGACATTGAAAATAAAATTCAATTAGAAAAATGAGTAAAGTCAACCCGGGTTAACCTGACCTTACTTATGAGACCAAGATAACAATATAGAAATAAAATTGAAACAGATTATGAAGGTCATTTCTCAATCAACCCAATGTTAAAGAATGACATTAAAAAAATCAATGAAAAAAAGACATGAAAAAACCACCCGAGTCAACCCGAGATAAACCGATTAAACCCATGTCCCGAGTCATGAGGCAAAAATAACTTCATAGAAAGCAAATCAAAATAAATTATGAAGTCTAATTCACAATCAACTCAATATTAAATGATGAAATTGAGAAAAAAAAATAAAAAAAAGAACAAAAACTCGAGGCAACCAAGCTAACCTTTGACACGGGTCATGAAATCGTGATAACTTCATAGAAAACAAATAAAAAATAAATATGAAGCACAATTCTCAATCAACCTAATGTTGAAGGATTAAATTGAAAAAAAAATCAATTAAAAAAATATATCCTAAGTTAACCCAGGTTAATTTGCCATAAGTATAAAGTCAAATTCTTAATCAATTCGGGTCATGAGATCGTGATAATTTCATAAAAAACAAATAAAAAAATATGAAGCCAAATTCTCAATTAAATCAATGTTAAAGGATGAAGTTAAGAAAAAATAATCAATTAAAAAAAGAACAAAAAAATAACCCAAGTTAACCCGAGTTAAACTGCTAAACTCGAGTCATAAGACTAAGATGACTCCATAGAAAGTAAATTGAAACAAATTATAAAATTCAATATTCGTTAAATCTAACATTGAATGATGGAATTATTAAAAAAGACTTTGAGGACCAAATGATAAGAGGCCAAGACATTTTAGTGTTCACTACTATATTGAAATGTCAAAGCCTTTTAGTATATGTAATTGTGTAAACCGAGGTGTCTTATAAAAGATTTAATATTTTTCTATTTTATAGTATGAGATATTTTCATGCTATAAGACAATTTTATGGTAATTTTATGGTGGTTTGAGACTAACTAGTGGCTTCCTATTAGTTACTCATCATGATTAACTTTTTAAAAAATAGAAAGATATAACTAGGATAAAAAAAATTTAGATAGGGATATTTTTATCACTTTTGATGAATCATAAATTTTATATTCTCTCTTTTTCTTCAAAGTAGATCGGATAACACTAACTACTTCCCAAGCACTATAAAATCTTCCCATCATACTTATATATATTCATGAAAAAAAAATTCTAAATATTAATCTTAATGTCCAAAAAGACGCACACTTTCTAAGGTGAAGTTACTAAACCTTTGATGAAGTACTACCCTAACTAACCCACTCATAAAATACTGTCACATGGACCATCAAGAACCTTGCAATTACATGGAGTATACGACCGAGGGCATTGATCGTCACCAAAGAGTTCGGCAAAAGACTTCGGACTCCTTTAGTTGATAATTGCAGGATCAGTATGCTAAAAGCGAATTAAATTTCATATATGTCTTGACCAAAATTAAAACAATAGCTTTAGCATCAACATGAATGCCATGCCTTTCGTAGTTGCGTTTAATATTTATATTCGATATGCTAATAAGAATTTGTATAAACGATATTGTTTGTCTTTCAGAACAAAATTTGAGAACTTGCTTGTTAAACTAGTTAATTTGCTGGAATGTTATTAAAAACTAGAAATACTTTATAATCAAGTTTATAAAATTAAAAAAAGAAGAAAAGAAATTAAGAAAAAAGAATAAGACGTTAAAGACACGCCAAAACTCCAATGATAAAACTCTTTGTACCACCGAAAAGATATCGACGAAATAAATTTATAGACATAATGAAAAGCCAACTTTGAAGTTAGTGGTGAGTCACACCGGAGTCTAAAGACAGCGACACACTCATTTGTTGACATCTCATCACCAACTTCAAAGTTGGTTTTTCTTGGTGTCTATAGATTCGTCTCGCCAATATTTTTCTGATGGTACTGAGATTTTCATCATCGAAGCTCCAATATGTTTCCGACGCCTCATTTTTCTTTTTTTTTTTCTCTTTTCTCTTATTTTTTGAGATGTTATCTTTTTTTTTCTTAATTTTTTGTATAGGTTAATTTTTTGGGAAATGAATGGAAGAATGCAAATTTATGAATTTTAAAAGGTTGCGCGACTAGTGTTTCCGTGCTAAAATAAAAATTATTTTTTTTAATTATGCTAGTTTGAGAAATAAATTTGCTCACCGTGCTAACGTGGGAAAAAACTCCTTGAATAATCCATGTGGATCCTGTCTTCCCTCCCTAGATTCAACCAACTCAAGGCATATCTTCTTACGTTTCTTAAAAATTAATTCATGTCTCACTAAATGCATGACAAATTTCGATGTTATTGCAAACGTAACTGCGATTCATAAAAACAATAATGACGAGTTAATTAATTAATAACAAAGCATCAAGATAAATGTATATACCACATTAACCTACATGCATCCAAATCTAATTAGATTAATTAATGTACTATTAATTATTTTAGCGTTCATCACATCTCTCCGTGAATTGGGGAGTACTTAATAATTAAGCATATGATGTGTCTTCATATATATCACGAGCGACTACAAACACAAGGCACGTTCCTTCCTCGTTGCCACGCTAAGGAAGGGCGTCCTCTTGATAACTTAAACAAATACTCAACTTCTCTGGACCCCAGAGATACCCCAAGATGCCTTTGTCTCCATATAGTCAACTGTGCATGGAAACCTAAGGAGTATTATATTTATTTGCCCTTCCCATAAATTCTACCCCACTTCCCATACCGATCACATGGCTCAAGTTAATGATATCCCTCTCAAAAACACCAATCTCACCACCACTTCCCGGTGGCCGCTTCGACGGAGACTATCTATACGTGGGCGTAAACTGCCCATAATACGTCTAGGAGGAGAAAAGCCTCGACGAAAGATGTTCTTAGTGAGGATGCTAAGAAGAATGCGGTTGAGGTGGCTAAAATTGCAATACCTTTGCATGTTAAAGAAGCTCAAGGAATATCATCGTAATCTCATGAAGGATATGAAGGTGTCTGGATCAAGTATAGATGCTTATAACCAGAGGATTTTAATGGAGACCTCTTTTGCTGTCCCTGGCATGGGTATTACTTTCTCCAACTTCCTTTCCGTGGCTGGATCCAACTCCTCTCGATCGTTCATCATGTAGAAGGTGTTTTTCTTTTTTAATTTCTGATCTTAATTAAGATCAATTTCAGTTATGTTAGATTAATTGCCATTCTTTTCTTTCTTTCTTTCTTTGCCTCTAAATATTTTCGTTTTTTTTTAATATATATTTTCCTTCTTTTTGTTTCAAGCCGTAAGAAATTAAGTTTAAATAAAATGTAATATATATATTTTCTTCTTCTCCTTTTTTTCCTTTTCTTCTGTACAATCTGATCTCAGACTTAAATCCGAGATATAACCATAGCTACTGAACTGGTATGGCAGAGCGCGTCATTAAAATGGAATACGTTAGTGAATGCAAGACAAGTATAGCTCGTCTTGTTTTTTCTTTATTTTTCTTTTATTTCTTATGAATATTCAAGCTTTTCTTGTGAGATATATGTGATGTTTAAGAATGGAGCTGTGTGAAATTAGTGCTTTAAATGAACCATCTGTACAATCTCTCCGATGGGTAAATTTGGGTTAGATTCTAAGGAACCCATTTTCCCGTCCAACAAATTATTTTCATAGATAAAAAACTTAGAGATAACCTAAAATCCTAGCTGAATTTCGTATCGAACCGATATTTTTTTAACAAAAACAATATCAATATGGTTTTGATATTTTCAGTATTTTTTTAATTCAAAACCTACGATATCTTTTTAGAAAACAAAACAAAGCTATTTTTAATTTTTTTTTATTCAAAACCTGAATTAACCTGCTAATTTATAATTAAGTTCGCTCATCAAACTTTTAAGACGAGTTTTAGGCTAGATCAAAGGTTAGATTAGATTTGAGGTTAATAACATGTTCCTTCTAATGTTGTTGTTTTCTCTTTTAATCAAACTGTTTTTGTTTTCTTTAATAATACACCACCGATTTATTGTTTCTATACAACTTATAAGTCACACATTTTCTTTTTAACAGCAATGTTAATTTATGTATTGAGAAGCGCAAAAGCTCAAAATACATGGCAAGTTGTCTAGATTCCATACTGATTGCGGCGGCGCGTGAATTCATACACTGATAACTCGCATTCAAGTTCAGATAACTTATGTAAGAAGTTACATTAATTTATGCCACATTAATTTATACTATATTGTTTCTATTGAGGAATGTCCCTTGGTACTACTCTCACAGCTAGGGGTATAAAAAAAAAACCATCATTAGGACAATTATATTGTTATGTGAGATCTGCATTATTCAACAATAGTTCAGACAATGCTATTTTGAGTTTAGAATAAAAGGTAAAGTTATAGTATATTATAGCAATATATGTTTCAGGTCAAATATATATAAATCTAGCTAGATGATGATTTAATATAATTAATGAAGAATTTGAATAGGTAAAAAGAGTAAGCAAACCTTAATAATTTCCCCCTCTCAAACAAAATTTATATCAATTTTATCATTTAAGTTTCACAAATTTTCAATCAAGTCTTTTAATCCATAATTACCATAAGTTCCATTCAAATTATACTCTTTTCATTTTATAGGGAATTTGTTTTTTTTTTTGTGACATAATTCTTATAGAAGACTCCAGTTGAGAAATTCAAATTTCAAGATAAAATAGATAAAAAGAATTGTTTGATATACTAGCCAGGGTTTTTTTAACACATTCTAAATTATTTTCTTAACAAAGGAGCATGTTGAGATAAATAATTAGAAAAATAAAACATTAGTGTGAGTTTGGGAACAATGCAACCACATCGTTTGTGCTGTTCCCAATAATAAAACTCTAGATTTCACTATTCCCAACTATATATCTCAATAGGTTATATTAGTATATTAGCATGTGTTATGTAGCGGGTCAATATTAATTTTTTTAAAATATAAAAAAATATTAAAAGTATGAAGGATATTTTAATAGTGTTATTAAATCTAATTAAATGAGTTAATTTTTAAATCTCTGCTCAATTCTTTGCTAAATTCAAGTGACGTGAATCTGATAACCATGTTAGACCCAAGTAAAGTAGGTTTAACAACCATGTTAGATCCAAATGCAAATCCAAGCGACTTAGTTCTGGTAACCATGTCAAATCAGCGCTACTTGGGTCTCCAGACCCAAGAAAAATGAGTCTAGCACAACTTTTCGACTTTAAAAATAATAAAACAATGTCAAAATATCCAAATGCCTCATCTTAAGCCTTTAGAGCTTGGAACATCTAATAGTGGATTGTGTCTTGGTCCACAATACACTTTCAGAGAGTGGCCAAACCCATAATCCTTAGGTCTAACAACCATATTAGACTCATGTTGAAAAACATACCAGACCCACGTTACTTGGGTCTGACATGTTTGTCAAACCCAAGTAAACATAGGTCCAACACAACTTTTCAACTTTAAAAATAATAAAACAATACCAAAATGGCCCTTATGATTATAGAAAATTACACAAAAAACAGTATAAAAGAACAAATATACCCCCATATACAAAGCTTATTTTTTTTTATCTTTTCCAAGACTAAAGATGTATTTTAACTATTTAACAGTTTGTGAAAAGTTAAAAAACCCCTGGGTAACAGGTCTTAATTTTGTTAACCTTAAGGGTGGAATAATATTTTTACTATGCGAATAATCGTGAAAAGACTACTATACTCCCACTTAAACGTTTAATAACCAATGAACCCATGAAAAATACTGAAACACTCCCACAACCAGGGCTTCAATTTTTCAACCAAAAGGCAAAATGATAATTTAACTTTTTGTGAAAAGATAACATTAGCCCCATTCCAAGTCTTCAGAGCTTGGAAAATCTACTATGCAAGTCTATATTGGATTGTGTATTGGTCCACAGTAAACTTGCACAAGGTTGCAAGATCCAAGGTGCTTGGGTATGGCAAGCATAGTTTATTTGACAAACAACAAACAAAAAGGATAATTATACACTTTAGATGTTAGGAGAGATAAGAAAGAAAAAACTCAAACAATCGATTACCGACAACAATCTAACCATTATCTGTCTACACGAGCCACACTATGTGGAAGAGAGCACAGCTGCGCATCTAATTAGAAGGTGGATGACCAAATTTGGCCACCAAGAAGCGTTAAACTCGCCTCTTTAATGGCGTGGATATTGCCCATTCGCTGGGGTGTGAGGAACACGTGTCGGCAGCTTTTCGATTAAAAACTAACAAATAAAACATGAAAAATACTAAATGCCCCCCATGGTCCTCTTAATTATACAAAATACCATGTAAAAATACCAAAATACTCCCAAAAGCAAAACTTCTTTTTTGTCTTTTCTGAGACTAAAAGTGTTATTTTATTATACATGGAAATTAAGGAAACTTGTAATACCCTTGTCCAATAGCCTATCCTCTTTTTTTTTTTTTTTTTATCTTGGAGGCAAAGAAGTATTTTTACTATTACAAATATTGTGAAGAGCCAAGAAAGAAAGTCTCTGGTCAACAGTTCTAAATTTTGTTGACTCTTGGGGTAAAAATGTAGTTTTATTGTATTAAAAAAATGGAAAAGATGCATACACCACTAAACAATCTTCTAATGACCTCCAAGCCAGATAAAAAGATCCAAACACTTCTAAACCGAAGGCTTAAATTTAAGTCACTAAAAGGTAAAATGGTAATTTCACTGTTGCAATTCACAACAATCTGTGTCTAGAGTTATAGTGAAATCCTCACGCCATTTAATTTTCTTTTTAATTGTTGAGAACAAGTAACCTGTTGAAAAATGTATAAAAAACATTTTATTTTATCTGATTTTTATTCTTGAATTTTTTAATTAGTTTTTATCAAAAAATATTTTTAAAATTTTTTTGTTATCAAAACAATTGATTACTACATTTTATTTCCAATTTATTTTTTATAATTACTAATTAATGTACTAAGTTAAATAATCCTATTGAAATTTAAATGGACTACAACATAATCCTACTAAAATTTTAATTGAATATAACTAATTATTTTCCATGATAATTATAATAACTATTAATTAATCTACTAAATTAGAGAAACCTATTGAAATTTAATTATTTATAATAAGCTATCTTATAAAAAATTATAATTACTACAACTAATCATTTTTATTGATAATTATTATAATTATTAATTAAAGGAATCTTAATGAAATGTAATTTGACTACAACTAATTATTTTCATTAATAATTGTCAGCCTAATATGTTAAGGAATCCTATTGAAGTTTAAATTAAATACAATTTTCATTAATAATTATTAAAAATAAAATAATGTTAATAAATCAATTATTTTGATTTATAGAAAATAAATTTTATTTTAAATTTCAAATTAAATTAAAAATGAAAAAATAAATTCAACAGTGAACAACATGACCTATTAATTTTGTATAGTTAGAAACAACATAATCTATGTGAATGTGATTATTCCTTACATCATAGCCTATATTGTTTTTCCATTGTTACTTAAAAAAAAAATAATTCTTGCTGGGGATATTTTTATTAGTAAGCTAGAGGTAAAAGTTCATAGCCTTGTTTCTATTTTTATTATGAGATATTTAAAAGTGCCATAAAATTATTTTTTAAAATATTTTTTTTGAAAATATATTAAAATATTATTTTATTTATATTTTAAAAATTATTTTTTATATCAACATATTAAAATAATATAAAAGTATTAAAAAACATTAATCTTAAATAAAAAACAAATTTTTAAAAAACAAATTTTCAACGCGTTCCAAAAAGCTCAATTTTCATGGACGGTGCTGAGTTTGGTACGTTTAGCTGTTGACTTTTCTCGCCAACACTCACTCCCGCCTCACTTTTAATATTAAGCCCCATGTGGCGCTATCCCTACCTAGAGTCAATAACAAATAACACGCCACTCAATTATTCTTTCATAATACACACCCTATATGTCATGCCCACGTGATGGGTTTGTGGTGTGCTTACGTGTTGTTATGAGTTTGTAAAAAAATAATTTTACGAAGAAAAATTATTGTAGCTTACAATATTTTCAAGAAAAAAATTATAAAGTTAAATTTTTAATTAATTTAATATTAAAAAAATAAAATTAACAAAGAAAATTTTGAAAAAAATTATAAAAAAAATAAAAAAAAAAAATCATGCAGGGAAACACTGTAACAATCTATAGTGCTAAATTCTCAACCAACTCAATATGAAAAAAATAAAATCATAAAAAAAGAGAAAAAAAACCATGTGGAAAAATACTGTAGCAATCTAAAGTGTTTTAAAGAAAAAAAATACAAATCTAAATTCTCAACCAACTCCATATTAAAAAAATAAAATCAACAAAAATAATTCTGAAAAAAAACACAAAAAAATAAAAAAAAGAAGACAATTTTGGAAAAAAAAGCAAAAAAAATGTAAAAAAAAACATATAGGGAAAGTTAAAGCTAAATTTTCAACCAGCTCAAATTAAAAAAAAAATTCAACAAAGATAATTTTGAAAAAAAACATGTGGGGAAACACTGTAGCAAAACAAAAACTATATGAAGAAACATTGTAACAATCCATAGTGTTTTAAAGAAAAAAACTACGAATCAAAATTCTCTACTAGCTCAATATAAATAAAATAAATTCAATAAAGACCATTTTGGAAAAAAAGAAAGAAGAAAAACATTTATAAAAAAAGAAAAAAAAACCATGTAGGAAAACATTGTAGTAATCCATAATGTTTTTTTTTAAAAAAAAAACTACAGAACTAAATTTTCAACTAGTTCAATATTAAAAAAAAATCGACAAAGATAATTGAAAAAAAACCAAAAAAAAAAAGAAGACAATCTTGAGAAAAAATACATGTAAAACCCAAAAAAACAAAAAACAAATGTGGGGAAATACAAAGAAAGACAAAACACCAAAATCCAAAAAAAAACAAAACAAAATATAGAGAAAGATACAATAATTTCCTCATGCATTTTAGAGTATTAGTTAATATATATATACACACTATCTCTTATAATTATGCTTGCATAGTATTTGAAATAAATTAGATTATAATATCGACACAAATATGATATGTAAGCAATACTATGATAGATAATATTACATATCTTTAATTTTAATAATACGTGTTATATCAATGTAAATGTAATATGAGGATGTATAATATATTTATAAAAATGCATTAATATTATCATAAAATAATATATAAGATAGAGGTATCCTTTTTAGAAAAATAAGAAATAATAAAATCTCATAATTTATGATCAATTCATTCAAAATTTCCTTTTTTAGAGGACAAATTTCCACATTTAAATTATCTGTCAGAGTAACTGATATCTAGAAAAATTCAATTTGGCATGTATTTGGTTAGAATGCACCAATTTATTTACCGTGCTTTTGATACGGTTTTATCATTCTATGTAGAGGTAAACAATTTCTCTCCCATGAAAAAATCAAACCCCCAACTACTGAGCTACTTTACAGAACTGGTTATAAAACAATTAAAATAATATATTAATCTAATTTACTATTTATATAAATAATTAAACATACCCTACATCTTTTAGTTGATTTAATAATTTTTAATGTGACGGACCGGCAAAACACATATTATATATATATATATATATATATATATATATATATATATATATATATATATTAGCTATGTTTTCATAATCTAATTTATTTTTTAATGAGTTGACTTCGTTCCCTTTTTGCCTGCAGTATGTTTTCACCAAAAATAGAATAAATTATAGACCAGTCCTTTAGGTTTTCAAAATAAATTAAATAATCTCTTAAGTTTGAGAAACAATTAACTAATTTTTTTTTTATCAATACTGACTATGTTTAATTTAATGTTTCTTTGTTCTAAAAAATATTTCAATAAACCTTTGTTCAATTAAATTAAAATTGAGTGTAAATTTCTTTCCTAAATTAAAAATATTTCCTTTAGAAATCCTAATTACATACTATCCTTTTCTTTTCATCATCCAATCTAAATTATTATTATTGAATTCAAAATTAAAAATAAAATTTCAAATATGATGATCATGTTTGTATTTTCTTATAAAATTAATGAGAGAATGCAAATCCAAACCATAATGGTTATCCATGAATTGAGTTTCTAGTATATTTATTTCCAAAACTAATATATATATATATATATATATATATATATATATATATATATATATATATATATTATTCATTACTCATCACTAAATAAGTTAGATATTTATGTTTAATTCATGGAGTCTTGAATATTTAATTTTTTGAACGATGATCCAAGACCTGCTCCGGGTCAACCTTTGAATCAGGATCAACATTTGAATCAGGTTTAAAATTATAGTAAAAACTTGTTTTTGACCCACCATGCATTTTGGTTTTCAAATACAAATAAACTAGTTTGATTAACTTTGCTATAATGCAGGGTGGAACTTTTTTTTTCAACATAAAAAAAGATAAAGATACTGTTTTTAATCATTAAAAAATTTTAATTGTGAATTAAAAAATTTATACACGCGCATTCAATAAAATATATCAAGAATTATATGTGCTACGTACTAAATGATAACAAATATGTTGATTTCAACCAAAGTTTGAGTTAGGAAGTTAAGATAAAGATGCTATTTCTCATAAAAAAAAGATGTTAAATATTTGTTTCAATTTGAATAAGGTCCTTAAATTTTTAATTAATTTGAATTAATAAAATTGAATTTTACTTTATCAAATCAAGCATTAAACATATTTTTAACATTGTAAAAGCCTTATATAAAATCAACTAAAATAAAACATCAAACTCAATTTCAAGTCAAAAATTAATATAAAAAAATTAAATTGAGAATAAAAAAGTCAAATGACAAAAAAGAAAAGAGAAGAAACGAAAACTTTATGAACAACTATTGCAACCCATAATTGATTTTGTTTTTTTTTCTATGTTGTATTTTTCATTGTTTTTTTAATATTTATTAAATCTTGCATTGCCTCACATGTTGATATTCTAAATGTCGTTTTGTGATTTATGATTATCAATATTTGCAAAATCAAACTATAATTGTTAAATAAAAAGTAAAAGGATCCAATAAAAAAGAAGGATGTAAATAAAAAAAATTGAAGGACTCAATAAAAAAAATGATGCAAATGAAAAAAAAAGATTTGAGGTGATAAAAAAAATTTGAAGGACCAAATAAAAAACAAAAGAGGATGCAAATGTAAAAAAAAAAATAGAGGTGGTTCACCAAGTTTTTTAATTGTATTAATAATAAAAAGTACTTTTACAAAAAGAGAGGAAAGAAAAGAAGCAATAACAAGTGATTCAAGACAGGAAAATTAAATAATTTAAAAAACGTGTGGACGGTGAAATATTCTTTATGGCTCACATCATTTTCATATAGCTTTCGAACACATGCACGCTTGTGTTGTGTAAATAAGGTAACACAGACACACAGGTTTCATACAAGAGTAAAAGAAAACACAGTGCCATAGCTATCCAACTCATCTCTTGCTCTCATCATCATAACGCCTCTTTCTTGGTCCTGAACACCCATTTCGCTCATCTCTGCAAAAGCACACAGTCTCTGAAAAGAAACAGAGAGATATACACAAGATGGCACTAACTAAAGAAATCATGGGTGGTCGTTTAATTGATGGACCATCATTTGTAACAACATCAAGAATGTTCATGAACCAAAGGCTAGGAATGGTTAAAAAGAACCAGTTCTTGGTGCGTCCGGTTCTGGTGCCTCTGCAACAGATTAGAAGACAGGAGCAAGTAAGGAGAGTTGTGAAGGGTCCTCCTGTGGCAGTCATCAGTGAAGATATAATGATCAAGGCTAATAACAACACCAGTTTGCCTGTAAAGGCAGTGAAATTCAAGGTGAGAGCTTTGGTGACTGTGAGAAACAAACACAAGGAGGACTTTAAGGAGACTATCGTGAAGCAGTTGGATGCTTTAACTGACAATATAATTGGGAGAAATGTAGTTTTGGAGCTTATTAGCACAGAAGTTGATCCAAGTAAGTGAAGTAGGATTTCTCCACTCTAAATAAAAGGGTGATCATCATTAGCACTTGTTTTGGATTCTCTAACAATGACTCATTATTCTTATTTTCAGTTTTCTTTGTTTGATATGAAGAATCAAACTCTCATGATCATACGGGTTGATTTGCATGTTTGACATAATTAAGCTCCCTTCTTTCATTAGATCATAGAAACTTAGAATTCAATAACGATCTTAATTGGCTCTGTAGAAAGCAAGGAACCAAAGAGAAGCAAGGAAGCTGCGTTAAGAGACTGGTCGAAGAAATCAAATATTAAAGCTGAGAGGGTCCATTACACTGCTGAATTTACAGTAGACTCGGATTTTGGTGTGCCTGGGGCAATCACAGTGAGCAACAAGCATCAACAGGAGTTTTTCTTGGAGACTATCACCATTGACGGTTTTGCTTGTGGTCCAGTTCATTTCCCTTGCAACTCATGGGTACAATCCAAAAAAGATCATCCTGCGGAGAGAATATTTTTCTCTAATAAGGTAATTATGTTTTTAGTTTCTGAATGATCACTTTTTCTGGAAATGCATGATACGGTCGGATATGTTTTTTTTGGGATGTTATTGTCCAGTAATATACAATTTATAAAGGTCAAACCATGTGTTACATGTGGTTAGGTCTTGACTTCTTTAAAAATGATAATCAAGAGCAACAATTCAGAGCCTACTGACATTGAATTTTCAGCCACTTAATATTTCTTTTTTACTTCTTGCTTTATTTTTTCATATATATATATTTGCTTGCATGATATTAGGTTTTTTCTATTCATTTTCATGTATTGTAAGAGAGCAAGAGATGGCTTGATATTCATTTATTTTTTTTACAATGACTGTAGCTTGTGTGTGTAATTATGATAGTAGTAGTGATTTAAAGTATTTTTTGTTTAGAAATGCATTAAAATAAAATATATTTTTTTTAAAATAATTATTTTTAACATCCGTGTCAAAGAATCAATTCAACCCAATAGCTTAAACTGTTAGGTTAGGTCCCAAAATATGATTTATATTATTCTATAATATATCTCCTCAACTGAAAGCCCTTTGATCTTGAAATTTGCACAAATCCATATTATCATGTGTTTAATTTTTATCAAATAAATAGAAATGGTGAGATTCGAACTCGTGACCGCTTGGTTATTGATGCTCTGATACTATGTCAAAGAACTAATTCAATCCAATAACTTAAGCTGTTAGATTAAGTTTCAAAATATAATTTATATTATTTTCTAACCTCCGCGTATTAAAACGATTCAAAAATATATATAAAAAAATTCATTATTTAAAAAAAATAAAAAATTAAAGCAACGCGGTCCAAACACACCGCAATTCTTCCAATTAGGAAATCGAGTTTCACTGAGTTAAAAATTGAATTTCCTCACATGTCGCTTTCAAAATATGTAGTGGAATGCCCACTGTGAGGACATTGGAAAAGGATACTGGCAACAGTAAGACTTTATTTAGATTCCCCTATAATTGGACGTGGGTCACTCTCTGTAGGGGACCATATATGGACATATTATGGATGGGTGAGGTGTCTCTGTGCTTCTTTCCTTTTTACCAGTAGAAAACGAGAACACAGAGGAGCGAGGAAGTCTTTTACAAGTACAGATAGATCCAAACTATTTGGAACGCACACTTCCCTTTGATCGATGACTTGCTGGCAACATGATGATGATCAGCTGGTTCAGTCTGTTTGTATCACGGCATGGGTGCTGTGGTATTGATGGAGATGAGCTTTTTGTAACTGTTTAAGGGAACAACTGTCATCTAATCACACCCTTGACTGCATTCCATGGATCCCATTTTGAGAATAAAGAAAATTGCTGTTTGTAAATTTTGTTAGTATGGTCTCATGTACTTAAATTCAGTTTTTTGCATATATGATTTTAATCTGAGCAGCCATATTTACCAAGCGAGACACCAGCTGGGCTTAAAGCATTGAGAGATAAGGAGCTAAGCAATCTTAGGGGCGATGGCAAAGGAGTTAGAAAAATGTCAGACAGGATTTACGACTTCGATGTGTACAATGATTTGGGAAATCCAGACAAGGGTAATCACTTGGTTAGACCAAGACTTGGTGGTAAAGCAATTCCATACCCAAGACGATGCCGTACTGGTCGCCTTCCAATGGATTCTGGTTAGTCAGGTTTTGCTTCCTTGATTTGATGATTCAAGCATATGATCCATTTCTTTTAGTTGCACACCACTTGCTTATTTAACTGTGCCACTGCTTGGAAAGTTCTAGATGCTAGCTAGGACTTAACTTACCATGGATGCTTCCTTTTTACATTAGCAACACACACTCACAAGAATCCTGCTTGATTCCTCGCGTACGTACCAGATATTAACGCGGAGAGCCGAGTGGAGAAGCCAACGCCACTGTACGTGCCTAGAGATGAACAATTTGAGGAGTCTAAGCAAATTACATTCTCAAATGGGAGGCTTAGAGCCGTGCTTCATACTCTAATCCCAGCGATTAAGGCCAGCATTTCTGCAGATAATCAAGACTTTAGTAGCCTCTCAGACATTGGTGTTCTGTACAAAGAAGGGCTTCTTCTTAAAGTTGGATTGCAAGATGAAATCTGGAAGAATCTACCATTGCTCAAAGCGGTCAACAAGATACAAGAGTCTGGTGAGGGACAGCTCAAATATGACACGCCAAAGATTCTTTCCAGTGAGTACATTCCCTGTTAGATTTCCTATATTCTCTCTTTTTTTTGTATCAATCATTTTTTTTCCTTTTTGTTATACATTTTATATTCGTTAAAGATCGCAAGAACCATGGAACTTTTGGACCGTAAAGCAGGGGACAAACGTTGCGTATACTTTAATACGCAAACAAGAAATAGACAGAGATTTTTGGTTGTATGATTCACTAGCTAGTTAAACTCGCATGGCAAGGGCACTAACTTGACCGTCCGAAGGACACTTTCCTATAGAGATTTTCTAGGTTTATTGTCGATGTCTCGTTTTTTGTTGGACCACAGAGATAAAACTGATTTATATATGCCCGTGAATTTGAACCAACATGAAAATAACGTCGTGAATCCAGAAAACCACTAGAAGAAGAAAAATTGTGTTAGCCACTAGGCATTAGCCATCGTGCATTTAGTGGGATCCAAGTCATGCACACTAAAGTTTTTCAAGAATAAAAGTAGATTGCCTGGCTTACATTGCTCTTGCAAGGAAGAATGATCTTGTCTAGCATTTGATTACCAGAGAGAGAAAAAACCCACCCATGCTTTTTCTTTGCTGGTTGCCTAGTTGGGAGCCAATCTTGGTCAAATTAAAAACGTGTTTGTGAGTTTCCAATACCTTTTGGTGGCACGCAGTTGTTTATGCGCAAAGTGGATTAATTTCTTGTAAACAAGTACACAATCCAAAATATGATGAATTAATTAATCAAGATTAATAATCTACAAGCAAGCATGTGATTCGCAATATTGCAGGGGACAAGTTAGCCTGGTTGAGAGACGACGAATTTGCCCGTGAAACTGTGTCAGGAATAAACCCAGTCAGCATTGAGAGACTTAGGGTTTTTCCACCAAGAAGCAGTCTTGATCCTGAAATTTACGGTCCACTAGAATCTTCTCTCAAAGAAGAACACATTCTGGGCCATCTTAATGGCTTGTCCGTTTCACAGGTAATAATCCCAAATCTCCTGCTTTCCTTTTGTAGTCACTAGCAGTGTCATATTAAAAAAGAAAAAGACTTGTATTATCATGCGTGTTCTTCTCGTTTCCTTCTTCTTCCTGAGATTACCGACATTTCATGGGCCACCTTATTATCAGATCTTATGTTTAATTCGCTTGTTTTTCCTAATCATGCCTGCCCTAAATATTGTTATTTGAATCTTGCAGGCCCTGGAGGAAAATAAATTGTTTATGATTGATTACCATGATATTTATCTTCCATTTTTGGACCGGATTAATGCGCTTGATGGTAGAAAAGCATATGCAACTCGTACCATATTTTTCTTGACGCCTCTTGGGACACTCAAGCCCATTGCTATAGAGCTTAGCCTCCCACCAGCAGGGCCGAATTCCCGATCAAAGCGAGTGGTTACACCTCCAGTGGATGCAACTGGCAGTTGGATTTGGCAACTGGCCAAGGCTCATGTTTGCTCCAACGATGCCAGTGTTCACCAGCTTGTCCATCACTGGTAAGAACAAAAAATGAATAACTCAAGTCATCAGAAGGTGATCATTTAAGTTTTTTGAACGAAGATATAAAGTTCTCCATGGTGGCATTGATTGAAACATCATGATGATTACAGGTTACGCACACATGCTTCGCTGGAGCCATTTATACTGGCAGCACACAGGCAATTGAGTGCAATGCACCCTATATTCAAACTCTTGGATCCACACATGAGATATACACTAGAGATCAATGCCTTAGCCCGCCAAAACTTAATCAACGGTGATGGTGTTATAGAGTCTTGCTTCACTCCTGGCCAATATTCTATGGAGATTAGTGCTGCTGCCTACAAAAACTTTTGGCGTTTTGACAAGGAAAGCCTCCATGCCGATCTCATTCGAAGGTGCGTTTACCACGCACAATTATTCATGGGCATCTATATATCGCTTCTAAATCTCTTTCCCTAAGGCATGAAAAGATAGGATCCAGTAGGTTTAGAGATTAAACATTAAATGATGAAATTATTACATAAACCTGGCCCATATGAACCAAACTAATCACACGCAGACTTGGCGCAATAACTCTAAATAATTCCAGGTTCATTGCACCAACCATCAATCGGTCATATATAGTAACCTGGTCCGCTTACTGTTTTTCGGGATAGAAATTGCAAAGGGTCTCTTGCTCTTTCTTCTGATGAAATTTATGTTTGGTTTATTTGGTATATGGAAATCCTGTATCTAGTATTCCTTGATCATTGTTACCGTTGCAGGGGAATGGCAGTGCCTGATCCGACACAACCACATGGTCTAAAGCTTCTACTTGAGGACTACCCATATGCCCAAGATGGACTACTGATCTGGTCTGCCATAGAGAACTGGGTCCGCACCTATGTCGAGCATTACTACCCAGATTCAAGCATAGTCTGTAATGACAAAGAGCTCCAAGCGTGGTACTCTGAGTCCGTCAATGTTGGCCATTTCGATCTTCGTGATGCTGATTGGTGGCCCAAGCTGGCCACGAGTGATGATCTTATCTGGATCCTCACCGTCCTCATTTGGCTCGCATCCGCACAACATGCCGCACTGAATTTTGGGCAGTATCCCTATGGTGGTTATGTGCCTAATAGACCAACCCTTATGAGAAGATTAATCCCGGAAGAAAATGACCCTGAGTACGCAAATTTCCTAGCTGATCCACAAAAATACTTCCTATTAGCATTGCCAAATGTGCTGCAAGGCACAAAATTAATGGCTGTGATAGACACATTATCAACGCATTCACCAGACGAGGAGTACATAGGGGAACGGCAGCAGCCATCAATATGGACAGGCGACGCTGAAATGATTGAAGCGTTTTATGATTTTTCGGCGGAGATTCAGCAGATAGAGCAGGAGATCAACAGAAGGAATGCTGATCCCAGCCTTAAGCATCGGTGTGGCGCAGGGGTGCTCCCATATGAATTGCTAGCCCCTAGTTCAGGACCTGGGGTAACATGTAGAGGTGTCCCAAATAGTGTTACAATATAAGCTAAATCAAAACTTGGACTCAAGTGGTGGCAAGTAATTAATTGCCCCAGCAGACTATTAATTACGTATTTGTGGGCCACTTGCATTTGGAAATCAGTGTGGAGTTAGGTTGTCCGTACTATTTTTATATATTTATTATATGGGTGAATGATTTTTATATATATTATAAAATATAATAGTTCAGAAAATATTTTAAAAAATATATAATTAAATAAGTCGCAAGTTTACATGTGACTTAATAGCTATAAATATCATATATGACTCACCAGGCGTGTAACTCCTTAAAAAAATATATATTAACAAATTGATAAAATATAACAATTTAAAAAATATTTTAAAAATAATATAGTTTGGCAATATGCGACTTGCTAGCCATAAACATCATATGTAACTCGTGACACATGTGACTTCTTAAAAAAAAAATCAAGGTGGTTTAGATTTTCAACTCCCTACCACAAAAATAAATAAATAAAAAAACAATACAACACAACATAAGCATCACAATTCAAAAAACACAAGCCTCAATTCATCTCTCCTACACAATTAAAAAAAATCAACATATATCACAATTCGCCAAATATAACAATTCACAATTAATAATTAAACACAATAAGAATTAACATAACATTTTATTAAATTTAAACTAAACTTATAATTTTTAAAACATTAAAGTATACAATCTAATTACATCTTAAAATCATTTCAGCTCGCAGATGAGCCACAACTCCAACTCATCTAACTTGAGGATGGGTCTGTAGCGTCCATGTAGAGGTCAACATAAAAATTATCTGAGCTCGTGGACGAGCCTGGATTACTCATCCCTCACTGAATATCCTCGTTCATAATAAGTAATCTCATCTTCCGCTAAGGCAATCCCGCTTCGAGATGCTCAATCTCCCTAACTTCTTTAAGTTAAGCATAACACAAATTAAGTGAATTTTTTTTCGGGACATGTGTCATCTCATCAATGCCTTCACGAATAGCGAACGCTGCTCTTTGAGCCTCATGTAATAAGAAACGAGTCCAATTAGTAAAAATAATAATAATTAGTATTCATCATCTATAATAAAAATAACGTGTATATATATATATATATATATATATATATATATATATATATATATATATATATATCTAATATTGCATACCAATCAATTCTTACTTGAATATCAAGGCTCGCAATGCATTAGATTACATAGACGCGTCAAGAAACATGACTATATAGATGCAATAAATCAACATGTTATAGGCAAATATTATCTCATATATGTATCTAGCTCATTTGTTGGTTGCTATTCTATAAATAACCAATCTTTTCTAGCATCCCAAAGATTTAGATAAGTTGCATAAATCACCAACCAATTTTCTTCCCGCTTACCCAAACGATTGATATTATGCAACTCGCCATTAATACCAACATAATCTGAGATGTGCTAAGATAGATCAAACTTTTGCATTACCTGTTCAAGGCAATATATCTCAACTATATCAAAACAATGCAACAAGACTTGTGTTAACAAAAAACTATCCCATCACAACATTCAGATAAACTTAATAATATAAAATCCTCTATATATGGTGTCCATTTAACCTATTAAGACATGAAAGACACATTATAAAACAAGTTAAAACTAAAAAAATTGACGCCTAAATAAACAAAATAAAATACATTATTAAAAACCATACCCAGTAAGGTTACTTTGTGTCCAACTCATTCTGGTAAAACTCATGGGTGTGAGTGAGACTCAAAGTGAAATGTCTAACCTCACACCATCTAACATGACTAGTCAAAGAATTAAAATATTTTTTTCTGTATTTAATTTATATAAATAACATATTATTCAAAATTTATTAAATTTTATTATTACCTAGATCCTATAAATAGTTGCCTCTAGGTGCAAAGGTCAAACATATTGTTACCCTAACCTTCTGGATGTTTGATATGAAGATGCTTCCATGAGTATAGCTATGTTAATTGACATTTGAAGTTATAAGTTAGTATTTAAAATAAAATTAATCGTTACAAACAAAGTAAATTATTCAATGAAAAATATGTAAAATAGATATACTTGAAGAAATAGTACACACCTGGTACTTGTCACCTTTTTTTTTAGGGTATTTGACAGTGTGGTGGCAGTTGTTTTTCAAATAACTTTTTGTGCCGAAATGCATGTTATTGATGTTTTTTTTATTTTTTAAAAATTATTTTTGACATCAGCACATCAAAACAATCCAAAACATACAAACCATATTAAATTTTAACAAAAAAAATTAATTTTTTTAAGAACGCGGTGCCAGACATAGTCTTCAAATATGTTTTATATAGCTGCCAATATAAATGTGGAAGCATTACCCCTAGTTATAGTTAAAAATGTCTCAAAGTCCTCAAACAGTGTCAAGATGAAAACTAGCACTGCATTGCTTGCATTACATAACCAATTGATCCTTTACATAACCATGTTAGTTTGATGTTATCACCTTAGTAAGCTAGCATAACTAACACAAATTAGCAAAAATTAAACTAATTGCCCTCATTTGAAATGATAATAACGGAAAACTCATTCGTGAAAAATACCAAATTGCCTCTTGATTTTAATTTTAATATTTTTTTGCTTTTAAGTAGTTGTTTTATTGTGCTTTTAAAATATAAAAAAATTTATTTTTATTTGATCAATTTGATAATAACTAATACATTTTATGAAGAAAAACTTAACGCCATAAATAGATGGTTTTAAGATTTTGGATAAGAAAAGCAAAATCATTATTGCACTGTTTCCCGTGGACAATGAATTTTAAATCTAAGTGAATAGCATTTTTGTAAGGTGTTTTGGCTTTGATTAATTTGTTCTAAATTAAAAAAAATAAGAAATTTTATGGTCATTAATTCTTAACAAATAACTACAAAACTTTTTTTTTTTATAAAAACCAAATATTTTTTTTATTTCACTGGTAAGAATATTTTTGTATATAACTTTAGCGTTAATACAAATCAAATATTTTTTTCTCAACGAGTCTTGCGTCACGCCGATACATTAAAAAGATTTGATAATTTTTTTTGGAATATTGGTAATAAAATTTAAATTTAAAAATAAAAAAATAATATATATATATTTTTAACTATAAGGTGAATCCTTTAAAATTAATTCAATTAAATATGGCAAATATCAGGATGCTATATTAGTTGCAATCGAGTTGTTAAATACGAGACAAATCTAAGCATAAATCTTGGGAGAGTGATTATAAAAAAACAACGGAATTAAATCTCAGCATCCTACTAAACACCAAAAATCACCCTCATAGTTGACGGAAAGAGCGAAATTTAAGGATTTTTTTAGTAAAATCACCTTAATTATTTTTCAATTTCGGTAGAATAAAATATTTTTAATTTTTTTATGAGATAATATTTTTTTTCATGTCATGCTATTGTAGACAACATTTAAATAATATCACGTGAAATTTAAATTAATATTATAGCTAAAAATCATAATGGTTTATATATATATATATATATATATATATATATCATGAGAATATTTAAATATTATGGTTATTAATAATAACATGCAAAAATATATTATTTAACTAATTGTTTTTGGCTACCATTAAGTAATACTCTAAAAGGCGTGGGAAACTACTTAGCTTCCTCACACCTTTCATTTATTAATATATTATATTATATTATAGAATTGTTTATTTTTTTATTTTGTTTTTTTAATGAATTTTTTTTGTTTGATTTAATTTGTTAATGTTAATTTTTTTATTTAGTTATCAGATTTTTATAATACAGATCCCGAGTTTGATGGGTTAACCTGGTTTGATGAGTTAACTCGGATTTTTTTTCTTTTTAATTAATTTTTTTCGTTTAGTTTAGTTTGTTAATATTAAATTTTTTTCTATTTAATTATTAGATTTTCATGACAAGTATCCCGAGCTTGACGAGTTAATTTGGTTTGATGGTTTAACCTAGTTAATTCTGGGTAAACCCGTTATTTTTTTTTCTATTTAGTTATCAAACTTTCATGACGCGAATCCCAGATTTTATGGGTTAACCTGATTTGAAGGGTTAACCCAATTAATTCAGATTTTTTTTCTTTATTAGTTTTTTTTTCTTGTTGGTTTTTTTTAATTAATTTATTTAATTATCACACTTTTATGACATAACTTTATAGCCAGATCCATATCCAATATTCTTGGGTCCGGTGTTACAGCCAGGGTCACTTAAACTTGATTCATACAAGTTTAATATTATTATTAATATTATTTTTAAATCAGATATTGCAGTGAAATCCAAATTTTTTAGATATTTTTGGATATATCTCTCTAGAAAAATCTAATATTTTTAAATTTTAGGTTTTTTTATATATTATTTTATGAAAAAAAACCATGGTATCACACGTGTCATGTTACTAGTGTTAATTTAAATTACGTGTCTCTCTCCCCCTCTCTTTCTTTTTGTTGTTTTGGTATGAAGTAATTGTAGTCTCTGCTCTATCTATATATAGAGTTACTGACAAATCAGAGGCACCAACGCTCTCTCCTCACTCCTCTTCTTTCTCTCTTCTGTCTCTCTTCCATTCCGTTCCACAATCAATCAATCAAACAAAAGTGAAAGCATTAAGCATTCCGTCAGTACCCTCTTCCCATTCCAGAAAACACAACCACCACCAATTAAAGTCGGTATTTTTCCTAACCATACAATTTTATTTTTCTTTCTGATCCTTCATTCCACACACACCTGCATCAACCCCAACTGTCTTTTCCCCCCTTTTCTTTTGGTTTGGAAGACATTAAAACGAAAGGATCGCAAGTAAAGATTGAATGAAAATAAAAATCTTGATTTGTGTAGCTTTTTTTTTCTCTCTTGTTTGTGTTTTAGGCATGATTTTGTTCTTCTTAGATGCTCTGATTTCGCAAACAACTGGAAATATGTCAACTTGTTGTGATTGGTTGTGGTTATTGCTACATGTGCTCTCATTTTCTCATCATCTGCTTGGTTTCAAGGAAAATATTTTCAAAATCTTGGATTTTGTAGCTTAAAATTTTCTGTTTTTGGAACCCTGATTTATTTTTGTGTCTAGTTGCTGATAAAGTTTGGAATTTTAGAGGTAATCCCAGTTCCGAACCTTAATAATTAATGGAGAGCCTTAATACGTGTTTCACTTCTAAAAAAGAAAAGAAAAGAATCGATAGCAATGATATGTTACATTCTAAAACCATGGGATGTTATAATTTTGAGTTTCAATTTGTGGTGTAATAATAAATTATTCATGTATGTTTTTTATTTGTTTATGTAGAGATGGGTTTTGCAAGGAAAGAGTATGAGTTTTTGAGTGAGATCGGGCTGAGCTCTCGCAATTTGGGTTGTTATGTAGATGGCACGTGGAAAGCAAATGGCCCTGTGGTCACCAGTGTGAATCCTGCAAACAATCAGGTTGTTCCTGATTCTTTTATCTATGTATAATATATACGTATCAGTGTGTGTATCATCAACGCTGCTGATTAGTGTATTCCTCTGTGTATTCGCATATATAAGTTGCTTTTATGCTGTGGTGCTAAGTTGCTATGAATCACAAATGAGGCCATTTGATGGGTACCATACCATGGAAGTTACTAATTCCTTGCCTTGCATCATCCATCGACATTATGTTTAATCATTTCCTTTTTTATTGATTTAGGCTATAGCTGAAGTTGTGGAGGGTTCCATTGAAGATTATGAGGAAGGCATGCGAGCTTGCAGTGAAGCTGCTAAGATATGGATGCAGGCAAGTCTTTTTTTCCTTGCTGTAAACCCTATTAGAATTTTAGAATTTTTTGGGGACAAATGCATGAGTTGATACATCATATAATTCACTATTTTTGGAATATGCTTGCTTGGCGCTATTCTACCTGATGTGAATGTTCTGTCTGTGATTGACTGCTGAGACCTCTCAATTCCTTGCATTATATTTTCTTAGGTTCCTGCTCCAAAGAGAGGTGAGATTGTCAGACAGATTGGGGATGCATTGAGAACTAAACTTCAGCAGCTTGGTCGCCTTGTCTCACTCGAGATGGGAAAAATACTCCCTGAAGGAATAGGGGAAGTTCAAGTATGTTACCTAGCTTACTTTGCTAATTCTTTAGTTATTTGTGTATAGGATGTTCTTTTCACTTGTTGTGAAACCAGTTTTTCTGATTTATTATTCATGATATATCTTGTTCTTTGATGGGCCTTTTTTTTTTTTATAACTTTGTAAGCACCAATTTTGCAGGAAATAATTGATATGTGTGATTTTTCTGTGGGCTTAAGTAGACAACTGAATGGATCAGTGATACCTTCAGAACGTAAGCTCAATGATTAGTTCTCACCATTCATGTATAATTTGTAGTAATTTTATCTTTCTCTCAGTTGCCTTTTCAAAATAATTTCAAGTTTATGTTTGAGTGCCATAGCTCAACTACGTGTAGAATGTTGTGGATAATGCTGGAATTCAGGCATTTAGCAGAAGCTGTCATTATATATATATAAAGTCTAGAAATTGGATATATTCTTGTGTTTTCTATATTTTAGTCCTGGAATAATTCATATTGATCTGTTAACAGGTCCAAATCATGCAATGTTGGAGGTATGCTGATCGCCTCTACTTTTGGATTCAAATCAGTACAGTAATTCTTTTAATATTGTTGACATTTTCAACATTTTTCTTGTGCATAGATGTGGAATCCTCTTGGAATCGTTGGTGTGATTACAGCTTTCAACTTCCCATGCGCTGTTCTTGGTGAGTGCTATGTCCTGTTTTATAAAAATCAGCTTTATAAATAATCCAGAAAAACACACTTTTACATTTTGCAATAAACAATAGGCTGTATAAAACTATCCTGAACTTTCAATCAACAAGAACCTAGTCCCGAACCTTGTTTTAATCTGATTTAGGTCCTAACCTTTCTTTCATCTGCAATGCCATCCTTCCATCCAACTTGTTAAGCTAATTAAGTTTTGAATTTTGTTCTTCTGGGTTTTAATCCACTTGTCTCTTTATAAAGGGTGCACATGCAGTCAATCTTAACTAATTGGCGGTAACATGGATTGAGGGATGATATTGACAAAATAGAAAGGTTAAGACCTAAATCAGATTAAAACAAGGTCAGGGACTAAGTTTCTGTTGATCGAAAGTTCAGGGTGGTTTTTGACCAATTAACCTAAACAATATACATGAAGATATATCCAATGTCTGGATCCAAGAGTGTTCATCTTCAAAATTGCAGTTATTTCTTCTGTCAGTAGTACTTTTCTTAATGGTTATGAGCATAATTTTGGATGCTTTTCTTTCAATCCTGACTGATAAAGTAGTGCAATTTGAATAGTATTGGAAACCGTTGCTGGTATTGTACCTCTCTTGCATCACAATATTTTCACTATATTTGTTTTTCTCAAGTTATCAGATGGCTTTCTTCCAGTTGTGTGATGAATTAATTTATACTGCTGTTCTGCAGGATGGAATGCTTGCATTGCACTAGTCTGTGGCAATTGTGTTGTCTGGTAAGTCATACCTATCTTGGCTGGGACACTATGCTTTATGACATTCTTAGATGGTGTAATGTATGTACTGCAGTTATTTCTTTTTATTAAATGTGTAATTCCAGCTTTCTCAGCTCATAATAATATGTCAATTTCAATCAAATACTTAGAGCATTTTTTTTTTCCTTTTTCTCCATTATGTAGATTATTATGCCATCCTGAAAGTTTTACATTTCAGTATCTTATTGGTGGACCACTAGCTCATTGCTGATTGTCTTCCTTGAGCTGTATTATAGAAAGATCAATGAACTGTTTTAGGGATTATTTATGTTGGTCTGTTCTCCTGCAAGTGATTAAAAATAGGCTGCATGTAACTCATTCTCGCAGTGGTTTCTGAAAGGTGTCATATTTAAATGGCCTCTCCTTTTAAATTAACTAATAGTTGAAAACTGGAAGTAAAATTTTATTTTTGCTCTTTAATCAAATAGATTACTTGGGTTCAATGTCTGATCTGCATCTTGTCTTAGAAGAGATATTGGACTGCTAAGCTTTTTCTGCATCCCTTATTGGCATACTAGTTCCACGTCAACCTCATTTCATAGCTTCTCGTTGTGATCATATTTCTTGGTTAGAAATATAGCTTACAAAAAATTTGCTTGTGCTTGACTTTTAATCAAACTTTTCATCCTTAATTATAGGAAAGGTGCACCGACAACTCCTTTGATTACCATTGCAATGACAAGGCTAGTAGCTGGGGTGTTAGAGAAGAATAACTTGCCTCCTGCAATTTTTACTTCTTTTTGTGGTGGTGCTGATATTGGTCAAGCAGTAGCAAAAGATACACGAATTCCTCTGGTTTCTTTCACTGGCAGTTCAAAGGTGTTTAATTGTTTCATTAGAAAATATTGATTGTTCATCATCTGTACTGAAAGAGAGACTCTTCTGTTCATGGTCAAATTATTTGCCCTGTTTTATCTATAGGCTACTCTCCTCATTCATTATATTCTAAGGCTGCCTAATATATTGGTCTTATTTCTTTAGTCTTGCTATAATTATCCACTGCATGTATTCAATGATGAATTTTGATTTATATTGTTTCTGCCCATGCTGAATAATTACTGTTTTTTGTTTTTTTACTGAGAATTTGGTTTATCCAATCAATTATTTTTCCTGCATATTCTCTAATTTCTTATACAGCTGTTTGAATTTTGTCTTGGTTCATATAGATTTTTCCGAGAACATGTACAAATCCCCTCTTATAGAAGGGGAAATTTTAATAATTATCTTATCATGCATATTTCTAACACACAAATACTAATTCTACAGGTGGGTCTAATGGTCCAACAGATAGTTAATCAGAGATTTGGTAAATGCTTGCTTGAGTTAAGTGGGAATAATGCTATAATAGTCATGGATGATGCTAACATCCAGCTAGCTGTTCGTTCTGTTATGTTTGCTGCTGTTGGGACAGCTGGTCAGCGTTGCACAACATGCCGCAGGCTGGTATCTAAAATCTGACTTTTCTTTGAAAATCCATGTATGGAATGACAGCCAAAATCACTCTTACCGAACAATTTTCTTGCTCATGTTGAAGCTTCTACATGAGAACATATATCAGAGAGTACTTGATCAACTACTTGATGTGTACAAGCAAGTTAAAATTGGGGATCCATTGGAAAAAGGCACCTTGCTCGGGCCACTGCATACTTCTGAATCAAGAAAGAGCTTTGAAAAGGGAATAGAGATAATTAAGTCCCAGGCATGTTGTTTTTTTCACTTATCTACTGTGGTTGTCCAGCTGTTCCAATATTTCAAACATAAACATTCCTTTTTACCTTTTTCCTTTTATGTTCCAAGTTCTCTTGGTTGAAAAATACTGGATATGCACAACAAATTAAGAAAAAAAAAAGTTAACTTGCTCACTTTCATTTTGCAGGGAGGTAAGATCATAACAGGCGGTTCTGTGATTGAATCTGAGGGGAATTTTGTGCAGCCCACAATAGTTGAGATTTCTCCAAATGCAGACGTTGTTAAAGAAGAGTTATTTGCTCCTGTTCTTTACGTTATGAAATTTCAGGTACCTTCTTCATCCATCTCTTTTCTTTGGTGAGGTTTTTTTTTTTCTTTTATTTAACTGATTTTCTTTCGTTGGTGAGCTGTGAAGTACATAAGACTAATTTTTCTTTCTTTTCCCCCTTTTGATAACCAATCACTACAGTTATTCCTGTAGTTATTTATATATGTGGTGTTTGCTAAATGATTAAGTTGCATTAGTTCATTTGTTGGGTTTGATTTCTGAAAGCTGAACCCTTTCTGCAGACTTTACAAGAAGCAATTGAAATAAACAATTCAGTTCCTCAAGGATTAAGTAGTTCTATTTTCACCCGCCAACCTGGAGTTATCTTCAAGTGGATTGGGTGAGTTTTTTCATAGCGATGTTTGTAGAGTGAATTATGTTTTTCAATGCCTCTTGTCATACTAAAAAAATCCTTAGATGTGAGTTATTTGATCATAAGTTTTGGATCCAAGTAAAATTATTTTGCTCTTGAAGTGTTTTCACTTCCAAGCAATTTCTGAAGATTGTTTAGATTCCCATCCATCTTAATTCTCGACATGATAATCTTTACAAGAAATGACATCTTCATTGATATTTATTTAATTTCCTGTATGCAACTGAGTTCTTTAAAACAATTGTGTTCTATTCCTCTTTTGTTGCTTAGCTAAGAAATCTTTCACCTGGTTACCGAATGCAGGCCTCAAGGAAGTGATTGTGGTATTGTGAATGTAAATATACCAACAAATGGTGCTGAAATTGGTGGTGCTTTTGGTGGAGAAAAGGCTACAGGGGGTGGCCGTGAAGCAGGAAGTGATTCTTGGAAGCAATACATGAGACGCTCAACTTGGTAAATCTCAGAACCATTAACCTTACTTCGATTTCTCTGCTGTGTGCTCGAATCGAATTCTAGCCTTTTTCATGTCGGGAAAACCACATGGAACCCTTATTTCTCAACAAAAAATAAAAATAGCAAATAAATAAAACCTCCAATAAAATCGCTGCTGATCTTTTATTTTAATCATTTGACAGTACGATCAATTATGGCAATGAGTTACCACTGGCACAAGGAATCAATTTTGGGTAGACACGCATCCAGGTCCAGCATTTCCACTTGTCTAGTAAAGCAAAATTTCCTGTAGTATTCTTTCTTCTTACACTGTAAGAGCCATGTCATATTGCCATTTAGGTTGATTCTGTGCTTCTTGTGCACAGGTTTAAGAGCTGTTCTCCTCCCCTCTGGGTCTGTCATCATTTGCTGGCCTGAAATGTTCTAGCAGAGCATTGGTGAAAGACCTTCCTGTTTACAAACAGCCGTTCTCTGGATTAATGATATTTACCGACAACCCAAAATAAAAAAGTTGGCTCTCAAAGAATAAAGAAAATTGATGTTTCATTATAGCCATTCCTTGGTTGTAATTGTATAATACAATTTATACTTTCTCTGGACAGCTTGAATTAATGTTCTGTACAGTTAAGGTCTGCATTTCTATAATAATTCTCAATCTCCTTGTGCTTTACGATTAAAATATTTATTACCTCGTACCTTGCATGATTGGAATGGAATAAACCTTGTGAAAATGGGAGATTTATAGTTCAAAAATTGCATTATAGGCGAGATTCTTCACTTATTTGGTTGGTCTGGGGACTTCTTTATCAACAACCAAAGGTCCAAAAGTGAGAGAGAGGAAACGAGAGAAGTTGTTAAAGAGCGAAAGAGATATAACATCCAGGGATGAAATGGGGTCAAAAGAATGATTTGCAGAAGCAGATGATCATTGCAATGGGGAACGTATTCAAGTACAGATAACAAGTCCACAGGGGCGGGCTACCTAGGTCATAATCGACTGCAAAACTAAAAATATCCTCGAAATCAATGTTGGGCATGTTCCATCTCTGCTTAGCTTCAACTCCGACTCAAAGCGTAGATCTTCAGATCCCCGAGGGTACTTTGTCGGAGAAACCTTGACCGGATAATTATGAAAGAGATTTGGAAGACGGGCACGCTCATGAGTTTGTGTTGAAAAGCGAAGTTGCATTGAGTGTCGAAAACTCATTTCACCGTTGGGTCGAGCATGGTGACTTCATCCTCCATCAAAGTGCGCAGAGTTACCAACCATGGAAGAGCTTCATCGAGTGCCTCCGCCTGAATACCGAACGGAAAATCCACCGAGGTATGACTTTACAAGGACATACAAATGTAAAACCCGTCGTCACTTCTCAAACAGTTGTCCCCATTGCCTCCTGGAATCCTACATTTTTATCTGGATTACCAAGACCATGAACATCCTCGTTAATTCTATCATCATGCCACTCTAATATAATTTTCAACCCAATGGATTACCAAAGTTGTTTCAAAAATCTATTATGTTCTTAAATATTTCATTTCAATATTTTTTTAACTTTTTTAAAACAACTTGAATGAAAAAAAATCTTTTCTTTCTAAAACATATACTAAAATGATATTAAAAAGTCTAGAAAAATCGGACCTTGAAAAATAATTATATTTATAATTATAACAGTAACTAAAAGACATAGCTTGTGAATTCAATATCTACCACTGTATAAAACATTTTTTATTGAAAAAAAAATCTTTGGGTCCTTTAATTTTTCTTTCAATTACATCCTTTACTATTAAATTAATTAAAAATTATACTTCATAATTTTTTTTATAAAGAATCATAGTCTCAAAAAAAAATAATGTAAGGTAGAGAATATTGGATTCACAACCTCTTTTAGCTATTGTTGAAAAATTTTATTATTCAACATTGAATTAATTGAAAACTAAACTTCATAATTTATTTCAATTTATTTTTTATATAATTATCACGGCTTTAAAAAATTATTTCAGTAAACAATGTGTTGTAAGGTAGTGAATAGTGGATTCACAACCTCTAGTTATTGTTAAAAAAAAAGTTCCAACATGCTGTGGTCCTAGATATTGTGGAAAACAAATTCTGATTATATTTTTTACAAAAGGTTAAAAAGAGGGATTGAAATTGAAAGTGAAGAGAATTGATGATTCTTTTTCTAAAATAAAAGAATGTGTCAGAGCTTTTTGATATAAATTTTGCCTTAAAGATTTTTTTCAATATTTTTGGTCCTTTTAGTTTGACAATTATATGTTTTAGTCTAAAATTTTATTTTGTTCACATATCACTCCATGATTTTGAGAGATGAGAGAGAGATGGTCATCAAAAAATAATAGAGGAGAGACAAAAAGATTGGCAGGTTTGATTCCATTGATAAAAAAAAAAACAAATTTAGTGTTAAAGTGTTTCTCTCGATAAAAAAAATATCATTAAGGTGTGTTTGAACTTTACAAAACTAAAAGAGGTTGTGAATTCATTGTTCATTAGAAATTCTTTCAATCTTCTTTCTATGAGGATATCATAGTCTTAAAAAAAAATATCCCAACATTGAATTAATACTTGATTTTATATAAAAAAATCATTTTATTGTTAAAAAAATTAAAAATAAGAGGATCAAAATTGAAAAGTAGCAGCCGTTTTAAAAAAAAAAAACAATTGTGATGTATGTGCTTTTTTGATAATTTTTTCCTTTTAAATTTTTTTTTTCAACTTTTTTTCGTTCATATTGAAGAGAAGAGCTATATATATCTAGGTGTTTTTGAGCTTCTATGATGACGAAAAAAGTGGATCAAGATTGAGAGAAATTTTTTCTAGATTGATTTTGCAATTTTAAACTGATATGGGAGTTTTTTGAGTTTATAAATTAGTTTACTTATATTATAAGATTGTTTTTTAAGTATTTTTGGATAAAAATAGTTTAAAATTTGCTTTTTATAGTCCAAAAAACACCGATTGATTTTTTAGTTACCTCTCCGATGATTGAAAATTAGACGTGTAAATAATTTGTTGTCTATTTTTTTATATAAAAAAAAAACAAATTAATTAGATGATATGTCATCTATCTATTTTGAAAAAAAAAAAAAACTCAAACACATAGGCATAAATACTTATGTGGACGTGAGACGTCATTTTTGCCTTTACATTATCATACTGGATTGCAATTATTTCCTGTATGAATAATAATATTATTGTCTTGCTTAGAAGTGAATGGAGATCTGCTTAGTTGTCTTCTACCTCATTCATGCAGCTGTCTTCTTCTACCCTTTGTTTAGAAATGGAGTAATATGTTGCTTAACTCTTTGCTTTATACAAATCTGATCTGGGAATAGTAAAACAATAATTGAGAAAGAAACACAAAAACCGTAAGTGGATATCACCATCACCCTTTCCATTACATGGTCAAAGATAGCAGGCCCTGGAAGTCTGATAACATTAATTCAGCGAGCGCAAGGCATCGGCCTCCAGTTCTGCAGGCCACATTTCCTTCCTTCTTTCTTTCTTTCTTTCTTTTTAAGTTTCTAATGGTAGTTCCTCGCAAACCCTCTCAATCTAATGGAGACGCAGAAAAGGAATATTACCAACTTAATTTTGTCACCACCTTCATGGCCCTGCAGGTCCCAAGTACTGAGCTGCCACTCCTCTCATGAGTACCAAAATAAGATAACTTGAAGATGTTGCATCTGTCTATTTTTTGACTTTGTGAGCTTCGTCTAATAATGTTCAATCAAGTAGAAACAATGGAGTATGCAGGACATCTTTCCCTATCGTGTAACTTTATATTACTGCGCATAATTTTCTACACGACTGTTAGATTAAGCTTGTTTCCTGTTAGTTTAAAATTTAGTAGAGATAAAAGGTTGGGAAAGCTTTCATATAACGCCCAAAAGTTTCTAGCCAGGATTTGCAATATTCATATAAATTATGAATTAGGATTTATGTGAGATCCTTAATACATAATTTTATGTTCATGTGCTTTCTATTTTTCTTGTGCTACTTCTGTCTATATCAGTTGATATCAGAGTCCAATGATCTCAAGTTATTTCTTGTTATGTGCTATAGTCCCATGTTATTTTGTTTGTTGCAAGTTGCTAAATAATCATGGCTAGAAAAGGTCGCAAAACAAACATGTTCAGGAAAAAAAAGAGAGAGAGATTCTTCTCGGGAAAAAAATGTTTAAGAATTGATGATAGAAGACAAGTATAGACAAATAATAGAATTGAAAAGAGGTATTCGGGTGATACAAAACATGTGGGAACAAATTTCAAAATTAACCTGTCAATTGACGGAGATGAGGAGCCTGAGGGATCCTAAGAAGAGTGATCATGAACCCATGGCTAGTTTTAAAAACTCGTTTCCAAAGCATGAGCAAGTGAGATAACTTCTTGATCGAGATGAGTATCGTGAAGATTTTGGTTATCCTATTTATGGTAAGATAAATGTGGATTGATATTTTTCAGTAATTATGATTTTTATTTTGATGATGATAATATTAATGATGATATCATTGACAATGTCCTCGTTGATAACTTAGAGGTTGAGTGCAAAGAAAACATGTAAGGTGCTCAACAACAACAAAAATTATTGATTTAAATTATGCTGATATTTTTTATTACAAGTTTGTTATTATCAAAAAGGTAAATGTATTTAAAGGTTATATAGATACAACACATATTCATAAAGCAGGGTTGATGTTTGCAATTTATTACTCTAGAAGTCAATGGAATAGAGAAATAATTTGTCAATTGTTATTTCTTATTTAAGTTTTAAGAAAGTCGATACCTAAAATTGTTATACACTTGAAGCAAACAAAGAAAAAAAGTCGAAAAGTTTTGATTGGACATCCACAAAATCAAGGCAAGTGTAATTTGAACTCGGTGACAAGTTTTTTCTAACTTGAAAAGACTAATATAGGAGATTTTTATCATAACACGTAGCTTTATATTATTGGACATAACTTTTAATCTAACCGTTGGATCAGACTGAAATTCTAAAGGCTATGTTTTTCTATAAAGTTAAAATTTAGTAGAAAACAGAGATTCAGAAGGCTTTCAAATAATACTGAGAAGTTATTGTTCAAGATTTTAAATATTTTCTTAATTTATTTATAATTCCTTATTTTATTAAGTTTAGAACTCTTTTATTATTATTTTTCAACTTTATTTAGGATGTTTTTTCTAGTTTATTTAGGACTTCTATTTATAGATGCCTGTAGAAGTTGCTTTTGACGTTGTGATTTCTTGGGGACTCCCGAGTTTTTAATATATAAGATTTAAATAATTTGTTATAAAGTTTGAATAGTGAATTTCTCTATTTTCAAATTTTGTAAAAAAATAATTTAATACAAATTAAAAATATAAAGCTTGTTTGTCGTTCAATATATAATATAATATCAAGTGATTCAGAGATACATCATCCACACACACATGTATTTATATAATTCATACAGCAAAACTTCATTTTTTTTTTCAATGCATGTGAATAGAAGTTTTATAAATAAAATAAGTTATTTCAATTTTTTTTGAAAAATTAAATGTTTGTTTGATTAAAAAAATATAACATATAAAAAACAAATATTATAATAACTAATAAATATTACCTTTTCATTTTAATATTTACTAGCATTACAAATTTGATTATAATAAAGAATAAATATTATTTGAAGTTTTTTTTATTACTAATGTTTATTAAGCATCTATAATTGAATTAAAACTCTTTAAATATCTTAAGAGAAAATATAAAACTTCATAAATCATTGAATGTTATACTCTAATAGTTATATTTTAATATCACAAAATTGCAATTTGTTCTCCTAGTATGGTATTAACTCTGCGATTAAAGGAGTCTTTTTTTCAAAACAAAATATATTTTATTCATGGGATATGAATCAGGTATATGATGTAAATTGAAGCTTTATGTAGTGTATAATTAAATTTTATATGAAAATATTAGCTTAGCATAATTTATTAATATTCATGAATATTTTTATTTTGAATTTTAATATTTAAATTATATGTAGGTTGAATATAAATTAAGTCACATGCATGTATAATGAACATTTCTGTTTAAAGGAGATGCTTAATATTAGTAGACTTTGTCAAAATGAATAATAAAACCATTGTGAATTCTTTCATTCAAAAGTTAAAAGTTATCAAGACAATAAACAAAGATCTACCATAGAAAAAATAAAAAATAATTAGATATAATAATTTAATAAATTTTAATATATTCAAACTTTCATATTGTTGCTTTTTATATGCTTTTAAAAAAATATCTTTAAAGTTCGATGGTCTAAATAAAGTACTATTATGGGATGACTTAAAGAGATTATTGTGTGTTATAAATAGGTGTATAATTAAAAGAAAAAAAATTATTAGTATATTTTTAGAAAATAATATTGAGCATGTATTGTAAGAATTATACTATACTGGTACCCTTTCTTATTTAAAAACCAAAGTAGGATTATATATTTGTATTAAGATAAATTACAGAGTTAGTATTGAGTTAAAAAAATAATAATACGGTATTACTGTATGTGAATTGCATTGTCCATTATAGTATAATCCTATAGTTTTGCCCTTCTTACACAAAATAAATTAACTAGTTATTAGGGGTAATTAAGATAATCTTTTTCATGGGATACAATCATCATTATCATATTGATCGAAGGCAAATAAGTCTTATAACATTTTAGATGTACAATAAAATGATTTAAATACCTTTAAAGCCAAATTTTTTTAAGCTGAGATCCAGAGGCTTTTCAGTCATTTTACTTCCTTTAGCACAATAAATAACTTTATTATCCTTAAAATTAAAAAAAATTAAAAATAGCTTCAAGATGTATTTTTCATATTTTTTTCATGCTTTTTTTGTTATAATTAATTTGAAAAAGGAGGGAATCAATCTTTTAACAAATAAAGAATTACAATAAAAAGAAAAGGTGGTCAAATCATGCAACACACATGCTAGCGAGTGGACGCTGCCTTCGCTTTTCAGGAGGTGCATGTGGCATCGTAAGGTGGCTAAAAACATTAAATCATCATGTCATCCAAAGCATCCAATGACACTGCAATTAATGGGGAGGTGCATGTGATGAGATTCGCGACAGTGAAATATTTTTCTTCTCCAAAACTTGAGGATGAAGTTATAAAAAGATAAATTTAAAAATTTATCTCAAATAAAATAAATAGCAATCAAAAGAATGGAGACTAAATTTGAAAGATTTAAAAAATAAAAGGGGATGAAATTGAAAAAAAAATAATTTTATAATTTTTTTATAAAAAAATATTTCAAATATTGAATGACAAGATCGGGAAAAAACCAAATGAAAGAATTAACCCAAAAAAACAACAATGAATGACAAATAAAAATACTTGAGATAACTAAGGTTATTTTCGAGACCAATGAAAGATTCTACATAAAGCAAATAAATAAAAAGAACCAAACCTAACCTTCAATTAAATAGATGTTAAAGGATGAAAACAAAAAAGAAAAATAGCTTAAACAAAGGAAGATAAAAACAACGCAAACTCATAAAATTATCTCTAAAACTCATAATCTGTGAAATCTTGGATTCGGGTTCAATCAAGATGAACCTTAATTTTCAACAAAAATGAATGATGAAATTGTGAAAAAATATATATCAATTTAAGAAACTTTCCAAAGTAGTAGTAGTGGTGGTGGTAATAATAATAATAATTAAAATAATGGAGATCAGATTTGATAGAAACTAAATCCAAGTAGGATGAAATTGTAAAAAATAACAATTTAAAAAATTATCCCAAGCGATCAAAAGAATGGGGACCAAGTTTGAAAGATAAAGAAAATGAAAGGGGTGAAATTAAAAAAGAATTATAATTTTATAGATTATTCAAAATAAGAGAAATAGTAATTAAAAGGACAAGGATCAAATGTTAAGCAAAAATATTTTAAGAGGTTGGTTTGAATTTTTAAAGGGGTTGGCGCAAAATTCGAAGTGGGTAGAGAGAAGAAGAAAAATAAATAGTAAATAATCACGACGTCAAATCAGAGATGCATTTGGATTCCATGCCACCCCATCACAAAGAAAGGGTCAAGACCTTTTAAATGCTTATTGGGAACGACAACGTTTGGTAACCGAACAGGCTCACACGCACCACTTAAAAGGCGTGAGAGCCACCTATCTACCGGCGCGTGTGTGGCAAACACCAACAAAACTTTTCTTTTTTTAATAGTAAACGTTAATTAAAATACCGAAATGCCAAGATGAAAAAACCTAAACATCACTAAAGGATAGTTTTGTTAATTTTGAACCCAATGGTAATAAAATGATTTAACTTTAATAAATAAATAAAAACAAGACAAAAGCCCTTGAGTTTTAAGTATTTTAGTTGTTCTAAAAAATTAAAAAGATTAATCTACTTCCTAAGAATTTGAAAAGAATATTGAATCATGATAAAAAGACCATTATGCTCCCAATTCCTAGCTCAATAGTTTTTTAAGCCAAGAGAAAATTTGTCAAAATACCATTCTATTGAATAATTATTTATAGATTTACACTATAATGCAAGTTAGATCAAAAGTTTTTTTATCATAAAAAAAAATCTAGGTGTTGCTAATGTTTTTTCTAGTAGGAAAAAAAATTAAATCATGTGGATATTGATCTTATGTGACCCAATTGATTTGACAAGTTAAAAGGCAACTCAAACAACCGGTAAAAGCATAGTTTGACTCAAAATAAACATTCAAGATGATGTTTTCTTATAACTATTGAGACGACAACGTATTGAATCGATTTGGGTCAACATGAGTTAACCTATCAATCTGCATGTCGGATTATTAGTCTATGATAACTCCATGGAAAGAAAATCAAAATAAATTTTTGAAGTTTAACTTCCAATAAACTTAATGTTGAATGATGAAATTGAAAAAAAAATAAACTTAATCAACCCGAGTTAACCTATTAAACTTCAATCCTAGATAATGAGACTGAGATAATCCAATAGAAAGCAAATTGAAATAAATTATGAAACTCAATTCCTAATCAACTCAGTATTGAAAGATGAAATTAAAAAAAAATCAATTAAAAAAGAATACAAAAAACCAACTCAAGTTAACCCAAGTTGATCTACTAAACTTGTGATTCGAATCATGATATGATAATAATCTCATAGAAAACAAACTGAAACAAATTATGAAGTCTAATTCTCAATCAATTCAATGTTGAAGAATGAAATTAAAAAAAAAATAATCAATTAGGAAAATAGAGGGGAACTCGAGTCAATCGAGTTAACTCGTCAAGCTCATTGTTCGGGTTATGAGATCAAGATAACCTCATTAAAAGTAAATTAAGAAAAATAATAAAGTCCAATTGTCAATAAAACTAATGTTGAAAGATGAAATTAAAATTAAAAAAATTATAGATTATAAAACACTATTATAGTGAATAATAGTATTTTGGAATGAGAGATAAAGTTTTCTTTTAGTTTTTTTTAATTGTCAATGTTAACTATATTTTACCTTCTTTTTTTTCCTACATCACAAGGACACTAAAAACTCTAGTCTTTGGCGTTTGCAATATTCTCGAGATTTTGACAAGTTTGTCTATATAACCAAAGAAAATTATGCCAAATCACAAGTTCACAGTTGAAAATAGCGTATGAGAAAATCAATCAATGAAAGAAATGTATGCAATGAGTAGTAGACATGATTCTCCATCTTACCAACCGAGCGCAGTTGCCCATCTCCAGAAACTTCTGCCTGGAAAGTCTCCTCTGTTTATCACCTGAGGCGACTGTCAATAGTGTTGCTGACTTAGTTGTCACTCACTCCTGTGTGCTGATCAGCTATCTAATCAAGAACTCGAAGAATCGACAGTGCCTTAATCTCATGCTTCTGACATGACATTTCAACCTCCCTCCCTCTTTTTTTTTTTTTTACCTTTTTCTCGTAACCCAGATCTACTTACAAAGGTAATAACTCCAATTATGCACTTTTCACACGTTCAGCCACATTTTGTCGATCTAAATTGATCTTGCACCTTTAAATCTGTGCCATTTCTGTTCATCCTTTCCCGTGCCTCGTGTATTTTAATTTTACCAGCCATTTCTGTTCATCAAACGTCCAGATCTATTTCCATGCACATTTTAGTTTTACCACAATTTAAGCAAGATATATGTTTTGATTTTTGAATAGTTGCAGCCATGGCATGGAGAGCATGCGGCTCAATGCATGTCTATCCATGATCTTTTATTAGGATAAAGATTGAGACTTCAGTAGCATCTTTTCTACTTCTTCTTTTTATACACGTCTGTGATACTGACTTTAATATTAGCTGTAATGATTGACGGCTCAATAATTTGATTAGTACCTTTCATCAAAGCTAACCGAAATTATTTGATCCACTCTCATTTCTTTCTTTATACACCTTCCTATTCTTGAGAATAATGTTGTTGTTTATTTTTATCTTTAAGAAATAGCTTCTTCTTTTTCTATGTTCTATTTTCCAGTAATTAAAAACCTATATATATATATATATACACATAGACACACACACACACCTTCGCTAGTCATTGCTATAATTCCAGCCAAGTTCTGGTTCCTGTCAAGATCTTCATCCTTCGGTACCCAGAACGCTAAACTCAGCCCAGATTTAAAGTAGGATTATAACCGTACTTGTGTGGAGTTCTTGGAATGAAATCCTCTTGATATCTATGAATTTGATGGAAGTGCGAGAATCTTACAAGATTTTTAATCTTTATGTTTTTGGGACAGGAATAGAACATTCTGAGTCACAGATTCCTTGATGATAGAAAGGAAGTTACATGATTAAATAATAAAAAGCACTAGAGCATATTATCAATCTTCATTGTACTTCAAAACAGTGCTGTAATTCAATATCATAAAAAAAAGGTTGCATCTTGGTCTCAACCTTACTAGCTGTTTCACTGTCAAAAGATGAGAGGTACTTCAAGTTGGGAAGATATGAATGACAAAATGGGCAATTAGCATATAACATGAAAAGAGATAGTGAATTAATATATTAATAAAAAGTTTTGTTAAAATAGTATACTTTTAAAAGTAGTTGTTCTAAATGGCAACATCAATTAATTAAAATTTTATTGTTATTTACAACCGTTATAAAATTTTAAGAAGGATGAACCGGTCGACCGGTTCATAATGGTCGTCAGTTAAATCAACCGAACGGTTAACACTGAAAAACTTTTTGAAGTTTTAATTGGAGTTTGTTTTTTAGTCTACAAGTTAGATAAAAATATATATTTTGATTCATAGAATATATTTCAAAGAAAAGGTTTGTAAAATTAAGATTTTTATGTGATTCTGTTAATCGGCTTATACAATAGGATCAATTAGTCGACCTTGATCATGACACTTAAATATCTCCATAGAAAGCAAATCAAAATAGATTATGAAGCTCAATTCTCAATCGACTTAGTGTTGAATGATGAAATTAAAAAAAAATCAATTAAAAAAGGATATGAAAACAACCTGGATCAACTCGGGTTAACTCGTTAAACACTATTCTCGGGTCATAAGGCAGAAATAATATAATAAAAAGTAAACAAAATAAATCATGAAATCTAATTCCCAATCAATTTAATATTAAAAGATGAAATTGAGAAAATTTTAATTAAAAAAATAAAAAAACCTGAGTCAATCGGGTTAACTCGTCAAATTTGCGATCCATGTCATGAGAATGTGATAAGTCAATAAAAAATCTAATATTAAATAATAAAATAAAAATATTTATTAAAAAATCATTATTTAAATGAATAATACTTTATGAGCAGAGGTATAGAAAAATTATAATCAATCTAATATCTGAGTCAATCGAGTTAACTTGTTAAATTCATAATTTGTGTTATAAAAATGTGGTAACTCAATAAAAAAAATTTAATATTAAAAAATAAAATTATAAAAAAAAAATTAATTAAAAAAAGAGAGATGAAATCACAGGCCTCTTTTAGTTTATAGGTAATTAATAGAACAAGAATAGTTCACCCACAACGTCAACTTCCTTTCTTTCGGAAGAATCAAATAAAGGAAAGCCATTAGCGGAACCTGGAGCGCCGCGAGAGCCCCAAAAAGTAGGTCTCCCACCATTAGAAGAATCCATGCTAACCAAAGCCTTCTCTGGATCTATTCACAAACTCAATTTTCTTTCAATCTTTAATAATATCTCACCAACTCCAAACCAAATGATGAATTATGACAAGTATCATCCGGGGACCAAATTATATATTATGTTTCGATAATGTCCAGACATCAACACTAAATGGTCATCAAGCATTTGTAACCATGGAAAGAAATAACGCACCAGCAATTCATTCCAAAGACACCAGTCGTATCGAAATTGAGAAATATAATTTGGTAAAAAGAGGAAGGAAGCCATGGTTTAAAAAAGACAGATTACACAAGTACGTACAGCTGAAATATAAAGCTTCAGGAAAAAAGGGAGTTCCGTGATTTTTCTTGTGACAGGAAGTTCTGTATTTAACAACTATATAAGTAGCTAGATTAGGCACCTAACTTCAATCCTTTGATCTTTCTTATTTGCATGAAAATGGAATATGTTTTTTTCTCTCTTTTTTGTTTCCAATAGCTTCATCACCATTTTATGAATCACCCCGTCTTCCACGATGCTCAGTTTTATATATCAACCAGACAGAGCAGGGAAGCAACTTTCGGACCTAGCAAGTGCAGCGGCACGAATTGCTCCGTTCGTTTTGTTAGGACTACTTGGGGTTGACCTTAAACCTCTCGGAGAATCCAAGCTTCTTCTCAGGATTTGTCTCATGGCGGCTATCAAATGAGTTGTTGGATCAGGAGGTGGCCCTGAGGAAACAAACTTCTTGCAGAAGTTCATGTGCTTTGTCATTGCTTCTTCAGTGCTAATAAGCCTCTCAGTCCTTACAATTTCATATTTTATAGCCTCCGCACATAACCCACAAATCCATTTTCCATGATATCTTTCGCGTACTCTTTCAATGTATGCTGGTGTGCACTCTTCGATTAGGCCACAGCAATCACATTTGACTGACTCAACCTCTATCTGTGCAATGAGTTGTGTTGCTGTCGTTGCTGCAGCTGCAGCTGCAGCTGCTGCTTGTGTCTCTGGTGCTGAGACCACCACAGGGTCACTGATTATAGTAGTAGACATTGCCAATTACCCTATAAATCAACCAAAACAACATTAAACCATTAACAAAGGAGTACATGATTTCATTTCAATTCGGTTGCCAGCTACTTATTACATGATTGAGGTAATAAAATAGAGAGATGTGACCGTTCTGTTTTCAAATTATGATTTCTTAGCTTCTAAAACATGAAGAAATAAAAGAAATAAGTCATTATTATCACGCGTTCCGCGTAGAAAGCATATAAAAAAAAAGGTGTTGAAAACAGTTGCACATAAAGGCAAAAAGAAAGCCTTTATGTCTGGTTTTTCTTTGATTCTCTGTTCACGGCAAACAGAACAGCAACATATTCATCATATAAATGTCTTTGAAAACTCATAGCAAAGAAAAAAAAAAAAGACGAAGACGAAGACATTTGAAATGGTCAAGAAAGATAAACATAAATAAAAATGAAATAAAACAAAATAAGATTTTTCCCACTGAACAAAAACATTGAACAAAATCAAAGAAGGAAAACTTGCTTTGCATAAAAAAAAAATATATATATATATATATAGGGAAAAAAAATGAGAACAAAATTCTGATAAGAATAATTATTACCAGCAGAAGCAGAACAAACTAAAACCCCTTGATGAAATTTTATTTTGTATGTTGTTTATAGCTATCTGCCTCTCTACTTCTGCTAGCTACCTTGGCTTTGGTAAATACTATCTCTCCTTTTCCCACTCTCCTTCTTCAACCTTCACTTCTTCTTCAGCAAAGAAAACCTCACACATCAAATTCATTTCAAAAGAAAACTTCCTTCTTTCTCTAAAAAGAATAGAAAATCTTAAACTTGCATCAGTCAATCAAGAGCCCCTTTACTGTTCTTGATAACTTTCAAAGAGAGAACCGAAACCAAATCTTTAAAAGAACAAAAACCCAAGAGATTGCTTTTTGTTTCTCCTCCACAGAAAATACAAGAAAGAGAGAACACCAAGGAGAAGGAGGAGAGGTAAGGAAAAATATATTGCGGGAAGAAGAAAAAACACCAATGATTGAAGCTTTAAAGAGTAACAATCCCACGTCGACAATTGATGCTGTCAGTGAATTCTGACCGTTGATTTGTTGATTGCCAGCTAAGCGTCTATCATGTTTGTGAAGAGACGACTATTCTTGGCCTATTATGTGCTGTTCATGAGGTTTTTGCCTCTTCATTCTTGCATTTCCGAGTCCAATTATTACATGCCACGTGTTATGCACAAACGTGTAAGGTACCGGTCTGCCCTGGAGATATCCTTAACACACAAGTTGCTAGCTAATCAAGTAGTTAAGTTTTGTGTCTATCCAACAATGTGGTTTCAAGTTTCAACTGAGAGCTGTTGCTGATTCATTCCATTACTAATTTTGGGTGTGAGCAACTGGTAGATGGATTTATTTATTTTTTAAAATTAGCATAGTTTGTTAAAAGTTTTGGGACAATATTGCATATTAAAAAATATTTTAAAAAAATATAATTTAAACACAATTGTGTTTTATAATATCGTTTTTATACACAACCATTGTTTATAATAATGGTTATGTCTCGTAATATATTTTTCTACACAATCATTATTTGAAATAGCGATTGTTTATTAAATATTTCATAACATAGAACATGTTTGCATATTAATTAATCTTAACAAAAATTAACCAAGAATTTTATGAAGATTCAATGGTCAAGAAAGAAAGAAGAGATAAGGTGACATGTTATAAGAAAGAAATAGAAGAAGAAGAAAAAAATGAATGAATGAGTCACCAAAAACATATTAGGACTCTATTTTCGACACATTTAGTACCGTTAGAAAAATCTCGACAAAATAATTTTAACTATTTCTTGGAAGAACACTAAATAAGGTCGTGATTAACTCTAAATTAACCCAGAATAAAACCCTAACAAATTACAACCATGTTTGATGCTCTTTTAATGTGTGATTAAAATCATCTCGTCGAAATCTTGTTATAATCCACTTTTTTATGTCATTTGCCAAAATTCACTAGGTTCTCCGAATATATGGTAACCTTTCACGTTGAAATTTTGGTGAGTGGGATCAAGGTTGTTAAAAAGTTTTTTTTTTACATAACTGAAAAATACAAATGTAAAATTGAATGAAATGTTTTTAACACATTATATATTGATAATTATAGCCGATTAATAACTAACTGTATAATACGATTCAAACAAAAATCATTAACCTTATAGATACTTTAGAGGTTGAGGTATTCCAATTTATTTTTTCAAGTTATTGCTTTTAAAGAAAGCAAACAATTCTTTAAATATATATATATATATATATATATGCACACTGAATTACAAGTGCATGATAATCAATTATGTGGCTTCTTGAAAGAAATTTTGAGAGCAATATTCTAATTTTAATTGAAAAAATAATAGCGATGGCATTGCAAAAATTCTATCAAATTGAAAATGTTTCATCACAATGTACAAATAATGTACCAAAGCAAACAAATATTTAATTTCTTAACAAAATCAATGAAAAAAAACAAATACAAAATAACTACTCCACTGTCCACGGCATACAAAAATAGGAAATTAAAAAAAAAATTAAAAGCCCTAAAATCAAAGGACAAAAATAAACTAATTACAATCATGAGCAGCAGGGGCTCTTTTTTGTCATAAACCCCAGGTGTAAAAGGGTGGGCCACTGTATCATATGACACGTATGGCCATAACGCTGCCTTCCTACCCGAGATGTGCCACGCGAGCAACCACCTTTGAGGGCTCCACATATCCAACGACCGTCACCTTGTTTGCCTTTCTTTCCACATATCACATATCCAACGACTGTCACCTATAAACTCATCATCTCGGGTTAAAATCATGATTTTTTATTTTACACAAGTTAATTTTATTCTATTAATTTTTAATTTTATAATATGAATTTACATGTTAGATGCATTTTGAATTAAAAAATTATATAATTTTACGAGAGTTAATTTATGATTTTAATAACAAATAAAATCTAATTAGCTAGGGCTTGCTTTTTTCAGGTCTCAAGTTAGAATTCTATTGCCAATAAAAAAACCTCTCGGAGCCACGGGCAGCAAGTTTGCAAATCACCCTTGTGTGTGTGTAATTAAATTTTAAGCACATGATATAGAAATGAATTAAGAACATCTAGAAAATATTTTATTTGTTTTGTATTTTAATTCATTTTGAATTCTTCAGACAGAGAAAAATGCTATGCAATAAAATAAAATAAAAATCAAACTAATTAGCTTGGGTATGAAAAGAATAATTCTGTAAGAAAAATAGCATAATTTATTTGTAAATTAATATTGCATGTTCATGGAGAAAAAAAACTAAACAAAACAAAACAAGGTGTGATAACTTGAGCGTGACTTTGACTGTGTATGTGAAGGGGACAATGAATTAATACAGATAGATAGATAGATAGATAAAACTTAATTAATTTCTGTGGATTTCCCTAAACTATCTCCTTCCGTATACAACTTCTTACAACTTTCTCGTTGAAAATCGATTATTGTTTTCACGCCTAAAAGTCTATTAGAAGATATGATGGGTTCATACCATATATAGAAGTTTTTCCATGATTTCTTCTGGCAAACTTTTAATATTAAAAATAAATAAACCCACGAACCTTGTGGTAGGGAGAAGACTAATGGCATTCTCATGCAACCCTCTAATTATTGAGTTCAATGAGAAGTGTAGCCCAAGCAACCCCATTGAAGCCCCCACTCCATTATGTTTTCAAGCACGAGCGTGTAAATACCTTTCTAGCTAGCGATTCCGATTAATTTCCTCAAGGCTCAACGATCCTAAATAATATTGTGGATCATCAAAACCATGTCATAGTCAATTGGTATATGCATGATTACCATGCACATATGTGGACCAAGCTAGCTAGCATTGTCAAAGCTAATAAAGAAGAGTGATGCGATGAAATTATTAATGCCATCAATGGCGATAGAGACTTGCACTTGCAGAGAAGTAGATAAACGACAACCCACTCCGTTTCTCGCTCCCATCTTTCCCATGAAATCTTGCCATCACAAGAATAAGAGGTTATATGCCCTAGTTGGATGTGTGGGCACATGCATGTCCATTAATTCCCACTTCGCGAAAAAAACTAACCCCACACATCACGCTCTTGCATATGTGAGGCATGCATCAGCCTGCGCGCAGGCAGTGCATGGTGAAGGTTTAGCATCTGGGATTTTATTTTTTAGCTATATATTGACCAGCTGCAGCTGATATATCTGGCTGAAATCCTCTGTTTAATTAAAGAACAGCTGAAAGCTCTTATGGTGATTCTAAGAATATGGCCGAGAGAAAGAAAATAGAAGCAATCGTTTGGTGCAGTTTTTAGCTTTTTGTTGGACGCAATCAAAAGCTCCATGTCTGTCGTCTGCTTGGGAATGCATGGTCCTGCTTTATTTATTTAAGGTCGCACAAAGACGACCTGGATCCACATATATATGTTGAAAACGATGGCAACATGCGTATATAAATGCAAGTCACCTGTTGATTATTTAAACGAAATGTATGACATGGCATTCTAGTCACCACTTACGTGTCAAACACAATATCATGCTCATTGTTAATTTAACCGTTAAGTTACTTCATCGTGGTTTAACTATATTTTTGAGAAATTTTATTTTTTTTGTTTTAAATTAATTTTTTTATCTTTTTTTATTGTTTTGATGTGTTAATATAAAAAAATAAAAAATATTTTAATATATTTTCAAATAAAAAACACTTTAAAAAACAATATCTACTATACTTTTGAGAAATTGCTACAAATACAAAGGAGTCTGTTGGTTAATAGTATCTATTTTTTTATATATATTTTTTAAAACATTATTTGTATAATTTAGGCTAAAATATAAAGATTTATACTCTGAGTAGTTTTTATTTCTGTATATAAATTATTGGATATTTGAATACTTTTTGTTAGAATATCATAATTCATCAATCACTAAATTATGCAAAAAACACCAAAACAATTCTTTTAACTTTGCAAACAACATTTCAAAATTAAACATTATTTCAAAACTCAAATTGAGCACAAGATTTTTTAATTTTAATTTTAAAATTTAAAATCTTAAAATGCTCAAATTTAAAATCATTAGCTTATGCATTATTAGAAAATTGGTAAATACAAATAGAAACAATTTACAAACGACATTACAAACGGTATTAAATATTGTCGGTAATATCCATCCATACACTCATCAGTAAACTGTTCCCTTCTCCCTAACATTGTTCATTGTGTTAATTACAGAAGGTATCACCGACAGATTAATTCCATCAATATTTTTCAGAGAATTCTAAAATTGTTTACTTCTCAATTTCACTGTTAATTATTGTTTTTTATTAACGAAATCACCGATGTATTGAAAAATCATTGATAATATTTAGAATATTTCTAAAAAAAATTATTAAATTTAAAATTTAAATTAAATATTACAGACGAATCACTAACGGATTGAAAAGTCATCGGTGATATTTGAGGGCTTTCTGAAATGTTTTTTATTGAATTGAAAATTTAAATTAAATAATATCAACATAATGATTATAAATATTAATATTTAATAATCCGTCGGTAAAACCATTGGTAAAATGCCCTAATAAAAAGACAAGAATCCTTCATTTCATAACAGACGCACTTCTTCTTCTTCTTCTTCTTCTTCTTCTTCACCTTTTGTAAAAAACACTAGCGTTTCTTTCTTTCTTTCTTTCTCTTCTCTTCTCAACTCCTTATCTTCTTCTTTTCTCTTCTTATTTTTTTTAATTAACATACTTTATGAATTTATTTTTTTTCTTCTCAGCTTCACACTCAATTAAATTAAAGTAAGATTTTTATTTTTTCTTCTCTTTTTTTGTGTTTTTTTTTTTTGCATTATATTTATTTTTTTATTTTATTTTAAAAATTTTATGTTCTTAATAATTGTATAAATGTTGTTGTAAGATTTTTTTATCACATGCGAACAATTTTGTTGGATTTGTTTTTTCAATTTTGTTGTTCAATTTCAATTAAATTAATTTATTTGTTGGTGGATTATGAGTTCTAGAAAAGGTATTCTAGGTTAGGTGAAAATATTTTTTAGTTGATTTATTTCTTTGTTGATGTTGTTTATTTTTTAGTATTATTATTGAGTATTACTATTTTTGTAGTTCTGTTAATTAGATGTTTAAAAAAATATTTCTAAATAATTATTGACGGTATTACCGACGGATTAAGTCCGTTGGAATATTCTAGAAAGTTGAAAAAAATAACTGAAAATTTCATTGTGCCACTAAATCACCGACAAAATTACATACGATATTTTTGTTGGTTAATGGCAAACTTCATGAGGGAAATAACAACATAATAAAGTAGGTAAAAACAAATCTGGCATGTTTTTTTTCCAGTAAATTCATTGGTGATTTTATGACTATTTCACTTACCAACATACCAAAAATTATCGATAAAGCATTTACGTTCATGAGCTCGTCAATAAATTCATTATCAACATAATGATGTATAAATTCCAATAAAAAATTTCATCCCTAAATTTAAGAATTTGCATAGTGATGTAACTAGGATTTAAAATCTTAAAACGCCAAAACAATTCTTTTTTTTTTTCTGAAAAATCTGTAAATATCATTTAAAAAACAAGAAAAATCTTGTACAGGAAAAAATAATCTAGTATATTTTTCTGCCTTGTTCTATGATTTTTTTTTTGGATGAGTGCCAAGCCTTGACGCCATGTGTCTGTATATGTCAGTTGTCGAAAATTGAAAGGACAACAAAACTATACTAGCCGTTGAAGTCGTTAAAACTTCAAAAGGATTTGAGTTTCTTAAAGGTGCGTTTCTTTTGCACCTGCTTTTGTGTTTGTGATGTAAAAAATGCAGTTAGGTGTTTGGTAATGTATTAGGTTTTTATATATTTTTTTATAAAATTTTATTTGTTTTTGTGTTTCAAAAGTATTTTTAAAAAAATTTAAATTTTTTTTATTTTTTTCTGTACTATAAAATAATTTTTTTTATTTTCAAATCATTTTAATGCACTGATATCAAAAATAATTTTTAAAAAATAAAAAAAATATTTTGATACATTTTCAAGTAATAAGTATTTTTGTACCAAACATTTTATATATGTTTTTTGTTGCACATAAACCTCAACTATAATTTTTTGAAACTATATTTTTAAAACTTATTTTTTCTAAAAACCTAAATGCATTCTAAGAAAACAAATGCATTCTAAGACTGACAATGTATTGAGGTCTTTAAGCTTTCATGGTTAGACAGATACAAACCTAATTTTTCCATGTTCCTGCAAAACAAAATTAGTAGGAGATTCTTTCATGTTCAAGTTAACATGACGAAAGAGAATACTAAATAGAGAGGACATGGATTTAGAGGAAAAGTTATACATGTTCGTTTCTTTGAGTGTCTGGTCGTGGATGATTCTCGAATATTTATATAACTGATTATCAAGATCATGGACTTACCTATAAAAAATAAAAATAAAAATAAAACTAATGACAAGATTTGATTGCGTATAGTATAAGATATAAAATGCCCAGAAGAATATTTCTGTAGCCGATATAATAAGATAAGATTAACTGGCGAGAACTTTATAAAATCTGGTAGTTTCTAAAACGTGGAAGTGGATGGTTCCGATAATTTGCACATGATTAAAATATGGTTCTGAAATGGCTGGGTGGAGGAGGCTAAATATGGTTTGTAGATGAGGGGCCCGGTGGATTGGACTGTTGTAGCAGACAGCCAAGCTGTCTGTTTATGCCAGCGAGCGACATGCAAGTGTTTGGAACGACAACCTGCAACCTCGTTGGCAGGCCGCGATTGCAGCGGATTGTCCATTACTATACTGCTATTTCGATAGACGAATTGTGTTTGTTGTTTACAAGAATATATATACATCAAGATTATCAACAATTAGTATTATTTTGCCAATTTAACTTTAATTAGACCCTCCATCTTAAAACAAATATGCAATTGCATGCTAATTTGGACTCAAAAAGCTTAATTGTGCAAAATAAACATTTAGGGACCAACCTGAGTTTTTTTAAAAAAAATATCACTATTAAAATCCAACAATAATATATAAAAAAATGAATCTCGGTTTTCTTTCAAATAAAATCTCCTCGAAAAAAATAATAAAAGCTTCCCACAAAGAACTAGCACACCCCGTGATTAGCACGGGAAAATATCTTAATTAATTATGTATCTAAATCATACCTTGATGTGCTTAGCCAGCCTGGGACGTGATCAATCACTAATTTATTGATGGACAAATCACGCTGAAATTAATGAAAACGCTGTGTATTAATATATTAATTTGTAAATTGCATTATCATAATATTTTTTTCTGTGGATATTATTAGGTCTCTATGATTGTTGGAAGTTGTGATCAGCAAAGCCCACTTGATTAAGCAATTATATCACAAATTATGGTTGGAAGCAGACCTGTTAACTCACCACCAAGACCAAGAAAATTAATTAACAAATTAAGCGTCTATTTTGTGATGTTATCTGATACAAACGTTTTGCTGAATGAGTGGCCATTTCTTGTGTGACCCGCAATTGGAACAAAAACCAAGAGCTTGCCAATTCACTGTTCCTGCATTGTGCATTTAGACACAAATCAATGTTTTTTAATCCTTTATAAATTCGTTTTTTAGTGTAATTATTATCTTTTTATGAACAATGTTTTGATTTAAACATTATAGCATCGAATGCATATACTCTATTAAATCATGTTCATTCTCAACACCATAGTTATTGATTTTTTGAATAAGATTTGAAACTCGTTTCAAATCTCATTACACCTTGCGTAATGATTTATAACCTATACAATTTGAGAACAGATTAAATATTTTTTTCTAATTCATATAAGGAGATGAATCCTCTTTTAATTACTAAATACATTCATATAGTTCATGTTTAACCAATATTTATTTATTTGTCACCCTTTATAAGAACAAAGTGCAGCAAAATCATAATATAACACCCCCTATATAAGACAACTTGGTGATCTCAAGTCTAATGATCACTTACACAACTGTCATGTGGTCCTTTCCATATACACAAGTGATCTTTCTATATGGAATTCTCATGCGAGTCAATTCAGTGTACATCATCTACATATTAGTTACAGGTATCCCTCATGCCTTAGTTTATAAGAATAATTGTTTTCTTTCATAAAGGAAAGAATATAATATGTATTAATCTCAACAACTTTAATTAATAGTCATTCTTAATAGAACATTGACAAAGAACATTTAGGAACAATGTTTTAAAGCAATAGGAATCATATAATTATAACAACTTTATAATTTCATTTACAAAGTGTTTTTTGTTCAAAAAAGTTTATCTTTACTCTAAATTTATTGATCAAATATTTGATTAATACTAAAGATACACACACACACACACACACATATATGAACAAAGTCAAAGTCACATGTAACTAATTGATTGGCTACAAGGTATATACACTGACAGTGCTTTCCTCTATATGTCGTTTAGGTCTGGCCCAAACAACCTACCACCTCTAAAAATAGTTGTCTCATCCATTATTCTCTCTATCTGAACTTGAAAAGTATTTAGGCCTTGACCTAGCACCATGAGAATTCCCAATCACGCACTTTAAGGAAAAATTATTACTTCTAATAAAATTCAATGCAACACCATACCTCGACTAGCTGACAATCTTCAATGCGACACCTCTTTTCTCCACCAACTACAATCTCTTACCAATATGTCTTGTTGAAAGGAAATACCTCTCTCTCTAATCATCATAAGGTCATTTTCTATTATTACTTCATTCACCACGAGGTACATGCCACTCCACTCATTGTGAAGTACTTACAACAATAGTCTTCACACTCCAGGAAGTAAGTTGACACAAACAAGGTATATAAATATCACAGGTTACCAGATAAGTTAAGATGAGCAACAACACGATATAAAAACAAGTCTTCACACATGACAGCCAAACAGCTCTTGTTCAACTCATATTCTTTTACTCCTCACACTCTCATACAACTCACACTCTCATGTTCTTCTCATCCCTTGATCCTCACTCTCTTTTTGTTTCATCTACATTACTTTTTATTCTAAATTTACTATTTTAAGCATTGAAAAGTCCCTATTCTGACAGAGAACTTGCTTTGCAAAACAAATCATGAAAGTCACCATGTAAACTCACTAGAATAATGGTCAAGTCTAGTAGCCCTTCAACTTGAAATCATAGTCGTGGAAAGCCCAATCCATTATGAAGTTTTCATGACTTCATGAGTGGCATCATTTGTTGGATCTTAAACAAAAGCTAGTTCATTATTGTTCATACCTATCACTAAAGAGTTCTTTTCATGGCTAACAACTTGGAAACTTTAAGATATAAAAGAGTAACTGGCCTCCCTACAACATATACTCTAGCTCCTTTAGATCTTCATTCATCAAATAAAAGTGTTCGACAATGTTTTTCTATTTATACAACAATGGTTTTGCCCATTCTCTCGATGAGAAATATAGCATATAACTCCATTGTATACACCTCTTAACATATAAAGACAAATATATTTCACTAAAAAAATAAGGCAAAATGACATGTAAGCTAATATGCATAAGAATACTCATACTCCAACTCTCAGAATGAGTCGTTCCCGCTATTAAAAGCACTCATCAATAACTTCTAAACACATGAATGACTATTGCCATCAATCTTTCTTTGAACATCACTCACACGCTCCTCATTAAAAAAGATCCAGATACGAAACAAGATCAATAACTATACGAGCTCCTAATAATGAGCATCATCCCTACCAAGTAGGAGATTCTCTATTTTGTAATCGAGTGATACACACTCATCTATCCAAATATTGTGTCTCTACCAATTCCAACTTAGACAACTAAGATGAACATATAGACATAAAAGAGCATATACAAAATATTTGAAACATCCTATAACTTGTAACATAAGATAGTGATATCATATACAAGATCCTTCCAACAATGTTATGTGGATCTATTTGGGTGTAGGACTATAACCTAGAGCATAGATATGTTTTTAACTTTCATGATCTTAATGCCAAACTCATTTTTTTCCATCATACAACAAGAAGATAAAAGCACTAGAACATAACTCTAAAGGTTTAATGAAAAATAATCAACATGAAGAATTTACTTAAACTCGCCACCATTAAAGATCTAATTAATGGGGTTTACAAATATTATTTATGAAATAATTGTATACTCTTCTTGATCAAACTCTCATAAATGTAAAATAGGTGATGGAAAACTATATTCTAGTAGAAAAAATAAGCATGTCCATATAAGATCACCTCCGTTTCCAGCGATGAAAAGTAGAATCTTCCCAGCACCATCAATCTCCTATTAAGGCATCCAAGATAGTACTAAAAGATTCGTTTGTGACAGCCTGAGATTCTCTAAGCTCATGACCACACCTTCAACCACCACACATGTTGAGGTATTGATTGTCATTTAATGAAAGGAATTTATGTGATACTCATCTCCTATGAAGAGTGGCATGAACACGAGGAAACATAAAAATTTTTATCACTTTCACCATAACTATGATTATGATACTGAGGAATGTCATTTCTAAAAAAAAAAGATATCAAGGTTGATTGTCAAGGGTCACCTTCAATAGTTTATAAGGAAGGAAATGCAACCCGAACAAATAGAAAAAATCCTTATAATACATTACCCAAGATTAGATAATTTCTATAAATTATATCACCACTTGCTCGAGAAAATCTTTTGAACTTTTTATTAAAAGCAATGGATTTTCTTTATGTCTCCAAATGATGAATCATTATATCTCTAATAAAATCTCAACGGTAAGATCTTCACATCTCTAATAAAATCTCCATGACAAGATATCCATATATCTCCATTAAAATCTCCATATATCTAGATAAGTTCTCCATATATTCAAATAGGCCTCCATGTCTCTAATAAAATCTAGACATTGAGATCTCAATGTTTCTATTAAAATCTTCATATCTCTAACAAAAATCTTAATCTATGCAACTTCTTTTTATATAATACTCTAAAACTGATTTCATAATCATTAAGCATTCTCTATTTTATAAATAATTTTAAGGAAACAAGCAAACTTATTAAACTCTCATCTATTTTGCATGCATATTAGTGAAAGCCATGAGAAGGCATGTTAACAGAAACAATAAAAAGACATGTAACAAAAACCATGTAAAGATAACTTGACATGTATAAAATAGCACATTAACAAAATTCATAAGAAGACACGTTAACAAAAGCCACAAAAAGAAACACAATAAAACCATGAGAATGTAACTTAACATGTATAAAATACCAAGTGTTTTATTTCTTCTTACTCATCCTGGTTAAGTACTTCAAGTATGATTGTTTAAAAGACTTAGATGGGCAAATAATTATGCATAATTTGTTTAAAAACCAATGTAACCCTTCAGGATAGCCTGAATAGCATGACACCTCCATGTTATTCAAGCTAGGCCTGTATGGCATGACCTTCACACTATTTAGGTTAGGCTCGAACAACATGCCCTCCTCTCCATAACCTTATTTCCATGTCATTTGAGTCTGTCATGAATGGCTTACCACATCTAAAAACAAGATGTCTCATCCATTATTCTCCCAATTCAACCTTAAAAAATATTTGGACCTCAACTTAGCACCATATAAATTCCCTGGACACACATCAAATCAAAATTGTGACTTCTAATAAAATCTAGTATGGTGTTTCACCTCGACTAGCTCATAATTATCAATATGGCATTACCTTTCCCTATCAATTGCGATCTTCTACTAATATATCTCCTTGAAAGGCACCTAACTCTCTCACCAGTCATTATAAAGTCATTCTTCATCATTATTTCACTTGCCATGAGGTACCTGCAACTCCACTCACCATGAGATACTTGCAACACCAATTTTCATGTTCCATGATGTAAGCTAAAGTAAGTAGGGTCTTTTAACACCTTGAGTCACCAAGTAAGTTGATATGAGCAATAAAATAACACAAAAATAAGTCCTCATATAAGATACACAACTCATGTTTACCTCACACTCCCCTCACTCATATAAACTTCACACTCTCATGTTTCTAAGGATGACAATAGGTACCCAAAGGTCCGGTTTTTCTATATGCATACCTTATCTGTTACCCATCAAATAAGAAATTTAAATATACATATTTTATCCATCATATGGTTATTCATTGTCCAACTATATCTATGTATATTATCCATCAAGTTATATTTGGGTCAGGTTTGACAATGTTCGTACATTATCCATTACCTATTAGGTAAAGTAACTATCCAAAAAAACTCACTCATTCGAGTTGATATCCATCTAGGTCGGATTAAACTATCATCCCTACTTGTTCCTTGCACCCCCTGCTCCTCACTCCTTTTCTTTTTCATGCACATTACTTCTTCTACATTTACTAGCTTAAGCATCGAAGGATCTCCTGTTTTGCAAGAAAGCTCGTGGAATTCACCACGTCAACCCACTAGACCAATGGTCAAATAATCACCACACCAGTCTAAAATCACAGTCATGAAAAGTCCAATACTGTTTAAAGTTTATATCGACTTCATCATAGTAAAATTTCAATTTAAATCCTTAAAATCATGAAAGCGAGATCTTATGATATTGTTTTGGGGTTTTACATCATCTGAAATTATTGAGATATCTCTTTGTAACTTAATTTCTTTTTTGTTTTTCTTATTTGATTTTGTTTTAATATTGAAGTCATTATTTAATATTATATTGTGTTGTTTTCTTAAAATGTAGATTTATTCCTTACTAACTAATTTAACAGATTTAGTTATAAAAGAAAGGTTCCAACTAAATATTTTGCTTAGAAAAGGAGACAAGGGTACCGATTGAGCAACAAGTCGACAATTCTTTTGGCTAATTTAAGAGATGTTAATAATGAATATTTGTAGGTCGATTAACGGGTGCCTTTAGGTCACTTGTTAAAAGTCATTTAATTCCTAATGAATTTATGTATGTTTTTTATAATTAAAAATATTATCATATAAAATAATAATTATTTAATATATTTAATTAATATCATTGATTTTAATTTGAATATTTGATTTTTAATCCCTTTTTGATACAATTTAAAAATAAATGAAATATAATGAGTGCGTTCATATAATTCTCAAGGGATACTTTTTAGATTTTCCCTACTTCTATTATGGATTTTATATTTGTTTTTAATGCCCTAACATTCTCTTTTATTTTGTAAAATAGCATACATTAAACATCGTTAAATGAAAGGCTTGTTGATGCTAAATGAGAAGCTTGTTGATGTTAAAATAGCATACATAAATCAACATTCTAATTCTCCCTAACTTCGCATTCATTACAAAAATTCAAAATCAAGATCTTTTAAATGGGAGAAGATATTATACTACATATTAAAAAAATTAGGGTATGACTCAATCTTTTTTACTATTTATATGATCAATAAGGTTCCTTAATTTTATTTTTATTTTTTCTCTTTGTATTTTTTTAATTTCATTCTTAAACATTGGGTTTGTATTTAATTTTTTTATTGGATTTTTTTTCAATTTTATCATTCAATATTTGGTTAATTTTGAATTAGTCCATGTAATTTGTTTCAGTTTGCTTTCTACGAGAATATCATAGTCTCAAACAAATATATTGATATTTGGTATGAAATCGATTTTGTGATTGTCTATTTTTTTATTGTATAATTAAGTAAAAAATTATTTTAAAAAAAAAAAAAACCTTGTAAAGTCTATGACCCGGATCACAGCTTTGACAAGTTAAGTAGCGAAGTCTAGGTCAATCCAATATATCATCGTCTCAATATTCAATAAAAAATATCATCTTCAAAAAAATTAAAGTCAAACCATGTTTTTAATTGATCATTCAAGTTGTTTTTGGACCTGTCAAGTTAACTTTGTCACATCAGGACAACTCTTATACAGTTTAATTTTAAATTCATGCTAGGCAAGAAAGGGCTTATTAGGTTTCAAGGTTGACCTATCGGACCAGGTGTAATAACAATACCAAATAGTTTCTTATAACATAAATATTTTTTTGTATTCAAAGAATTTTTTATCTCACCCACAACATAGCACAACCCAATAAATTAGTAAATATTATTTAATTTATAGGTAAGCACATTAGATTCAAGTTGAGTTAATTTGAGAAGATATTATAATGTTGGGCCTATTAACAAAATATATAGGGTGTGGGGAAAATATTGTAGCTCTAGATATAAGTTATTATGGATTGTAATAGTGAGTTGATGGTTTTGCCCTTCACCAAATGAGCCTAGAAGATTAAGCTCAGGGGTAAAATGAGAGGCAAAATAATCTTTTTCATGTGATTCATTTGACATTTTTATTTTTCAATAGGGGGTATAAAGGTATTTTCACATTTTTTAAGAACAGTAAAATAATTTTTTTGCCCTTAGAAGAAAAATACATGTAATTGGTTGCTATGGATTTTAAAAAAAAATCATTATTTTTAGCATAGTAAAATTACCAACTTACCCTTGTAATAAAATTTGTTGCTTTGGAAGCATTTCTGAATTTTCGTTTTTGATTTTAGGTAATAACCACATTAGTAGAGGGGTAAATTGATATTTTACATTACTTAAAAATAATTAAAATTTTGAAATTGTCAGATGCGTGTCATGCATGCAGTCGAGTATGGTAGGGTTTTGTTATACTTTGACGAAGCGTACAACATCCTTCGATAATGAAAGATTATCTTTTGTCATGTCATAGATTCATCATGACGTCCTCTTCCTCTATCAGCGATGCATGTTTGATATTTCTAGATGGATTTCATTTGGAGTCATTTTTTTCTCTATTTTCCCTCTCATTTCTTGAAATCCATGCCTGACAATTAAACTTTCAGGGTGGCCCCTTTGTTAAGGATATTTAAGTATCAATCATCATTATGTTGATTTGTTTTTTTTTTCTTGACCTTTTTATAGGTTTTTGTTTTGTTTTCAATTTTACCCTTCAATCTAAATTTTTTATTTTTTAAATTTGATCCTGAATCTTTTTTTTCTTCATTTTTATGTTATCTCTTTTATAAACTTTTAATTGTTTTCAATTCCATCATTTAATCAAAATATTTAATTTGTTATTTTAAAAAAATTTGGTTCTCATTTTTGGAGTGGTTTCTTCTTTTAACTCTTTTATAAAATTGATTTTTCTTTTTTAATTTAGCTCTTCAATCCAAAATTATACACCCTATCATTTTATTTTATTTTCAAATTTGATCTTTATTCTTTTAATTGCTATTTTATGTTTTTAATTCTTTTTTGTGATTTTTTTTCTTCAATTTTATCATTTGACATTTGATTTTTTAAAATTTGGGCTTCATGGTTTTTCCAGGTTTGATGTTTCTAATCAAATGAATCGAGTCACCGATTTTATAAGCTAAAGCAGGTTCCCATCTTTTTTATGGACTTATTTTCTTTTTCAATCTCATTACTTGACGTTGATTTTTTTTTAAATAGGCTTCATGGTTTTCTTTGTTTTCTTTTTTATATGGTCATTCCAATTTTATAACAAAAAAAACAATATTAGAAAAAACTACAATGATTAGAACTAAAAAAAACCTATTTTTTAATAATAAATTAATTTTTTAATCATGTTTTTTCTTTTATATTTTGTCAAAAACATGCGTTTTATGACAATTATTGTTTTAAGTAAACTTTTTACGGTCATGAAAATAAGTTTCAATAAAACAAATAATTAAAAAAATCATAAATTTATCTTTTTTATGTACCTAAATGAAACAATATAAGAACAATAAATTTGAGAAAATTTATATAAAAATTAAAAAATATATAGATATTTTATTTTCATTCAATATTAATGACCAAATTATTTTAAAAAATATGCATATTAGACTAATACATAATGATTTATAAGCAAGCGTAAAAAGCTTTGGTTTTCTTGAAAACAAATATATAATTGGATAATCACTTAAATATTATTTTAAAAAATTGATTTAAAGAGATTTTTATCAAGAAAATAAAAACATGAAAAACATAAAGGGATATTTAAAAAAAAAACCAAGTTGTTTAAGCCAAGAAAATAATTCCAAGCACGCATGAGCCTAGAATGTTGGCCACACACCTAGGTTTTTTTAATCAATGAGGAGGAGGATATCATCCTAAAAAATTTCTTATATAGCAAATGATGTGCTGCTTGTCTTAGTTGTTTAAGCCAAGAAAATAATTCCAAGCACGCATGAGCCTAGAATGTTGGCCACACACCTAGGTTTTTTTAATCAATGAGGAGGAGGATATCATCCTAAAAAATTTCTTATATAGCAAATGATTTGTTGCTTGTCTTAGTAGACAACATATCATCTTTTGATTACTTTTTTGCCATCTCCGGAAAGTTGAGGTTTGAGTTTTAAATCACAAAAACACAATTTCTAACTTCTTTTTACATTAAAATACCTTTAAGAATATCTTTGAAACTTCAAGAAACCCATTTAAATCTTGAAAAAAACTAGAATCACTATAAGAAAACAAATTCTAATCTAATAGAAAATAACTTTATAGGTCTTTATCTATTTTTTACAACAGATTCAAAGAAAAATATCGTCTCTATTGAATTCTCTTTCAAAAACAAACTAACACCAAGATTAATCTTTTTTATAATCAAAATATGATCAACCAAACACTTTCTATCATCTCTTTTTATGATGACTTAATTTTTAAAAAATGTTAGGGATCAAAAGATAAAATAAATAAAATTTAGTACTGAAACGGTAAAACCTCAAAACACAATGACCAAAAATGAAAAAAGTAAAACATTAGGGACCAAACTATATTTTTTCATATCCTTTGAACATTCAAAAAGAGAAAGGATTGCTTTTTAGTCTTAAATTTAGTCCATGTTGTTTTAATTTTTTTTTATTATTCACATTAAATTATATTTTTTTAATATCGAGCTTTAATTTAATGTTAGAATATTGTTTTATGAGCGCGCTTATATGCCCTAACACGTAAATCAAAACAAATTAAGAGGCTTCAAATTGTATTAATATAATATGAAATGATAAAATAAAAAAAAATTATTAATATAATATGAAATAATAAAATTAAAAAGAAAAAAAGTCTGGTAACTAGATAATTTTTCAATGATAAAAAAAGAAAAAGAGGGGGTAATTTAGCAACACTGTAGTAGTTAATAGTATAATTGAGTTAACTTTTACACTAAAATAAACAATAAAAACATTTTTTTATTTTTTTATAATTTATAATATAATATAACATAGCAAGATGAACTAAGATAATAAAAAAATAAAAAGGAAGTAAAAAAGTAAATAAGAAACCTAGCTTATGAAGCTTCTGTTTGAGATTCGTTGCAAGGATATATTTGGTATAAGAGTTAGTTTTCAACGTTATTGCAATTGTTAGTTATAATGTGGTTGTTAAGATGCGTGTGCGTCTGCTATTCATATTAGGATATGAAGGTTTTTTTTTTTACCTTAGCATAGTAAAAAAAAAAGTTACAGTTGCATTTCAAGTCGCAATCCTTTCAAGTTGCATTTCACATGTGCGACTCTCGAGATGTAGTTAAGGAGTGCGACTAGCCCAAAAAATGTGTTCATGGCATTTCTTTCGACCTTTCTAACTCCTTGCCAAAAATAACTCAAAGCAAACTAGCTTTAGAATTTAGAAACACAATTTACTAATTCATCTTTACAATATAATTAAAATATCAACACACTTCACAATTCATTAAAATTAACCATTCACAATTAAACACAATAATTCACATAATATTTTATTAAATTTAAACTAAAATTATAATTCTTATAACATTAAATTATATAATATAAATAGATCTATAAAACCATCATAGCTCGTAAATGGATCTAGAGCCCTGGTGGAAGGACCCACATCACCATCCCAACTTAAGGACACGCCTATAGTGTTTGTATAAGGGTCAGCACCAAAATCGTCTGAGCTCATAGACAGGTTTGGAACGCTCATGAATAAACCAACATCCCCAACTATATGTCCCTTTTTCACGATAAGTGATCTCATCTTCCATTAATGTCGTTTCGAGACACTCAGCCTCCTCAACCTACTGAAGTCCACCATGACACAAATTGAGCATAGTGCTGGCCATGACACAACTCATTTTATCAACACCTTCACTGACAGAAGTTGTTGCTTTTTCCAGCCTCACATGCTAAGTAATAAATCTATATATATACATTGAAAAATAATTATCACATGTCATTTATAACAATATTTAATAAATGTTATATCTAAAACAAATTATTGCATATCAATTGATTTTGTCTTTAATATCAGGGTTTATAATACATTAGATTACGTGGACATCTTGGGAATATAATTATATAAGTGTAATAAACTAGCACATATTAGGCAAATATCATCTGATATAGAGGTATCTAGATCAATTGTCAAATGTTACTCCTTCAATAGTCGATCCCTCCTAGCATTCCAAAAATATAGGTAAGTTGTATGAATCACCAATCAAATTCCCTTCATACTTACCTCGATGATCGATACATTTCAACACCGGTATCAATATAATTCGGGATGTACTGAGATAAGTCAAATTATTGCATTGCTCAATCAGAACAATGCTTCTCAACTATATTGAGGCAATGCAACGAGACATGTGTTAACCATACCTTAGATCCATCAAAGAAAAGGTTGTCAGCGATGACAGGGACGCAAAGGTGGGTGGTGGTTGTTGGGAGTGAGGGAAAATAAGGATGAAAAATAAAAAAAAAAATAGATATGAAAATCATTTGAAGTCACAACCCTCATCTAGAACTTAGGAGTCATATATAAAAATTGTAGCTCAAGAAACTTGTCATTTCTCTAAATATTTTACAGACAGTGATATTTTATCTTCTTTTTTTTACTGTGCTAAAAACCAAAAAAACCTCTAAGGATATATTTAATGGATTGGAGTAGACAATACATGTTCTTATTTGTGTTTTGATGCATACTAGACACGGCAAGTTCAAGTGAAGTTTTTTTGGCAAAGGTTTATTTTGATATTTGAAATTTTTTCAACAATTTATTTCTATCCCTATATTTAATTTTCTAATATTTTAGTCCTTTTTTAAAAATTTTGGTCCTTTAATTTATGTTATGCATAATTTAGTCCTTAAATCAAAAACTTTTTGGCAATTACAAGCTGTAAACCACCGTTAAGAGAAAATCTGCTCGACAAATTATGAAAGCGTATTTCATACAATGCTCAGGACAGCCATTTGGAGAAGAAAACTAGTTTGACTTAGGAAAGAGATCAATGTCTGATTGGGAGTATAATATAGATTACTTTTTTAAAATATTTGTCGCTTAAAAATACATCAACATAGTATATTTTTTATTATTATTATTATTAGCATATCAAAACAATCAAAAAAACACTAAAAAATATATAATTTGAAGAAAAAAAAATCAAATTTTAATAAAAAAAAATCAGTTCAACTGTAGCACCAAATAGAACCTTCGAGCTGAAACACTAAATACACAAATGGTCAGGGTCGACAAAATCACTTTCAAGAGAAACTAAGGATTAGTACAGTCAATGGCTGACCTTGGATGTGCCAGGAATGGTTCTATAAACCATGGTTGAGCATGCAAAACTATAAATGAAAACAATTAATTGCTTTCTCTCGTGTGCAACCTGGCATGGATCTTTACCCAAGTGGCTTCAACCAAAACGCATTTTCATTGCAGTTAAGGACATCTACTGCCACATGCGTCTAATTAATGAAGTGAAATCCGAATACGCTGAATCCTCTCTTTTCAAGTATGAAAGAAACTGTGTAAATCTGTTTCTGTATGGTGTTGATTCAGTACCATGCCAGTAACACTTTCCCTATAACACAACCTCTGCGTTGTCCTTGTGATTACCAGCAGCCTCTTCCTCTTCAAGTTCTTTAATTAGCTTTTCAATCTGCCTCCTATAAACAGGCATAAAGTGATCGCTGACCATGGTTTGAGAAAGCCTCAGCTTCCCATAAAGCGTTCTGGGAGTACGGAAGATCCCAACTTTAGTCTCCACCGGTGGCTGGCTGTTGTCAGAACCACTCGAGGTGGGGGTATCACCTTCACTCTCTGCACTATCAAGATGCAGGGTAACAATATGCATAATCTTTCCTGGAGGGAAGAATCTGCGCACTTCCTTCATTCCTGGAGCAGTGCTTCCAGGCTGCTCCTCGCCTACCTCTGCAATGGCTGCTGCTTCTTCTTCCCTTATTTCCTTTGCCACATCAGCATCCTCACTATCTGATCTATCATACAGCTCATGCTCAAGCTGTTGCCACAACTCCACTTCATTCATTCGGTCTTCATGTGAATCACTCATGAGGTCCTCTCCATGATCAAGATCAGTACCCATATGAGCATGTGAAGCCATTTCATCAGTACAAGAATATTCAATTTCTGAAGTCCATTCTGCTCCTCCAGAAGAAGCAGGGAGTTCAATAGTTCCAGTGGAAGCTGTGGTTGTGTTACTGTCAGGAGATGTAAGAAGAGGCTCTGAAGTTTCAGCTTTTAAGCCAGATCCTGGGGAACCTCCCTCTCCTGAATTTGAACTTGCAGCTGTGGCTCGGTGGCGGGGTCCAATGCACGACCATGAAGACAACTGAAGGGAAGGGCGTGTGGTCCATGCCGCCTGGGCCATGCTCTGTGCTCTCTTCATCACAACCTGCAGGCATTAAATACCAAACTAGTTGGTTTTGAGTAGAAGAACTCTTATCATCTCTATGTACTCACTCGAGCTATATAAACTTTGCTATGAATACAAGAGCTAGGGTTCTTTCAATAATTCATTGTTATGCCTTCCATATGAGCGAATGATAGGATAGGATCCAACCACAGTTTCAGACATTAATTCCTTGTTGATAGTCAAAATGTACCAGTTGAGGAGGAAAAGGAAGGACCACAGCAAGTCCACTTCAGTTGATTGAGAAGTCTAAGAATGTTGTGGAATTATGAAGAGAAACTAGTTTGCAATTGCATTGCATACAAGATATCACCTGTGTACCATTGGAGACAGGGCGCAACATTGCCCCAGCCCCAGCAACCTTTGCTCTAGCGCTGGCGATGGATGGAAGACGGGAGCCCAACGCCGATGCCGAACGATAAACAGTACTCAGAATTCTTGTATGCTCAATCTGATTCCTCAAATCATTCAACCATGCAGATGCTGTCACCTGAAACAGGAAAATTGTTGCTAAAAAATATGAGAAGCACAACAGAGAATGAGAAATTGAAGTTGCACATCGTTATTGAAGTTAATGAGAAAAGTCAGGGTGGCACGTACGAGGACTTGAAAAATTGCCAGTTGTTTTCTCAAATAAAATGAATTTCTCAAAAACGGGTAAATAAAAGAGCAAAAGGGGAAAGCTTTTGGGAGACTCTGAATGCTTCAATGCAAAATTCACCAGCATCAACACAACTACTTTGCAGCATAAATGAGAACCATACAAACAAAGATGTTTTGCAGTTATATCAGCCCTCATCCAGACAACTCCCAATGGTAAAACATCAGAAAAGTTTCAGCAAGCAAAGTCATAAATTCTGCCACATAGGATACATGCATAAAAGATATCCGCCAACTAATGCTTGGATGTCAATAAATTTGGAATAAGAAAAAGAAAGTAAATTGAAATCCTAAACAGTTTTAAGAAAGTAACCTCTGCACGTAAATCATCAACTGAAGCAGCTGAGAATGTAGGCACTAAGTCAGCTCCATTTATAACAGAAGTAATGAAATCATTGCCTGATTCAGCCAATTCCCATGTCATACAAGCAGCTGCATATGGAACCTCGAGTCAGTGAACATAGAAAGCACGCACACACCACCATACCACTCTATAGAATTCATGAAAGCAAACCCAGGTGCCACAGAGAGAGAGAGAGAGAGATGAAAGGCATCAAGTTTTCATGTTAACACTGAAGATTTGATAAGTTCTGGATAGAAACCTGGAGCAAATGTGACACACGTAGTTGACGATAATTCCTTCTGTTCTCGTAATACATATGTTAAAAGGGCAGCAGTGCCTCCACCAAGAGAGTGCCCTACAATCTTTGGATTCAAGAGAAGTAATCTTAGTAAAACTTGTTAACCTTATTCACCTTAAACAAGATATTATCAAATGTAAAGAAAAAAAGGATGTTCTATACAGTTTTATTCAGTTTTGAAAGGAGATTCAAAGAGGGCACTTTTCATGAAAATGTTTCTTCACATGAATCATAGATATGATTTGCTAGGATAAACTAAGAGTAGAACCAAAGCAACAGGCAATTTATGGAATCTTGCTAGTGCTTGTTTTGACATACCAGTTGCACAAGACACTATAGAATACAAAGAGTATTCAATGTTCACAGGCAAATGTTTCAGAACGTTCAGTAGGAACAGATTCAAACACTTGGGTAATGAAAGGTATCATGAACCAGGTTATGTACTCTCATCTTCTGGTCAAAATTTCTCGGCTTCACAAAAGAAAGGAAGGATGGAGAAAGTTTGAGGAAAGCAATAACTAATGTATAGTGTCTTGAAAACACTCACGCAGCAAATAGGTTCCAGAAGACTATAAACCTGACTAGAGTGTTCAGAGCTAACATTAGTTGCAATAAAAAAAATATGTTCGAAAAAAAAATAAACTCCTCAAACATAGCAATGAACTCTGCTATGAGCTCAAACTTAGAAGTACAGGATACTAAATCAAGTTGAGATTCAATATTGTTCCTATCTGTGGTTTTTTTTTGTTTTTCAAGATAGAAACAGAAATGATTCTGGTTTTATGACATGGCCACAAAATGACTTGAGCACACAGTGAGGGGAAATAAAGTTTCCAACTTGCGTTTACCTTGAGTTTATAATCAGGGAATTGCCCAAGCGCCTGTTTGAGACAAGGTGTTGCAAGCTTTGAAATCCACCAGGCAGCTGCAACCATCCCACAATGTGCATAGCCTAAAACTAAATTGCTGACTCCTCCCTCATGCACAACAGAGTGATGAAAAGGCACAACAGCTCCAGTTGCAGCTGTCAAAGTATCTTTAATGCTATGTGTTCCACGTATCAGTAAGAAAAAATATTTTGTCTTGTGATCAACTAAAATTGTAAAAGCTGGCTTCAATATCTGCATTACATAGATGTAAAGATGCATTCAGAAAACGCATGGATACTACAGGTATCATGCTCAGGACCTTTTGTCAAAACAATAATGCGAAAGGAAGCAAAAGGTACACCAGGACCTTTAAGTGAAGTATTCAACAATTGAAGCATTATATAAAACTTACTCCTGCTTTGGGTTCTTGAAGAAGAACACTTTCTTCAGTAAACCCTGTCTCCTCTAAAAACAAAGGAAAAGGTTTTTTTGAGAAATGCCAACACAAGGTCAACAAGTTTAAGAGGTATCTAAGTTCAGCTGCTACTTCTAATCCTTTAAGCTGTACACTATCTTCACCGCCAAATACACTGCCAACATGTAAGGTGCCCTGCAAATAAGATTCAAGTCAGATTATCGGCCCAACAAAAGAAAGCACCAAAAAGAAAATGATTCAGAAGATCTCTGCATCATGAACTCATTGTTTCCTATAAAGATGAAAAAACTATTTGGTAATGTCAGGAGCAAAAGATATAGTGCAAATAGAGTTACTGGAATTCTCTAAAACACACAGAAACAGCATTTTGATGAAAAAAATGTCATGTTGAGTGGCCAGATAGCACCACTAATGCAGCACAGGAATACAAGCATGCAGGCATATTTATTTTCTCCAATGACCAAGAAAATGGATTGAGGTTTCTTCAAACAATTATAGAACTGCAGCCTTGGGGTAAAGGAGTTTCTTACTGTGTATAACTACTATTCTGCCTTAGCAATCTAAAAACCCTCAATATAGCAACTAACTACATCTCAAGATTCAGATTATCTATAAGGTGTGTGAAAAGAGTTTATTCGAACATGACCACCAAGGAAAAGGTGTGACCGTCAGAATTATTCTACCAATCCAGTAAAAGACTCGAAAGCTTGTAGAAGACATGTTCCTGGAGTTTCTTCAAACATGACCACCATGGTTGAGGCATTATACTAAGATTCAAACAATTAATTAACATCTCACAAAATTTTATGTCTGTTTTCACAAAAACAGCCACAAAATTTCAAAACCAGTAAGTGAAAACTAAGACATAATCAAGCAAGTTGTCTAGGATTCAAATGTTGACACCAACATATTAGTCTAGTATCCTTTCTTCTTTTTTTGGTGAGAACGAGGGGGTCAATTTTAGCAAATACAATACAAAAATTCACGACATCATTTGATACAGGAAGAGGTCCAGTTTAACATAAATAAATGCCTCCAGACATGCCATATAAACCAACACACTCATGAAATAATAATAATAAATAATTGACAACAACATTGTTCTAAAAAACCAACACATTAATGAAATCTTATAAAAACAGCTGTCTCACCAGGGGATCAAGAAGAACAAACATAAACAATTAGACATGAAACAAAGGAAGGGCTCACCTGCCTCTTCAATAGAAAGTTGATCCCAAATGCCAAGTCCCCAATAGGCCACTTCCCTAGAGTTTCAGAGTAAGTAAACCTGAGAGTCTCCGACAAAGTTGAGATCGTTTCCAACCACGTTGCAGGAGCTTGAATTAACCTATGTGATACGCGTTCAATACCTATATGAACGCGACTAGGTGAGTCACCGCTGTCATTCTCATTATCACCATCGTCATCATCATGAGATGTGCTAGACCTTAATTTACGGTTCAAAGTATAGTACAAAAGAGCAGCTGCACCGGCTGCCGTAGCCATAGTTGCAGTTGCCATGAATTTATACCTAATTCACGCACGAACCAAAAATGCACTATGATTAGCAACCTCTAAAATCTAAAATTCATTGTTACTTGAAAAAGATGAAAATCAAGCACAAAAGCTGTATTCAAGGGAAATTCAATAAATTATCCGCTAAAAAGGCATACTATTAAAAAAAAAGGCAACACCCATAATTCTTTAGTGCAATTTTACTAGGGTTCTTTACCAACAAAAAAATCATTCTAAAAAGAAAGAGAGTTTCAAACTTTACACACACAAAAGCTAATCCAAGCAATTTATAGATGACCCAATTTTGGGTTTGCAAGAAAATATGTGAAAAAGAAGAAGAAGAAGAAGAAAAAAAGAACTTTAACAAGTCTACTTTTGTCTGAAATCACTAAAAATAAAAAATAAAAGTATTTGAATTTGATTATAATAAGAGCGAAAAGAAGAAGAAGGAAGGAATTGAGAACCTGAACATGATAATAGGAGAGGAAGGAATGGAAAGAAACAAACCTGATTGAAATTTTTTTTTTTTTGTGTGTGCGTGAAAGCTGAGGTTGGAGTGCTAATTATAAGACTTTCTGGCTAAGGAATCAAAATAAAAATCAAATCTAAAGTTAATAACAAGGAAAGGAAACTGATTTGCCCTGTCTTCCTCCCTTTCTCTTTCTGTTACCTTTGGACAACCTGCGAGGGACCTAACACCCAACAAGCAAAACCTCTCTCTCGCTCTCCTCTGTTTTTTTCTTCTGTTTTTTAAGGAAAATATTTTGTTTAGAGTCTTCAGACACGTGGTTGTTGGATACTGGTCTTCTATTTAGGTAAAATCCAGAAAGGCTTTTAAACCGACCTTACTCGATCCATCCATTCAATAATTTAAATTAATGGATAAATAGCAATTAACAAGATATTAGATTAATGGGCGCTATTAATTAAAGAACTCTAAAACGCTAGGGATATTCATTATAGCAGGTTTACTTCTTCTTTTTTGTTAGCAGTTTTTTTTTTGTTAGCAGTTTTTTTTACATGTTTTTTTTGTTTTTTTTACCCAAAATTGATTTTTTAAAAAAAATAATAATAATTTTTTATTTCAAAATTATCTTTGCTAATTTTTTTAAATGTTGAGCTGGTTGAAAATTTAACTATATAGTTTTTTTTCTTTAAAATATTATGAATTGCTACAATATTCTTATACATTATTTTTTTTATTTCTTTATTTTATTTTTTTCAAAATGTTCTTTGTAGATTTTATTTTTTTATATATTAAGTTGGTTGAGAATTTAGCTTTGTATTTTTTTTAAAACGCGTAGGTTTTTTACTGTAGCATTTTGTTTTTGCTTTTTTTGTTTTGCTTTTGTTTCTTTTTTTTTCTGTAGCATTTTTTTTGGCTTTTTTTTCTTTTTTTTTACATGTTTTTTTTTTCTTTTTTTTTTACCCAAAATTGACTTCTTCTTCTTCTTCTTTTATTTTTTTTCAAAAAAATTTTAAATATTGAGCTGGTTGAAAATTTAACTAAGTTGTTTTTTCTTTAAAACGTTGTAGATTGCTATAATATTTTCATATATTGTTTTTTTTATGATTTTTTTATTCTTTTTTTTTCAAAATGATCTTTGTAGATTTTATTTTTTTATATTAAGTTGGTTGAAAATTTAGCTTTGTATATTTTTATTAAAAAAATAATATGAATTGCTACAGTGTTTTCCCTACACAGTTTTTGTTTTGTTGCAGTGTTTCCCCACATATTTTTTTAAAAAAATTATCTTTATCGAATTTATTTTTTCAATATTGAGCTAGCTGAGAATCTAATTTTAGCTTTCCCCACATGTTTTTTTTTGTTTTTTTATTTGTTTTTCTTTTTTTCCAAAATTGTCATTTTTTACATTTTTTTTGTTTTTTCAGGATTATTTTTATTGCTTTTATTTTTTTACTATTGAGCTGGTTGAAAATTTAGTTTTTTTATTTTTTTCTTTAAAACACTATAGCTTTCCCCACGTGTTTTTTTCCGCTTTTGTTTCCTTTTTTTTACATGTTTTTTTTCATTTCTTTTACCCAAAATTGACTTTTTTTTTTAAATAGTCTTTGTCGGTTTTTTTTATAAATTGAGCTGGTTGAAAACTTAGCTTTGTAGCTTTTTTCAAAAAAAAAAAACACTATGGATTACTATAGTGTTTTCCTTGCATGGTTTTTATTTGGCTGCAATGTTTCCCCCACATATTTTTTTTAAAATTATCTTTGTCGAATTTACTTTTTTAATATTGAGTTGGTTGAGAATTTGAATTTAGCTTTAGCTTTAGCTTTCCTCATGTGTTTTTTTTTATTTTTTTCATTTTTTTTCAAAATTGTCTTTCTTCTTTATATTTTGTTTTTTTTTCATAATTATTTTTGTTGATTTTATTTTTTTTACTATTAAGCTGATTGAGAATTTAATTTTTTAATTTTTTTCTTTAAAACACTAGATTGTTACAGTCTGGTTTAAAGGGTTAACCCAATTAATTTTTTTTCTTTTTCTTCATTAGTTTTTTTTCTTCCTGTTAATTTTTTTTCTTTGTTTTTTTAATTAATCTATTTAATTATCATATTTTTATGACATGACCTTATAGCCAAACCCACATCTAATATTCTTGAGTCTGGTGTTGCAGCCAGACTCACTTAAACTTGGGTCATGTAAATTTAATTTTATTATTAATATTATTCTTAGGTCAGGCGTTACAGTTAAATCCAAGATTTTTAAGTATACCTTTGCAGAAAAACCCAAGATTTTTAAATTTTTATTTTTTAAAATATTTTTTATATAAAAAAATGACCCGCGGCATCGCGCGGGTCATGTATCTAGTATGATATGATGTGACGTGGGTTTGGTTAATTTTTTTAATAAAAAAAATATATAAAAATATTTTTTAAAAATATTATTGTGATAATATATTAGATAATATTTTTTAAAATATTAAAATTTTGATATATTTGATTGATTTGGTTAACTTATTAAATTTACTATCTGAATTATAAAATCAAAATAACTTTATAGATAGTAAATTAAAATAAATTATAAAAGTCAATTCTTAATAAACTCAATACTAAAAAATAAAATTAAAAAAATATTAATTTAAAAAAGATAAAAAAAAAATACCTCAATTAATTCTAATTCACTTGTCAAACTTACAACCCCATTCATTTGATTGGAATAATCTTATAAAATACAAATCAAAAACATTATGTAGCCCAATTTTCAACTAGCATAATGTTAAATAATGAAATTATATAAAAAAATTAATTAAATAAATGATAAAATAAACAATTCAAGTCAACAGACTAACCTGATAAACTTACAATCTAAGTTATGAAATTTAAATAACTTCATAAAAAATAAATTAAAAAAATCATGAATCTTTAATTTCAATAAATATAATGTTGAAGGTCAAGATCGAAAGAAGAAAATCCATGATATTCAAATAACCCCACACAAAGCAAATTAAAGAAAATTTTACGAAACTTAATTCTCAAAAAACTTAATATTGCAATGTGAGATTAAAAAAAACTAAATAAAAAAAAAATTGATTTGTTGGAGGGTAAAATTAAATACATATATATACACACACACGCACAAAAAAAAAATGAATCGAGTCAACCTGAGTCTACTCTCCAAACTCGCAATCCAGTTCATGAGATCAAAATAACCTCATATAAAACATGAAAAAAGCATGTGAAATCCAATTTCCAACTAATTTAGCATTAAATGATGAAATTAAAAAAATAAATTTAATAAGAAAAACAACCTGCAAACAAAAAATAACTTTGAGTCATCTTGGGTTAATTTTTCCAACCTGTAAGCCAGGTCATGAGATCGAGATAAATTCATAAAAAGCAAACAAAAAAAAATAATAAACCCTCACATCCAACATATCTAATACTAAAGGTTGAAATCAAGAGGAAAAAAATATATATGACTCTATGAGACCAATATATACACCAACAAAAAGAAAATTGAAAAAAACAAATTACAGTGCATATTTCCTTAAACAATCTAATATTGAAGAATAAATTTTTAAAAAACAACTAAATAGAAAACATTTGGGCTATTAAAGGGTTAAATTAAAAAAAAAACACAAAATAAAAGTGTTTTGTGATACATCTACAAATTAGATTAACCTACCAAATTCACAACCCGAGTAATGAGACGAGGACAACCCAATAAAAAACAAATCTAATGTTGAAGGATATGAAACCGAAATAACTTCTTAGAAAGAAAAAAAAACAACTTGATTTAAACGAGGTTAAAATATCAAAATTTGCAACCTTTATCATAATATAAAGATATCCCCATAGAAAATAAATTAAAATAGATTATGAAGCTCAATTTTCAACCGACCAAATATTGAATGATAAAATTAGAAAAAAAATAAACTAAGTCAACTTGGGTAACTCTTTAAGCACTATTTTTGAATCATGAAACCAGATTAACCTAATACAAAGCAAATAAAACAAATCATAAAGTATAATTTTCAATTAACTCAATATTAAATGTTGAAATTTGAAGAAAAAAAAAGTTAAAAAAGGAAAAAATACCTTAACCAACTAAGTTAACCCACCAAACTCGTGATATATGTCATAAGAGTGGGATAACTTAATAAAAAACAAATTTAATATTAAAAATTAAAAAAAAAACTTTAATTGAAAAAAACAAAAACAAATATTTTTTTTCAGGGCATAGTACTATTCATTGGTATAGTACTTTCCCCATATTTTTGTGTATTGTTAATAATAATAATAATAATAATAATAATAATAATAATAATAATAATAATAATAATAATTAATTTTAATAATTCAGTCCCATTTTTTAATGTTATGTTAATAATAATTTTTGGTTTGTTGTTTTACTCGTGGTTTAAAGGTTGTTTGAAAGTGTAGTTGCGGTTATTTTTTAAAATATTTTTTATTTAAAAAGGTATTAAAATAATATTTTTTAATTTTATCATTCTACGTTAAGTTTTATTAAAAATTATATTTTATAATTTTCATAACTAATTTTTTACAAGATCATCAGTATCTCATGTCTTGAGTTTGACGAGTTAACTTGACTTTTTATCCTTTTTATAATTGATTTGTTTCTCAATTTTATAGTTTAATATTGAGTTGATTGCATGTTAATCCAAGCTAACTTGAATTGATTTAATATGTTATTATTTTAATATTTATAAAAAAATCACATTAAATATTTTTTTTAAGTTAAATTATAGTTTTATTAGTTGTTTAGATTGTTTTTGTATTCTTAAATTAACTAGATCACATCGTATGAACTTTTATATAATTTTTTTTTAAAAAAATTAATATACCTAAAGATATATTTTTTTTATGTTAAAAGAAATTTTACTCCAACCTGACGGGCAATCATCTAGTAGAAACAAATTTGCAAGTTACTTAAAAAAACCTGTCAAGGTACCACCTCGGGGCAAAAAAGTCAATCTCATATCCTCCCTTAACTAAATCCCAAACGCCCCCAATACTTGACCCAACACACCCGATTAAATGTAAGACCCATTTACAACAGCCCATTTCATCTAACTAATTATCAAAGCCTCAAAGCCCATGTTTTTAGATTGCTCTCTCTCTCTCCCCCCTCATGTGAGACCTCTGCACCATTGATGGCTGATGCAAATTGCAAAGAGTTAAGGGATCGGCCGCTCTCTCTCTCGGCCTTTCACGTCAGACCTCTGCAGTCTGCGTCATTGATGGCGGCTGCAAATTGCAAAGAGTAAAGAGGTCGGCCGCTCCTTTATAGCCGGCGCTACCACACGCGTCTGTTTCACTAATTTCAACAATCCACTCTTTATAGTGGCGAAATAAAGTTTGACCATTATTCAGTCATCCATGCTCTTATGCTGCGTTTGTTTTTCACCATTTGGTGCTAAAACAAACACAGTAAAATATTTATTTATAAGTCAAATTATATTTTGTATCATGAAAATATTTTTAAAAAAATTTAAATTTTTTTTATTTTAAATTGATAAATTTATACATATTTTTTTATTACACATAAACTTCAACTTTAATTTTTACAAATACATATCTAAATCCAACTAATCACACTTAACCATATTTTTCTTAAACTTATTTTTTAAAAATCAAAATCACAAAACCTATCTAAAAACCAAACACTCTTAGTCCCAGTTCTTGACTCAAGCTGCTAAAAGGCCATCTAGTTTGATTGACTGTTTTAAATGTTTTGTTTTGTTTTTCTTTTGTAATAATGATCTTAGTGTTAATAAAATAAAATAACTAATTATGTAAATAACAATAATTTCTCATTAGCCCACGAATGATGTATTCTTTTCTTTTCATTTACTCTTTATATATATATATATATATATATATATAAAACAATATTATTTAAATATATTTATAAACAAAAACATACTTTTAAAATCAATTATTGTTTTTTAGAGTCAACTTGACTTTTTGCGCCGTCCATGGAGCACACGAATTGCATGCAATGTATATAGACCAAAAGAGGGAATAAAAAGATAGGAATAGGAATTATAGTGTACCTTTTTCTATACAAAACCAGTTTCGTCCCTTTCGAGCTTCTCTGCTGCGGGTCCTACAACCGGCATGTCGTTGGCGGCTTCTTTTATATCATAAATACAATCAAACATGTGATACATTTTAAGTGTTTTTAATTGAGTTTTTTTTTTCTTGCAGGTGATTTTATTTAAAAGTGAATACATGATATTTCTTGTGATCCTTCGCGTTGTATTTTTGTACTATTAAATTATTAAATGAATATTGTAGAAAAGTAGCTAATTAAAAATAAAATTTAAGATTTTTACATAGTTTTTGATCATTTATATCAATGAAAAAGGTATTAGGATACATAAAACAATACCATGCTAAGAAAATATACACACACACACACTGTTGTGAAATTAAAAAAAATCCTAATTAATATTGCACTCGAAATATAATAAATGAGGGTAAACCAAATATTTTATGTATTTTTTTTCTCCAACACCAAACATAAATAGCAACAAAATTTATACCTTTACTCTTAATTAAAAAAAAAAATCGATTAAAAAACTTATTTTTTAGCACATATGTTTCCTAGTTTATTTTTTAGCAAACACACATTTATTTTTTTGTTACATCATTTTTTTTTTAATGTTGCAGCAAGCACCAGCAAAGCTTGCATTTATAAAGATTACTCCTACCTATAGTGTATAGCGAGATAGCTAAACTACTTAACAAATACTCTAAAGAGGCTGTTTGTCTATACGGCTGCGGCTGTGTTTTATTTAAAACACAGTCCGTAGCCGTTTGGTAAATGATTGACCGTTCTTTACTGTGCATGGAGTCCACATGTTTTTGCGTTTAAAACGCTGGAAAGAAGAAGCAACGAAAACCTGCTTTGCATGCACTGTAGAAACCTGCGGACAGTGTAATTCACTGCTGTTCACGAGTGAATTGCACTGTTCACGTGAACAGTGCAATTCACCTGCACTGTTCGCATTTTTTTTTGTTTAAGTGTGTTAATTGTATTATTTTTTTTTTTAAAAAAACTAGTTTAGAGAATTAAATTCATTCGCGATGTGAACAATATTTTTTTCTCGAAAAACTAGTATAGAGTCAATTAAATTTACGCGCACAGTAATATCAATTTTATATCTGATAATATTTTATCTAATTTTATTACACGCTTAAAAAGTTATGAAAACTGTAGTTCTTATCGGATGAATTTTGGACGTAATGGAATTATAAATAGTTTAATGGAATAATAAAAAATATTTTATATAAAGTATTATTTTTTTCATGATGTAATAAGAGTAATTAATTTTACAATATTTAAATTTAAAACCATCAATATTAATATATTTTTAAAAAAATTATTTTATAACCTCAATTTCAAAAACATTCTTAACCAAACACATTAAACTACTTTTTCTTAAACCTCAATTTCAAACACAGTTTTAACCAAACATCTATTTTTTCAAACCAACCTCAACTAAAAGTACTTTTTATAAAATAACTTTTTTAAAACTACAACCACAACAGCTACCGCAATACCAAACACACTCAAAATGTGTAGGTTTTCGTTGAAGCAAAACAGATCGTTGCTTGCGTTTTTTTGTGTTTTGCAGGGAGTGGTGTACCTCAATTTCGGCAGGGAAGGGAAGAGAAGGAAAAGGCAGGGCAAATCCGCCCGTTTCTGGCGTTGCCAGCGGCGGCACGTGAACCCACGCACCGCCAGTGCGCGTCACCATGAATTTCTGCAGTTCCTGAAGCACTTCCTTTGCAGTTCCTGGAGTTTTGAGGACTGTTTTGTAAAGTTTGAATTATTTGATGTAATTTTTATTTATTTTTGAATATTATAATTTGTATTGTAGATGTAAAAAAAAGAGAAAAAGGAAAAAGAAAAAAAAAGAAAAAGAAAAAAAGAAAAAAGAAAACAAAAAACAAAAGAAAATAAAAAAATGTGTTTGTGCTTGTATTTTTTTTATTTATGTTATTGAATTATAAAAAATAAAAAAAAGCAAAAAACAAAAAAGCAAAAAGAAAAAAAACAAAAAAAATATGAAAAATGCATGTTTGTTTTTATTTCAGGGATCTTTTTATAATGAGACGGCAAAAGAATAAAGAAGGATTTAATATTTTGATTGGATCACGGTGTAGAAGTACAAACTTGTACGGAAGTTGTATTTTTAAATTCCGATGAAAAGACAATTTTTAAAACTTCTTTAACACATCACAGCCACGAAGCAGCTTACCTCAGGTAGGGTGCGTTAGGGGTTTCCTAGTAACAACCAGTCCCTTACCCGCGAATCTCTGACAAGACCAGTACATCTGGGTTTCCTAGTAACCCTCAATTAAATAGTAGGTGGCGACTCCCATCAAAATCAATCCCAATAACAGAGAGAAAATCGCCAGGACCAGGAAGGGACGCCGCGCGGATTTTTCGACGTGCGACAGTATGGCGACTCCACTGGGGAGGTACTGTTTCTAACAACATCGGACTAAGCTTTGTGTATTTGATGTGTTTAAATTTTGCCATTTTTGTCTTGTTTTAATTTATCCATGCATTTTTAGAATTGTTTCATGCATCACTTGTATTTATTTTTGAAAGCACACACAAGCCTTTAAGTTAGGTGGGGAGTAGCGGTCTGCCTCGTGACTTTCAGTCGGGGATCAGATTTGTGAAACATCAAACTATGAGCTGAGTGTTTACTCGGTAATGACGGTCACACGGTGCCCCAACCATTCCTTGTAAACCCCTATATTGCCTTCACGTGAAGTGGTCACTGGGCAGTTCATAGACCCTTTTGAGACCAGGTAGAAAACCTACCCATGTTCACATAATGAATAGAACCTGTCCTTAGGTTATATGTGCTATCATTTATTTGCATCGGGGCGAACCTTTCTTGAAGCATCTTGAATTCAAGGCTTGTGGGTGACAGAATGATCGTCACTCTGAAAATTTTCATTGTAGAGTTTGGGTAAGAATCAAGATTCTTGTTTCATCATACAAAAGTTACGATCATATGTCACCCTTCGAAGGGCGAGCTCATCATATAGGTTTCATGTTCATACATTTGTCATGCATGCACCAGAATAAAAAGTGGGTCCCCTACGAGTCTGCAACACCCAATTTTGAGCGAAAAACATTGGAGATAAAGAATGTGCTCGCCGCAGCACCCATTTTCAAAAAGAGTTGGAGTCTCTGAACAAAAGCTTGACTTACCTCTAGCTTACTCGAGCAAATATCGAAAAATATCTCTAGGGAAATTCCTTCTAGTCTCTGAACAAAACGGTTCTCAATAACCCTCAAATTGAAATTTCAACCTTTTGTGACCAACCAGATGTCACCTCCTGTTCTTTACATTTTCGTCGAAAGACGGTTCTCAATAACCCTCAAATTGAAATTTCAACCTTTTGTGACCAACCAAATGTCCCTTCATATTTTTCACAAAAAAAATCAAAACAAAAAGTTTTCATCGCTTCTGAAAACCTCTCCATAGGAATCACTTGAATTTCTTCAGAATGAGTTTGCTTTGAATCGATGTCAAAATGATTTCCGTGTCTGGAATAGCTTTGAAATTCCAAAAACTCTGCAAGAAAACAACTCTTTGTCAAAGACCAAACCTTCCTTCACCTAGCCTCATCCTCAAACCTCATTTGAATACTTGGGGACATGATCAAGCTGGAGGGAAATTCACTAAAACACATAGGGTTGTCTCCATGATTCCCCTTCTAAGAAAATAGAAAATGTTGGGTTGAGCTGGAGATCTCTTCAGATAAAGGTTTGAGGGATAAGATGTATGTTGATGTCATATCCTGCCCGAGGGTCAAGATCACAAGATGTGACTCGAGTAAGCAAGAGCAAAAAGAGCCATCGAAGCTTACTATCAGAGACTCAAACTTTTGAGAAAAGGAAAACTCCATGAAGAAAAGGGGACCTACATTTCTCAGGTAAGTATACATGCATATTGATCATGATGCATTACTTTCATCTTTGACAGATTAGTGTCTCACTATCACCTCTTGATTGAGCGGGCTGTTAAGCCCTCATCATTTAGATAATGTGCTTTCTAGCCCTATCCACCTCCTTTAAGTGAGCCTTAGAGCCCTCGATCATCTTAGGTAGTGTGTTTTCTAACCCTGCCTCCTCCTTTGAGTGGGCCTTAGAGCCCTCGATCACCTTAGGTAGTGTGTTTTTCAACCATACCTCCTTTTTAATGCGCCTTCGAGCCATCAACCACCTTAGGTAGTGTGTTTTCCAACCCTGCCTCTTTTTAAGTGCGCCTTAGGGCCATCAACCATCTTAGGTAGTGTGTTTTCCAACCCTGCCTCTTTTTATGTGCGCCTTAGGGCCATCAACCATCTTAGGTAGTGCGTTTTCCAATATTGCCTCCTTTTTTTAGTGCGCCTTCGAGCCATTAACCACCTTAGGTAGTGTGTTTTCCAACCCTGCCTCTTTTTTAGTGCGCCTTAGAGCCCTCACCTCTTGTGTAATGTGTTTTCTAACCCTACCTCTTTTTGAGTGCGTCTTAGAGCCCTCAACCATCTTAGGTGGTGTGTTTTCTAACACTACCTCCTTTTTAGTGCACCTTAGAGCCATCAACCACCTTAGGTAGTGTGTTTTCCAACCCTGCCTCTTTTTTAGTGCGCCTTCGAGCCACCAACCACCTTAGGTAGTGTGTTTTCAACCCTACCTCCTTTTTTAATGCGCTTTCGAGCCATCAACCATCTTAGGTAGTGCATTTTCCAACTCTACCCCCTTTTTAGTGTGCCTTCAAGCCACCAACCACCTTAGGTAGTGTGTTTTCCAACCCTGCCTCTTTTTTAGTGCGCTTTCGAGCCATCAACCATCTTAGGTAGTGCATTTTTCAACTCTACCCCCTTTTTAGTGCGCTTTCAAGCCACCAACCACCTTAGGTAGTGTGTTTTCCAACCCTGCCTTTTTTTTAGTGTGCTTTCAAGCCATCAACCATCTTAGGTAGTGCGTTTTCCAACCCTGCCTCCTTTTTAGTGCGCCTTCGAGCCATCAACCATCTTAGGTAGTGCATTTTCCAACTCTACCCCCTTTTTAGTGCGCCTTCAAGCCACCGACCACCTTAGGTAGTGTGTTTTCCAACCCTGCCTCTTTTTTAGTGCGCCTTAGAGCCCTTACAGGTAGTGCGTTTTCCAACTCTGCCTCTTTTTGAGTGCGCCTTCGAGCCATCAACCATCTTAGGTAGTTTGTTTTCTAACCTTGCCTCATTTTTTTAGTGCGCTTTCTAGCCCTCAAAAGGATTCATCATTCCTCAACAAGATGAGTCAATCATCTCTCATCCTTTTTTATTCTTTACAACGCTTACTATCTAAAGTCTCTTACGAGACTTTCTACCGTAAGCCTTGTAAAGAGGGGGGCAACTGTCATAACCCAATTCTGGGTTATTCCTCAAAATTCACTTTTTTTCAAAATAAAAAATCAAAAAATAAAATAAAGGCTGACAATGTGGAGAAAGCTGATCAAGAAAGACTGCAAAAATAGGCAAAAATCAATCTGCAATTTTCGGAGGAATTTCAAGGCCTAATTGTACCCTATTATGCCCAAAAATAGAAAAATGCAAATTCAAAAGTCAGATTAAATGATTATTGGACGAATTTGCATAAAAATTAAGTCGAATGACATAATTAAATTTTTAATGGGCCAATTTGATTTAATCATGGGCCAAATTAAATTTTAATTATGTTTAAGAATTAATTTAGGTCCAATTGAAGGATTTAATTAAGTGCAAGGACTTAATTATACTTTAAGCGGGTCAAATTAATTTGGGAGCTTAATTAGTGAAAAATTAAGTTTGGGAGCTTAATTTGAACTTAATTGAAAAGATCAGAATTTTAAGAGACCCAATTTAATTTTTACCAAATGAATTGATTGAAATTAAGGGCTAAACACAAAAATTAAGGGACCAATTTTGAGGCCCGAAAAAATACTCTGCCTATAAATAGTAGCCTACAACTCAGAACAAGGGGGGTAACTTTGATAAAATCAGAAAAAAAATACAAAAAACCTAACCCTAAAACCATCTTTTTCTCTAGAGCCGCCGACCCCCCCGGTGGAAAATTTTCTTCCTCCTTTCAACTTGCAGCTAGTTCTCTCCCAAAACCGACACAATCTTCCTTCTCCCCTCGCAGACCAACACACACACCCGACCAAGGCCTCTCCCCTTCCATTTTTCCCTCAAACCGGCGCCATCATCCCTTCCCTTTTCTTCCAGCCGGACTCTCTCCAAGCCACAGCTGCTACATAGCTAGCCACCTCGTCGCCTCCATCAACAGCCGCCGGCCACACCTGGAGAAACCCACACCTGTAGCAGCTCCTCCCACTTCGATCCAGCTCCAGCAAGCACCACAACAGCAGCAGTGTCTCCTCATCACAGCGGTGCTGTCTCCAGCTCCTCCCCCCAGCGGTGGCAGCAGCAGCAACCCACAGCCGGGTCTCTCTCAACCGACCCCCCACTTCCCTCCGGGTCAACAGACAGACCGATCTCCATCAACGCCGGCTCTACAAGGTCACACGGCAGCAAGCCACCTCGCCGTCTCCTTTAACCAGCGCCCATAGACCAGCAGCTCCATGGTCCAGCGACCGGCCACTTGAAGAAGAAGAAACTGGATCTGCAGTGAAGCAAAACAGACCGTTGCTTGCGTTTTTTTGTGTTTTGCAGGGAGTGGTGTACCTCACTTTCGGCAGGGAAGGGAAGAGAAGGAGAAGATAGGGCAGATCCGCCCGTTTCTGGCGTTGCCAGTGGCAGCACGTGAACCCACGCATCGCCAGTGACGGTGGCGCGTGGGAAGACGCGCCGCCATGAATTTCTGCAGTTTCTGAAGCACTTCCTTTGCAGTTCCTGGAGTTTTGAGGACACTTTTGTAAAGTTTGAATTATTTGATGTAATTTTTATTTATTTTTGAATATTATAATTTGTATTGTGGATGTAAAAAAAACGGAGAAAAAGAAAAAAGAAAATAAAAGAAAAAAAGAAAACAAAAGAAAATAAAAATATAATAAAAAAATGTGTTTGTGCTTGTATTTTTTTATTTATGTTATTGAATTATAAAAAATAAAAAAAAACAAAAAAAAAAACAAAAAAAAACATGAAAAATGCATGTTTGTTTTTATTTCAGGGATCTTTTTATAATGAGATGACAAAAGAATAAAGAAGGATTTAATATTTTGATTGGATCATGGTGTAGAAGTACAAACTTGTACGGAAGTTGTATTTTTAAATTCCGATGAAAAGACAATTTTTAAAACTTCTTTAACACATCACAGCCACGAAGCAGCTTACCTCAAGTAGGGTGCGTTAGGGGTTTCCTAGTAACAACCAGTCCTTTACCCGCGAATCTCTGACAAGACCAGTACATCTGGGTTTCCTAGTAACCCTCAATTAAATACTAGGTGGCGACTCCCAACAAAATCAATCCCAATAACAGAGAGAAAATCGCCAGGACCAGGAAGGGACGCCGCGCGGATTTTCCGACGTGCGACAACTACAATGTTTTCCCATATGATTTTTTAATGTTTTGTTTTAAATTGTCTTTGTCGTTTTTATTGCTTTTAATATTAAGCTGGTTAAAAATTACAACTGTAGATTTTCTCATGAAACATTATAGATTATTATAGTGTTTCCCTGCATGTTTTTTTTCCTTTCATTTTTTTTATATTTGTTAAAATTATCTTTGTTGATTTTTTTAATATTGAGCTGGTTGAGAATTATAATTGTATATTTCCTCACAAAATACTATAGATTGCTACAGTGTTTTCTTAAATAATTTTAATATTAAGCTGGTTGAAAATTTAGCTTTAACTTTCCCCATATGTTTTTTTTTCATTTTTTATTATTTGCTTTTTACTTTTTTTCCTTCCAAAATTGTCATCTTCTTTTTTTTTTTTTTTATAATTATTTTTGTTGATTTTATTTTTTTAATATTGAACTGATTGAAAATATAGCTTTATAGTTTTTTCCTTTAAAATATTATACATGATAACAGTTTTTTTTTATATGATTTTTTTCACAAATCAAACATCTATAATTCGAGACAAAACAGTGGCTAACAAATGTGAAGCGCATGCGAGGCGATCCAAGCTGAGCTTCGAAGTGCTCGAGTCGAGCTTGACTTGTCTAATATTAGAAAAGCTTAAGACCTTCTGATTTTAATGACGAGTCTAAAGTATGAGATTCAAGCATGACTGGTTGGGATTTTTTTTAGCCAATTTAAAGCAAATTTGGCCAAAGCTGGTTTGGTGTTTAGTTCATTAAAAAATTTTTGTTATTTATTATACTGGATTTTTTCTAATAATTAATCTCATTGTAATCATAATTTTAGTATTACTTAACCTAGTATGTTTATAATTTTAATTTTAATTTTAAAATCAATACAATATAATAATAACTTTACACCATCATTATTAGAATGTGGATTTGGCAGCAATTAATCACAAAGATATTAAAAGGGTGATAGCAATTATCTTTTGAATTGTTTTTTCTTAAAAATATTTTAAAATAATATTTTTTAAAAAATTATTTTTGACATTATCACATTAAAATGATATGAAAATATAGACAAAAAATTAAAGTAAAAAAAATAAAAATATTTTAATTTTTTAAAAAAACACATTTAAAATATAAAAATAAACGAGATACAAAAATGAAGTTAAGATAATAATAATCTAATATTTCCCCACAACTATTAACTATTAAAAGCAAAAGACATGAAAACACAATGGCATAGTAACCATAGGACCCCTCACTAGTATAAGTTAGGGAAAATGATTTTCCAAACCTGTAAACTAGCTAAACGAAGCCATTTCCCCTTTCTGTAATAGTAAGGTAAGCAGCATTTGAGGTTGTGGCTTGGCAGGGAAAGGGATCTGTTTTCTTTTTTTGTATCTAGTTTCGATTCTTTCTATGTATATCTGTTATCCCTACGGTGTCTTACATGTTCATGAGCTTGCAAGATATTCAGTGGATCTAAAATTTAGTTGTGGTGCGCGCAATTTGACCTGGACATCTCGGGTTATAAAAAAAAAAATAGTAAGGTAAGCATCATAGCTATAACCTTTACAAAGGAATGATTTTGATGCTTTTTTTTCCCCTTATGTTTGGCTGCAAAACAAGGGATCCTCGTAGTAAGATGAACCAAAATCCACCTAAGAGAGGGTAGCCTTTAAGCTAGAGATAGGGAAAGCAAGAGAATGCTTCGCCAATTTTGTTCTTCCCATCCCAGGAGCACCTTCTTCACAGGGTACCGCGCACTGAAAAAAATGTAGTGATGGGAAACAGACCACTAGTTACAAAAACTCCAATAAAGCATCGCAAGGGCAAACACACTCATGCACGAAGCAATTAGCTTTTATTTGTAAAATACATGTTTTTCTATTTTAGAGGTTGAGGTGAAAAACGGTTTGTGAACTGTTTCATTTGCCCTTCCATTTTCTTATCATAGAGGTGTAGAGGTTGCAAGTATATAATGCTCCATACCTATTAATTATTAATAATATGTTAGTGGTGATGATACCAATTTTTTACAAAAAAAAAACTATAGAGATATTTGTTTGGGCTGACCGACAAACTCACTCCAAGTCATTGCTACCCATTACCACTCAGATTTCCAAGAAACCCAGCGACTAACACATAGTGTAACGCATAGTTACTATAACCTAAAAAGTTAGTATGACATTGCACTCTTCTATGTTTACGCATAATTTATTAGTGTGACGTTTATTTTTCTCGTCAATATTTCTTCTATGTCTACACCTCTTATTCCCATTATATATTCATTAACTTCCGCATCATATGTTCCTTGATTTTAATAAAAAAAAAACTTGTTTTCTGCAAGAGAGCGTGTAACTACCAAGTTTAGTCATCATATCATATTATATCATATCACGAAGCAATGATCAAGTCCAATCATCTTGTCATTTCATCAATCAATGGCTGAAAGACCAATTTAATTTGAAGTTTTTTTGTCTTTTTACTTCACCAGAGTGGCATTTGAATTTGATGCGTATGCTTGTTTAGAAAATAATCATTTGAATTTTTTTTTTTTTATTAACATAGGTGTTCGAATCAGTTTACGTATACCTTAATTAATTCTATGAATCCTGAAGTTAATGACCATATAAATTTTTAATGACCCTAAAATTTATGAGACTCGAACCAATAATTTCTAAAAAGCAAACTAGATATACCCTTGTAATTATCATTATTCAATGACAACGGTAGCAATGATCCTAGTTTGTCAAAAATTAGGTGCTTAAAATAGGTGATAGCTAAGCAATCCTTTTATACAGCTCCGAATATTACTGGCTAGGACGACATGGAATACCATTTTTTTTATTTTTCAAACTCGTACATATGAAATTGGATGTCAGGGACAAGACTGATTTCTATTTAATGTAATTGACAATACATAAATTTGGTATTAAAGGACAAAACATAATAAGATATAGAAAGTGTTTAATTTACCCTTAATTATTGTAGTCCCAGTGTAACATTTAGGGTATGGTTTTTAATATATATATTTTTAATTTCAGTCATTATATATATATATATATAGAACAATATTTTTTTTTACTTGTCCTAATATCTTTTTTAATTGATATAACTATATATATAAAAAATCATTTTATTTTAACTAACTAACTTTCTACCATATTCATTTAATAATTTAATAGTACAAAAATACAATGCAAAGGATTGCAAGAAAAAACATTATTGCTTTTAAATAAAAATCCATGTAAAATAAAACTCAAGAAAAAACAGACAAAAAAATATCATATATTTTATTGTGTGTTTGTGTATAAAATCCAATAGAGAAGATTATTAAAAAAAAAGGAATAAATAAAAATAAAGAAACAAAATTGGATTCTAGACTTAGAGTTGAACCCACGTATGTTTTGAACACAAATTTAAAATCTAATTAGTTAAATTATACCCTTAAAATTTCACGAAATATTTTCTCATTAGCCATGTAATTGATTCATGACTCTAGGTCAATAATCAGGGCCACCCTATTTTTACATTTCTTGATATTTTTATTTGATACTTGAGGCGAAATATGGATGATAATTTATGTTTGCAGCATAAAAACTTTTTGTTACTTACTCAAAAGTACCTAAACACATGATGTTCTAATTCAGTAGTTACCAGATTGGAGATTAATTTTTTAAAACACAAAAAATATATATCTAGACATTGTTTAGGTATTTTCTAGTATTAAAAATGTTTTTAATAATGTGTTTAAAATCTAATGTATTTATTTAATAAGATAAATTGAAGATAACATATGCTAATAAATGATAAAAAAATAATCTTAATGCCAATTAAAAGGTAAATCATGAAGTTGAGAAACAAGCGCAAATAAATATAACCGATCATATATTGTAGGGGATACTTTAATTTCTTTCAAGTTGTATTTTTTTTTAATATTAAGATAATAATATATTAAATTGATTCAAGTTAATCTATTAAAACTGAGCATTGTATCATGAATCTTATTAAGTTAAATAATTTTATTTTTTTAAAATACTTTTTATTTAATTATATAACAAAAAAACAATCAAGGTAATGCAAACAAATAAAATTATTTTAAAAAAATATTATGATGAGTACAAAAAAAATGCTTCTAATATCATAAAAAGATTCCTACATCTTTTGGAAAAAAAGTAAAAATTGAATGGTATCTAATAAAAAAAATATCTAATATATATTCCTAGTTAATCTAAGAATTTGATAAAATAATATATTTAATATATTTTAAAGTAATTACTTTTCAAATAATTAAATTAAAGTTTTAAAAAAAAACTTAAAAAAGAACAGACAAGCCATACATACGAATCTGGACGCCAATGCACCTTGGCCATTCAAAATACACCTACTCTCTTCCGTGCACCTCGACCTTTTTTTTATTTTACAAATTGAGTTGATGATGCATTGTTCTCCCATTTGTCTATGAAAAAGAAGCAGATGATCCGTTAATTACATGTCTGGTTTTCAATCACCATAAAAAAATAATATGGGTTTTTTTTGCCCTCCAAAACCAAATCTTAACCTATTTTCAGATTAAAAAAAACCCTCAAAACACTCTTATAATTTCAATAAACCAACTCCCAAACTCAAAAAAAAATATAAATAATCTAAATAGATTAAAAAAATAAAAAGCAAATTGAAAAATCTCTCTCAATCCGATATATTTTTTTTAGCAATATAAAAATTTAAAAACACTTCAATAACACTCATCTCATTAAAAAAATACTTTGATATTAGATTTTATTATTTTGATCAACAAAACCTGATTAGCCAATATTTTTCTCTCTCGTCTTTTTAACAACTCTCTTTCTTTCTCTCAAATTTAAAAACTAAAATTTGAATAAAACAAAATTTTAAAGTAAATTATATAATTACCAAACTAAATGGATCAAAAATGAAATTGAGAAAACTCTAAGGCAAAATTTCCAAAAAAGTATTGACACCACATTTTTCTTAAGAAAAAAAGATTGTTATTTTACCTAACTTTTAACTATGATCCCTTATTTTTTATTTTTTGCAAACAATAAAACCAAATTCATTTTTGCAAAGTCAAGAACCAACCCAATGCTAGGAATTTTTTTTCCAGACCCCGTTAACCTAACAGAAAATAATACAAAACAAACCATTAAATTTAATCATCAGTCAATACAATGTAAAAAGAATAAAATTAAAAAATAAAATTGATGATCTAGGTAAAAATAAAAAGAAATTTTATTTGGAAAAATGGTATGTTATTTTATTTCATTTTCAATTTTGATCCTCTTATTTTGAAGTTTTTGCAAATAATTAAACTGCATTCTTTTTTAATAACTTAAAAGAAAACAATATGAAATACATCAAGATCAAACTAAAAAAAAGTAAAAGATCAAAATGAAAAATATTGTTCAAATCCATAGAATACCATGTCTTCAAACACAATATTTTCCTATCTTTTTTTTTTAATTTTAATTTTCACATTGCTTTTTTTTTTTTAAAAAATAACATTTAGTTTGCCGCCCCTATAAAATGGCTTGAACTTCACCACTGTGTACATGTAAAATTAACGAAAAGTATGTATGAAAAGAAGAAGAAGAAGATAGCTATGGTTAACAAATCCAAGTTTCAATTTTCCAGCGAACCAACCAAGCTCCCACCCGCAATCAGCGCTAAATGTGTGGCTCAGCCACTCGAGCAGGCAGCCCATCGCTCAACCACCTCAATTAAAAACCTGTTCACCTCGTCAGTGCACAGGTGTCATTTCAGTGGGCGGGTGAAAAATGAATAATAAATGTGTGACTAAATGACAACCTAAGCTTAGCCCAAGCATTGTTTGTTTTCTAGGACATTAGATTCCTTTCTCGACTACTTTCCTCGTAGTGCTGCTATCAGTGAATGTCAAAAATCAAATCATGAAAGTTATGTTTTGAAATACTGAGGTAGTTAATTGTTTAAAGTGTTTCATTTTAAAATAATATTTTTTAATTTTTAAAATTTATTTTTATTATTAACATATAAAAACAATCTGAAAATATAAAAAAATTAATTTATTTATTTATAGTCATACTTTCTTCATTCTCACGACATAGTGTGTATAATAATATACCTTTTTCTTGGTTTATGAGAGAAAATAGCAGATTAACACCGCTACAAGCGAGGGATCAATGAAGCTTAAACCTAGGATATAATTTACTTAATTATTGTGCTATGCTTAGAACAAGTTAGGGTTAATCTAAATGCCTTTCGTGCCTCTTGGAAAGCTTTGGTAGCCGTGAACAAGGGATGCTATCTTATCATGACTTGATTACGATCGATACGGTGCCCCCACAAATCGAGCACATTTTTTTCATAGGGGAATATGCATTAGTCAAAATTTGGGGGTCGGTTCAAGCCTCAAGGAAAGAACAAAAATTGACCACCGCATCATGAATGTGTTTGTGTAAAAAAAAAAAAAAAACAATTGAGAACAACAAGTCGTGAACGTGTCAATGTCGTTCAAAAAATGTATCCAACTCAAGATTTTTTGTGTTTAAAAGTGTTTTTTATTTAAAAATATATTAAAATAATATATGTTTTTATTTTTAAAATTTTATTTTAAGAATTAGCATATAAAACCATCTAAAAATACTAAAAAAATTAACTTAAAGTAAAAAAAATAAAAAAAAATACAATTAGTCGGCGTTCCCAGACTGTTGAGGTGGCCCTTTCACAGGATAATTAACCAGTGGTGGAGACGAGGGTAAGTGTGTAAGACCAAGTGTTCATTGAATTTATTGCGAGGAGACCTTGGACCACCCTAAAATCGATGACAGTTCCCAAACACTTGCCCTGCCAATTAACCTTATGAGATTGACGCGCCCCCGCGTACGCGTGCAACTGCAGACAACAAGTGTTGTGTCAAAATGAGGCATTTCCTTCCACGTTCTTTCCCTCTCCCTCTCTGCTTTCTTTTCTTTTACGTGGAGCTATTTGTATCGCAATCGCGCATATAGGGACTAAAATAGCAAGTATGGAAATTAAGGATTATTTATGGAAACAATTTAATCAAGGGAGAATGATTTTGGACCATGGCCAGTCTTATAAATAGCTAGTTAAACTATGATTAGATTATATGTTGAAACATTTAAAGTTTGTTCAAAAGAAAAACAATAATATTTCGGAGTTAAGAAATAAAAACTTAACTAGTTTTTATTTAATTTGTAATGAGTTTGAAAAACGTGTTTTAGAAATTATCTATAGTTTTTATTTACAGGTTTTTTAAATAAAAAATTATATATGAACAACGCAATTTTTTCTTTTACATGAAATCATTTTTTAACAATGTAAAATATTAAAATCAATATATACACACACGCATATTAATTTTTAACTAATCAACTTGAAGTTAATTTGAACTCGTGAGTGTGACTCGCTTGGATCACCGTTGGTAACCTTTTATTTATTTTCTTTGTCTTATTGTTAGAATTGTTTTTTATTTTATCATTCAAATTAAATTTATAGCTTTTGTTATTTCAATAATAATAGTAGTGATACTAATAGTGACGACGACGATAACAACAATAATAGTAGTAGTAACAATGATAATGATAATAAAAATATTTCTAATACTACTAATAATAATTATAACAATTGTAATAATAATGGTAACAATAATAGTTTATTATTATAATAATAATGGTTATGATGGTGTTAATTGTGATAATAATATTAATAACAGTAATATTTGTGATAGTAATAGTGATCATCATCATCATCATAATGACGAGGATGATGGTAATTATAGTAGTTGTAATGTTAATAGTAGTAATAGTAATTTATTATAACAGTAATAATTGTGATGTTGGTGATAATAATAAAATCATTAATAGTACTAACAATATTGTTAATAGTGATAATAATTGCAGTAATAACAGTAGGTTTTTATGACAATAATAGTTGCAATCATAGTAATAATTATGATAATAATAGTAATAATTATGATAGTAATGGTAATAGTAATAATAATATCACATGGTAGTATTAATAGGATAACAACAACAACAACAATAATAATTGTGATAATAGTAGTTTACTAAGATAATAATGGTGGTGATGATAATGGTAATAATAATGACGACGACGACGACGATAGTAATAATGATGATGATGATGATGATGATAGTTTTTTATGATGGTTGTGGTGGTTATGATATCGGTAATAGTAATGATGACAGTAGTAATAATAATAATAATAATATCAATACTATGAATAATAACAATAGTGATAATAATAGTAGTAGCCATGATAGTAATTATTATTATTGTAATTGTAATTGTAATTATAATAATATTTATAGTAATGGTGATAATAGCGATGATAATTGATAGTAAGAATGATAATAAGAAGAACAACAATAGTATTAACAACAACAACAACAACAACGATGATAATGATGATAATAATAATCACGATGATAATAATGTTAGTCTTATTTTTCTTTTTTCTTTTTATAGGGTTAATATAGCTTACAGGTTTATTAGGGTAACTCATGTTGCTCCAATTTATGAGTTTAGTGAATTGTACTTTTTTTAAAAATTAAACTTGAATTTGTTTTGTCAATTTTTTTTCCTCATATAGTAAAAATAATAATAATTGTAAAAGCCATGTTATTAAAATTTATAAAATATATGGACATGTTCATAGGTTTTGCTGGTTGACCTGGTTCACAAGTCTGACAAGTTTAACTTCTTGCTCCTTTTTTAATTATTATTTTCAACATTTCAGTATTGGGTTGGTGTTCGAATTAGCGATTGTCTATTTTTGTTATTATATAATTAATTAAAATATAGTTTTTTAAAATAAATAAATTATAATCCCGCTGGAGTTAATAACCAGATTCACAGGTTTGACGTACTAGCCCGGGTTACTTCGTTCACAAGTTTGATAAGTTTATCCACCGAACATATATGTTTTTTTTTGTTTTTTGTCATTTATTTTTTTTATTTTCTCATTCAATATTAAATTGGTTGAGAAATATACTACATGATTTATTTTTATTTGTTTTCTGTAGGGTTATCACTGTCTCAATAAATATCTATTTTTAGGACGTTAGTTTTGCGAACATATATTTTTATCATATAAGTAAAAAATAGTTTATAATTTTTTTAAAAGTCAATATAGTCCATGAAATAGGTCGTTGGTGGACTTAGATCCATAAAATCTATTATTGTCTGAATTTTTTTTTTAAAATAATTGTCATCTTAAAGGTTTTTTTTTTAAGTTAAATCATGTTTTTACCAATCATTAAAGATGTATTTGAACTTATAAAATCAATTGATTTAACTCAAGCTAGCACGTATGATTTAATTGAAAATTCTAGTTATACAAAAAGTTAAGTTATAAGATTTGAAAATTACTAGTTTAACCAAATTTAATAAGACTGTAAAACATTTTTATTTTTTTATATTTAAAAAAATTAACCCAACTTGTGACAGAGCAAGAATATTAATCTATATCATATAATAACTAGTTGTTTTTTGTCATTGGTTCATGAGCTTGATTGTATTTTTCTTAAGTATGAAATTATAATTCAAAATATGCACAAACCATTATTTTCCTTAAAAAAATAATCCCGATTAGTTTTCTCATGAATCCCTATTTACTCAAGTAACTTCCCCATTGAATCTTAAAAAATTCAGAAATTCTCATCCGAGATTTTTATCTAATTTTTGTATGAAAAAAAGTCAAATTCATTTCTAAAGAATGAGTAGACGACAAGTAGGGGACTTCTGTTTTTGGGTTGGGATCTTGTGTTCCGGTAAGTATGTTAGGTTTTCTTTATAAGCTAACAAGGACTCGCCAGGTGAAAACTTTCTTTATTTATACGAGAAACTTAGATGGTGATTATTTACAACATAAAAGTCAACAAGAACCACACCACCAAACCACACGTGTCAAACGATCACTGGTCCATCACTGTTAAAATATTGATTTCCCCACACCTTCGTCCTCCAGCTCCTTCCAGCTTCCCTCTCATTCACCAACTGCATTTCAAAAAGAAACCTCACCTCCACATAACATAACTGACAGCTCTGACGAACTTCTTCGCCCAATAAATCTTGCGGCGTCATGGCGAGAGAGTTTGCAACATGTGTGGAGTATGGATTGAGTCTTTCCAAGAGAATATACTACGGAAAGGAAATGACTCCGGCGGCAACGGCAGCGATGACGCGGTCGGTGTCAGCAAAGTCGTCAGATGTGGCAGAGAGTTACTTTCCGACAGCGGTGATGGCTTATGCTGTGGTATCGGAGCCGGAGCTGGTAGAAAATCCGGACGTACCGAGTTACCAGCCGTACGTTCACGGGCGGTGTGAGCCACCGGCCTTGATACCGTTGCACATGGGTGGAGTGGTGTCTATGGAGATTGATTGCTGTTTTGATCACGCAAACGTTTGTTTTAGCGGCGCGTGGCGCGTGCATTGTATTAAAGGCAATAGCAAGTGTGATGTCCGCATTGCTGTTCCCATGGGCGAGCAGGTACAGCATATGTTGCTCCTTTGTTTATGATCACTTGATTTCTTTTTCCTTTTTCTTTGTTTTTTTTTAAAAAATAAATTACTAAGAAGAAACAAAAGCTGGAATGGTGTTAGTTGCCAACTTGCCTCAAGTTCATTTGCTTTTACTAAGATTTTGATGGTCGTAAGGATCTGTTTGGGTTCAAATCCAACAAGGGGTTGGTTATGGTGGGTTTTCAATAAATGATTGAGGTTAGAAAGAAGTGATTTGATAATAACAAAAGTCTAATAAAAAAGTATAGATGATTTTGAATTTTGATAAGTGTTTGATAATCTTAGGCGGTGTTTGTCATCATTACGGTAATTATATTTGAACATTTTTTTATTATTTTTGAATATAAAATAAATTTTTAAAAAAAACAAGAAAAATACACTTCCAACATATGTATAGTTGGAAATAACATAACACCTAACGTATCTCGTACATGTCCTGTATTTTACCAATCTACTATGTATCTAAATAAGTGAGCAGTTTGAAAATACACGCGCGCCGGTTCTACATGAAAACACGACTTGTTGCTGGTACCGTTGCTGATTGCACAACGGGAAATTCAACTCTTTTTATTTTTTTTGTTTGTAGTATTGTTTCCTTCAGCAGCAAATGTTTTTGCTTAATTTGCGTCTTTAGAACATGTGGAATTCTATTTTTACTTGCTTTTCCTAAATGTTTAAATTAACTTCTTTTTTAAGTTCTCAAGCAAAACATGATGTGGCTAACAGGGTTCACTTCTAGGTGTCGAGGTTGATGTTCCTGGGAGATCTTGTCATAGCCAGTTGATCGAAGCAGAAGATGCAAGTTACAAAGAAAAAGTAAGCAAAGGAGGGAATGGACGTTTAATGAGAGGCAGCGTATATACTTTTAAAATCCCACAGGTGATTCCTTGGTGCATTTGATGTTCTTTGCGGTTATGGATTGCGAATTGTTTCAGATTGCTCGTTTCTCAGATATTTTTTCTGAAAAAGAATTTGCTGTTCAGGTTGAAGGAGGGGCAACAGTCTCAATCAAAGTGATTTGGTCACAAAAATTACTTTATCATGAGGGTCAATTCAGTCTCAATGTACCATTTAGTTTTCCAGCATTTGTCAATCCCGTTGGCAAGAAGATTTCTAAGAGGGAAAAGATACTGTTAAATGTGAGCTCTGGTGTCGGTAAAGAAATTTTATGCAAGAGTACAAGTCATGCTCTAAAGGTATGCGATTCTTGTTTGCCATAATGTTTCAATCAACTTTTGTTAGCTCGACAAAGGAATTGAGGTGATGATTATGGTTTGACAGGAGCTAAGGCGTGAAGTTGGTAAAATGGGTTTCTTATATGACGCTGAAGTGCTGACTTGGTCAAGTGCTGACTTCAGTTTTTCCTACAATGTAAGACCTTGCTTGCACCGCACCCTTTGCTGTTTTTCTCCCCAGATATATTTATCTCTATAGTACCGCCATCAATTTAATGGGTCATAATATACGAAATATGCAGGGAGCCATAAGAGCACTTATTGTCATTGACTGCTGTGTTCACAGGTCTACTCAAAGGATTTATTTGGTGGTGTGCTTTTGCAGTCCCCATTATTACGAGATATTGATGACAGACAGATGTTTTGCTTCTATCTTTTTCCTGGAAGCAATCAGAGCATGAAGGTTCATTACCATTGATCTGCTGCATGATTATTTGTTTCTAACGTATTTCATTCCAGCAAAAGATAAGTGGTCATTGTGGATAATCTATTCTTAAAAAACAAAGAATCAGTCATGCTGCTAATTTTTGGGCTCAAATTATGGAGGATAGAACTTTTCTCACCACTGGAATGGCGGCTGCACTAAAGTGGCGGAGAATGTGGCCATCAAACACAAATATGAAGAGAGCAAATTAAACTAAAACTAAACTGATCGAGGCACAAAACAGTGCTAATGAAATCGAAAATGTTCTTGTTAGAGGAATACTTGCCTTCCTCAGTTGTAGTTTCATTTTGCTTTTGATCTGATCTGCTGTGGGAACTCAAAAGGACCCATCATTCTTGAGTCAGAAGTCTGAACCAAGGCTTCAAATTTACTAAAACAGTTATTTCTTCTTCTGTGTGAATCTGGCAGGCTTTCAGGAAGGAAGTGATATTTATAATTGATATTAGTGGAAGCATGAAAGGGGGTCCTTTTGAGAGTGCAAAGAATGGACTATTGTCATCTCTTCAGAAGCTCAACCCAGAAGATTCTTTCAACATTATCGCTTTCAATATGGAGACCCACCTATTTTCATCAGTAATGGAGCACGCAACCGAAGAAGCAATAATAGAAGCTACCCGGTGGCTTAATGATAAATTAACTGCATATGGTGGCACCAACATTTTAGTGCCCCTCAAACAGGTATTTCTAATGTTTCACTGTGTGTCCTTTCAAACATCTTGATATTGCGTTTGGCATATTGTTTTAATGTCTTTTAAATCCAGTTCTCAACTAGTATGTGAAAATAAAGCAGCTAACTATAGCTTATACTCTGCGGGCCTCCATCTTTATAAGTAGCCTGGTGCTGTTTAACATGAAAATCACTACCTAGAGTCCTTCCATCCCCATCCTATTTGCTTCTTCTTCTTCTTCTTCTTTTTTAATTTACTTGGAAAATATTTTAGATGCTTCATTTTCCACGTTCACATCTCTAACAAGATACTTGTGACAAGAATCTTATTGATTTTATTTTGTAATGTGCTTTGTTTTAGGCTATAAAGCTGTTGGCTGAAACTACCAATTCGATTCCTGTCATATTCCTCATCACTGATGGAGCTGTTCAAGATGAAAGAGATATTTGTAATTTTGTCAAAGTTTATCTCACAAGCGGGGGATCAATTTCTCTTCGCATAAGTACATTTGGTATAGGTGAGATATTTGGTGTTTCAGCCTTTTCTTTATCTATTCGAAACCTGTTGTCTTGATCACTTAGCTCTGTCATTTGGGGTGTTGCCTACACACACACGCACACACTTCATGTCTGAATTGATGACTGAACTCACATTTGCGCACAGGAAATGTGTTTTGAAAGTCACAATTCAGCTCACAATACTTTTCAATCTGTCTTGTTATCAAATTGAATATTCGAGATTTCAACATATAATGAGCTTAATGGACCTCAACCATACCTGATGCTCAAGCTTACCAGCTTTGTGTTGGACGAGCTTAAATGAACTGCTCTATCAATTACTAGAGTTGAGTAATTCTACCCGAAGAGAAAACTGGTCTGCCTCCCTAATAATTTCTTTATAGTGGGAATTTTTCATGATCCTTGCCTGCCGATTATGTTAATGAGGGGACATTAGGCTTGTGTCCCAAGTAACATTATCTTTGCCGTTATCATATATCTTCTCATTGCTGTTAACAAATATTAAAATGTTAAACTAAATTATATACTACATCCTCACCCCACTTCTTACCTTTTATATTATTTGTTAAAGAACCTTATAGCATGGAAAAACCTTTTCAGGTACATATTGTAACCACCATTTCCTGCGAATGCTAGCACAGATTGGGAGGGGTCACTTTGATACTGCTTATGATGCAGGTTAGTTGTATTCCAATTGCTTTTTGGAAGGTAATTGATGGTGCAGTACGCCTTGTGTCCCAATACCCTATAAAGCCAAGCAGGAAAAGATTCTTAAACAGTCAATTTCTCTATTGCTGTTTTATTTGGCCAGATTCGGTTGATTTTCGAATGCAGAAATTATTCACAACTGCATCATCAATCATTCTAGCCGATATAACTGTTGATGCTTTGGAACATCTGGACTCGCTTGAGGTGCTCAATTCAAGATATGGAATACTGTTTTATGTCAATCCTGCCTTGATTATTTCATACTCTCTTGGCATAATTATGTTTTAACAGAGGAGCTTTTGATTCTCTTGTCTTGTTCAATTTTTCTGGCTGTTTCTGACATGTTGTCTTCTCCGAGCTCCTAGCAGTTGCTTCCGTTTTGTATCCCAGACCTCTCACGTGGAAGCCCATTGATTGTATCGGGCAGATATAGTGGAAACTTTCCAGACCTTGTCAAAATAAGTGGCACCTTGGCAGATATGAGAAAGTTCACAATAGACTTGAAAGCACAAAAGACAAAGGATCTGCCATTTGATAGAGTAATGTTTCTTCAGGACACAACATTATCTAATAAATATAAACTTAACATCAGAAAGTAGTTGCAAGATAGATTATCATAGATAGAAATCATTTTGTCCAAGAATGATTATAATCGTGAATCAGTCTTTACCTAAAGGACTGCACTTTGTGGCTTCTCTTATAATGCCTTTTTCTGAATCCCCGGCTTTCGGGATAAAGATGACGTATTGAATACTTAACAGGAGAATCTTAAAGTTCTGTCTTCTATTGGGATGCCCTGGAGGTGGAACGCTTACATTCTTGTGTCACAATGATCTTTACATTATGCATGAAGTTTTCTCCGTGAACAGCGTTCCTTAAGGGATCTGGCTTCACCCCAGTGTTGAATTATGATACAAAATCAATTGCCTTGTTTGCTTTCCTGTACACTTACACTTGTCAATTGCTATTGTAATGCTCAAATCAGATTACTTCATTTCTTTTGTTATCTACTTTAGCTGTTTGGGTGTTCATAGAAAGTAATTGTTTTCAGTTCTCAAGCATGAGATTGCATCCATCCCTCACAACTCAGCAATTTGCTCGTATTAGCTCACTAGAGAAAACCACTATAAAGAAATTTGCACAATTAGAAAGTTGTTTCTGGTGCGTTCTTCTCTAACTATTCTTTACTAACTCTGCAGGTAGTTGGAAGGAGACAAATTGATTTACTCACTGCTAATGCATGGTTGTCAGGAAGTAAAGAGCTGGAACAAAAGGTTTGCTATTGAATTTGCTTAGATTCTGATTCTTCTATAAATTATGCGAAGCTAATTCGTTTGATCTTCTTCATTGTAGGTCGGCATGGATTGCGTGGTTGTGGTGATGTGTGTAATTATTGTTTCTTCATGCAAACCTAATTCGCTCGATCTTCTTCTTCGCTGTAGGTTGCAAAAATGAGCATACAAACTGGGTTTCCATCTGAATACACCCTCATGGTTTTGCATCAGACTCTTAAAGATGAGAAAGCGCCAGAAACAATTCTGATACAGGATGTATGCACTTGCCTGACTCCTAAATATTCAAGCTTCTTAAATTATTGGAAGAATTCCTCTATATTCTTTTTCCTAAGTTCCTTATACACGACAAGCAGAAAAGCATCGCCATTTGAATTACAGATGTGACATCTATCATCCAGCTTTTCTGATCAAGCAGCACCCTGACTTTGGCCTTGCATGAGTCGATGATTTTCAACTGCCCTCACATGGAAAGCTTGCATATGATTTTTCTTCTTAAAACCATTAATTTAACCTCAGATTTTACTTGGAAGATTATTTGCAAGGCCGTAAGCTCATCTGTTTAATTCCCTTTATATCTAATGAAAACAGGTATTCAACAAAATCAACCCTCTCAAGAAAATGGACTTGCAGAAGACAATCATGTTGGGGAATCTATGCGTTGGCTTCGGCAACTTGACCGCGACAGCTGAGAACATTCCTCCAGGAACAGAGGAGACAAAGTCATCTGAAGCAACCGAGATGCTGGTCAAGGCTGCTTCCAACTGCTGTGGCAGGGTGGTGGATCGCTGTTGTTGCATGTGCTTCATCCAAACCTGTTCATATATGAATAATCAATGCGCTATTGTCCTCTCCCAGATCTGCGCCGCCCTTGCTTGCGTTGAGTGCATAAACTGCTGTATCGAGCTTTGCGAATGCGGATAAATATGCTGTGGCTGGTCGCCAGACGCACAGGGATTCAAGAATTGCAATGTTTGTATAGACATCTGTTTTATTATTCCATTAGAAAAAAATGATAAGAAGAAAATCTGTAACTCAAGCCCAATCATTTTACATAATATTCATGTCAGATTTGTAAAACTTTCTCTAAACAATTTAGATTTGCATCCATAGTATATTAAGGACAAGGTGAAGACAAATTGAAAAAAAATTAAGATTGTGTGAAGTAGTAGAAAATCATCTTTCTTTTCTATTTTCAATGTTTTAATGAAAAATTGGAAAATTTGTCGATTTGGTGGGAGCGTACAATGATTTCTCAAAAAAAAAAAAACATTAAAATTATAACTATTATTAAAAAAAATTAAAATCAAAATTTAGAATAATTATATTAGAATAATTTATTTATAAATACCAATTATTAATTATATTTCATTTAAAATAAAATTATTTATTTTGTTAAAAAAATCTTTTATATGAAAAAGTTAAGTGATTATTTACTTTTCAAAATGTTTTGTTTTTGGGAAATATATTAAAATAATATATTTTTTTATTTTTAATATCAAATTTGAAATATTAAAAAAAATAATTTAAAATAAAAAAAATTAAATATTTTTAAAAGCTCCTTTTGAAACGAAAAACAGAGGGGCGTAAGTGACAGATTGGTGTGTAAAATTAGACAGTCCGCAAAAAGATAGGAGACCAAAATCTTTCCTCTAAAAAATCTCTTCTTCTTTCCCGCCTTTCTCCTTCCTAATTCCAGGTATGTTTGTTTCCCGAGAAAATAAAATCCATGCACAGTTAATGAATAATAAATAAGCAAGATTACTTTTATTGTATTAATTGCTTGTGATTATTTATATAAATTTTTACATTTTGCAGTTTCAAGTAGTAATAGCAAATCATTTCAAATGATTCCTCGCCTTTTCTTCTCCGTCCTCTTCCTTGTGCTCTCTGCCTCTTTTCCTATCAGGTAACAATTACTAAAAATCAGGGTTTCCCCCTCTTTTTAGTTGATTAACACGGTTCTTGCTTGTATCAACTATTTATGAACCTAACCGTAAAAATGTACGAGAAACATTTCTTTCCTTTTTGTTCTGTGTTACTATATTTTGTAATTAGAGCTGTTCAATTAGTGAAATATTTATTTTAATCGATGAACCTAATCTTGCCAAGGTTTGCATTTTAGGGTGAAACTTAAAAATATTGGAATTTTTTTTTTCACGATTAAAATTTTTGTAATAGAGTTAGAGCCTTGGTGAGGACCGGATTGGTTTAATCTTGCTTGTCCTTGTTGGTGCTATCATACAATATAGTTTTTATTTAGCTTACTAGTTTTGTTATCTTGAATGCTTCATGAAATGTGGGCTATTTTCAAGCAGTGGGAGTGAAGAAAAGGAAAAGACGTTAGCTATGATCAAGCCAGATGGATTGCTAGGTAATTACACTGAAAGGATAAAGGAGGTTATTATGGATTATGGGTTTAGCATCTTGAGGGAAATTACCGCTCAACTTGACCAAGACAGTGCTTCAAGCTTTTACGCTGAACACTCTTCAAGAAGCTTCTTTCCAAGTCTTATCAAATACATGACAAGGTATCTTTACTTCATTTTTATTATTGTTATTTGGGGGCAATTCAGTTGACCAATTTATGGTGAGCTTCCTGAACTCTATTGCTGTAGTTGCAAAGTTCTGAATTGGATTTTCCTGAGAATATTTCAGATGCCTAAGACAAAGAAGATTGTGGCCTTTGTTTGTGTATTTCAGGCATTTAGGCAATGTATTGAAACCTTGAACCTTGCACTTTGAATAGTTATATTTCATTGTATTAATGGGCTGTGATTCTGCATACCAAGTTGACATTCATCGTGCTGTTGGTTATTGTTTGAATGAAGGAGAAATCTGCTCTCATTCTTTTGCTTCGTTATATGTTGACTCATAGCTTTTGATAGTGGTCCAGTTTTGGTCATGGTCTTGGAGAAGGAAAATGCAATTGCTGATTGGCGCACTTTGATTGGACCAACTGATGCATGCAAAGCTAAGATTACTCATCCTAACAGGTTATTTACGTATAAGCTTCTGTTTCTCAAACCCCTCCCGTTCATTGCTTTGTAAGGTTAGGTTCTCAAGTCACTGTCATTAGACTTTCTCCTCCATAGCTTCACAACAGGACTCTTTTGTTTTTTCAGTATCAGAGCAATGTGCGGGCAGGATTCAGAAAAGAACTGTGTTCATGGTTCAGACTCTCTCCTATCAGCTCAAAGGGAAATCTCATTTTTCTTTGAAGATGTAACTTCAGGTTATATATATATTGTTTTTTATCATATGTAATGGTGTTCACTTTTTTTATTTTTTATTTTTTTTTCTCTGGATTTTTTATATATTGAGAGCCTAAGATCACTTCTCTCCCTGTTCATCTCTTAACTTTGGGGCACAATATTGTTTTTTGCCATTTTAACCTAATTTAATGAAATTATATGCACATAACATATACCATCTTCTGAGCCCATAGTTACAACACATCATTATGATACGTTTGGTTCTTCTTCATTAATTGTAATTTTTTTTCCTAGTAATCTCCTGTTATATGCTATAAGATAGATTTTACAAATGAGAACTATTGCCCTGTGAGTTCATGACTGTTTTCATGAAGTTTGAATATTAGTGCCATGAAATAAATCTCGATGTAACCTTGTTTACTATTGGTGAATAACTATTTTTTCTAGCTATGCAATGACACCAATATAAGAGTACGATCATTTTCAAAGCAAAAACAATAATAATCATGGTTTTGGTTGCTTTAGCTAATGCCATAAAATATAAAAAAGTTATCATTTTTTCAAGTAATAATTCGGTGGTTGTATTTATTTTTGGCAGGTGAAACAAATACAACACATGATGAGCTCTAGCAGCTGGTAAGCACTCAAAGACAAATTACATGTTTTTTCAAGTCTCTGTACTCTCTTGAACCCACACATGCTACAGCAGCTGCAATGGCTAAAGTTTTATGGTGGTTAGCCATCTGCTGTTAAAATAGACTTTCAAATTTAAAGTTTCATTGAATGTCCTGTTTTTCCCCTGTTTTTGTTGTCCTTTTATTTTGAGTAATCTTAAAGTAATTGAATGGAAGTGCTATAATTAGTTGCCATTTCATAGATATACAAGGGGAACACCAAATATTTTGTTTTCTCCCAAGTCCTTTCCTGCTTTCTCTTTGAGAGAAATCGTTGTTGCTTTCCTTGATAACAGCGTTGGATGGGCTGAGGTAGAACATAGGAGGCCTGCACTGAAAAGATATGCCTGTTGCATTTGCATTATAGCAATGGAAACCTGATTTTAGCTACTGAAAACATTATAACAGTGGGTGATTCTCTATATAGGTGATAGGGCTTGTGTTATCTTTCAGCTTTAGGCCAATATGAATCTTGTAATAAGAAGATTAACTGATTGCTGGAAGTGCTGGGCCTTGCTGGAAGTGTGAGCTTTAGTAACAGATAGTTCATTTAAGCTTGTAATGCCAGACACTTGTACAAGATGGTTATTCCATCCTCTCTCAAACTAGTAATCAAGACACTACTCTTCTTAGGCTAATAGCTTATAAGTTTTGGCAGAGCAGATATCAATAGAAAAGGATGAGATGGGTTGTCTGTAACTTCATATTCAATTAAAAACAGTTCTCATGAATCTAGAGGACTCCAAAGAATTACTTCGTTGGTTGTGATCAAAAGGATGGTGCAAAGAACTTTTTGAAGAGTTGAGTTGAACATAAGGGAATGGCATTTCATTTTTATGGAGGATGATGGTCAATAACCAAGATAATTAAAATTTACTATCAGGATCATGTTTAGAACATAATTTGAATAGTCAGTGGATAAAGAGTCAATTCTGTCAGCCATTGGGATTGCAAGTGAGCTACTGTTTTTTTGTTTTTGGCAACAGCATAGAAAGCTGCAAATTGCAATAACCATCAGCATACATTTTCTGTGTGTACTAATTGATAGCTAGATACATGAAGAAATGCAGCACAAATGGAGATACATATATAACCATGGACTTAGATTTCTTCCAACTAGTCAAATGATCCTCAGCAACTATTTGTCGCAAGAATCACCAAGCCAATTTGTCACACCTGTAGGATTATAATGAAATAATTTGGAACAAATTTATCATTGAGCTGTTGATACCTTGATCTAGCATACATTCAAATCAGTACTTGGCAACTTGCAAAGAGTGTCGGTTTTATTAAATTAAAATTGGAGGCTGTACAGGAATGAAAGATAATAACTGTAGGAGAACGATTTCTTGGTTTATTTTACTTTCTGTTTGTTTATTGGCTTCTACAAGCTTCGTAGTTAGTACAGATATTGTATGTATCATGCTACAGTACAAAGTTTCAACTTCAATGTGTTACTGATCATATTCTTTGGATGGCATGTGAATTATTTCAAGAATGCAGGTTGATAAAGTTGAATGTTCATAACTATTTTTTACTCGATTACTTCCTTTCTATCTCTTTTCCTTGTCAGAAAAAGTTTCATGATGTGACGCTTCATAGTTCAAAACTCACACTAGTGTATACCTGTCACTGCTTTGCCGTCTTAGTAGACCGTGCAAATCTCATTGTTTCTTGTTATTGCATTGTACCCATGCTAGGTTTAAACCTGCAGCTAGGGTTATAGCTACATGAAGATGATATGTGATTGTTGTGTAATGTAGTGGTAGTACCAACAAGGTCCTATTTAGCGGCCAGGAATGAAGGGTGCACTCATCTTCTTTGAGAGAAAGAGTCTGCAGAGTTTTACCATCATGATTATAGGATAATATATTTTGATTCATGATGAGGTTGCCATGGGAGCACAACGAAACATTTGCTTAGTCTTAATGCAAGACACTTTTGTTTATTAATTAGCAGAAGATCCAATGAAGGGCGAGCTAGTCAAACTCAATGATGGCCACCATGCACTTTCGTGGATGATTGAGGTTCCACATCATACAAGGTCTTAGTTTATGTTAGCCGAAGAGTGTTAACCTTCCAGAATTAGTAACCCATTCAGGATGCAGTTTGGTTGCTAAACCCTAGACATCTAGTAGACGCGGTAGCTCACATGGCTTTCATTTCTTTATGCTATCTTGGTTCCTGCGATCCTTGGCTTACCTTTTCATTTTGCTTTCTTCATTACTTGCATCTCGAGGAGTCGATGGCAAGCTTTAATGGTATATCAAAATCTTTGGGCTTAAAGCGTTGCAGTGACGAGCAGGATGGCGATTTGTACGGGATAAATGAACTTCCATTCTGCAGGATTTCTTGACCATCAAGAACGTATCAAATTGACTTTGGAGTTGCTGTTTTTAACTTCTATTTTATATAAGCCGAAGAACTCGAACACATAGTTCATTTTGTTCTTGAACTTTGCTTGGACCCAGCATGATCGACGTGAACTCCCACCAACCACATACATGAAAACCACTTGTACCACGCACAAACTTTCCTTGGCCATCAAGGCCGTGTAGAATCAAATGTAGCTGTTATGTATTTTAAAGTGTTTTTTATTAAATTATTTAAATAATATTATTTAAATAAAAATTATTTTTGATATTAGTATATAAAAAAAGTTAATTTGAAATAAAAAATTTAAATTTTTACAAAAGTATTTTCCGATCGTAAAAACAAGCACAATTTGTGTCAACCAATTAGGTGAAACCCACTTTAAACCATACTTTTAGTGTATAATAGCAAATTAATTCTTTCTGTTTTTATTTTAGGCTCGTTCTATCCCACTATTACCCTCCTTGAGTAGAATAAGGGTTTTGGTTAAGATGCTGATGATCATAATATCGTGTGATTTGAAACATGTGCCATGGAGGAAAGAAAGTGAGCCAGAAAGGAAGTCAGCTTTGAAATTTAGAGTGAAAAGATCTAGTGATGGTTTCTTCCAATGTTTCCCATATATTTCACGTTTCTTTTATTTGAGTTAATTATAACTTGGTCCCTTTAGTTTATCAAAACTAATTAGTTAGTCCTTGTGGTTTCATAAATATATTTGATCCCCATGTTTTAAAATCTATTTATAATTTAACATATTTGTGTCTTTTACATGTTATTTTCCAATTTATTTCATGTTTTTTTTTAGAAATATATAAAAAATAGATAATATGGAGAGATTGATGAGATAAAGAAAGTGTTTTCTTGAAACAAAGTACAACCAAATGCATATTAAATATTAATTCATTATTTGATAAACTACATGGACTAAGTTGTAGTTTATTATTATTTATTTTCCTAATCGTATTTTTAATTATTGATCAATAGCTAGTTTTTGTTATGGTTATAAGACATGATGTGAAGGTCTCAAGATCAAAGCCGTGTAATAGATAATTTATCTAATTTTCTTTTTAAAAAAATTTAAATTATAATTTTAATAAAAAAAACTATTTTTTCATTAAACCTAGTCAAGTATTAAATTAACGTGATAAGTAGTGCTAGTTCAAGATCAAAATCTTGGATTAGATCATTTATCTAATTTTCTCTTTAAAAAAATTTAAAATATAGTTTTAATAAAAAAACAATTTTTTCATTAAATCTAATCAGGTATTAGATTAACTTGATAAGTGGTGCTAGTTCGCATTTTTTTAATTGGAAATGGATTCTTTCAAATGAAAGATCAACGAGGCCACGTATTGGTCCATAAAAGATCAAAAATGTATTTCGTACTTCTCCCATTGTCATAATTATAACTAAATACACTAAAACAGGTAGGTCTTTCATTGTAGCTCTACCAACTATTTTTTATTTCGGTCGTCAATTGTATTTTTTTTCAATCACAATCTTCAATGGAATAATTACAATTTATCAATCAAAATTTGTTAAGGATTAAAAAATTAACAAAAAGAGGGCTAAAGAATAAAATAAAAAGAAATATCTTGTCCAATCTAAAATTTGAGGGAAAAGATTCTTTTAGTCCTTCTACTCTCTTTCTTTTTCCTTTAAAATTTTTGTGAATTCAAATTTTATCTAAAAGTTTATTTTTTCAATTTTTCAATTTTTAAATTTGAGAGAAGAAAAAGAAAATCATTGGATTCATATGAAGAAAGAGAAGATTATTAGTTTTCATCTAATCTAGCTACTAAAAAGATTAATTTTGGTGTTAATAAGTTTTATTTGATAAGAAAAGTTTAATAGTGGTTATTTTAAACCTCAATATTATCTAGAAAAATAAATCTTTGTACTCGTTTGATTTTGTATTTTTTGATTATTTTTTGGGTTTTCTAAGTTAATAAATTGATGTTTTGATGTTATAAAAATATTTATTAAATGTTTTTAGATAAATATAAATTAATAAATGAGCTGTTTTGATCAGAAGTGGGTTTAATAGTATGGGAAATTGCTTATTTGTCTAATTGGTTAAGTGTTTGGAAACGTGATAACGGTTGTAGTTTAAAATAATTTTTTTAAAAAATATATTAAAATAATATTTTTTTTAAAAAATTATTTTTAATATCAGTATCTTAAAATAATTTTTAAATAAAAAAATAATTATTAAATAATCTTTTTTTTCAAAATTTTAAGATATATGGTTCCAACGTGTCAGAAACACTGCCAAAGTGATGAGCATCGACTCTCTCGTTCAAATGATATTTTTCGATGGAGTCCACTTTTTAACTTTTTTTCTTGCTTTCTTTCATTTTAGTTCTTAAGAAAGTAACCTAGTCTAGTCCGAAGCTGCAAGTACACACTTCAGTGGACCAATCACGTGAGAGGTGGTGTCCTATCAGCGATACGTCAGGAGACGATCCTCTAAATTCATCTGTTTAGATCAATAGACAAGGTTTCGGTGCTGTTTATTTTTGTTTTTGAAAATTTTAAAAATTTAAAATTTTTATTTTTTTAATATTTTTAGATTATTTTGATGCGTTGATATTAAAAATATTTTTTAAAAAATAAAAAAATAATTATAACTATATTATTAAATACACAGCAACAAAATATATTTTTTATTTGATTTAAATTAATATTATTTTTTATTTTTTATTTGATTTAAATTAATATTATTTTTGTTATTTTTATATTATTTTAATTTTACTGGTATAAAAATAATTTTTAAAAATTAAAAAAATAATATTTTTGAATATATTTTTAAATAAAAAATAATTTTTTAAAAAATATTATTATATTTTTAAATACGCTGTAGAGCATGCCGCCCATAATCTAAATGGGATTTTTGGTGCTTGACAAGTGGGGGCAGGTGAGATTCAGGTGTCGATTTGGTCGGCGAGGGGGGCCATTACCGTGAGGCTGCTAGTGTTTTTTTTTTTCTTCTTCCTTTCATCACCTTCTTAATGTAATTTTGCGTCCATGGTGTCCATGCTCTCGGTTCTTGATAGCTCAGTTCATTTGTCTCTTACAGAATCTTGCTATATTTTGTTGAAGTAGCTGCTCCCTTGAAAATAAAAGAGACCAGCATATAGTTGATTGATGGTGCACAAATTATGTCACAAAATGGTTGGATTAAGCTACTTGGTCTTATGCTAATTATTAATTATTCTGGTTTTTTCCTATTTTACTCTAACATTTTATATACTAGAAGTGATTGGCTTTTCCCTGTAGCAATGATAAGTGTGAAGCGAAAACCTTTTTTACTTTGATCTTCACATTTGTGAGGATTTTTTTTATATTTTATATTTTTTTTTCATTTTATCCTTCTTCGACATTGAGTTTGTTGGTTATTGAATTTTATAATTTGTTTTGATTTGTTTTTTATAGAGTTTTTTGGTCTCATGTCTCGCATTGCGATTTTTGCGGATTAGTCGTGTTGACTCGGGTCATTTTTTTAAATTTTTTCCCTCAACTTCATCCATCAACATTGAATTGGTTGAGAATTGAGATTCATAATTATTATTTTTATTTGATTTCTAAGTAGTTGTCATGATCTTATAATCTAGGTTGCGAGTTTTGTGAGTTAGCTTGGTTGACTTAGGTTTTTAGTTGTCATTTTTTAATTAAATTTTTAAAAAAATTTCATCCTTCAACATTGATTTAATTGAGAATTGAAATTTATAATTTTTTTATTTGTTATTTATGGAGTTGTCCTGCTCTTTTGTCCGAGTTTGACAGGTTAACTAGAGTTGACTTGATAATTTTTTTGTCTTTTTTTTTAAAAAAATTCAATGTAAGCCTTCAATATTGGATTGATTTGGAATTGAGTTTTATAAAAAAAAAATTCTGATTTTCTTTCTATAAGTTTATCATGGTCTTATGATTTGAGTCAAGGGTTAGGCCAATTAACTTGAGGTTTTTTTTTTCTTTCTTTTTTTTTTATTTTTTTTTAATTTCATCATTCAATATTGGGTTGATTGAGAATTAAGTTTCATAATTTGTTTTGGTTTGCGTTCTATGAGGTTATCATAGTCTCACAACCTAAGTTACGAGTTTGGTTGGTTGACTCGAGTGTTTTTTTGTATCCTTTTCTTAATTGATTTTTTTTTATTTCATCCTTCATCAATGGGTTGATTGCAAATTGAGCTTTGTATTTGTTTCGATTTGCTTTCTATGGGATTATCTTGATCTCATGATCCAAGTTTGATAAGTTAACATAGGTTGACTCAGATCATTATTTTAGTTGAATTTTATTTTCATTTACATCCTTTAACATTGTGTTGATTGAGAATTGAGTTTAATATTTTTTTTATTTGCTTTGTATAAGGTTATTAGAGTCTCATAACCTGGGTAGCAGATTTAACAAATTAATCCAAGTTGATCCGAGCTGATCTAATATGTTGTCATTTTAATATTTTAAAAAATATTATTTTTTAGTCAAATAATATTTTTATCGGTCGTTCGGGTTGTCTTTGGACCTGCAAAGCCGACCAACTCACACCATGTCAATCCTCATGTAGTTTATTTTTTTCTGTTAAAAAACATATTAACAACATCTGAATATTTTTTTATATTAAAAAAAATTAATTCAACCCGCAGTGTAACGCAGACAATAATCTAGTTAATATACATTAAAATGGCTTGGCTTTTTAATTGTAACAATGAAGAATAAAATGCCAATCTTTTTAAATTTGGTCCTCAAAAGTTTCAATGATTTTTTTTTAGTTGCAAACCTTTTTTATTTAATTTCATCCTCTAATATTTGATTTAATTGGTATTAAACTTCATAATTTATCTTCATTTACTTTTTATGAAATTATTCCGATCTCATAACTTGGATCGCGAGTTTTACGGGTTAGTTATATTGACTTGAGTTATTTTCTTTGTCATTTTTTAATTGCTTTTTTTTTCTCAGCTTCATTCTTCAACATTGGGTTTATTGGGAATAAAACTTCATAATTATTTTTTTGATTTTCTTTTTAAGGGGTTATCACATGCTCATGACCTTGGTCGCGAGTTTTGTGGGTTAGACAAATCAACTCGGTTTTTTAAATTGAATACTTTTTTTTTAATTTTATCTTTTAACATTGAGTTGATTGAGAAATAAAATTTATAATTTTTTTATTTATTTTCTTTAGAGTTATCTCAGTCTCCTAACCAGAGTTTGATAGGTTAACCTAGGTTGACTTATGTTATTTTTTTTGTCCTTTTCTTTATTTTATTTTTTCAATTTAATTCTTCAACATTAGGTTGATTGATAATTGGGATTTTTAATTTTTGTTTTTTTATTTTCTATATGGTTATCACAGTCTTCTGACTTGGATTGCGGGTTAGGCCCGTTAACTCGAGGTTTTTTGTCTTTTTCTAATTGATTTGTTTTCAATTTTATCTTTCAATATCAGGTTGATTGAGAATTTGTAAACCCCAGGGAAAAATAAAGGTTGTTTCGATTGCAAACTAACTACATGAAAAATAAAAGTGAAGAAATTCATGCATATGGTTCAATAAAAACGAGAATTTAGAAATTTTTGGATATAAATTTATGGGTGAAATATTTCGAGACAATATAAATCAACCCAAAAATGTTGAGAGTTGGATTAAATTAAAGAAAATAAACTAAACTAAAAGTTGTGGGGTGAAATTGTAAGAAATGAAAAGATGTGTAACTTAATTATAAGAAGAAAAAAAAGAGAAATGCAGGGGCCTAAATGCAAATAAGAAAAATTATAGAGCATAAATACTTCTATTCTCACCAAAAGTCTACAGAAATCGTAAGGAAAGAAAAGAGGGAGTTTTTGTATTCATTCTTGCAAAATCAAGAGAGAAGCACGAAAATTTCAAGAACCCATCCAATATTAAGGGTTTATAGATGGAGTAAACACTTGTGGGTAAGGGATTAACAAGGAAATTGAACAAGAAGAGAAGATAGAGGGCTAGCTGTCATTAGATAAGAAAGGAGAGAGTTGAAAATCTTCAACTGGTTGAAGATCAAAACCTTAATTCGTACCAGGTAAAGTGTTTTAAACATGATCTTATAAGTCATTTCAAATTTGATAATGAATTGATGTCTTGATGTGAATTATAGATTAGGGTTCTTAAACTTGAATTGGGGGGAAATTATTTGTTGTTAAAATTAATTTAATTCATGTGTGGTATGTGATTGGGGATGTGAAACCATGATAAGTTACCTAGAAAATATAGTTTGTGAAAGTTATGTGTGAAGGGAAGGGGGTGACAAATCTGGACAGACTCATCTCCTGACTTTCAATAAGATTTCGATAGAAGGATGAGGGAATTAGAACCAGGTTCCTCATAGAAATTGTAGCTTTGAATGTTAACTAACTAAGGAAATTGGTCTTACTTAATTTAGAGCTGTAGAACCCCAGTTATGGGTTATCAACCAAGACTGGGTCATGACAGACCCTGTAGAGTAGTAAGTCTTATTTTATTTATGAGCAATTTTGACTATCTTAAAGGCAGAACTAGGTTCTTCTTAATGATAGAACTTGTAGCCTCATGTCTTAGCTTTCTAACAAGACTAATCTCGCTTAAATCGGAGTTCTATAACTCCAGATATAGTTAAAAATTTGAGGAGAGGTCAGACAGTAACAATTCAAAAATGAGACAGTAACAGTTCAATGTCTAAACAGTAACAGTTGGACAGTAACAGTTCAAAAATGAGACAGTAACAGTTCAATATCTAGACAGTAACTGTTCAAAAACGAGACAGTAACTGTTCAAAAACGAGACAGTAACAGTTCAATGTCTAAATAGTGACAGTTCAGGATTTAAACAGAAACGGTTTATATATATATAAGGAATGATAACTATGGTTAGACAAAGAATGACAATATTAATGGGTGAAATGAGAAACACGTAAAATATTAAGAAATGACTGAAAGAAAGACTTATTGGTTGTTGATATGGTTATAATAAAACATATCCTTGAATGGGAAAAAATTTATGAGATAAACCTGTGAATTTCAGAAGGGACCACAGGCGTGGTGCAACAGCAGTAGGGGAGCACGAGTAGAGCTTCTATTTCAGGTAGATGATCCGCATCTTTTTAATTCTATAATTTAGTAAGTTATTGATGTGAGATGTGAATTATCGAATGTTGGATATTACGAGAAATGAGAAAAGTTTGCGTAATGATACCGATATTTAGATAGTATTCTTAATGTATGTGTATTCAAGGTGAATGGTTGTTCTGTGAATTGCCAAGTGATGAAATTGTAGTTGATAAAGAAAATATGAGAAATGTGATATGGGGCGTGAACTAGTATACATTTAGTGTATGTTAGGATCCCGGGTAAGGGGAGCATCATATATTGACTAGCATACATTTAGTGTATGTTAGGATCCTGGGTAAGGGGATCGAGATGTATTGACCATACATTTAGTGTATGTTAGGATCCCGGGTAAGGGGATCACCATGTATTGATTAGCATACATTTAGTGTATGTTAGGATCCCGGGTAAGGGGATCGAGATGTATTGACCATACATTTAGTGTATGTTAGGATCCCGAGTAAGGGGATCACCATGTATTGAGTAGCATACATTTAATGTATGTTAGGATCTTGGGTAAGGGGATCGAGATGTATTGACTAGCATACATTTAGTGTATGTTAGGATCCCGGGTAAGGGGATCGAGATGTATTGACTAGCATACATTTAGTGTATGTTAGGATCCCGGGTAAGGGGATCACCATGTATTGGCTAGCATACATTTAGTGTATGTTAGGATTCCGGGTAAGGGGATCGAGATGTATTGACTAGCATACATTTAATGCATGTTAGGATCCCGGGTAAAGGGATCACCTTGCATCGACTCCTACAGGATGATGATGATGATAACAGTGAAATTGATATCGGTAATGTGTTAAGCAGAAATAATCATGGGTGGTTTTATGAGATCTTCAATGGAGGTTGATAATAGAAAAGGAAATGGTTTTTAATAGTTGTAGGAGAAAAGGTCTCCAATAAGAACCAAAAGGGAGAAGTGATTAAAATATGAATGTATGTTGCCTTTTTAAATTGCCAGATATTTGTATTGCTATATTAATGTGATATTCATATTTCAATAATATGTATTTTATTTTCAGGACCATCGCGTGCACGACAGGAGTAGATTCTAGCTTAGGTTCATTTTTTTTTTGTAATTTAGGTTCTAGGAAGTATACCCTTGTATTTGGTAATATTGCAACTTTTATTTAACTCAATTTGTATAATTGATGTTTAAACTTGAATAGATGAATTTAATTTGGTAGTTTGTATAACTATGTTCCATTAAGCATGTTTATATCTTTAACCATCCATAATGATAATTGTTGTACAATGTATATCATTAACATTGTGGTTGATATGAATGGTGATGTTTGTGGGATTGAGACCCAGGATAATTGGGCTGAATTGAGTTGGAGATGCGTTATATTAGAAATGGAAACATGCCATAAGTCGATAACCTGGGACCTCCCGGTATAGGGGATACTCCGTTGAAATTTCAGTAGACTTTAATGCAAATACCATGAATATATATATATATATATATATATATATATATATATATATATATATATATATATATAGACACACACACACACACACATGTATAATTTAGTCACTCTGTTTATCAGCTAACATGAGATTGTTGCTTATTCCTAGATATGAGAATGTTGAATTAGACTTCATAATTTTTTTTGGTTTGTTTAGTTGACTCATGTGGTTTTTTGTGTGTTTTTTTAATTGATTTTTTTTTAATTGCATCCTTCAACATTGAGTTGATTGAGAATTGAACTTCATAATTTGCTTCGATTTATGACAATGTTTTTCATGACAAGGGTAACAGATTTGATAAGTTAACTTGATTTGATCCGAGTTGATATAACATATTATCGTTTAATATTTAAAAAAATGATGTCGTCTTGATTTTTTTCGAGTCAAATTAAATTTTTATAAGGTTATATCAGACTAATTCTTATATAGTAATAAAATAAATTTTAATAAAAAACACATAAATAATACTTGAATATTTTTAATATTTTAAAAAATTTATTTAATTCACGACGTAGCGCGTGTAACGATCTAGAATACAAATAAGAAGAGTATCATTGAAATAATAAATGCCTAGTAGCACCCATTTATTTCACAAATTTTGAAGCAAATACCAAGGGGACGTCTAGTCCTGCAAAACAAATGGTGACCAATGATCCGTACAAGTTCTAGAAATACAAAGAGAGGAAGAGCACATCTACCAATACATTATTATGTATATACTAATTGCTTTCAAACTAATAGCAGACGGATAACCTGATGAATCCTGTCTGTTCTGGAATGCGATCATATTTGTTTTTGTATATATTTTATTTGAATTATGTATTAAAATAACTTCCATTAAAACTATTAAAAAGCACTGGACAGTACCAATCAGCCCAGTAAAGTCTAGTTAGCATGATGAAAAGGAACTGAAGCGTACCTTTCAATACAGAATCTCCATTAATTAAACTCCCCTTCGTGTCAATCCTTTCATCGTTGGATTATCATTTGAAAAGGTGTTTGGAGATTATCATTTCAACACAGTATCTCCATTAAATTATTCCTTAGATTTGCATGCTAATATTCAAGTGGACATAAATCATGCCACGAAGCAAAGCTCGGAGGTTCTTCCATGGAGAACGTCCTCCCACATGTGCCATATATTTTTTTAAAAAAGGGTTTAGTACTAGAATCAAAGAAATAAAAAAGGAGAATGTCTTTCATGTGCTTGTAGGGTAGGGCAGGGGGTATATTAGTTGGATTATAAGAGAGAAGGTGATGTACTGATTGCTACCAGAGAAGAAAACGACGACGAATATATATAATGGTGGAAATTGAGAGCTGGGGGACATAGCTAGAGTGGCAAAAAAAAGTTGATTCTGGGAACTTGAACCAAGAACAATCTGCTCAAGGCTCGGTCATGAAATCCATCAAACTCCCACCTGTGCTTTGATTCTCTTAAAGTTGATTTCTCATCGAGTTAGTTTAAGGTTTAGCTTTCGGAAGCTTCAGTTTCTCACACACACCATTCTCCAAGTCTCAACTCCCCACCACACCACCTTTGCGTTAATATTTTGCGCTGAAAAGAGGCTCGATCCCAATGAAGGTAAGTTGTTTGCTAGTGAAGAGATATATCATGGAGCTAGAGGCCTCCTCGTTTCAAATCCATGATTCGGATTCGTCAACTATATTACACACACTCCCACGTATATTTATATATAAATGGTGTTTTGATGAGAGGTTCTCTTTGGCTGTTGGCAGCTGTTCAGCTGGATGCAGAATAAGATTAATGGCAAACAAGGGAACTGCAGAAAACCAAACACAGTGCTTTCAGCTACTCGTAAGCGTTCTTCCAACTCTTCTATCTAATGGAAGTGTTCTTGCTCGAGAAGTCTTCCTCTCTGATCCTTCTTCAAACCCATCTTATATCTTTGCTTCAGCATTTCGGTTGATTTTGAGGAACGTCGTTAATTCAGTCCATGCATAAATTAGTTTTGTAAATTTAACAATTTCTCTAAAATTAAGTTTTAGCAAAGGAATGTTAGCCGATGTATCCACACCAGGAGACATGAAATACTAATTTATATATATATATATATAAAAAAAAAAAATCCCAGTTGAAATGCAAGCTAGTATGCTACTGATAAGCGCAATTGCTTATTAGACAAATCAACAAGTGTGGATTCGGAAGGGAAAAAATAAAGAGTGAGGATGGAATTGATAAATATTGAACACTTTGTCCGAATTGCAGATTCACCCCTTCTATATTTGCAAATCTTACTTTCTTACTCGTTTTACCTTCTCAGCAGATGTTTGCATCTTAAATTTATCGCTCAATTATTTTCTTTTGTCTATTGGACAGAGCATGTGAAGCAAGAGTCCCGAGAGGAATTTAGCGATTGGCCTCATGGCCTACTTGCAATTGGAACCTTCGGTAACAACGAGCTTCGAGACAATAATGAAATCCAAGATGTTGAAGAGGACCCGTCTCCGTCCGATGATTTACAAGATTTCACACCTGAGGAAATCGGGAAATTGCAAAAGGAGTTGACAGAGCTTTTAACAAGAAAGCCATCTTCTCAGGATAAGGAAAAGGAAATTGCAAACCTTCCATTGGATAGATTTCTTAATTGCCCGTCAAGCTTGGAGGTCGATAGAAGAATCAGTAATACAGTGATTAGCGATGTGGATAACCATGAGGATGATATTGAGAGGACAATCAGTGTCATACTTGGCAGATGCAAAGACATCTGTGAAAACAATAATAAGAAGAAAGCTATTGGGAAGAGATCGATCTCTTTCCTTCTCAAGAAGATATTTGTTTGTACAAGTGGGTTTGCTCCACAGCCAAGTTTGAGAGACACTCTTCATGAATCAAGAATGGAGAAGGTATACTCACGAACTCAGGCTTACTTTATTCATTTACATGCATTTCCATCAGTCGGTATGCATTTTCTCATGACAAAAACATTTCTCCATGCCAAGACTATTTCACTATAGTTTCTTCGACTAGTTTAGGGTACCAGTAGAAGAGTACGATTCAAGAGTCCATATTTATAAGACTGCTGAAGGTTGTTGTTATGCTTGCAAACAGCTTTTGAGAACATTGCTTCACAAGAAGATTAACCCACAGAGTACTTCCCGGGCATCATCAATGAAGAAATATATTGAGGACAGAAGTACTCCGAAGAAGCACAAGGAAGATGATGAAAAACGGGACAAGACCAGTAATGGATCTAAATGGGTCAAGACAGATTCAGAATGTAAGTTTTTTTTTTTTTTCATGGGTGTCAAGACATGTAAAACCTTGTATATGAGATATATGATGAAGATCCAGTTCTAATATCAACGTGCTGATCATGTTTTTCAATTTCAATGCAGATATTGTGCTAGAGATTTAAATCTTCATGCCATTAAAGGATTCGTATTGCAAGGTATGTACAAGAAGATCCTTTTTCTCAGCTTTGTTCAATACTAGCACTGCAGAACTTTCACCAAACCAGAACTTCAAATATCAAAATTGGCTAAATATTATAACTGTTGTCCAAAAACAAATTAATATAGACATGTAAAGTTTTATGCCTGTGCATACTCACATTATCAAGGCAATTTGATCTCTGACATGGATGCTAAATGACTCAAATTCCAGATTCAAATGTGGATTGAAGCTGGTGAGATACTTGGAATTATGGACTAAAGAGATGAAATTTCAAGACCATAAAAGCCATCAATAATGTCACAGCTACATCGAGGGTGGATTCATGAGGACAAGGAGAGCATTTTTTGATCAAGAATGTCACTAGCTATCATCTAGTTTACGGTTCTTCCCCGGCCCTTTTTTTCTTCTTCTTTTTTCCATGTTTGAATCTGTGAATTCAGGGCAACACATGTTAACAGGATACATAGAGCTAGACATTCCCTACATTTTTCAGTCCTCTTTCACCACGCCCTTTTCTCTTAGCTATGTTTTCTCTTTGTAATATACATATAATCTTGACGTTAATAATATAAAACTGACAGAACCCTGTTTTCAAGGTCTTTGAAAAGAACCCTGTTTCTTTCAGTCGATCGGGGATCGATTATTCTGTTTCGATTTGCCTTGGTGGGTGAAAGAAAAATGGAAATTCTTATATGGCGATACATACAGAGAAGCTTAGCAGCGGTTTACACATTTTTATATGCTTTATTTTTATGTCATTTAAATTATATTTATTTTCCATTAAAAGACATAATGATACTAGTAAGAATTTATATATCCTAGATTCGCGAAACACAATGTTAAATATAAAGAAAATATGACAAGAAAAAATTCTGAGAATATTATACAAGATATTGTATCATGATTTCAAGGTGAAACCTACTTTAGATCTCATAAAATAAACTATTTATTTTTATTTTTTAATCATATTTTTTTAATGAAAATGATCTTTAGTTTAATTATTGAATAAAATAATATCTTGATCAAAGTATACAATTAGATTGAATGAGTGTTCGGTAATGTGGTGTAAAATATTTTTAAAAATAACCAAAAGACCAGTATTTAAATCTTGCATAAAACCTTTTAGCTCTTTACTTAATTATTTATCGTGATACATTGCAGTTTGAAAAAAAATTAACGTCGGTATTATTAATGTATTTTTTAATAATAAAAAAAATTAAATTATATAGAGATTGACCTAATATGATCTGATTGACTTGATATATTCAAAAATAACATAAACTATCAATAAAAATATAGTTTGACTTTAAAAAATTAAGATAACATCTTTTTTAAAATATTAAAATGACAACATATTAGATCGACTTGGATAAACTCAGGTTAACCTGTCAAATCCACTACCTAGATCTTGAGACCCTAATAACCATATAGAAAATAAATAAAAAGTTATTATTAAACTTAATTCTCAATCAACCCAATATTGAATGACAGAATTTAAAACAAAATTTAACTAAAACATTGAGCCGAGTTACTCGGGTTAACATGTCAAACATGGGTTATAAGACCGGAATAACCCCATAGAAAGCAAATAAAAAAAAGTTATGAAAATTAATTCGCAATCAACTCAATATTGAAGGGTGACATTAAAAAAATTAATTAAAAAAAAAACACAAAAAACCACTCGAGTCAACCGATCAAACTCATGACCAAGATCATGAACTAGGATAACCTCATAAAAAAAAATAAAAAAAAAGTGTGAAGCCTAATTTCCAAACAACATAATATTGAAAGATCAAATTAAAACAAAAATTCAACTAAAAAAGGACAAAAAAACCCGAGTCAACCTGTATAAACCGTGACCTAGGTCATAATATCGTGATAATGCCATAAAAAGTAAATAAAAAAAATTATAAATCCTAATTCCTAATCAACCTAATTTTGAAGGATTAAATTGAAAAAAATAAATAAAAAAAGACAAAAAAATAACTCGGGTCAACCCGGGTTAACTCTCCAAACCCGGGTCAAAAGATCAGGATAACTCTATAGAAAGTAAATCAAAGAAAATTATAAAGTTTGATCTCAATCAATTCAATATTGAAGGATGAAATTGAAAAATAATAATTAAAAAATAGACAGAAAAATGAACACAACTAACCCGTAAAACTCACAACCCGGATTATGAGATTATGATAACTCTATACAAAGCAAATAAAAACAAATTATGAAGCTCTATACTTAGTAAACATAATATTAGAGGATGAAATAAAAAAAATTAATTAAAAATAAACAAAAATAATAATTCAAATCAACAAGGCTAACCTGCATATCTCATAACAAGGGTCATGAGACAGGGATAACTCCATATAAAACAAATTAAAATAAACTGTGAAGTCATATATCTAACAAATTTAATGTTAGAAGATGAAATTAAAAAAATAAATTATTTTAAAAAAAAAACCTGCTAAAAATAAAAAAAAATATTTTTCATTGTCGATCTCTATACCAAGCTATTAATATATGTTAATAATAATAATAATAATTGTATCGCTCTAACCATAAATTAAGGCAAAAAAAAACCCTAAATAAATAACAATTGAATCTTTCTTATAACACTATAATCTAGTCTTCTAACGTACGACATGTTTGGTGATATAGTTGTAAGTGTTTTGCAAAACATTTTTTTTTTATGATTTCGTTTTCTCCTAATATGCCTCTTTAAATCCAAGGGTATAAAAGTGCCACATGACTATTCATTTCAACATCTTTTGGGACAATTAAAAGTTTGTTCATTATTTAGTCCAATTAGGCTAGATTGATGAACTTGCACAAATATAGGGTAAATAATGACTAAATTTTTAACATAGAAGTTAATTTGCTGAATTGATATAAACTCAAGGACTATTTAAAAAGTTTCTTTATTATAATTGTATGAAAAATAATAATGCATATGATTTTTATCATAACAAATCATAGTTAATCGGTCATACTTATATAAAATTTAATTTAATTTTATCAAAATTAAATAATGTTAAAAGTAATTTAATATGGATAGACATCACAAGATAATTTAATCTAACATTAGAGAAAAAAAGGTCAGGCCAATTCAACATTTAATGTAAAGATTATGGATGGAATTATTTGTTTAAATAATAACATAAAATAAGTATGAGTATTTCATTTAGAGAATGAATTGATAAAAAATAAAACTTATGAAACTCGAATTAGTGGTTAACTAGAAGTTTTTTTATCATACCCAATTTTTACCCTGATTTTTCCATGTATTTTCAAAAATAAAAGTTTTCTATAAAAAATATGTTTTCAATGAATTTCAATCCATTTTTGTTACCTTTTGAATTTGTTTTTTGTGTGTAATGAGATAGGTAAATAAAAATAAAAATAAAAGGGAATAAAAAGAAATTAGAGAGAGAAATTAGAGGCAAGAAAAAAAAGGAGACTAAGTGGAGTAGGTTTTTTATTTATTTATTTACACTAGGGTTTTGCATGCATGACACTTTTCACTCATTTTCTATTTTAATTTTATTAACTTTGAAATCATTTTATAGAATTGCACCTTTTCATTTTTATGAATGTTTGAGGATGAAAAAAATTCATTTTTAAAATTGATAACTTTCACTCATGTATTTATTTTATTTTTACTAGCTTTACAATAACGTTATATTGATTTCATAAAATTGTATCGTTGCTTTTTTGCATTTTCATATGTGTTTATTTTATTTTATTTTCACTAGCTTCTCAAAAGCATTAGACTTATTTCATAAAATTGTGCTCTCATGTTTTTACATATTCATGTGTTTGAAAAGTAATCATTTTTTAAAACTAGCAACTTTTCACTCATGTATTTTTATTTTATTTTTAGTGGCTTTGCAATAGCACTAGGTCTATTTCATAAAACTGTTTTTTTATTTTATTTTTACGTATGCATGTTTTTGTAAAAATTCGTTTTTTGAATAGCCGATTCGATAAGTCTTATATTTATAGAGACTGTCGTTGAATTTTTTTTGCAAATAACTAGAAATAAATTGCAAATAAGGTAAGCAAATAATTTAGACAATTAATGGCACATGTATAATAAATTTAAAAGAAAACACATAGTTACATGGGTGGAGCAAGAAAAAAAAATTGAGGAGGGCCAAATTAAAAGAATCATTTTAAAAAGGTTTGTTTTATTGAAATATGTATTAAATGAGGGCCAAGGGAGGGGCTGGAAAAATTTTCTTTGCAGGGGCCGGGGTCCCTGCTAGCCCCCCTGCCTCTGTCACTGCATGGTTAAGGTAGTCTTCTGTTTGAAATGATGCAATAAGAGTCATATCTATTTTCCTTTAAACATAACTAACTATTTACTTGAATATCTATTGAATATCTAAAACCAATGTTTATTTTAGGATACTTAATTTTTATTTTAATTACTAGGTAGTGATTATATTTTTTTAATTTCTTCTTTAATTTTCAAAGGCCCCAATTATCATGTCAGTTATGACATGTAGGGTTAGGCAATCAAGTAAAATTATCAATAACATAAATAAATATGGAGAAAGAAAATTGAACACGGTAAATATAAAGTTTGGCTTGATATAAAAGAAATATCTTTGAGTTGTTTTTGACCTGTTTGTTTTTGCATTTCAAAAAGATTTTTGAAAAACTTTGAAATTTTTTTATTTACTTCAAATCAATATGTTTTTAGTGTTTTTGAATTATTTTAATGTGCTGATATTAAAAATAATTTTTAAAAAATAAAAAAATATCATTGACATGTATTTTAGCATAAAAAATACAATGAAAAAATAAATAAAAAACACTCTTTTAAGTGATATTATAAGGTTGTTTAAGAGTATGGTTAAAGTTATTTTTTACTTAAAAAATATTAAAATAATATATTTTTTAGAAATTTTTTTTTAATTTAGCTCATCAAAAAAATATGAAAATATTAAAAAAAATAATTTGAAGAAAAAAAATATTTTTTAATATTTTTCAAAAATATTTTTAAAATACAAAAATAAATAATATATATTTCTCCTCGACTAGAGATCGTGGAGATAAAAGTGCTAAATTTAAATCTAAAAGGTACTTGCCATGACTCCTTCCTCGCATTTGAACAACTTCGTTGACATGACACTTGATCTATGAATGCCACGCTAGCATGCCTGTTTGGTTAATTACAACTCTTAAATATTTATATTTTTAGGATTTGGTGCTTTTTTTTTTTTGTCATTGGCTCTTTATAATTTTTTTAAAATTTTATTCTTGAATCCTAATTTTTATGTATTGTTTTTATTTTTTATTTTAATACTCATTCTTTTCATTTCTGATTTTTTAAACTTTTTTAAGTAATTTTTATTGGTTTTAAATTTCACCCCTCAATCTAAATTTATGATTTTTTTTAATTTGGTCCCAATTCTTTTTATTCCTTTTATTTTATTAAATTTATTTTTCTTTCCTATTAAACCCTTCAATAAAAAAATTATTATTTCTCTCTAATTTATTTTTTATTTCGATTTTTATACTTACTCTTTCACTTGTTATTTTTTATTTTGAATCCTTCTTCAATTTTTTATTTGTTGGGATAGAGTTCCACTAGTTTTTCATATTTAGTGTTTCCTATCTTATAACATAAGTCATACATTTATAAAGTTAATGTTGGTCAATATTTTTTTTTAATTTATTTTTTTATCATTTAAATATTGATTTTCAAGTTGTATTGATCATTTTTTAATATATATATATATATATATATATATATTATTGTTTTTAGTTATTTAATTAAAATAAAATGAACCTACTATACCAGTTGGAATCAGGGCTATAACACAAGTTGTTGATTTTTTTTATATAAAAAAACACAATTGCAATGCCTTAATATATTTTTTATAGTAAAAAATAGAGAAGCTGTGCCCCGTCGTATTCACAAGAGTCTTTGAAAAAGGATACATTGGTTAGGCACACAAGGGCTATTGGATTAATATATTACTACAATTGAATCTCGATCTTCATCTCATAATAATAATAATAATAATATTTATTATTTTTAGCACTAATTATGAAAATATATTTTTCTCCATAATTTATTTATTGGTAAAATAAAGATGTATGATTATCTTGAGAAAAAAGAAAAAAGATATTGTCAATCAATAAAGAGAGCCAACCTACACCCTATGGGAGAGCAAGAAGCAAAAGAACAGAAAAAAGAGCACCTTCTCTCTCATATCTTCAACTCCCACTTCCATCATGAAAATAAAAAAAAGCACCACCAAACCCTAAGTCAGTAAAATAAAAACATCAACATCTCCTTCAATAAAAACAATTTCCCACATTTAATTTCCTTTTCCTCTTTCTCTCCTAATCTCTCCCGGTGCGACTGGATCTGAGTGCCTATCTTTTACAAACCCACCACTTACTTCTTCTTCAGGTTTTTTCTTGGATCCGTACCACAGTATTCAATTGAAGGGTTTTCTTTTTTCTTATCTTTCATGAATAATACAGTTGGATTTTGGAATCTGAATTCTTGAAAAAATTAAGGGGGGAGTTCTTGGTGTTAGGGTTTTTCTTTTTTTTGGTGGGTTGACTCTAATCCCTTTTGTTTTGGATTGGAGAGAGCGAGAGAGAGAGAGAGCTGTTGTTGTTGTTGCTGTTGCTGTTGCTGTTGCGTCTGTGTGTGGCTAAGGGTAAAAAGGAGGAATCTGGAGGCAGCCAATGCCATATTTTGTGGTTTGCTACTTGGAGAATTTTTCGGTTATTTTTGGAGCACCGAAAAGTTTACAACTTAGAGTAATTACCTTGAAACCATTATCAAACGATGTCTTGGGCAGGCCCGGAAGATATCTACCTCTCTACTTCTCTTGCTAGCTATCTTGATAGTAAGCTCTTTCTCTTTCCGTCTCTTCCTCTCCCTTTTGCAGTGTTCTTTGGATTGTTTCTGCGTTTAAGGTAAACTTTACAAGAATTGCCTAAAAATAAGACCTTTTTTTGTATTCATGCCAAAAAATTGGAAAAAGTAGTTGCTTGCATATGTTTGTGTTGATGGGTTCTACCAGTTATCGTATTTTGTTATTGGAATTGTTTGGATTTCGTCAAATCATATTGTTTATCTTAGCAAGATTGTGCTATTTTGTGGTTGTTTTGACTCCGTATTGAACTTTATGCGTTTAATACTTCAATTGGCATATAGTTTTTGTTCAGTTGAGCAGAGTTGTAAAACAGCGTGTTCATTAATCTTGATTATTGCTCATAATGTGATTTTGTTTCTTCAGTGCAGCTTGGTTCTTTTTTTTTTTTTGGTGAGGATGCTTTTGGTATCGCAAGAGCTAATTTATTTCATGGATTTGTACTCTTTAACATGCTGTTATGGAAAATGATTAGGGCCTTTTTTCTTCCAATTGAAATCGGTGGACATATCTCAGCATGGCCTTAATGTTTTGGCCAGTGGTACTGTTTAGTAGCGTTTCCTAAAGTTTTTGCTTCCATTTCCTCTTGTGCATCCGTTTCCTCCTTGCTCAAGATTCTGGAATGAACTGTCGATGAATGGTCTAACAGCCTTTTGTTCTGAATAAAAGTTGGGAGCATTGTTTATTTGCTTTGGCCGTTGTTGAACTTTCCTGATATATATTGCTGAACCCAAGTACATTCATGCTTGTTTCAGGCTTTGTAATCCAAAATGTTGCAGTTTGTCAAACCCAACTTTGGGATATATATGTGTGTGTGTGTGTGTGTGTATTCATTCAATTGAAATTGACTTGAAAGAATGTATTAAAATAATGGGTTATAAGTTATGCACAAGATGTATACCAATGAACTAAAATGGGTTCATGGTCCTACGTCATCCACATATTCTTCTGTAGAGTTGTCTTGATGATTTCCAATTCTATTTCATTCTAGTAGTCATGTTTGATGTATGAATGAAATTGAGACAGTATAACACTAGAATTTTGCGCACCAAAATTCTGCATGAAATTCAGATACAAAATGGATTAATATATGTGTTCTGGACTTTTGAGTACCTTTTCTTTGTTCATATTTGATTGGGGTCTCGTTCTTTTGTTCATGCTTCAGAGAAGCTTCTTGTGCTTCTACGAGATGGCCGAAAGCTCATGGGAATACTTCGTTCTTTTGACCAATTTGGTAAATTTTCTGCTTCTCATTGTTCCTAGTTTTACTTGCTATTATATTTTTTCTCTGATGTCTGAAAATATAAAAATTTACTGTGTGCAGCCAATGCTGTTCTTGAAGGTGCATGTGAAAGAGCTATTGTTGGCGACCTTTATTGCGACATCCACTTGGGTCTCTATGTAATTCGTGGCGAGAATGTTGTCTTAATTGGGGAGCTGGTACAATTTGATTGGTTTCTTTGGTTGCTGTGAATATATTATATGGTAGCATACTGTATGGTACTCTTCTACAATTTGCATTTTGCTCTCTCAGGATTTGGAGAGGGAGGAACTTCCACCACATATGACTCGTGTTTCAGAAGCAGAAATTAAAAGGGTAAGTGTTCCTCAATTTGGTATTTTGTTGATAAAGTTAACTCCAAAGACTGATAGATCACTTGAGGCCCAAATTCATCCAACCAATTTTTTTCTAGCATAGAGTCTACAAAAAAATTGTTAATCATAAACTTGATAGGTCTGGAAGCCGGCTTTGTGGTATGACTTTTGACATTATGGGCAAGGTTTTTGGACACAGCAATTCCCTGAAGGGGACAATAGGAACATAGCTTTGTATGTGCACAACTGCGTTCTCACTTGTGGTTCTGATGTTAAATATGCTAAGAATAAGCATTTTGTTATTAAATGGCTCATTGATGTTTTTCTCTAATCATTAACTGAACTTTCTGACAGACTTTTTTTCTGCCTACATTATATTGGTCAAGTTCCTGAGTGATGAGACATGAATTGTATTTGGTGATTTTTTTCCTCTTGAATTAAACACTTAACTTTTAGCTTTGCTGATCATTCTCCAGTTAGTACTACACCCTGCCTATTGAACCTAATTTATTCAGGTGTTAGAACTTTATTCCATCTTAACAAATAACATCCCTTATTTTCCTTCTAAATATAATCGTGATGTGTGTGAGGGTAAAATTATGATGTAAGCACCGAAGCAGGTACACCCAAAGGTAACCACTGTTTTTGCATAAAAGAACCTGGCACAGTTGCTGAACTAACAACAAAGAGATGTCAGAACTTCGCTCTCATAAAATTTCTCTTAATGTTCTCATCTCCTATAGAGGTCAAAGATGCTGGCTTACTTGTGATCTGTATTATCTACTGTGTTAATTTTGTTGCTTTGTAATTTTTTGCAGGCACAGAAAGCAGAAAGGGAGGCTACAGATCTCAAAGGTACAATGAGGAAAAGAATGGAGTTCCTTGATTTGGATTAGTTCATTTCTTACATCCAGGCTATGTGATCCGCACATATTTTAGCGGGCAGTGGAGTAGGTGATATGATTAGGGTGGATGTTATTTTGTCGAAGTTTCTGTAACATTTTGCAAAGAATGTACGTGACAAATTTAATCAATGCTTGCTTTCTGGATTTCATTCATGTTCAAGTTTGGATCACCGGATGTTGTGCACCGATTCCATTGACAACCAAGTTGTTCCTGCAGTTTTTCAGTTGTAATGATCCTTCATCCAGAAAATTGAAATAACACCTCTGAAATGCATATTTGAAGTCGTAGTTTCTCACCTTTTTCATTACCTTAGCAGGAGGCATTTCCCTATTTACAATTCCCTATTTCGCGCAGCTCAGGAAATTTGGGGGGAATGTGACCAGAGTCTTGCAGGATTATATCTGGGAATAAGGTGTTTCAAGGCAGGCTTAATATTTTTTTTCTTAATTATTATTCTATAGCCTTCCAAAATTTGAAGTGCAAATTAGAACTGATAGCCCAAAATCGTAGCCGTATGATAAAATTCGATTTAGAAGCCTCAAATTCCACTTGCAGGGGCGGGGAGGGAGAAACCTGCTTCATTCCAACCTGATGTCTTCTCGCTAAAGAACTCAATGTAGTGAAGTTCAAAGGAACCGCAAGAAATCAAGGAACATGCAACTTTTTTGTATGGAAACAGAAAAAGGTAAGAGAAGAAAATGATCTGCTGCCTTTTTAGCTGACCTAGTTAGATCCGAAAGTGGGGTACTAGTATCAGCTTTGCTTGCAACATTTTTTCAAGAAAAAATCCCTCAACTTAAAGCTTGGGTGGCGTTCAGATTCTTTTATGAGTGTTTCTTAACGTTAGCACAGTACAAATGGTAAAATGTTACTGTTTATAAAATATTTTGGAAGGAAGTACAGTTCAGCGAGTCACAAGTCTTACCTGCAACTCTTAACTCCTTTCTACAAAGACTCAATTCAACAACAATAAAAAAACAATTCATCTCCAACAAACATCACAATTAAAAAATTAAACACAAGGAAAATTCACATATTAATTTATTAAATTTAAAATAAATTCATAATTTTTAAAACATAAAACATATATTCTAACCATCTATTTTTCAAAATATTTTTTGGATTGTGGTTTTTACCAATATTTTTCACTGTGCTAAAAAAACTCATTCTTTTACATGCTTTAGTGCTTGGAAATGCAACAATTTGTGTTTTTAAATACCCGTGTGTTTTACTAATATTAACTTATCATTTTTTTTTATAATTTTCATGTGTTAATATTATATATAAATAAAATTAGTATAATAATGGGTGTCAGGGTCAGTTTACACATGCCTCAATTAATCCCATGAGCCCTGCAATTGATAACTATGTGAATTTCAAGTGACTTTAAAATTTATAAAACTCGAATTAATAATCTCTAAAAAATAAATATAAAATCCGATAAATTTAACTATATTCAACATTTTTTTTATAAAAAAAAACCCATATTTCTTAAAACATGAATGAACGGTATCTGTCAGTGTACACACACAATCCATGTTAGGAAACATATGCTGCCTCAAATCATTAGTCTGAAAAATATTACAATCACTTTTAATCATTTTCCTCGAGAAAAAGACAGTATATAAAACCAGAAACCGACAGCTTTGTTTCTTTTCCATACAATCATATACACAGAACACACGGTACAGAACAAAATCACAACCACACACATAATCCAAAACCCAAAAGTTCAAGCATCCAATGGCTCCGTTATATAGTAGCTGCTACGTGTAAGATATAGTATCACTTCCCCAAACCCAAAATTTAATACTCAAATCTAGCAGCTGATCCATCACTGTTAAATTCCACACTTCATTTTTACTGCTTTGACATGTTGTGTCTCTTGTTTTAGCTACTCAGCAGCAAGATCTCAACTTGCAGATCCAGAAAGACCCAAGAAACACGCACGCAAACCCATTTTCTATCTTTCTCTGTAAGGATGTTTAGGGTCTATGAATCTATATTGTTTTGTGTGTGGTTGTTTACGAGCTTGATAGTTGAAGGTTCAGTTCACGAGTATAAAGGGGAGAGATTTGTGGGCAAAGGGAATGCCTTTGTGGTTCACGGCGGCAGTGAAGGGATCTACTCTTCTGCCTCTGAAAATGTCAATGAGAAGAGTGTCCTTCCTGCTAATGGGGACTCTTATATACGGTAATTCCAATTTATTTCTCAACAATTTGTATAGTTACCTTACATCTCTATGTGTGTGTTAGTGTAATTATGATCAGATCTCTTGCATCTTTGGGTATAAATAGTTATGCTTTACACATGCGATGTAGAAATGAGAACAAAAATTGGGGTTTGCTGAGAAGAACAAGTTATGGGTCACGCCAATTATATTTTTGGTTTCAATAATCTAATAATGGTATTCCATTGTGATTCAAGTTTCAGAATTGGAGTAGATAGTGCTCTTGATAATAACTAATTGATTTAATGTGGGATTGAATCATGCAAGCATAGGAATAACATGGATTTGATGCTTTTGAGCTCAGTAGTTCAAATTTCTAACCTGGGCCTCTGGTACTTGGTTCAATTTGGGACTGTTCAGGACCTTGTATTTGTATGTTAAGAAATTCAACTCACTATCATACAGCATGAAATGTATAATTTGGGTTGTTATGTTGTCTAAAACACAGCATCATGCTTTATATTTCAGTTACATTTATTCCCGATGACTAATTTTATGTGGTCATTTGTCACCAGTTTTGAAAAGATTACATTCCGGAGAACCCAGGAATTTTCCAACTTTAGTTCGGGGTTGGTACAAGCTATTGTTTTTGAGGTAGAAGATAGAGAGTCAATTGGGGGTTCTGCCTATGGTGGTCAAAGAGCTGTCTGCTGCACAGCTGATCTTGCAAAGTTGGGTGTGTGTTCAGAAGGAGAAATCATTCATCGCCCATCAACTAAAAATCCTGGCTGGCCTCAGGTCTTTGGTGTTGCATTCAATGCAGACGAGCTAGTTGCAACATTGCCATCAAAATCAATACAGATTTCCAGAACTGGGATGTATAATTTGTATTTCATGCATTGTGATCCTAATCTTAAAGAGGTAGTTGTAGAGGGGAATACTATATGGAAAAATCCCAGTGGTTATTTACCTGGTAGAATGGCACCACTTATGAAATTTTACGGGTTCATGTCCCTTGCTTTTGTTATACTTGGATTATTCTGGTTCTCTCAGTATGCAAGATTCTGGAAAGAAGTTTTTCCATTGCAAAACTGCATAACATTGGTGATAACACTAGGCATGTTCGAGATGGCTTCCTGGTATTTTGACTATGCTGAATTCAATGAGACTGGAATTAGGCCAACTGGTATCACTGTATGGGCAGTTACTTTTGGTACTATTAAACGTTCAGTTGCACGCCTTGTCATCTTGATGGTTTCAATGGGCTATGGTGTTGTGAGACCTACCTTAGGTGGTCTTACATCGAAGGTGCTATTGGTTGGAGTGACCTTTTTTGTGGCATCTGAAGTGCTTGAATTAGTAGAAAATGTTGGTGCTGTTAGTGACCTTTCTGGCAAGGCCAAACTTTTTTTGGTTCTTCCCGTGGCATTCTTGGATGCTTTCATCATTATTTGGATATTTAAGTCACTTTCTGCCACTTTAAGTAAGCTTCAGGTACCTGGTTTGCCATTCTGAGTGATGTTTATTTTACAGCAATGCTCTTTTTTTCTTAGCATGTAGTGGATACTGGATTAGATGGATTACTAATTTACCCATGACTATTAAGCTATTATTAGATGTTGGACAACATAGCATTTCATTCTTTAAACATATGGACTAAATATGGTGTTAACTAAGTATTTCTCATGTTGATGTGAACTACTTTTGATAACCTCTGTATCAGATGATTTGATAATCTATAAAATCTATTCAGAAGCAGAGCATCTGGATCATCATACACATAACATGCATTTAAACATCAAAGTTTTTGATACTACATGTGTATGTGTTCAAATACAGTTGAAGTGAACTTGAGTAGTAACGTTTTCTTCCTCATCTGATGTCTCAGGCTAGGAGGATGATGGTCAAGCTGGATATATACCGGAAATTCACTAATGCTCTGGTAGTAGCTGTTATTGTGTCAGTGGGTTGGATATGCTATGAGGTATACGTTAATCTCTGACTATATAAGTAAAGAAGATGAGGCTTAATGCCAACATGTTGTTTTATTCTCCTTGTCACTGGAGAATGATTCTACAGAAACTTATTGTAAAAGCATAAAGAATCCATGGAACTTTCTCTCACTACTTGCAACGTTTTGCTGTAAGCTAAATAAGTGCTTCTAGCACTCCATAATTTGGAAGGGAACGAAAAGAAAATTCATTTTCTTTCTTTCTTTGTGTGTGTGTGTCAGCAATGTTTTTGAAATGTAAAACTATATTTGTTGCTGACTTCCATGATTTTGTAAGCCATCTAGGATGAGACGGCTTAGATTGTGAATAAGACAAGACAATTTGAAATTAACTGTATTGTACGAGTATAACTTTGCAGTTTTTATCAAAATTGAGGATAAGGAAGAACTGTTTGTGCAATGTTTCGCAGATCTAACTTCATTCATGGAATTTCATTGTTACTAAAGTTTAAAGTTGTCTACTTGCAGTTGTATTTCAAGTCAAAAGATGTTTACAATGAGCAGTGGCAGAATGCATGGGTCATCCCGGCTTTCTGGCAACTCCTTTCCTTTTCTCTTCTATGCATCATCTGTGCTCTTTGGGCTCCCTCCCAGAACTCAATGCGGTAAGACAGTTCATTTGCAAGACCTTCACCTTTTTATTCCATAATGTCATTGTTAAATCTCTTTCAACCTCCAAAAGATGTTAATTCTTAATAGGCCCCAGTAATTGCCTATGAAAGCTTGGTGCTTAGCCCATGTATGAAACCGGTGTATTGAATAAGATACACTCCAGCTACCTCTGGGTATGAGAAGTGTTTTCAGTCAACTTCATTAACTGTCAGCGTTTTTAGGACAACAGGAAAATTAATGATAGAATTACAGTTTGCTTGGATTGGTATTAAAAATATGCACTTTATAACTTCATAATGGCATTAAAAAAACCCTTAGATGTAATATTCTCATACCATTATATTCGTGTAAAGAGTTATGGAACTGACAACCATACCTGCCCAACATGCTGTGCACTTGTATTCATCTTCTGCTGTCTTTCAGTTATTAAGCATTCCTGTCTTGCTGTAATAAATGGTGATTTCCATATAAACATGGGTGCATTTTGTGCTATATGGAATGAATATCATTGTTTTTTAAAGAAAACTTGTGCTCTTATTATGGAACACTGCCACAGCTTGGATTATCATCGTCTGAGGTCAGGACATTGACTTTGCCATATTTTTGTAACCTTCTTGCTTTCTTGACAGATACGCTTACTCAGATGATGCAAGCGATGAGTTTGACAGGGATGATGGCACTTTAACACTAATTAAACCATCCACAATACCTTCTAAGGATGTTAGAAGTTCGCCAGAACCCATACCAGTGCACACCAGCAATGGAGCATCTAATGGTGATTTGGAAGAAGATAAGACAGAATAATCCAAGTCTCAATTCTTATGTTCTAAGGTTGGTGTTATCATCTGTTATTGTTGCAATGACCACCCTAAATCTGCATCGAGAATTACTGCAGGAGCAAACTTATACAGAGAAAAAGTCCACTTTGGGGTTGCAATGGATGACCTTTTCTTTCTTCAATTCTTGTTTATCATTCTTGTTCGTGGTATTTCTGAGTACTTTTTTAGATAAATTTTCTGTGTCCTTGTTACAGTAATCATTGAATGTGCATTATTAGTTAGGTTTTTTATGCCTTTATGGTTTGTGCTTCTCCAGCCATGTTTTCGCATACGGGAAATGATAACTATAAGAAAAAATGCCATGAGTGCTTCTGGTTTTTACTTGGAAGGAAGATTGTGTGTGTGTGTGTGTGTTGGGGGGTGTGTGTGTGTTGGGGGGGGGGGGGGGGGGGGGTTATGAATAAAAATACAGATAAGGTGTTTAACCGATTGTTTTTTAAATTATTTTTCATTTACAAATATATTAAAATAATTTTTTTTATTTTTTTTAAAATTATTTTTAATATCAATACATTAAAAATAATTTAAAAACATATAAAAAATAATTTTAAAAAAAACATTTTAATTTTTTTAGAAATACGGTTCTAAACACAAGTTCAAATGGCCCTTTACAGTGACAAATTCTCCTTTCAGAATTTATTTTGGGTCCCCACGAATGCTTGGATTTGACAGACAACTTTCTATGGTAGTAAGCATCTAAAGGATTTTGCAGAGCAGGGGATTTGGCTGAAGCAAATTTGGATAAAATAGAAGATGACCGTTGGCCTGCATGCTTGCTGCTTTGTAACTCTTCGCATGCTTGGATTATTAGTATATAGTAAATTGTTTAGTATTTTGATGATATTATTATCATTTTGTCTGTGTTATCGTAGTCATTATAAATTTATAATTATGTGTATTTGAATTGATATATTATCAGATCTCGTACCTATAAAAATATTTAACCACATTTTGTATATTTTTATAGTGTTTTATTTTATTTTTTTGCCAATTTGATATCGATTTTTAAATTTGTGTATAAAATAGAAAATAAAAAATTGTACACTTGGCATAAAAAATAGATCATATGTTCACTTTTCATACATTAAAAAAAAAAGCGAAAGTCACGTTGCACATTTAAAAAACTTGCAGTATTTTTTTTTTAATTTTATTCTTTTACATTTGCTTAATTTTTAATGTCTTTATAAATAATTTTAGTTTGTTTTTTACGAAATTATCACAATACAAACATAAACATTTGATTTTTACTATATTTGTATTTGATTTTAAAAGTGTTTATTTTTGTTATCGTATAATCAAATAAAAAATAGTTTTTTAAAAAAACAAAGTTTTTAAACCTAATAGTGTCCATTAATCAGATCATGAATTTAATATATTAAGTTGCGAAACCTTGATCGATCCAATATGTATTATTTTAATATATATAAAAAAGATATTTTGAATTTTTTAAGTCAATAACGGTTTTTACAGTTATCCGAGTTATTTTTAAACTTTTTAAGTTAATTGTGTAATATTAATATAACTTTTGTATAATCTAATTTTAAATTCGAGCTAAACAACAAATACAGCCGGAAGATTTTAAGACATGCAGATTACTACATAAAATATAGAAAATAGATAGGACAGATCTCTTAAATTCTAGCACTTGATTCTCCCCTTCTGCTTGTAACTTCAAAAGCGTTGTTCAAATGCTTCAGCAAGAGTAACATGATGGGGAAGAGAGGGTCTTTCCAATGCCTAGCACAGGGCTATCTCATATATCCTTGTTGTGATTGGCTTGATTTGAACATTTTCGGGATATTTACTTTCGTGGGATACAATTAAATCCATTATTTTTGAGAGAGGAGATGAATTCCTCATCTGTACAAGAGAGAATAACAAAAACTAACTTCCCAATCTCTTTTGAATGCCATCAATTAATGGAACACCAAGAAATGCTCCCAAAACAGCATTTCCAGACCTCAAAAACCTATTCCAACTTACACTTGCACCTCCGACGAAATTTCAGTTCCAAACTAGTTTTATCTTTTCTCCTCGTTTAATTCTATTTTACACCAAAAACAATGCTGTCCTTGCGATTCGAACCCAGTTTCTACCACTTCAATTCAAGGCATGATCTGTTTGCTGTTCATGTATCTAAGACACAAATTTGCAGCACTCAATCAAGGGATGCCCCAGATGGTAAGATGTCTCGACTATTTCTGCCAGCTTAAGAAAGAGTCGGCCTGTAGTCCACTACCCTAGAGGACACGGGAACTAAACAAAGGCAAAACCCCTGCCAGTTTGGGTTTAGATTCACACAAACAACTGTGTAAGACCTGTTCCCTATCTTTTTTTCCTGCTTGTCTCCAGCCCATGCACAATTTTGATGATTTGTTGGAGGCAAAGACAATTAGGAGAATTCAATTTCCATTTCATTTCAATATCAAACAACCAGCCATCAATCTATGCTGATGACAGGATTTGTCCCAGATTGAAGGGTGACAAGTTTCCTTCTTTGCACAGATGACAAAACTCATGGAAACCATTCAAACATCAGCTAGCCAAACCTCTTTCCGGATGGATATAGTCTAGTCTGGGTGTTATACCTCATTTGCATGCTGCTACGAGCTTCAATTTGAAACCAGCTATCTAAAATTAAAAAAACACAGTATATATCTGCACTTGGGTCAACAAATTCAAGCAAACCAAGCATAGACTAAACTACTAGCCTGGTTTCGAGAGAAATAGAAAAACATATCAAATCCTAAGCTCAAACTGAATCAATAAATCTCTGGATCAGCTGGCAAGAATAACACTCCTTCTAAAGAGGGCATTTAGGTCCAAACCCCCAGGTGGAGAGAATTCTATCAATCAATTAGCAGTTTTGAGAAAGAAAAGAAGAAAAGTTTTTGGTAGAAAAAGGCTTCAGTTACAGCTATATCTAGCAGGAATTCATGGCATGCCCCACCAAGCCGGAATTTGAATCAACAAATTGTCAAAGCTACCTTAAAGCCAGCTGGAGATTAGGTTGTTCAGGAAAAAAGATGGCATAAAAAGGACTCAGCGTTTGCCATATCTTGCAGGAATTTCTGTCAGTGACAGATCTAAACCTTGAAACTTATTTGTATCAACTTTATTGAGATCAATGGTAAACAGAAACTAATCAAAGGGATAATCATCAAGTGACACAAAACTGGTTGCAGTGAGCAAGTACTAGCTGCACTATCTAATTGTAAAAGTTCTAATGCAACAGACTTGTTGAAAGATGGTCACAAGCACCATGGTTAAGCGTCATTTCTGAATATTTTTAAATGCAATTAGGAAAGAAAACTTACGCAGATTCATCTTCAATAAATGCAGGTTTAGTGATTTCAGTTCTTTGTTTAAGGTTTGAGTTGTCATTTCCAATAACGAATATTCATATTTCCTTGGATCAATGGAAAAATATCTGCTTCTAATCTAACCCAAATATATTTAAACCAACCTTAAATTTATCACCTTTTCAACATCATCAAAGCTTGTCCAGTTCCATTTTCCAAATGCATTTAACTCAGGCCACAAATATATTTGCTCCAGGAGAATTTTGGTGCTAGAAAAGAAAACTGCTTCTTATAATAAATAGTAGCGAGAAATCACACATACAACAATTCCCATATGAACAAATGAAAAAAGAAAAAGAAAAAACCTAGAATGTGGTAAACCAAAACAAACAACATGCTTACAGTGTGGAAGCATTCAGGTTGAGAGACCTGGCTGTTAAAGAGAGCTGCGCCTTATCTTCCCAAAGAACTCTACTTGTTCTGATCCACGGCAAATTAACTGATGATGCATAAAACAACTGCAGAGCACAGGGCAGCCCCTTATTAACCAGCATAACATCACCCAAACACTTCACAAAAAATTCAAAGAATGTGTCCTAGTTTCTAAGTCGGCAAAACTCATCCATTCCTTCACTGGGATCTCCTCCTCAGGTGCTGAGATACAGGATAACCCTCGAAGAAATCCAAGACCGCATTCTCTAAATCCTCCACTGAATACTTGATATAATTTTCTGGATGCTTTCCACTCTCTATATGACTCCTGAACCGTCCAAGAAATGACCTATAAGCTGGGATCAACTTCTCAGATATAGAAATTCGAAGCTCCTCCCTAAGTTGAGAATCTGGAATCAACCATGTTGCTTGAGTCCTGTGAACCTCCTCAAACATAGCATTGAAGGTCTTAAATCTCTCTCTCAAAGCACTCTTTGAGACACCAGAAGAGAAACTCCCACTTGCATGTAAACCCTCATCCCTCAAGCAATACAAAACACTTACCCAAGTTGCTCTCTGGTAACTAGTAGCTGCCTGCCTAAATTTCCCAGTCAGCTTTCTCAAGTAATCGTCTCCAATCATTTCTCGCAATTCTGGCGAGCCTTTGACCTTTTGAACAATATAGTGAACATTGTTCATCATAAACAGATGGGCCAATGATGCATCCTTGTAGTGCTTGGACTTGCCCTCCAAATTGAATTGCAAAATCACAATTATCCAAATCAAATGAAGGGCTAACGGGGTTTTCCCCTCTAGTTCAGCAAATTCCATATCAGGGGTAGTTGGATCACCCGAATATCTCGAGCCAGTCGATGGTTTTGACATAATAAGCTCAATCAAGGTCTGCTTATAATCCGAAATCAAACTGATATAATTCATCACATACCTTGTCAATGGATGAATTGTCCCTCCAGGCACCGCAACCGTGGAGGGCTCACGCAAAACAGCACTCTCAAACTCAGATAAAATCCCCCTGGCAGCCTCAGCCAATCTTGACAGAATCTCAGCAGCCTGAACTCGAACGGAATCAGCAGATTTTGATTCAAAAACAACATCAATATCAGGCGACAAGCCCATCAAAGCATCATGTAAGTCCAAAATCTTGAACATTTTCTCAGGAGATCTCCTGCTAATACTAATTGCCTCAGCAAAATTAAACAATTGAATAGCTGGACCCTTGACAGTCTCCATAAAACAAGCATCGTCAATGGCAGTACCAATCCCATAAAAAATCTCCTCACAAAGTTGCTTCTCACTAGCAAACAATATCCTAACACAAACCTTGGCCGCACGAATCCACCTCCTGATCTTGGTCTCCAAAGTCTCCCATTCCAGTCTCTGAATATCCCCAATACTCAATTTCTCAATCCCAAGTCTCCGAAAACTCGCATCCACAGCTGATTTTCTCACACTCCCATAGACCTGGATACACTCCCTAAAGTACCCAGCAGAGATCATCCGTTTCGCAATGGACTGAAGGTCTGCTACAGCTTCTAGAGGAATCAGATCGATCTCACGAATACTACTCGTAGATCGATAACTGGCACTACTATTAGTCGAATCTGCACGCTGTATAGGATCCAAACCATCATCATGATCACCACCACCACGACGAACTTCCTCCTGATCAAATTCATTGATGCTTCTTCCCGAACTAGTATAATGGTTCAAAGAAGCACGATCAGAAATGATAAGAGAGTCCAGTTCAACAGGGCTTGTATGGTTAATAAGGATATTGCGGAACTCATCTTCAAGTCTAGCCATGGCGATCTGTATAGCAGAGGTGACCTTGTTATCATTATTATCTTGATCATGATGGTCAGATGAAATTGAAGTTGATGACATAGACTTTTGGATTTCATCAACAGCTTGTAAGTATAGATCCACTTCTTGACGATCTCCATCAAAGATCATTCTTTCTCTTGCTTCTTCAGATGCTGTCGAGTCCCACCTTAGAATTATCTTCTGGGCATCTTCAAAAGGTACTGCAAAAGAAGTATCCGTGCTGTAATTTTCTGGTGGTTCCATGACTGAGTGGAGGATTCAGATTCTGGTTGCTAGGTAAAAAGAAGCAGAATCTTAATCTTGAAAAGGATATGTTTATTTTATATTAATATCACAACTTCAAAAGAGATGTTTTGCTCTTTTTTAGGTTAAGTGTTGTTGGATTTAACACAAAACTACTTCCTTTCCCCTAACATCTTGGCAAGTATAGAGTTAAGAAAGATGGAGGAATTGGATGGAGCTAAAGACGGAAATATTTTTGGAATCTGGATAAAGGGGTGTTTTTATTTTGGTTTTTTTTGGTGTGTGTGTGGAGGAGGAGGGGACGGTGGTGGATGGTGGTGGGACAAGGAGGGAGGAGAAATATGAAATATTTGGGAGTGAAATTAAAGAGGAATTTGGATCTTGGGGATATTAGTGAAAGTGATGGGAGGAGTATAGTAGTCGGAGCCTTGGAGGAGGAGTATACTTTTGGTGTGGTCTCGTAAGGCAGCTACTGTTGGGGATTTTTGTCTGAACGTGAAACGTTTGATTGAGTGTCGATTTCGAACACAGAAAATCCAGCAGGTAGACTTCATTTTTTGGAAGCTTGACTTGTTTTTTCACACTTGCCGGAATCTGTTATAGAATATACCGGCTACCTTGCCGAGCTGGTTTCGGTACTATTGGAGATTTTTCCTTTTCCTTTTCTTTTTCTTTTTTCTTTTTACTTTTAATTATAATAGGATTTCATGCTTGACATTAGGAAATATTGAAGGCAAGTCTTTATGGATATGAGACAACATGCCATACCATACCATACCATACCATACCATACCATGACGCTTATGGTTTGAAACTTTTTTTTTTCCCCCTTCTCTTGATACAATTTTGACCGCACTATTGCTAGGGTTGTTTTATAACAGTTTCTAATGATTTGTGCGGGGGAGTGATTCTTCCTGTTGACAACTTTTTTCAATGATGATTCCTGAGAAGAAGAAGAAGAAGAAAATCATTGTTTTTCAACTTTATCCAAGTAGTGTTTGCCTTTTCTGTTTAACCATGGTTTTAAAATTTTTTTATTTTTCTTTTATTTCAGATTATTTTTTTGTATGTTTTTTAATTGTTTTGATGTGTTAATTTTAAAAATAAAAAATATATTATTTTGATACATTTCTAAGCAAAAACTACTTTAAAAATAACCATTATTATAATATTAAACAATACAATATCATGTTCTTTTAAGAAAACTCAATTTTTTTTAAAAAAAAAATAGACGATCCATCATCTACTCTATCTAGATTTCGATAATTAGCAATCAACAAAGAGCCGGGGCAAGGGTGTTTTGCACCTAAAAAACTATTTTCAATTATTTTTTGAACTAAAAACACCTCAAAAACCCAAATAAATGCATTTATGCTTTCAAATAACCCAAAAAAGGTCCACAAACAATAAATCAACCCTAAACTCAAAAGCTTCTAGAGCTCATATTTGACTTTTTAGGCAATTTCAAGGTAAAAGAACACCATAGTATAACTCTTATCATCAAATAGAATTTATAGACATCAAGATCAACTATTTTGATAGAGAAAATGACTCTCAATCAGTATTTTCTCTTTACCACCAAAATTTGATGAATTTCTCTCTCCTATCTCAAACTAGGGATAAAAAAATAAGAGAAATGAAATTTTAGATAAAAAATGAACTTTGATAAAATTCAAATGATGAAAAATGGGTATGTTTCAAACTAAGAGGATTAAAGTAAATTTTTTTTGTCAATTCTAAAATGGCTACCTATTTTCTCTATATTTTTTATATCGGTCCCTATCTTTCAACTCTATTATTTCTCAACAAAATAGAATCAATTTGCCTTCAATTTGGCCCTAGAAGGATGCTAAGCCTATGAACCTAGTTATGAGATCGAAAAAATCTCTTAGAAAGCAAATTGAAAAAAAATATAAAGCTCAATTTTCAACTAATCCAATATTAGAGAGGATGAAATCGAAAAAAAATCAATTAGAAAAGGCAACAACAAAAATCCAACTTGAGTCAACTTGAATTAATTTATTAAACTCATAACCTGAATCATTAAATCATGATAAAATTCTTAAAAAACTAATAAAACAAATTATGAAGCATCAATTTCAAATGATTTAATATTGAATGTTGAAAAAAAAAACTAAATCTATGAAACCAGTATATAACCCAATAAAAAAATGATAAAGTACAACAATATAATATTAAAAGATAAAATGAAAAAAAACTGAAATTAAGTTATTGAATAATTAAATTAAAAAAATAAAAATAAAATATTTAAATAAATAATATATTATGGATGTGAATACAGTGATTCACCGCAATTATAATATAGGAAGTCTAGGCACATGTTTGCACATGTGGACTCCGCGGACAAGATTATTCACCAGTTTTTTTTGGGTGCAAATGTCGAGATCTCCACCTCATAAAAGCTCAGAAGGTGGCGAATTTCTCCTCGTCAACCATTTGATTGAGAGCTGTATATGGCATGGGTCCTTGATTGCCTAATCACACTACAGTTTAAAAGACAGACACCGAAATTGAGAGCACAGCTGGTTTTGGAGAGAAACAAGGGCTTCATGTGCTGCCTGCACCTCACTCTCTAAGAACTAAAAACCAAACAATCCATCTCCAAAAAGGGAAAAAAACTATGAAACTAAAGGATGCAGAATTAATGAAGTAATTAAACCCGACATTCATGCACGCACGTACACTTATGGCTTGCATTATATTGTATAAAAAGAGTGCAGGCCTCCTAACAAAACCAGCAGCAGGAGCACATTCTGTTCTCATGATTTTCTGATTAAGCAATCTTGTGTGCATGACTTGCCAATAAATAATTAGGGATCTAGATCAGAAGATAATAGTTTTAAACGGAAGTTGCACGAGTGGCGCTGCTGCAGCCCTGCAGGCTCACTTATAAAAAGAGGAACTCAAGATCTTCGGTATGCTAATTATAAATATGTATGATATTGCTGGCCAGCCAATTCCAGGAGCTTATTGCATCGATCGCCCCATAAGATGCCTGTGTGATGGATAATGCTGTCCTGGTTCGGTGTGTGGCTCGTGGCTGATGTTGTGGCATGGAAAGCTACGAAATTTCGTGTGCCACTGTCAGTGCAGAAGCTATTGTTGTGTGCCAGGTTAGAATCCTATGAATTTGAATCATTTTTTATATCTTCATGCTGCTAATTTCTCCAGCTGTAGAGAGCTCTATATGTGAGGTACAGAAGGGTTGACTAACATGTTTTTTTTTTTTTTTAATTTCTGTCTATGAGTTGTAACTTGGGAGTCTCAATGGGATTCTCAAAAGAAATCTTGTAATGCAGGACGAATTAGGCCTTGATTAACAAAGTTTTGGCTTTTATACGAATGGATGTGGTATCTGACTAGATAGACGGTACTCGTTTCCCTGTGAACCAGATTAATTTTTTTTTAATATATAAAAACAATGTTTAAATATTGTTAGTGTGTTTAAAAAAAAGAAAAAAATCCAAGTTAATTCAATAATAGAAAAACCTATGACAATAAATAAATAGAGTATTAAAAGAAAAGTGTTAACCACAAGGAAAAGAATGACAAGATGTTAAAGATAAAAAAGATAAAAAAAAAATAACAAAATAAAATGTTTTGAATTAAACTCAGCTAGCTAATATGTGAAATTCACAACCCTTGTTATAAGGCTAACCTAAACTCATAAAAAGTAAACTGGAAAAAACCAATGATAATCAATATCCAACAATCCAAATATAAAAAGTTGAAATAAAAAATAAAATCAGTAAAAAAAAACTCAAAACAATTAAACAATTGCAAACCCGAGTAAGGCTATCAAACCTCGCACATCAAATCATGTGAACAAGATAATTTAATAGAAAGTAAAACAACAAAAACAACAAAGCTTAATATAAAAAAGAATCCAAATTTAAACGATGAAATCGAAAATAAATATAAAAAAGCTTAAAAAAATATTCGAGTTAATCAACCAAACCAGTTGTCAAGATCTTAAGATTGTGATAACCTGATTGAAATGAAACCAAAGAAAATGATAAAGCTCATTTTTCAAAATAAATAATGTTAAAGGGTGAAATCAAAAAATAATAAGTGAAAAAAAAAACCCTTGGAAGGAGGCGCTGCCTCACGTGGAAAGACACATCATCCATTTTTGTTTTTAAAAAATATTTTATATTTATTAAAATACTAAATTATCCCTTGGTAAAAAAAAACCAGGATAAAGAAATGAAAGTGCTCTTAGATGCCAGTTAAATTATTATTTTTTTTGTTTTTAAAGGTAATATGATCATTTGACATTGCTTTGGAAATAAAAAACAATCAAGTAAACCCCGACAAATATCTTAAACCTGAGTTAATTATCTTAAACCTGAGTTAATTTTCTAAACTCACAAAATGTGAAATCCTAGATTTTGGCTCAACTAAAGAACTCTATTTCTAATAAATTTAATATTGAAAGATGAAATCGAGAAAAAAATATAAATCTAAAAAATCTACAAAAATATAGAAATCAAAAGAACGAGGATTAAATTTGATGGATGAAAAAAATTGAAGGATGATAAAATAAAAAAAAATCTAATTTTCTAAATTATTTTAAATAAAACAAATACTAATAAAAATAACATTAACCAAATCTTAATGGAAAAAAAAACTAACTAAAGAGCTGTCTAAAGAGCTGTCAAGAAGGAGATAAAAAGAAAAAAAAAAACCCACTGATGTGAAACCAAAGATGATGAAGCCATATGTGCTGCCTAAGGATAGAGGGTTACCGAGAAGATTTTGTCGCCACCTTGCAAGCCACCATCTAGCCACCCAAATCCACCGCACGCGTCGCTAGAATATTACAGGATCTTCTACGCACCTCTCTTTTTATTTAAATAATATTTTATATTTATTAAAAAATTTAATTATCCCTCTTTCAAATCAATTATAACAAAAAAAAAATGAAATAAAAATACAAAAATTCCCCTGCACGTCAATTTTTTTTTTTTAACTTTAAGCACAATTTCATGGATTCAGTGTTCATAAAAAAAAAAAAAAAAAAAAAAACCCTTGGTGAAAGCTATATATATATAAGAAATGTGTGGAGACAAACTTGCTCCCAGTCAATTTACTAATGTCTAAGGAATCTCTTAGAAAAAACAGGATCACCCTAGAAAACAAGCTTCGTTGGATTTCTTGAGAAGAGAAAAAGCATGATTACAATGTTACAACCCGTACTATTTTTTGTGTCTTGGTCTTCGGGTTTGTTTGGCAATATGATTGTGGTTATTTTTTAAATAGCTTTTCGTGCTAAAATACATATCAATAATGTTTTTTTATTTTTTAAAAATCATTTTTGATATCAACACATTAAAATGATTTGAAAACACTAAAAACATATTAATTTGAAGTTAATAAAAAAATAAAAAAAATTTAAATTTTATTAAAAACGCTTTTAAAACGGAGAAACAAACAGGCCCTTCGGTGAATCACTGATCTCTCTGTTTTTTTGTGGTGGTGATGATTTCACCTTGATTTAAGAAGGAGCTGATTCGGTCACTCATTTGAGCTTAATTGAGGTGAAAAGGCTTGCTTCTACCATTATCGCAAGGAACAAAATGAAAAAGAGATTAGAAAAATGTGCAGTCGAGACTCAATTTATTAGCAAGAAGATGTGCATAAGATAGATCGTAGGCTTTTTATTAAATATTTATCAATGCAGTGTGAGAGCACCAGCACCTATCCTGCTCGATCATTTGGGCCAATTTTAAGCCCCAGCAGGCTCATGACGGCCCTCACGTTTTCATTCTCCCATCAAGAATACAAAAGACAGTTCGCCAGAAATGATTTAGTTTTTCTATCCTTCTTTTTTTTTAAGGGCATAACAATTTTTGATGTCATGCCTGTTTTCGTGGAGAAAGAAGCAAGATTTGTTGGGCAGTGCAAATGAACGGTTTAGAAGTGTAGTTGTAATTACTTTTTAAAATATTTTTTATGCTGAAATGTATTAAAATGAATTATTTTTATTTTTTTAAAATTTTTTTTAAGATCAGCGTATCAAAATGATCTAAAATATATATAAAAAATTAATTTTTAACAAAAAAATAATTAAATTATTTACAAATGCGGGTTGATCCAGGTTTTTAAATGTAGCTATATATTAAGTTTTTCATTGAGGTAGTAGTGAAAGAGTGAGAAGATACTGTTGTCTAACTGGAACAATATCATTGAATGTTTTCACATGATCGGGTGATTTTGAGCAAATTAATAACCGGTGACAAGAAGATCAGTTACGCCCTTACGACCTGACATGTCTAAATGGCCAGCCATGGAAAAAACTTTTAGGTGAGGTATGAAACTGGAACGCGCTAGCTTTGACTCAGTTTTCCACAAATAACACCATTGATAAAATCATAAAAACTTCATATTAAATTTGGTCTTTTCATGGATATATTTTAAGCTAAGGTGTATGGGCTTGGTCAATTCCATGCTCTCCTCCAAAAATAAGATCCCCTTATGCTTAATTGAGTAAATTGTAGGAGGGAAGGAAATTATAACAATAAAAATGAGAAAGTATGAGAATGCATATGATGATGGTTGTGTATTATTATATAGAGTGTGTTTGGTATCGTGGTAGTTGTTGTGGTTGTGGTTTAAAAAAAGTTATTTTATAAAAAGTATTTTTAGTTGAGGTTGGTTTGAAAAAATATATGTTTGGTTAAAACTGTTATTGAAATTGAAGTTAAACAAAAAGTAGTTTACTGTGTTTGGTTAAAAAAATGCTTTTCAAATTGAGATTATAAAAAAATTAATATATATATATATATTAATATTGATGGTTTTTAATTTAAATATTGTAGATTTAACTATTGTTAGTACGTAATGAAATAAATAATACTTATATGAAATATTTTTTATTGTTCCATTGGTTTTGTAAGTGCGCAAAAACATCAGGTAAAATATCATCTGGAACAAAATTGAGATTACAATTAAATTCTACAAATGCTATGTCATCAAGCGATCTCCTTCTAATTTTTTAAATAAAACACAATTAAAAATAAATTTAAAATTTAAAATTTTTTAAAATAAGTCGGATTCGTTTCAATGCATTTAGTTAGTTTTGAAATTCAATTATAGTGTTTGATTTAAATTCAATTCATAAATAAGTTGAATTAACATGTTTAAAAAATATAAAATTCAATTCATTTTATTTTTTATATTATCTTTATTTTATTTTTTCAAAGGTATTGAAAAAAAAGGCTAGATAGTTTTTTTTAAAAAAATTAATATTTTATTTTTATTTTTATGATATTTCTAGAGATTAAATTTATTTTATAAAAATTTTAACTTTATTTCAAAGGGTAAAAAACATGCCGTGTAACTTTTTTTATTGTCAACCACGTGGTGTTATGATCTCCTACTATTTTATTTTTTTGACCCCAGGTTTGACTTTTAACAAATTAAGTATTTTTATAAAAAAAATAATAATAACAGTTTGTAGAGAACAACTCTTAGCTGCTTTACACAAACTTGTGGTTTGCATGAATCCTATATTAATAGTAAAATGTGTTTTATTATAACCAAATATTTAATTTGTGTGGTTTATTTTAAAGCGGAAGCTACAGCATAAACAAACGGGCACATATACTTGTATTATTTGTGAGTATCTTGTGACTTGCTGGCAAGACATTCACAATACTTACAATCGGTGGCAGTTATCGGAGAAAAGACTAGACCTCTTTGAGGGTCATGATAATGCATTGTGGTGTGTGCCATCACATTAGTTCTATGACAATTTGCACTGAATTGAGATTCGGTACATGGTTTCTTGCTGGGCGAAGGCCTAAAGCTTAGTGGATAGGGTAGTCCTCTTGAGACAGGGACTGTCCAGCAGCAGAAAGGGCTGTCCGATCAAGTTCTTGAAGTCAAAAAACACTACACGAAAAATGGACAGCATGGTCGCAAATATCTAAGAGCAAGTCAGAAAGATCAAAGGAAAACTCTTTGGCCAAAAAATAAAATAAGAAAAAGTTCCAACACATTTTGTGATTAAGTTACGAGTCTAGTGCATTTGCGTTGTCTCTTCCCGTTCACATTTCCTTCTGGTTCCAAAACTTCCGAGAATGTTGTCCCATTTCCATTGCAGATGCTGCTGAAATTTACTGTTCTAATTTGAATTGGACCTGATTTCTCTTCTTGAGTAGAGTTCCGTTTAGCAGAATTTGATGTGTCTGCTTAGGAGTATCTAATTAGAAGCCGGGAAAGAAAAACGATCACGACTCAGGTTTCTAGTTCCATCCTTAGAGCTACCTGATCCATGTCTCCTTGAGTATCAGACACACTGGTCTCTTATGCATCTGCATATCCATCACGAAGTGATGGTAAAACCTGCGTTGTCCTGCCCGCATTGTCTCCATCTTCCAATTTTATCTCCTGTATCAGTTGAATAGCTTGTGTGATGTCTAACCGTTGCTCAGGATTTCTTTTGACACAACCAGCTCCAATGCCTAGGAGCTGCTTCATCTGACAAAGTGAGTTTTTTGAGCTTGCAATTTCAGGATCAAGAAAATCAGTTTCTCTCCCATCGGAAATTGCAGATTCCACCCAATGGACTACATCAGTCCCTCCCCTGGCATTGTTGAGATATTGAGAAGGAATTTTTCCTGAAAGGATTTCAAGAATGATTATTCCTAGACAGTACACGTCGCACTTTGGTGATACGCCAAATTCCGCTGCTTCTGGGGCTTCATAACTAAACAATGCTTGAGCCAACATTGGAGGGCTAATCAGGGGACTTAATCCAAATTCTGAAAGTAATGGCTCGTTATCATTGCTGAGAAAGACATTGCTTGATTTGAGATTGCCATGAGGCAAGTTAGAGGGAGCAAGTTCTGTATGAAGATAGCCCAAACCTTTTGCAATTCCTTGAACAATCTTGAGACGAACAGACCAGCTGAGTTCAGCATGTGATGGTCCTCGATCACCTGAAGAAACGTAATGTTAAGAAGATACATGAATGTTGAGAAAAACTAAACACGAGATTAACCATTGTAAAAGAAAACACGCGATAAAATGATGCCATACCGTGCAACAAATAAAGCAGACTGCCTTTGGGCACGAAATCATAGATCAACAGCTTCTCATCCGGTCGATAATGAAAAGCCAATGGTGTCAAAATATTAGGATGATGCAGTCTTCCAAGCTTTCTGATTTCTGCATTAAATTGACTTTTGGACAACGTATTCATTTCTCTCATTCTCTTGACCACCACCACAACTCCGTTAGCCATCTGCGTTTTATAAGAAGACCCCAATACTCCATTTCCAAGCACTTCTGCTGAAGCTTTCATCAAATCTGGTAGCCCAAATACGCTCTTTTCATTGTTCACAATAACTAATTCACCTACAACACCCCTGCCATTATTAGATCTTTTATGGCCTGATCCCATCTTTTTGGCAACTTCCATTTCCTTCGGTCTATTCGACAACGAAACTTGCACCTCAAGTGCTGCTGCATTACCACTACTTCTACTTTCAATCGCATCAAAATCCTTGTCCCTTCGCCACATTCTAAAGATAACCACGGCTATTATTGAAACAAGCAACACAGCCAGAGTTACTAACCCTGCGACTGTCTTCGTAACGCTGTTTCTTTTATTATCGCTGCCTTCGCTAACCATCATATTGGCATCTACCCCAACATCGGTAGGTGGTTCTGATGATCCTTGCAATTCACACCCTTTACCGATTTTTTCTCCGCATAGACCATCATTTCCTCTAAAGGAACTAGAATTGAATCTTGCTAAATTAGGTGGGATTTCCCCATCCAGCTTATTGTTTGATACATTAAATGAAATCAAGGTTGGTTGATCGATAGATGGAATAGTCCCACTAAATTGATTGTTCTCGAGATGTAATTCGCTAAGCCGAGACAACTCGGCCAATGATGATGGAATTCCTCCAGAAAAGTTGTTATCCGAAATCCAAACCTTCTTCAGCGACTTCATTTTCAAGAAGAAATCTGAGGGAATCTCACCAGAAAACTGGTTCCCTCTCAAGTATATAGCCTTTAAATAGCCTAAACGATTGAGTGCAGGAATTGTACCTGTAAAATAATTATAAGCAAAGCTTAAGCTTCTGAGTCCCTGCATATTAGCCAATGCATCAACATCAATGGTTCCTGACAGGCCCATGTTTTCGAGCTGAAGACCCGTGACAATTCCATTGAAACAAACAACTCCACGCCAATGAGTTCGTTTATTGCAAGGGACAGAGCCTGACAGCCAAGAACTAATAGCACCAGCATTGGTAAATGATTTTTTAAGCCTGATCAAAGATTCAGATTCAGATACTGAAGATGACAATGAAAATTGGAGGGTAAAAATGATGAAGAGAAAAAGAAAAGGATGGAAATGCCAATCCAAGGCCATTACTTAGGCAAAAGAGATTGACAAGTTTTCGCAGTGCAATTTTCTGTGTTTTTTTGTGTGTGTGTGGGGATTTGTCGATTTTGCATGTTTTTCGGTTACTTGCCTTCATTTCTTCTTCTTCTTCATGTTATGTTTCTTTTGTGAGCCTTAGAATTGCGAGGGAGAAGCATGGAAAAACAGTTATAACCGTTAGGGTTGTTTTTTTCTTTATTTACTAAAGGAGAGCTCTCTTAAACTGGATTATAAAACCAAGCCAATGCAATAATTTGTATGAATTCGATATGATTAAACTATTATTTGGTTAAGGGTTTTTTAAAAGAAAAACAAAATAAAAAAATAATATTTTTTTTATTAACGTGGATGTCCTAGTCAGCTTGCGTATACCTCAACTAACATGGGTTCTAAAATTAATGACCATTTAAGCCTTCAGTGGTCATTATATTAGCAATCACATGGCTCGAATCTAAAATCACAGGAAAAACAAATTTTTTTGTCTCAAATTATTACTACTGAACCACCTACTAAATAATTAAAAATAATATTTTTTTCATTAAAAAGAGAGAGTGAGAGAGAAAACTTCTGAATTGAATTTATTTAATTTGAAGTTATTAAAATAAGTATTATATACGCTACTGCTAATTTGGTCTTAATTTAATAATCATATATATATCGATCATTTCATTTCAGTTGAATCTTGACTTAACTCTGGTTTGATTGTGAATTTTTTTTTTAATGTATTCTTGTAGTGATTGAACGTTCAACTTATTGGATGAATGTCTACTGATAGATAATTTTTTAAAAAAGTATTAAGAATTCAAATAAAAAAAATCAACATAGACAATTAATTTATATATGGTTATCTGGTTGATTTAATGTGTCTCTGGTTTAAAATATTTTTTAATTAAAAATATATTAAAATAAGTTTTTTTAGATTTATTAATGATATTAGCATAATAAAAATCATAAAAATCATAAAAAAATATATTAAATTAATATTTTTTAAATAAAAAATACTTTAAAAATAAATTAAACCGCAGACACAATCACTCTTGAGCTTTTATAATATTTAAACCGTCAAAATTAATCATTATTTAGTTGAATGTTTTCTCATGCTCACAGTACAAAATTAGGGATGCTAAACATTAAAAAAAGATATGATAAAAAAAAAGAGTCAAAGAACATACATGAAAACTTGTATCATAATCTTAGAATAGGACCTACTTATAGGCCCCCCTAATTTAACTATACAAGTATATTTTTTGGACTTTTTGTTACATATTTTCTTGATATTTATCATTACTTGAATAAAACGTAGGTTATAGAAGGGCTGAAATACATTAAACTAAAAAAATAATTACTATATTGTTAAACAAAACTGATAAAAAATCGGTGCTTAGGATCTCATATACTAATACTAGAAAAATACGATTATTATTATATATTTTTTAATTTTGATATTTTTAAATAATAAAAATCCTTGATTAAGATTTTTTTTTTAGTTTAACATGGGTGTCCAGGTCAGCTTGCATGTACCTTGACTAATTCCACAGGCCTTGAAGTTAACGACCATATAAGCCTCCAGTAGTCATCATATGAACAACCACATGGCTTGAACATGAGATTACAGAGGAAGCAAACCTCTTGATCCCAAACTCTTACCACTAGACAACCATCTAGATGATTTCATTTCATTGATTAAGATTCTTGAAGGGTGATAAGTTGGTTTGATTTGAGCAATCTAAACAACCACTAATTAATGATTCTTTGATAAGTGAAACAATCTTGTGAAGTTCTTGGTCATTTTCTACTAAGAGTTTGAAAGGTATGTCAAGTTCTCTTTGTAATTCGATCTACAGTATAATCAAAGCATGTTTAGATTGTTTTTGTATTCGTATATATGAACATTTTAGAATGTTTTTTTTATGTGTTTTTGTGTGAAAAAATTGGTTCAAACTCTATTTTTAGGATAATCTTGAATTTTTGATCATATAATTATTTGAAAGTGTTTTCTCATCTGATAAATTTTATATATATTTCAAGAAAGTACATTTCATTAGCTTTTCAACGATATAAAACTTGACTCTATTGGAGTTTCATAGAGAAAGTTATAATTTTTCTTGATTACTATGTGATTAATTATGATATGCGTACAATAATTAATTACAATATATGGATCATAAAATTCATTCATGGATAAAATTAAATTATTAGATGTTATTTTAATATATAATTTATATTATTCTCTAAAATATTTTTTTAAACAAAAGTTTTCTAAACGTGAAATTTACATGGATCCATATTATATATCTTATGTTTAATTTCTATCAAGTAAAATAAAAGTAATGAGATTTGAATGCATGATCACTTAGTTAATAAAGTTTTAATATCATATCAAATAATTTTTTTAATCTAAAAATTTAAACTATTAAATGAAATCTCAAAATATAATTTATATTATTTTTTAATATATCTTCTTAAGGGAAAGTTCTCTTAACTATATAGGCCCATACTACATATCTTATATTTAATTTCTATCAAATAGAATAGAAATAGTAAAATTTAAATTTGTTATTATTTGATCAAAAAAATTTTAATATTATATTATTAAAAATTTTAAATTATTAAATATAATTTATATTATTTTTTAACACTGAAAAAATATAATCCAATATAATCCGTCGTGCATATACATAGAGGCACTGTTGCCTTTGTATCACTAGCTGATAGCGAGGATGGAATGGCGCTATGGTGTGCACGTTGATGCACTATAACCATGTAATGTTGTCAATTATAGAAGCGTGGCATGCGGCGGGCTTGACTTGGTAGGCTTGAATTGATCGGAAGAAACTCCAGCGTCGCGTGCGGGGGGGTGTGATGGTTTTCATGCGTGTTCTTGGACGTGTTAACGCGCATTGTTGTGTGAATGAAAGTTATTGATAACCTCTAAACAAATCATCGTTGATAAGACGTTAATTATATGATTATAAATATGATATTGACAATATCTCGTTTAGCTCTATGCTGGATGAAAAAGGGTTCTCGAGACCTTGACCTTAAGAACAATGATGCTTAGCACCATAGAGAGTTGGAAGTTGCCCATTAATACTGGCCGGAAGAGGAGCATGCATGGCCAAAGGTTAAAAAAAGAAAAAAAGCATGGCTCATTAGGGAAGTCTTGGAGCTATACCCAAGAACTCTTAGACCTCCACGAGAAGGAAAAGTTAAAGCTTTCATATTTTCATAGAGAAGAGACTTGAGATAAATTGTTATGCTTATGGTTATTTTTGGATGATTTTTTAAAAATACTTTCCCTTTTTTTTCTCACAATGTTTATGATTAAATATAACATTTTAATCCATGTTAATACTGTTTTATTAAAAATAAAACTGGAAAAATAATTAGAAAGGCAATTAGAGCGAATATTTCTCTATGACTGCTTCATTTCAAACAGATGTAACCCAAATGAATATAAAAGGCAAGGTATAGTAATTTTTATTTTCTTAAAACTCTTATAAATAACATTTTAATCTTGCAATTCCTTAAATTATTTACAACATGTTTAAAGCATTAAATTCTTTAGATGCTATATAATTATAAATGAAGTTAAGGATTAAAGAGACAAAAAAAAATTGAGGTTCTTAATTAGAATTGATCGAAATATCTAGATAATTTAAAGAATTGCATGTGTTGGTCATGTCATGTCTATTTGATCTCTCACAAGTATGAAGTATTTGATTGCTTTAGAAAATACATGCATGAGGTCTATAATTATAGACATGAGAATTACTATTTTTCTTTTTTTTTTTAACTGATAAAACAAGCATAATACTTTAGCAATTTGAGGAATTGTGTGAAGAAATAAAAAGGAATTATCATATAGCTAATGATTCTTAGAAATTTATAATTAAGACCATGTTTGTTTTCTGGAATTCAATTTTTGAGAAACCACTTTCCAAACTTTCCTGTGTTTGTTTGTCATTAAAAAGTTGGTCAACGAAAAACACTTTCCAGTCAAAGAAAAATTTGGTTTGGTTTCCAGGAAAGTGTTTTTCCTTTTGGCTGTGTTTGTTTTTTGAAAAGTGATTTTCGGGAAACCACTTTCCAAACTTTCATCTGTTTGTGCCATTAGAAAAGTTGGTCAACGAAAAACATTTTCCAGTCAAAGAAAAATTTGGCTTGGTTTTCAGGAAAGTGTTTTCCTGGAACATTTGGGCGGAAAACACTTTCTGGAAGTTGTGAAAAATTTAGAAATATCATTATTTGCTGATTATATCAAATTTGATCCTCAAACTTTTGATTGCTACATATAATTTTTTTTGAATATTTATTTTTCAATTTCATCTCTTAAAATTTAATTTTTATATTAATTTTGATCCTTATTTTTATAATTGTTATTTGCTTTTTCCTTATCATTTTTGTATTGAAATTTTTTATCTATCAAATTTGGTCATCATTCTTTTAATTGTTACTTATTTTATTTGAAATAATTTATGAAATGTTAATTATTATTATTTTAATTTCTTCACCTTTTATTTTTTTTAATTTTTTAGATTTGATCTCTATTATTTTGATTATTATTTATTTTATTTGAGATAATTTATGAAATTATATTTTTTTTCAATTTCATTCTCATTCAACTTTTTAATTTGTAAGATTTGTTTCTTATTATTTTAATAAACTTGAGAAAAATAAAATATTAATAAGTTATTTTTCAGTTTATTTTCTATGACATAACTAAATACTGAAAATTATTTTTTAATTTATTTTTTATTACACTATCAAATATCAAAAAATACTTTTTTAAAATTTATTTTTACTAGAATTTATTTTTTAAAACAAAATTACTTTTCAGCAAATCAATAGCGCTTAAATATGGTTATATTCCGAAGGAATCAGGCCATGCTAGCTAGACATAGCTAGTTGAAAGATGATAGTGCAAGCTAATTTGTCCATTTCCTATTATGGGAATGCTCTGCTGTTTGGTGCTTGCAATATTAACCACAAATCACTGCCTTCCACGTTGTAACAGTTATGGCTTGGAAGGGACCCATGCGCAAGTCATTTGAGATCCTGGGGTTTCAATTTTTTATCGTAGTTGTAGATGACGAGGAGCCTTTGAGAGGCTCTCTCTCTTCTTCTCTTACAGAGAAGTAATGAATTAGTGTAACCATCTAGGTGGTGGTCTAGTGGTAAGAGCTTGGGATTAAGGGGTTTGCTCTTTCTTAGGTCTCAGGTTCAAACCCTATGGCTGCTCATATGATGGTCACTGGAGGCTTACATGGTCGTTAACTTCAGGGCCCGTGGGATTAGTCGAGGTGCGCGCAAGCTGGCCCGGACACCCACGATAATAATAATAAAAAAAGTAATGAATTAGTGTGCTCATGCAGTTTAGCTTAACTCATTAAATTTTAATTTAATTTTTAAAAATTATTGGTTTTAATTTTATAAATCTCAGGATTACTAAAGACTTACATGATTGTTAATTTTAGGGCTTATAAGATTAGTCGAGGTGAGCGCAAGCTGACCCGAACACCAATATTAATAAAAAAAAAGTAATGAATTAGTATAACCATGAGGGGTGTAGCTTAATTGATTAGACTCTGACTTTACTCTCCAAAAATCATCAATTTGAGTGTTACAAACCTCATGATCACTAAAAATTTATATAGTCGTTAACTTCAAAGTCTCAGGGAATTAGTTAAGATACATATAAGTTAGCCCGAAAATAAACGATTATCAAAATAATAATAATAATAAATTAGTGCAATGGTAGAGTAAATAGAGTCCAACAAGATTAGCCACATTTGGGACTTACTTTACCCTCCTCTAAGTTGAAAGAACCAGTAGGAATAAATGGCTTCTAAGGATCATATGGAAATAGGATGGTGTGGATCCGAGGAGAAAACCTTTATTTTTTTATTAGTAAATTTTACTTCAACTTGTCTAATTTAGAAAATAATTTCAAATTTAAACTTGAAACTCGAAGGTTAAACTTGTCATTAAATTTTGATGACATAGCTATCACTAGAAATGACAAGGAGATTATTGTCATCATTGAGTTGTAGTTTTCCTAAAATATTTTTCGAAATAAAGAACAAAAACGGAGCAAGCTTTATGCGTGAAGTCAAGATCTTTTGGGGACTGTTCTAAAGGTTTAACCAAAAAACTCTCCAAACTCTGGTGGCTTTGGAGCCATCTCCGATGAAGCCAACTTTGACCTGTCATTTGATTTTGATGAGGCCATTGAAGCCAAGTCTTTTGCTGGAAAATCAACAATGGGGACTTGAGAGTGTGTGTACTTTTTTGTTCAAGGGAAAGTTTGAGGTCGTTGAAATCCTAACGAGGACTTTTGGGACTGTTGCCGCCCAGAAGCCTAAAGGAGAAAATTCTAAATAAGCCATTTGCGATCATATATAATTATAGGTATAATTAAAGGTATGAACTAGTTTGGTGTCCCGCTACCGTGAGCGGCATCAATTTTATTTTTTTTATGTGTTAAAGAAAGGATTTTAAATGATGATAACATTTTAGATAAATAAGAGAAATTTAAAAATCAGGTTAGACCTGATTAATTAATTTGATGATGTGATAAAAAAATACAATTAGGCACAACAACAACAAATAAAAAAGATGTTGGGCCGGGTCAAGCTAGGTTAACATGTGAGACCCGTTATCTGATATAGAAAATCAAGATAATCCTATAAAAAGATGGAATAAAAAAAATCAATTATAAAAAATGACCTTAAAAATATTTCTAAGTCAACCTAGTCAAACCTTTCAAATTGATGATATGAAAAGTTAACAAAATCATGATCAACAAAATATCAAAAAATGAAATCAAAAAAGAAAATTCTAATAAAAAGGGATTCAAAATAAAATAAATACAATCAAAAGAATAAGGATAAAATGTGATATAAAATAAAATGAACTAAAATATTGAGGGATGAAATTAAAAAAAAATCAATTAAGAAAATAATATAAAATATTGAGAGATGCAGTTGAAAAGATAATTTAATTAAAAAATAATTAAAAATTAACAATCGAAAGATCGGGGCCAAATCTGAAAGGTGAAAAAGCTAAAGGATGATTAAATTGAAAGAAAACATCAATTCTATAGGTTATTTAAAATAAAATAGTAAAAAAAAAATTAAAGATCAAATTTGAATAAAAAAATATTAAAGCGTTGCTTTGAAAACGTGCAGGGGAAGGCTCTAAAACTGAGGAGGAGAGATAAAATAAGAAAAAAAAAACAATCACCTATGCGAAACCTGATTTTTTTTGCCATAAATACCGCTCGGGAATGTAGCGACTCCATGATCATTAAAACACCTTCATTATACAATACTCTAAATGGTGTAGGGGAATCACTGTTCAGTGATTCCCCACACACATTTCACTGTGGATTACAACAGTAATCCACAGTGATTCTCCTCTCGGTTTTTTTTTTTTTGCTAATTTTCCCTCTCTTTTTTTCGTTTTTTTTCTCTTTTTTTGCAAAATTATTTTTTTTCAACTTTCTTATTTTTTCTTATTTTTTCATTTATTTTTTTTAAAATTTTTTTTGTTGATTTTACCTTTTAAATATTGACTTGGTTAAAATTTTTGCTTTGTAATTTTTTAAAAAAAAATACTGTGGATTGCTGCGATGTTTTTCCACTTAGTTTTTTTATTTTATTTCTTTATTTTTCAAAATTATATTTGTCGATTTTTTTTTAATATTGAGAATTTGGTTTTGTAATTTTTTTCTTTAAAACATTGTTGATTGCTACAATGTTTCTCCACATGGTTTTTTTTCCTCCAAAATTATACAATATTCTAAATGGTGTGGGGGAATCACTGTTCCCCCACACACATTTCACTGTGGATTACAACAGTAATCCACAGTGATTCTTCTCCCGATTTTTTATTTTATTTTATTTTATTTAATTTAATTTTTGCTAATTTTCCCTTTTTTCTTTTGTTTCGTTTTTGTTTTTGCAAAATTATTTTTTTTCAACTTTCTTATTTTTTATTTTTTTTCTTTTATTTTTTTTTCAAAATTATTTTTGTTGATTTTACCTTTTAAATATTGACCTGGTTAAAATTTTTGCTTTGTAATGTTTTTTTTTTAAAATACTGTGGATTGCTGCGATGTTTTTCCACTTAGTTTTTCTATTTTATTTCTTTATTTTTCAAAATTATATTTGTCAATTTTTTTTTAATATTGAGCTGATTGAGAATTTGGTTTTGTAATTTTTTTTATTTAAAACATTGTTGATTGCTACAGTGTTTCTCCGCATGATTTTTTTTTTCCTCCAAAATTATCTTTATTTTATTTTATTTTTTAATATTGAGCTTGTTAAAAATTACAGTTACAATATGTGAGGAAAACACTATAACTTTTTTTGAAAATTATTGTCCATTGCTACAATGTTTTTTTCCATATGGTTTTTTTTTATAATTTTTTTAAAATTATCCTTTTTAATTTTATTTTTTTAATATTGAGTTGTTTGTGAATTACAATTACAAGTTATTACAAATAAGGCTAAATCATATGGGGAAGCACTGTAGCTTTCATCACAAAACATTATGAATAGCTACAGTGTTTCCAACATGATTTTTTTTTTCTTTTTTTGGTGTTTGTTTTGTTATTTTTTTTTAATAAAATTATCTCTATCGATTTTTTTTTTAATATTGAGCTGATTAAGAATTTAACTTTGTAATTTTTCTTCTTTAAAACACTGTGAATTATTGCAGTGTTTTCCCATGTGATTTTTTTATGATTTTTTTCAAAATTATCTTTGTCGATTTTTTTTTAATATTGAATTGGTTGAGAATTATAATTACAATAAAACTAAATCATATGAGGAAAGCATTGTAGGTTTTCTCACAAAATACTGTGGATTATTACAATATTTCTCTAAATGTTTTTTATTTTATTTTATTGGGAAAAGTGTTATAGTTTTCCTTACAAAACATTGTCAATTGCTACAACGTTTTTTCTCATGGGTTTTTTTCCTTCCAAAATTATCTTTGTTGGTTTTTTTTTAATATTAAGTTGGTAGAGAATTTAGCTTTGTAATTTTTTTTCTTTTTATTAACTGAAAAGTTAAATCATGTGGCGAAAGCACTGTATCTTTCATCACAAAACACTGTAAATTATTATAAATTATTTTGTTCAGTCTCTAAGTTTTGAATCGTCAACACAACTTTTTTTCCGTTATGAAATATTTGCTCCATCATACCTTTAATTTCTATTACTTATCTAGCGCTAGTTCACAATTATAATACTATCAAGTGCATTTGTTTTATAGCGCGGGCATGTGATCGCGTAGAAACTAAAATTTGACCGTCGCTGATGTCATATGTGCCATCTATAAAGAACAGGTTTATCCATGCATGTTCGCGTAAAGTTCATGAACAAATAATTTTTTAAATTAAATAATATTTTATACATGCTAAATTGCCCCCACCAAACTTGATGATTATAAAAAATTAAATTTAAAAAAAAAAACCTTCATACACGACAACGACAATTCTAATTTAATAACATCGTGGTCATTTTAATGTGCACCTAAAAAAAGAAGTCAAAAAGGCATCCCCAATACCAATTGTGTTATGTTTTTATAAGCAAAATTATAATGTGAATATCCTAATAGACAGAAACAATGAGTCAGGACCCCTTTTAATTTCTTTTAAATAAGGTGTCCCTTGACGATCCCTGTCATCGTCAACAGGCACAGCGAGAAATGTCCACTGGGTAGCTTTGTAATTAAGTTTTGTTTTTCTTTCTTGACCTGGTCACCCAGCCAAATTAATTAAAATAAATAAATAAAATTACTGGTAAGGTATGTTAGATTTTTTGAATTAATTTATTAGCTAGTAGCTTTTAATCTGTTTGGAAATATAGTTACAGTTATTTTTTAAAATATTTTTCATTCAGAAATATATTAAAATAACTTTTTTTATTTTTTAAAAATTATTTTTGATATTAGTACATTAAAATGATTTAAAAATATTAAAAAATATGAATTTTAAGCAAAACAAATTTAAACCTTTTTAAAAATACTTTTAAAATACCTACATGTTAAAAAGACCACGCAACCTATAAAACTTGACCAAGGGACCAATCTAGAAACTTTAGTGTTTGAAATGGTCAAATTAAAGAAAAATATTTAGAAATAACTAAAATTAAAAAAGAAAATTGTTTTTAAAATTTAAAACTTAATTTATTGAAGGAAAGGGGTTGGAGATTTTTTTCCTTCCATGACCCTACCCCTACCAGCCCTCATAATTCCGCCACTAACTTGACCTAATACAATTTGGATGCAGGTGATGGTTATGAGCTACCCATTGTAAGCTCTAATAAAGGATTTTAAAAATAATTTTTGGGTATTTTGTAGCTTAAAAAAAAACATTTATTTTTAGCAAAATAATTTTCATTTTCGACCAAAAAAAATACATTTTCTATACCTTTTTTCCTAAACAATTTTCTAATAACCTAAATAACTTTCCGCAAGTGAAATGAGTGAATCTACTTAATGATTTGTAATTGTATTATAGCATTAATAACCAACACAATGAATTAATTAATTAAATTAATAATTAATGATAAGATAAATTGTTACTAAAAAAAAAAATAAAACTTAAGCACTTTATAGTTTGTAATTTAAAGGCACTACAATTATGCTAACTCCTTTTATAATTACTTTTCTAGGAAGGAAACTTTTTTTTGATAGGCGCTTCACATGTGTATTATTCATTAATTTTATGGTGTTTTTTCTAACCTTTAACATACTTTATGAAATTATTTATAAATAAATAAATTTGAATATTTATGAAATAGTTTATATGAAATTTGATAGTCTATGTTTCTTGTTTTAAAATAATTTATTTTGATATTTTTAGATCATTTTAATGTATTGATGTAAAAAAATAAAATTTAAAATTTAAAAAATAAAAAATAAATATTATTTTAATATATTAAAAAAAACATTGAAATGCAATTATTATTATAATTCCAAGCATTCTCTAAATAAAACAAAAAAAAAAGTACACATTATGAAATCATATATTATTGCTTGACAGTTGAACCATTGATTATTTGATTTTTACAAGTCAATATCAAAAACGTGTGGGCAAAGGTGCAATTAATGTTGTTCTACTGTAATTTTCAATCAACCTTTGACTTTTTTTTATTGGCGATGTGTTTGATATTAAGTTTTGAAAATATTTTTTTAATATTTTCATATTATTTTGATGTATTAATGTAAAAAATAATTTTAAAAATATTTTAATATATTTTAAAATAAAAAATACATTAAAAACAATTGTTATCATACTCTCAAACACATTCTAATTGAATGGGTGTAGGGATCAACGTGGGACTATTGCTTTCTATTATATCTATATTGATATTTATCAAATAAAAAATTTAAATATTTATATTTTATTGATATAAATTGAAATTAATGATAACAAAGCTTTTTATAAGACAAAAACATCAAAAATCAAGAATAAGAACATCCAAAATATTCCATTTTTATTCATTAAAATCTCATTTTTCAAATGATTATTATAACCTTTTATATAAAAAATAAATAATAAAACCCTAATAATACTAAATAGAAAAAATAAATTAGAAAAAATATTTTTTTCAAATGAAAAAAACTATAAAAGCATAGTGATACAACATAGAAAAATAAAAATAGAAAAAAATAACATTAAATAAAACAATATATATATATATATATATATATATATATATATATATATATATATTTAAAAAAAGAAGCTCACGCATCACCTATCCATTAAGTTTCAAGTATATATTATCTAAATATTATTTATTATTAAGCATAAAATTTAAGAGTAATACAAATACAAGATTGAGTTTGGATTGGATTTGAAATCAAGTTTGATAATATTCATATAATATCTATTACTAATTAAATAATGTAATTATTCAAAAAACATTCATTTATTTAGATTCATATCTATATTAAATTCAAGTTAAATTTTCATCTTTACATGTAATTACTAGTTAAGTTATACATCTCAACTACATAGAAGAGTATTACTCTCCTCCTTTGTATGAGAATATATATGTATAATTTAAAATGAAAGAAATTCTAATTTTAATTCTGAGAATATTTTAATTTTAATTTGAGAAAATATAAGGATTTGTATTTTATAACTAGAAAATTGAAGGTTTTACTCTTGAAATTGGAGCATGATTAAAATGAGTGATTTTAACGGCTTCAAAATCTCATTTACAACAAGAACGCCAGGTCGCCAGCCAATACCAAAGGGACACAAATAATGACAGTTGCCGCATAAGAGACGGTGCGGGCAAGCGCATCGCATTCACTAGCGCACGTTAGCATCTACCACAAACTAAAAAACATTATTAAACAGCTATAGAGCCTAGCAACATGTCGTGTTCCCAGAAAGGTTCTGACTGCTGACACATGCTAGTGAAATGACGTAATTAACCCGGAAACAAAAAGAAATTGAGCTAATGTTTATCACGTGCTCGAGATTACAAAAGCTGGAAAAAAAAAACAAAAAAACAAAAAACGGAGGCCCCAAGCCAATATTTATGGAAGAGAAGAAACGTGAATAATAAGCAGTCGTTTCGCTTTTAATTAAATTTTAGGGTGACGTGGGTCCTACATGTGCGTGTCGGTCCTCGTCGGTACATTAAAAGAATCTTCACGTGACCTAACTGAAAAGGACAATCATCGAGTGCCCGTAACCGCTAAATAGATGATAAATGATTATTTATTTATTTATTTATTTTTAAGGAAGGGATCCATCCTTTAATAAAATCATGATAATTTTGTATGATATCATATGCAAACCCTTGTAAATCACACATAAACACACATTATTTAGATATCAACAGCTATTTAAGCTGGGTATTAATTTTTTTCAAAAAATACTAGGCTGTTTTAATGTATTTTTTAACATAAAAAATTTCAAAATATAAATTAAAAAGTCTATGCAAATATCTCATTAAATAAATTCATAATTATTTATGTAAATAAACATAAAAAATTGTTAACAGTAATCAAAACAAAAATTTATAAATTTGAGAGATGTTAATTAAGATAATCAACCACACAAAATGAAGCATTCATTTGATTGTGTTTACTGAATTTATTTATTTAAATAAAAAAATAAATCTATAACCTAAAAAACTTATGACTTAAAAGATAAACATAAATAAAACTAATAAATAAACTCATGCAAAAAAAAATTATTATGCAAGGCCAATCACATCAGCAATATTATTTAAAAATAAATATTTTTATTTTAAAAAATCGACTTCATTTGTATAAAACACAAAAAAAAAAATTATAAATGAATTAGCATAATACATTGAAAAACAAAACGAATTTAAAAAACAAATGTTGAGAGATAAGATTGTATGAAGCTAAATCTTTAACAAATCAAATGTCGAAAAATAAAATCAATAAAAAAATTAATTATACAAAATGATCTAAAAAATAAGAGTGAAAAAAAACACTAATTAGATACGGTGAATAATTAGGAATGAGGTTTTATGGGATAAAACTTGTATGTATGCTGATTTTTAAAATTGAATAGGGATGAGATACATACTTAAAAGAAAAATACATAGACAAAACATAAGGGAAAAATTATAAATAAGAAAAAAAAACACACACACACAGCTCAACATTGATGGTTTCATTCCAAGAGAGAGGTATAAAGTTTTGATTTTCTTTACCAGATTCTCAAGAGAAAAACATTAAAAGAGTTAGATTAGAGTATTATAAAGAGTTTTAAGAAGAATTTAAAGAACTTTAAGGACTCTAAGGATTGAAGGGTTTTCAAAGTTTGAAAGTTATGGTTTTGGAAGTTAAGAGGAAAAGTGGAAAGTGGAGGGAGAAAGCCAAGTTTTATTTCTAAATTTCTCTTTGATTTATTGGCTTTAAAAGGTAAGAATCATTATTTAATGATTAATTTAAGTTTTATTGTGTTTCAAAGCTTGATAAGTTATGATTGGATTATGGAATGTTGAGTTAAGCATGCTGGGTTATTTAAATTGGTTGTTTTATTATTGGAATATGTTGTTGTGAATGAAAAATGGTTGGGTGATGTGTTTAAAATAAAATTGAAAAGAAAAAAAATGAATCTCCACTATGAGCAAGGATTCAACCAAAACATGGGTTGGAGGTTTGAATTTATTTGGTTTAATTGACATGAAAATTTTCTAGTATGGTGTTTTTTTGCATGAAAAAAAGAGTGGATAAAGTGTCAATTATAACAAGTAAAAAGAAAACCATGTCCTCTTTTTAGGAAGTGGTTTCGGCCTAAGAGAAAAATAGGGATGAATTTTTTAGGTGCAATGTTGTAAAAATTATGTTTAATTGCGTTGCATGAGTATTTGATGAATATGTATAAATGAAAATTGCATGAAAATTGAAGAAATTGAAGAAAAGATTTTAGTGTTCTGTGAAGGGTAGGGCCCGCCACTTTAAAGGAAAATGATTAATGGTGGGAACCTAATAAATTCTTATTAAATTATATGTATTTAATATGTGTTAATATATTAATGATGAATTAGAATTGATTTAATTAACTTATCTAGTTATGATTAAATGCTTAATATATTTTGAATTATGAAACTGTGAATAATTGATGAGAAAAAAATATTTATGTTTGTGTATGAATTTGTGGAGATGTGAAATGAGTGTTGATGATGAGTTTGAGATAGAAGTTGGGATTAATGGATTAAAAAGAAAAGACGTGAAGGGCTAATCATATTAGAAAAAATCAGGAATTGGTGGGAACCAAGGCAATTGTTTATGCATTTAAGTGTGTTTAGTATGTGTTGATGGACTTATGATGATTTAAAATAGATTTAATTATTCTACATAATTATGGTTAAATTTGCAATGAACTTTGAATTGAATTTGGTGAATGTAAGATGAATTGTAGAGAGATGAATTGAGATGGAATTATGAATGCTAGTATAAATATGATTATGAAATGAAAAAAAAAAACAAGAGGTATGGATGATTTAATGGTTAGCTAAAGTGAGAACCTTAGAGGGATCTATTTTAATTGATTCGACATTTGTTCTGAATTATATACGTTTAACATGTAAAATGAAGAAACAAATTTAAAAAGGGTAGAAATCTCATGTTGACAAATTTGTATTTAAAAGAGAAGGAAAATTGAGCTTGAAATGTATGCTTTATATAGATGTTTGATGATTGGATGCCTGTTGATGCAAAAGAGGCCACAAGATTTATCCAGCAACAAGAGACTACAACATGAGTACATGCACTAGTTGTGTGTCCTTCACTTTCACTATTTATAAGAGATTTCTAGAATTGTATAATTGTAATTTTCTTAAAATATATGTTGTTTATTTATTTTTTGTGATATGAACATTAAAAAGGATGAAATTAGATCAGTTGACCAAAAGGAGCTAATGATATTTATGTTTAGATGATTAGGATAATTTATTAGGCTAGCTAAATGAAAAGAGATAATGATACCTATGTTCACATGGCCGAGATGATTTATTAGACTAGCTGACCAAAAAGAGCGAAGGGCATCTGTGTTTAAATGACCAGTATAATTTATTAGACTAGCCGACTGAAAGGAGCTAGCAACATCTGTGTTCATATGACTAGGATAATTTATTTGACTATATGTATAAAAGGAGCTAGTAGTATCCATGTTCAAATGACTGGAATAATTTATTAGACTAGTTTATTAGGAGGGGCTAATGACAACAATATGTTTGATTTACGAGATATTAAATCTGTCTTAAAGATAAAGTATATGTATAAACTATACGTGGATTGAAAATGATGAAATTAAAATTGTTATAAAATGATTTAATTACCACGCTCTTCTCACACCAGAGCCGAACAATAAAGTTATATAATGACACCTTTTAATATAGATATAAATATTGTAATTTATAGTTGTTAAATTAATATGTATTATAATTTTGGACTAATAATTACCAGGCTCTTCTCTCTCTCTTTTTTAATAATAAATGGACTAATTTTTTTTTACCAAAATTTTTTTTCATATGTCACAAATTCATAAGTTAATCATGCAGTTCTAATAATGTTGATATAAACTAAATAAAAATATATCATACAAGAACAAAATGTGACATTATATAGTAGAGAGACCTAATAAAGTATTTTTACTAGTAAAGAGATGAATTAAGGGTGTATTTGTTTGATGGAAAGTGATTTCTGAAAATTATTTTACAAACTTTTCTATATTTGTTTGTCGATAGAAAAGGTGGTCAATGGAAAACACTTTTCAATCAAAAGAAAATTTGGCTTGGTTTTCAGGAAAGTGTTTTCTTTTTATTTTGGACGGAAAATACTTTCCGGAAGTTATGAAAAATTTAGAAATGTCATTTATTTGCTGATTATATCAAATTTGATCCTCAAACTTTTAATTGCTATATATATATATATATATATATATTTTGTTTTGATTTTTTTTTAATTTCATCCATTATAATTTAATTTTTATATTAACTTTGGTCCTTATTTTTATAATTGTTGTTTGCTTTTCCCTTATTATTTTTTAATTGAAATTTTTTATCTATCAAATTTGATCCTCATTCTTTTGATTGTTGCTTATTTTATTTGAAATAATTTATGAAATGGTAATTATTATTACTTTAATTTCTTTATCTTTCAATTTTTTTATTTGTTAGATTTGATCTTTATTATTTTGATTATTATTTATTTTATTGAGATAATTTATAAAATTATATATTTTTTTCAATTTCATTCTTATTCAACTTTTTAATTTGTAAGATTTGTTCCTCGTTATTTTAATAAACTTGAAAAAAATAAAACATTAAAAATTTATTTTCCAACTCATTTTCCATGACATAACCAAATACTGGAAATTATTTTTTAACTTATTTTTTATTACATTACCAAACATCAGAAAATAATTCACTTTCCTGAAATTCATTTTTCTGGAATTCACTTTTAAAAAAATACTTTTCAACAAATAAACGGGCCTAAGCATAAAAATCCAATAATATCAAATTTCATTATTGTGTCGAATTTAAAATTTAAATCACTAGAAAATAATTTTTAAAATAGGAGAAATTATTATTTGAAATAGTTTAACGCCATCAAAGTATTTAACATTATATTTCATATACTATTCTAAGCATACAAACAGTATTCATATCATGCACGGTATGCGCTGTCACCCAAAATTATTAAACTAAGGAAAAAAAATATCATTGTAAACTCTTGTAAAAGATACCGGCGATCCAGGGAGAGCGCTCTCCGCTTCTACTTTATTGACTCGTTCTCATCCTCTACTTTTCTTTTTCTCAAGCTAAAAAACGTGCTTGAAAAATAAATGAATAATTAAGAAAGGGACATAAGAAAATTCAAGGATAATAAGAACTAGCTCATGGCAGTCAGACAGGTTCAAAGAACGTGCTCGTGAACCTAACACCCTCCCTGTGTTCTTCATGCCCGAGTCTACTCCCCACCAGTAACAACAGACACAAGCAAGCATTTCCCTTTAACCAAATCCCAAGAGTCTTCGTTCGATTTCATCTGGGAGGATTTAGTTGTGACAGCTTTTCATCCATGGCGAATATGGCACAGAAATCTGGCAGGCCTCAGGACCAGATATCAAACTTTGCCCAAAAATGCAATCTTTTGAGCCAGTACTTGAAGGAGAGAGGGAGTTTTGGAGACATTAGCCTTGGAATAAATGGAAAGGCAGAAATTAAAGGTACACTTAAAAATTAAATTTGTTTCCTGGTTTTCTTTTCAGATGCGGATCCGAGAGAGTCTCCTTTTATCTTTCTCCGATGCATGCTTAATTATACAGACTTCTGTACATGTTTCTTATCTTCTATCTGTTTAATATCGTTTTTAGGCCTTGAGACACCTAGTTCACCGGCAACAACATTGAATCTACTCAACAACATGGAAATCTCTTCTGATCAGATCACTTCAAGGCAAAACGCTATGGCATCTGCAAACATGATGAAATTCATGGATTTCTTTCCTCAGTTTGTGGGTTCCGGTCCTCCAAATTCTACTGATGACGCTATTAACAAGGCTGATCACTTGAGGTACCAACAATGAACATTCATATAGAGGCAGAAAGAAAACTTTGGCTCCAAATATTATTATTCAACTTCTAAAGTTGTTTGTGTTTTTATGACACTAGGAAATCGTCTCCAATGGATCCTGAAACCGCCCAAATGACTATATTTTACGCTGGGAAAGTGAGTGTTTTTAATGACTTTCCGGCCGATATGGCCAAGGAGATCATGGCTTTGGCTGCCAAGGGAAGCTCTATTAGCACAGATGGGTGTCCCAGCTCTGCTCCTGCAATAAGAAAAGTCAGCTCCACCAATTCTGTTGCTGCGCTTGATTCCAATAAAGGCCAAGAAAGACTGCAATTACAATCTCAAGCTAATGCTTCAGGTAAACAATTGTTTCATAATCTACTTGTTCGAGTTGTTAATGATTTTTAAGCTTTAATCAGTGAAGTAGTATCCTTGTAATAACCATTTCTTTCCCTTTTTTCCTTTTTCTTACAGATGTGCCCCATGCTAGAAGAGCTTCACTTCATCGGTTCTTTTCCAAGAGGAAAGACAGGTACTAATATGCTCAAGGTTTACTTTTATGCCAAAAAAATTGAAAATTCTGGGTAGTCTTTTACTGCTCCAAGTCTAAATACTGTTCTTGTTTAAATAATCAACTAGTTATCTTAAATCTTCTTGGGATATTTTTCAGGGTTGCAGCAAGAGCTCCGTATCAGATAAACAACCCAACTCCGGATCATCCTGGGCCTCCCAGATCTGAAGAAGACAGCAACCCGTTTTTTGCCCTAGACGAAGGCCAATCATCGAAACAGCTCGAGCTTAAATTGTAGCTACTAGCTAGCTAGAGATTACTTAGCTCACCATTCCGTTAACGTGGCATGATTAGTTCAATTTAATTAAAATCATTACTAAGTTTACTTACAATGTTGTTGTTCCCACACACACATAAATTTTTCAATAAATCCCCTGTGTGTATATATATCGTGAATCCACTGCTGAAGATTTTCATGTTAATTTTATCCTTCTTTGTTTATATATTCCATTGATTCTGTGCCTTGATTTTGGAGGGGAACATGGTCATAAAAAAGAAAGAAGAAAGAATTGTTTATTTATTCTTATCAGTCTCACGAGATTAAGAAGAATATAAAGTAGAAAAGTCTTGCTGGTATTTGATGCTTCATGGGTTGCCTTGTGTCTGCAGTCACGAGATGGCTACAATAATTCATATGCTGTTCAAAAGAGAGAAAAAGAAAAAAGAAAAACCAAAATATGATGGGAGTTAAAGCACCTCCAAATCTATTTGAAATTGCATTTTAAAAATGCTTTTTAAAAAAATTTTAATTTTTTTAATTTTGCTTTAAATTAATATGTATTTGATGTTTTCAAATCATTTTGATATACTGATGTCAAAAATAATTTTTTAAAAATAAAAAAATAGCCAAAATACTTTTAAAATATTTAAATTGTAACATATTGAATGATATATTTTTTTTAAAAAAATATTGAGATAGAAAAATATTGGATCAACCTGGGTTAACAATAGTTAAGTTGTAAAACATGTGATATAGGGTGTGAGATCATGATAAAACCATGGAACTCACATCGAAAAAAAATTAAAAAACCCAAATATAGTGAACTAAATATTGAAGGTCAAAACATTAAAAAAAATGATCAAAAATTCACTTGAGTAAACTTATATCGATGGCCGACGCAACACCACGGCCTAGGCTAAATTTTTCAAATAAAAAAAACAAAGTTAATTTCTAAAGAAGTAAAAAAAAAATTTGAGACTTGGGTCATTGATTCGATTGAGTTTAAAGTTAATTTAATAACATAAAAAGGCAACCCTAATTTAATCTTCTAAAATTATAACCCATAAAATCTCAAATCTTATCTCAATCAAGAAGCTCAATTCCAAACAAAAATACAAGCAAAGAAAAAACGATGTCAACTCGTGTTAACTTGTTAAGTCTATAACCCGAATCATTTGACCAAAAGAACCAAATTTGAAAAATCTTGAAATCCAATTTTCAACTAATCAAATGTTGAAGTATAATATTAAAAAAAATCAATCATACAAAAGGATAAAAAAAAAATGCAATTATAAGTCAAAAGAAGGCTCGAGCCCACCTGGGTCAATCAGTCAAACCCTCAGGTCAAGTTATGAGATTGGGTAACATGATGGAAAGAAAAATAAAAAAAATCACAAAACTCAATAATGTTTTTTAAAAAACCATCGTTAGCTTATAAAACTTGTGATCCTAGTCATTTGATTGGAAGCACTAAATATGAGAAAACCACAATGTCCAATTTTAAACAAACCAAATATTGAAGGATGAATTTTTTTTTTCTTTCAAAAAACCATCCACATAAAGGATCCAAAAGAAGAAACAGTAATTCAAAGCCAAAAAAATAGGTGCGAGCCCACGAGATTAACTCACCAAACCCACGGGTCAGGTTATGAAATTGAGATAAACTGATAGAAAAACAATAAAAAAAAACTATGAAGCCTATTTTGTAAAAAAATCAATGTCAAGTAATGAGATCGAAAAAAAAAACAAGTAAAAAAAAAGATGTCAACACGTTTTAATTTATAAACCTCGTGACCCGAGCTATTTAATCAAAAGCACCAAACCTGGAAAAATCATGAAGTTTATTTTTTAAAAAATCAAATGTTAAAGGATAAAATTGAAAAAAAATAATTATACAAAATAATCCAAAAGAAAAATAGCAATTAAAAGAATGAGGATCAAATTTGAAAAAAAAAAGAGGATGGATAATCTTGGACTGAAAAGTTAAATTGAATAGAAGAATTAAATTCACAAAATAATTAAAAGAAAAAACTAACAAAAGAATGAAAAATAAATTTTAAAAATAATAATTTTTTTTATCAAAGGTTAAAATTAAAAACAATTGAAAGTTTATAGAAGGGGCACGAAAAGAATTAAGAAATAAAAAAAATTTGGGCCAAAATTAAAGAAACAAAAAATAATAAATTTAGATTGAATGATGAAAGTGAAAAAAATTGAAAACCTACCAAAGAGTAAATGATAAGAAATACAAATAAAAAGAATGAAGAATAATACTCAAATATGTGAAGTTAAAAGGACTACTATAAAATTTTAAATGACTATCACAAATTTCAAAGGAGGAGTGAGAAAAGGAAAAAGAAAAATATTGTTGGCAACAATTAATCGAGAAATAACCAACATACGTTGTATCGTAAGGAAAAGAACACCACAGGGAATCTAATGGCACGACTAAAGAAAGTTTTTCACTACCGGAGTTAGTCGCACATATCGCCCAAAGGCAACAGAGCGACTAATGCACTAACGCGAGCACGCATCAACAACTATTTTCATTTTTTTTAATCAAATTATCACATTTTTCTTAAAACCAAATAATGACTGCAAAAAACCCTTTATGAAATTACACAAAATCTCGTGTAGACATGCCTTGAGAATTTTGATTCTAGGAACAATTAGGTCATTACATTGTGCTTGAAAAATTAAAACAAAAAATGCCCGTAAGCCATAGTCAAGTGTTTTTTTTACTTTTAAGAGTATTCAAGTAATTCAATAGTGTAAAATAAATGAAAACAAACTGAGCTGCCTCTTAACAAACATAAAATGACAGATTGAACCGTAAAACACCATTTTATTCCCTAAAGTTTGTTCAATTGATTTTTTTTGTCACTAGCAAATTCATTAATTTAATATTACAATCCATAATAAATCAAGATATGTGTATAGTGTTTTTGCCACATGTTTTAGGTTTTTGTAATTGAAAACCAAAAGTCACAAATTATGAACTTTTAAATCTCACATAACATAAAAGCATTGTAAACATTATATATTAACAAATACTCTTTTACAATTATAAACATTATTGTAAAATCTAGCTCTATGGGTTGACGTGGGACCTTAGCTGGGTTTTACAAAGTACAAAACTAGAGTTGCAATTGACCCGGTCAAACCCAAACAACCTATTAGATTGACCCGAAATCTAGGTGACACAAAATCCAGGTAACTCAATGAAACTCAGATGAGACCCGACTATTGTTTTCATAAACTTTTTATGATAAACAACACCATTTGGATTCAGAGATAAAAATTTCGACTTCTCAAAACATGTAGCCACCATACTTGAGTTCCCAATATACCTTTTAATTTATTTTCTTTTTTCCTTATAATAGATGGCCTCAACCTTATTAACACCTTTTAGTTTGATTAATTCATTAACGATTGGAAGTCCTACCTCAACATTTCCCTTTTATCCCATCATGGGAACTAATTGCTAGATTAACCATGACATTAATGTCTCTGAAAGTACATTATCCACTGGGTAGGGGTTTAAACACTAATGTTGTAGTCATAATAGGCTTTGTGATTGGGTTTTTTATGTGATTTTTGGTGGGGTAATTTTGAAAAGAAAAAAAGAAAAGAAAAGAAAATTAATTTATATAGAGAAAGATGAGATATTGAAGGGTTTGTTATTTTAGGTTTGGTGAGATGGGATCGGGGAACGATGAAAATAATATGATTGTGGATAATTAAGATATAAGTGGTGGTGCAAGAGGATTAAATGACAAGTTGTCTGGAGGGTAAACTTCATGTTTGATTTGTTTGAAGTGGTTACTAATAATGGGGATTGATTATGGGCTAAACTTTAATGTGGACATAATTTCATCTAGGTATGTTTAAGAAAGTTTGGATTTGTTTTTGGTGTTTCTGGGTTTTGATTTAGAATTATAAGATCTAGGTGCAATCTTGTTTTAGTTATGGTTTTATGGGTAATTTTTAGATTTTTGTGTTGTTCAGTGATTAGATTTTTAATTATTGGTTGAATGGCATTGTGTAGCTTTTCATTAAATAGCATATATAATTATTTATGAATTTTTTTTAAGCCTCTAATTTGATGATATGTATTGTGGTTGAGTTTTCAATTTTCAGGGTTAACCCGGGTTGCTCGTGACCTGATCATTTTCCTAGGTTTATTCCTAGATTGAGTTTAATAATTATGATTATAACAATCATAACAAATAACTATAACCACAATAAAAGTGGCAACTTTGCAAAGAGACGCTAAATTGTGCTCAACTCAAACACAAACAAGATTAGTGAACAAAAACTTTTAGACAATGTTCACCCCAACTTAATTTATAATGTGAATACAAATAAAAAAATGTTTTGCATTATTGAAACTATTAACCTTATGACTACGATAATGATTTATTTATATGTTTTAATGATAACATAAACATTGGATATAATAAAACATTATTTTGATATAGTTTTGATATATGCATATCACATTATTAATATCATAATGTATTACATGCTTAAATGATTTAAATAAAGATATGTTAATATGCCATGTGTGTGTGTGTGTAGGGGGGGTTGGGAGGGTACACACACCTTTGTAATGATAAATATAGATACACAACATCTAAGAAATCATCAATAAAGCAAGGAAATGATTTGTAAAGGTCAAGAATAAAAATCTTGTATAAATTACGATATCGACTTCGCTGATCAAGAATTTGTTATAAGATTTTGTTAAAAAGCATTAAACTTGTTTAGGACACCTTATAATACCCACACAACCTAAGCAAACCCAAAAGAAACAAAGAAAAGAAAAAAAAAGACCAAAAAAAAAATGAGACAAAATCCAGATAGTAGCTAAAATGATCTCACTGTTTTGGAAATGGCAAGACAGTAACCAAAACAGTTAAACTGTTTCACAAACCGGCATAACATTTTCTTAAAATAGCTAGTTTGTTTCTGGAAAATTTCCAGAATTTCTTGAGGTTCTTCAATATGGTCTAATTGATTTTTAAAATGGTTTGATTGATTCTAAAACAATTTGATCGATTCTGTCAATGAGGAGAAAATTGTGTCTAATAACTAGTTTCTTTTCTAAGCCTATAAATAGTCTTTTACTTGTCCAAAACAAGTGTGGAATTTTCAAGGCAAAAATCTAAGTATACTCCCTCTAAAAAACAACCTATAATACTCTTTTTTCACTTATAATCATCCAAAAAAACAAGGTTAGATGTGAATTAGTAAAATCCTTCTAAAGAGCTTAATTGTTATTCCAATCAACTCTCCTAAGAGAGTATATTGTGAAAATTGTAAGCGACACTTAAAACACTTGAAAAAATCTTATAGAGATAAAATTATGAGTGGTTTCATACTTGTCCTTCAACAAGTATTGGTGAAAGATTTTCTAATCTTTAACTCGTAAAAAGATTATGGATAACAATTTGATCCTAAGCTTGTAAAAGGATTGAGTTTGATCTTGTATTCGCAAAAAGATCATGTAACAGTTTAGTCTCACCCACTAAGAAGACTGGTGTGTGATGATAAAACTCTTGAATGGAAGTTCAAGAAGAGAAGTATGTGGTTTGCCGAACCTTTATAAATCTTGGTATAATCTCTCTAAACTCTTACTCTTTAAATTGCTTATTGCTTTTGTATTTGGTTGAGTGTTTAGAATTGCATGTTATTAGGTGAAAATTTTTTAATTTATAATTTTACCTTGCATACCTTATTCACGTCCCTCTTAGTTGTTTATGTTGCTTTAATTCTAGAACAATATAAACAACCTCCAAATGTTTGCAAACTGAAAATTACAAGAAATTTTTAATTAAAGTAAATGGTTGTTAATCTAACATGGTGAACCATTTTGCAACTAATTTTCCCATTGCAAATTTTTTCATATATTAGATAAAAAATCACAAAAAATACTTAAAAATTAAAAAAATATATAAAGAAAATGTGGTTGTTAACCCAAACCATGATGATTATCACTAAATGAACAAATTGTATAAATTGATTGTAAAGTAATCAAGTTTCTATAAAATATTTTACTAAGAAAAACTAGAATATATATATATATATATATCTATAAAATATTTTGCAAATAAATCTAATAAGTGAACTTTCCTTAAAAAAAAAAGAAGAGAAAAGTACACACATTTTAATTTTATAAAAAAAATATTGATTCAAAAGTTTTGACCATCAAAACACATTAAAATGAAGCTTAAAATAAAAACACTCCCAAACTCAAGCAAATATACATACATATATTAGTAGTATTTATTCTAGTCTCGACACAGTTATACAAGGCAGGCTTTAATTATCAATCCCTAATCATTTCTTGTAAGATGATAAGTTCTCTTTGCCAAATATAATGTCATTGTTCCCATGCTTTCATAATGTAAAAGTTTTTTTCAAATGATTTTAAGATATAATTTTAACAATTTAATATTTATTCTGACTACAGATATAAAATGAGTTTCTGCATACTAGAATATTATTATTAATAATAAGTCATGTCTTTCGGTTTAAAAAACATGTTTTTTAATAACATTATTTAGAGAAAAAAAATTAAATTAACTTAGATTAATCTATTGTATCTAAATCCAAGACTTGGACCGAATCATTTGTAGATCATTTTATAATTATATTATTTAAGCAATAGACCGTGAGCCGGACCGAATCACACCCTCTCCCCTCCCCTCCCCCGACCTTGAGGTCTCTCTAAAGTCTAAATAACCCAATCAATGATCACCGTCATAACACCTGTCATTTATCTACAGCCAGTCCTAACAACTCATTTTTCAAACCTCGTAATTTTATCAATCGCCCCTAAAATAATTAAAAAAAAATTGAAGTATAAATATTCTCTCTAGAGCCACTCGTTTTCCTCCCTCCCTCATTTTCTCTTTCTTTTCTTTTTTTTTCTTTTTTTTTTTCTTTTTCTCCTTTCCCAATTGATCGATCGATCGAGGCCTCTCCCTTTCCTTCTTCTTTTCGAACCCTAAAACCACAACAATACCGAGAGAAAAGCAACACCCACCGAATTTCTTTTTCTTCTCGAGAAACAAACAACAAGGCCCTCTATTTTTCTCTTTCTTTCTAAAAATGCAACAGCAGAGGCTTAAACAGCAACAACAGGCACTGATGCAACAAGCTCTTCTCCAACAGCAGTCAATTTACCATCCTGGTCTCCTCGCTCCTCCTCAGGTACTACCAATTTTCTTATGCTTTTCCTTATTGGTTCTGATTGAGCCGATTGCAACTATGGTTATCGCATTTCTAGAGCTATTTAGGGTTAGGTTTTGGGAGCTCAAGCAGGAGGATTTTGGGTTTCCCTTTTTTCTCGAAATTTTATGGCTTTTTTTTTTTAAATTTCAGGGTTTTCAATTTCCTATTGTGACTACAAGCTTGCTTGTTTGCTTTTTATTTTTTTTTGGTTCTTCTGGGTTTTGTTGGAAATAAATGAGAAGTTAATTAATTTGTGTGTGATGTGTTGTTTTCTGAGGACATTTAATGAATTTGATAATATCTTTTTGTTCTTTTCATAACTTTTATGCTTCTACAGCTTGGAAGGTTAAAGTTAGAAACCAAAGAAAAATCTTGGGGGGTTGTGTTGTGCCTTATCTATCTTATCAAAAGAACACCAACTTGATTATGGGTCTTCTTCACTCATTTTTAGTTGGTGTGTTTTCATCAACTTGACAGCTAAGTTTTGTGTATCTAGGCATTTTTTCTGGTCATTTCCAAATTACTGTCTTCTTCTATGGGCTTCTCTGTGTTTATGCACGTGCTCTACTCGTGGGGGAGTGAATTATCAAATGTCCTTTATGTTAAGTTTCACAGTGGGGTTTATTAGGCCCTGTTTATTTGTTATCCTGGGAATGCTGCAAACTGTTCACGCTGTGGGCTTTTGGTGTTCTTGAATAGCAGAGGGATACGCGTCGTTTCCACTGAAAAGCAGCAAAATTTGGGTCCATTTTCTTTAGAAAATTTTAACTTAGCCTTGATTTCAGTTGTTTACTTCTTGACCATTATCATCACAAAACCACATCAACTGATGGTTCTTGCTTTAATTGAAGGAAAACCAGACAAAATTTCCATTTCTATACTTTTTGTTATAGGAAGCTAGTAAAGGTTGGCACGGGGAGGAGTGATGGGTTTTCAAACCAAAGCTTCCATCTGGGGATTGGTTTTCTACCGAGAATTCAAAAAGTATTGAGATTAGGAATTAAGAAAACTCATCTTTATATAGTTTGTTCTCTTAACATGACCATTATATTTAAGAAGATAAAAGGCTAACAATAATTAGAATGTGAAAGTGTAACTAAAGCATCTTTTTGTTGTGCAGTGTCTTGTTTGTGTCAGCATTAGTCATCCAGGCAATCCTTTAGGCCTACTTTAAGAACTATTTTATCGTCCCATTTATAGTTTGTCCATGCTTCTGAAAGCTGTGTGCTGTTCTAGATTGAAATGTTTTAGATCCGGGTAGAGATTGAGAGGGAGGCATTTTTCTTATTAAATTCCATTTCCCTCCTTTTTCCTTCTGTTTTCTCATTTTTATTTTGCAGATTGAGCCAATTCCAAGTGGAAATCTGCCTCCTGGTTTTGATCCAAGTACTTGCCGCAGTGTGTGAGTATTTGTCTAGACATTTTTCCTTTTTATTTATGTTTCTTTTCTTTTCTTTTATCTTTTTACATGTTTGCGCTTGCAACTGCCCACCGCTTCTACTTTCTTACTGATAGTATCTTCCTTGACTGAATTTCTTTCTTTTTTTTTTATAAAAAAAATCAATAATTTTTTAAAAGTAGTACTTATTTATTTATGCTTTTCTTCAATTTTAACTTAAATTGCGTTAATAATCTGATGACCAATTATCTGCTATATTTTTTTTTTTTCTAATTGAGGAAGGTTACTTATATGTTTATTTATTTTCCTTTTTTCTTCTTTTTTTAAAACTTCTAGTTCCTTTACTTTTGAAAAAAATGCAGGTACGTGGGAAACATCCACACTCAGGTAACTGAACCCCTCCTCCAAGAGGTTTTTGCGAGTACTGGTCCTGTTGAAGGATGCAAGCTTATCAGAAAAGAAAAGGTAAAAAAAATTCAGCAGTGTAAATTAAGTCTGAGATATTGTATGTTTCTGAGATATTGTATGGAAAGGATCTAATTGTTGTGTGTTTCTATTTTTTACTATTTCACTTAGTTTGACAGCTTGTCTGCTATTTTTGACATCTCCATTGTCTCCACTTTTGCAGTCATCCTATGGATTTATTCACTACTTTGATCGCCGAGCAGCTGCGCTTGCTATATTATCTCTTAATGGAAGGCATCTGTGAGTAGCTCACTTTTGACGGTGAATTATTTTACAATTGTACTGATCCTCCACGCTCTAGCTTAAATTGTTTCAGCATCTTATTACTGCACTCGTTGCAGATTTGGTCAGCCTATCAAAGTTAACTGGGCATATGCTAGTGGTCAGAGGGAAGACACATCAGGTTGCTTCTTTTTTTATGTTCTAAATTTTATGCTTATTTTAGATTTATTGGCATGTATAAACGTGGACATCATTTCATTGTGCAGGTCACTTCAACATTTTTGTTGGAGATCTTAGTCCTGAGGTTACTGATGCAACATTGTATGCCTGCTTTTCTGTTTATCCCAGTTGTTCGTAAGTTTCTCCTCCTTCCCTCTCTCTTGCTCTCTGCCTGTGTCCACCTTTGTTGATTTCAGTGTTTTCATGTCTTAAGTTGTTGAAAACATAAAGTTAAAAAGTTGGAAAATGCTTGCTTTATGGTTTATCATCTCATTTCGTTGGTGTTACAAAGCTGATCACTGTAACTAACCTTGTTCTGGTTTCAGAGATGCAAGGGTTATGTGGGATCAGAAGACTGGACGTTCAAGAGGGTTTGGGTTTGTTTCCTTCCGAAATCAACAGGTATTGTATTCATTTAGTGCACATCTTTTTCTGTAATTTTTTATTTATCATGATTCTGACATTGTTTTCCTCTCAGGATGCCCAGAGTGCGATAAATGACCTAACAGGTATGGATGATGGTCCTTGGAAGAATTGTTTAATGGTTTTGAGGTGATTGTTTCCTAAGTAAGGTGTATTAGGAGAACTGTTTCAACAAATAATGGAAAAAATTTAGAATGAAATTTATTCTAGTTAATCAAATTTAGAAGTGGAATAAGAATGTGTTACTTGCACTCCCATCATTCTTAATTTGCATTTCTACTAAATCAAATTGTGAATGACTGAAAATGGAAAGGAGCTGTGTTATATACACCTCTTTGTATGCTCACTTGTTATGAATGCAGGGGTTGCTGGGAAAGTTTATCATTTTGGGATGCAGTGCTGGAATTTGTACTAGTTTTCCTTCTCTGAAATGGTCATTACTGATATTGTCCCACTAAATTTGAGGTCCTAGGAAGGAGAATTTGGTAATCATTTGGTGCCTGCATGAATCAATACACTTATGATTCCTGGAGGTTTTTAACATAGCTGTCAGCAGAAGCAAAAGTTAATTAGTTAGTTACACATCATTAGGTTGTACAATCTAGTGATATGTGATTGATTTTCTGAAGCGGGGAAGTTTGTCAACCTAAATCATTACAATTCTGTTAGATATGCTTGCTTAAGGTCACCTGGCTTGCAGGAAAGTGGCTCGGCAGTAGACAGATTCGTTGCAACTGGGCATCTAAAGGTGCTGGTTCCAATGAAGACAAACAAAGTTCTGATTCAAAAAGTGTGGTGGAACTAACAAATGGCACATCAGGTCAGTTGTGCAAGTTTTTAAATGTTGAAAATCAGCAGTAGATGTATATAATACAATGCTTTATCTCCAAAGATGGGTGTGGATCACCATTATTTTCTCATAGAATGTGGTGAATTGGCATAAGCTTGTGGATTGTTTCAACATCTCATGCTTTTGTAACAGAAATAATCCCTTTTGATTTGTTGTCTCATTTTCATGGTTGTTCACAGGTTGCTCTATGTTTTGTTACTCTCCTTTGGTTGTGCGAAACAACTAAGATGGTAAATTATTCTTACTTTTCTTGTGCAGAGGATGGCATGGAGGCACCAAATAATGAGGCTCCCGAAAACAATCCTCAGTATACCACTGTTTATGTGGGCAATCTTTCTCCAGAGGCAAGAAACTTTTCTTCCTATCAGCATGTTCTTGCAATTTGTACATTGTTTGGGCATGCATCTCCATTTGTTTTTCTTTTTCAAAATGCTCTTTGCTGTATCTATTATAGAAGAATTGTAGAATTTGGAAAATCTTAGAAAAATCTGATGTGTTTTTTTAATTTAAAAAACTTCTTATGTTCAATCATTTGCCAGGTAACTCAGCCTGTTCTCCACCGCCATTTCCATGTTCTTGGTGCTGGAGTTATTGAGGAGGTCCGAGTCCAGAGAGACAAAGGTTTTGGGTTTGTGAGGTTCAGTACTCATGCCGAGGCAGCTGTAGCTATTCAGATGGGAAATGCCCAATCACTTCTTTGTGGTAAACAAATAAAGGTATGTTTGATTGTGTTATTCTCATTTACTATCTAGGTAAAATGAGTGTGTTGGTGCTATAATGATTGAACGATAACACACTCTTTTTTTCCCTTGGAAATAGACTTTTAAATACTTTTGCCCCTTTTTGTAGTGCTCATGGGGTAGCAAGCCCACCCCGCCAGGGACAAGCTCAAATCCACTACCCCCACCTGCTGCTGCCCCTTTGCCTGGGATCTCAGCTACAGATATCTTGGCATATGAGAGGCAGCTAACATTGAGCAAGATGGGTGGTGTCCATGCCTTTATGCCTCCTCATGGGCAGCTTCCTCTAAAACAAGCAGCTATGGGAATGGGTGCCGGAGCAAGCCAGGCAATATATGATGGTGGTTTCCAGAATGTTGCTGCTGCCCAGCAACTCATGTACTATCAGTAACAATAAAAGCTGACGCCACATGGCACCTTTATTTCCTGCCTTTGCCGGTGTTATTTCAGTTCTAAGCAATTAGGAAGCCTTCTGTTTTCTCTTTATCCGGCTGAGGTGGTTACCAACCCGCTTATTTATATCATCATATGTTTGCCATTTGTGTGGATATATACATGTATGTTTTTCCTTTTCTACCATGTAGGGATGAGGGATCTTGGTTATCAGAGGGAGTTGCCTATTTAAGATGACAGCAGTATGCTTTAAACCGTTTGAGTATCTTGGCCCTTGTCTGTTGTATGAGATTTTTTAAAGATTTGTTTCGAGGTATGTGGATTTTCAGGTCTGGAATGAGTGTGTTTGATACAAGCTTTTCTTTTCCACGCCTGTGCCTCCATGGTTACTCGTGTTAAAGCTTGTGCCTTCTAGGAGGCCTGTCTCCTTATCCAATATGAAAACCAGTGTGCTAATCACGGCAAATATGCTTCTTGAAAATCACGTCATCCGTCTTAAATCCAGTAAAGCATTGAGCCTCACTCTTAAGAGGAAACAATTTATAAATACACTAAAGATAATTAAATTTTAAGAACAAAACTGATTGCTATTATTTTTCTGAAAATAAAAATTTTAAACCTCTTAGAACAGTCTAAATAATATTTATATCATTCAGACGAGGTGAATTATTTGTCTTTTAAGAATAGAATTTCTAAACCCTGTCTATAAAGTAAAAGGAATATATTTTTATTATAATATTAATAAGGATTAAACGTTCCTAGTCCTCTTTGTATTTGGTTCCTAGTCCTCTTTGTATTTGGGATCAGTGCTTGATTATGCCCATGCCAAGTTGAATCCATCTTGGAACAGATCCTCTGGATACTTGGACTCAGTTATTAGCCTGAGTCCATGCCAAGTTGAATTCACCTCACCGTCCTCTTCCAGAGAGGTTTAACCCTAGTTTTCTTTGCAAGGAACAAACTCTCTAGTTCGTCAACTTTCATCCCCAGAAATTAAAAGGTGAGAACAACTAGACACTCTTTAAATAATTGATTTTAAATAAATAATGGAAAGGATTTATTAGAACTCAGTAAATTTAAGTCCAATGGTGTAATTCTGAGTAAACCCAACTAGAAACAAGATCGATGCGGAGTTTTTTTTTAATCCTGATCGGGATCAGGTTTTAAATCAGCAGGTTACCATATGAGCTTACGAACCAAACCGGGCCTTGGAACTAAGATTACCTACCGTTGCCAGCATTACTGTAATCCTTAAAAAGCTTAATGCTTGGTTGGCTCCGCTGCCGAACAGAACCATAAATCCGGATCAGCATATCATTTCTTGTTTCCAGCCCAAACTCTCTCTATTTAGCTTCTTTCTTACAAGAATTGCTCTGATCAGTAGCAGTAAGAACCCGCCCCCCCGCCCCCCCTCTCTCTTGCAACCTTATTTGCTTTCTTAAAATCCCTCACTTTCTCAGCATCCAAACAACACCTTCTCGATTTTCTGGAGAAAACCTCTCAGGAGTAACACCACCTTCTTACATTTTCCTTCACTTTCTCTCTCAGCATCCAAACACCACCTTAAAACCTCAGTTTTCCCACAAAGTGAGGGAAGAAAACAAAATCCGGGTATTTAAATTATGCACTTAAAATCTCAAAGAACTCAACTTGGATATTTTTTTTCAGCTCTCAAAAGACTTTAACTTGCATTCAAAGTCTCTTCCTTTCCTCACTCCTTCCGTGTTTTTTCTTGACTTTCTTTTAATCCAAACATCGCCATAAAAGAATTTGAATTCTCTAGGAATTCAGAACGGGTTTCTCTTGAAAAATCTAAAATACTTTCCCAGATTTTCCTTCACTCTTCTCATGATCTTAACACTAAGAAGAGTTAAAATTCTAGATGGTGTTCTCTTTTAAGGTCTCAAAAACTGGTACCAGGTTCCGCTCAAAACCTTTTGTTCAATCAGATACTGTTCTTGATGAGGTCTCAGAAAATTCCAAAGAGAGCTCGGTGATTGGCTCAAAGAACGAATCATCTACGAGAAAGGGCGAGGTAATTTTGGCAACTTGATTACTCTTCTCGATCGAGGAGCAAAACATCGAGTGAGAATTAAAATAAAAAGTTCAAAATTGCCATTCAAATCTCAATTTTGCTTAGTTAAATAAAAGAAACTGGTTACTTTTCAGGAGGGTAATTTTTCAGATTCTAAAATCTTAATTTCTTTTGTTTTATGGCATTCTCATTGCAACTGATTTGAAGATTAATTATATGCTTTGTTTTGGTTATCATTGTTTGGATTTTTTCCGTTTGTAGGGAAGGTGGATAATTATTTGCTTATCAGATCTTTTCAGTATGATGTCATAGGAAGTAAAGCATTGACCCTTGATACTGTCCTCTGTCTTTTATCGAGCTTCTTACATGCCTAGCACTCTGAGAAACTTTTCAACAATATATGTATTGTAATCTAATGAATTGAAGTGGCTGTTGATGTGATAAACCTCAATTTCTGGTAATTCCCGATGGGCTTAAAAGAAAGTTATGTTGCTAAATGATATGTAGTGCATGACACCATTCTTTTTTTTTTTCCTCTTCAATTTAACATGTGATTTGGTTCCAAACAGACAGTAAGAGATGGTAATGGAAAGTTAAAACAATTTGTTTTCTGTGAATATCAGTGTTATTAGATTAGATGGGTTGATCGTTTTTTGCTTCCTTAATTATCTTTCTCACTTTTCAATTTATAGCAATGGTGAAGCTGCCTTGTTGATTGAAAGCTCTTAAATTACTGGGTGTGAATTAAGGGGTGGTATGGATGTTATATTTTATCCCTTGCTCTGTTTTTTCTATACCATAATCTATAGTGTTCTGTGGAGTAGGCTGGCATCGTTGAGGATGCTGAGGATGCATTAGCTGTCTCAAGTTTATCCTTCTCTGGTAAAGCACTTAGCATATCTGCATGTTGGATTGATTCAATTGTTCAAGTATATTCTATGAAGTTTACATTCTGAGTTCTTTTGGTTGTCTCTTGTTCTTCCAGGACATGAAGTTTCATTCACATTGAATCTCTATCCAGATGGATATTCTATAGGAAAACCCTCAGAGGTTAGTCTGAAAAGTGTTAATTCTGCTCAATAATTTTAAGAAAGTGACTTCAAGGAAAAAAAATCTATTTCCATACCATCTTTATGTTAAAGTGTAAGTCCAAGTAGTTCATGTGTTTTCAGATAGAGGCTGCTCATCAGGCTCCACTTCAAGATGGTCAGAAGTTGTTGCATCCATATGATAAGACTTCTGAAACGCTCTTTTCAGTAAATATCAACTTATACTTTTCTTCTCATCTGTGAGGGATTTTATTTTGATAAGTTCTAAAAGGCTGTTTTATTTTCAAATTGAAAATTTTATGCACGGAGCACCTAGATCAGACATTTTGATGCAGTAATGCATATATTATATGACATGTTTTGGAACTTATCCATTGCTCTTTTAATTAACCTATTTGTTGCAAGTAAGATGCATTATGTAGATTCATTTACTGCTCAGCTTGATTAATTCTACACAGACTATTCAGATTACATGGTCAGCTCAGGGAACTTCTTCGTCATCATAACTACCTTTAAGTTTCTAAAATCCATTGATGAGGCAGTTTTCCTATTTACCTAACAAATCATGTTGCCTGCTTTGTAATTGCTCTTTGGATTTCAACTTCACTGTAAACTTTCTGAAACTGACTTTACTGCCGTTTATGTGTGCATGTATTTTGAGGCAATTGAGTCTGGCCGGTTGCCTGGAGATATTCTGGATGATATTCCATGTAAATATGTAAATGGAACACTTGTATGCGAGGTGAGTAATTCAAATATAGTCACTTATCTTTACTAATTGATGTTATGCTTGGTGCTTTTTATATTTATAAACTGGAATAATGATTATGAATGCTTTGAGTAATCACTTAAATTCATTTGAGCATTTCATGTGAGTGTGCATGCGCTTGTGTGGAGAGCAAGAAGTTATTGAAGCTCATGCATTTGGAGGTTTCAGAGTTTGCTAATCTCTAAACTCTTCCAGGTGCGTGATTATCGGAAATGCGCTTCCAAGCAGGGGTCTAGCGTTCCATTTATGGATGGGCTCCCTATTGTAAATAAAGTATGCCTTAGGATGTCATTGGAGAATGTAGTGAAGGATATCCCATTGATCTCTGATAATTCTTGGACATATGGTGATTTGATGGTAAGTGTGTTGAACTCATTCATCAGAAAATAAATTTAGAAAATCAATTGAACCGCATTTTTTCTTTCACTTTTTGCTGCAGGAAGTAGAATCTCGGATTTTGAAAGCATTGCAACCACAGCTTTGTCTAGATCCTACTCCCAAATTGGACAGGCTCTGTAATAATTCAATTTCGACCAAGGTGCTATATTTAGAGAGTTAAATAATGTTCTATGGCTGAAGGAATTAGTTATATATTTCTCAATCCTGCTGAATGTCATTTGCAGCTCAATTTAGATCTGAGAAATTTTCGCAGAAACAGATTAAGGCAGACACCTGAAGTTACTGTCACATCTAAGAACAGAATCCATGGAACGAATACTTGCATCAACCGAGTGCCTGAAAGCTCTAACAGTAGGCTTGGAGATTCAGGAATCATTTCAGGCAATGTGATGCCACAGCATGTCCAGGAGAATCGGACAACTCAAAACCTTGGCCCTAGCAGCATGTTAGCCTTAAGTGCAAGAAGCTTTGCTCCAGATGGCAATGTTCCAGCACTACCTATGGTATCCCAACAACAGAGATATCAAATGAGGATTTCCCCAAGAAGTATGCAGGATCAAGGGTCAGGGTCTCCTGCCAACATTTCCATTTCCGGAGCTGCCGCCTTCGGGCAGGACAAGATGGTTGCTCACTGCACCATGAATTCTGCCGCTCTTCTTGGGAAAAGGGAGAACCAAGATGCACAAATGTCACCTTTATCTAGTTTTAGTAAGAGACCAAGGCTTACACCAGCAGGTCCTGATGTAATTCAACAGCAGCAAAGGGGTCTGCATATGGATGGCCTCCATGAATCAGAAATGAACCGGAAGAATTCACTACTACAGCAGCAAGCAATGACAAGAGGAATTCAGTATGCCAATGCAGGCATTCAGAAGTACCCACACCAGATGTTAGAAGGGGTTGTACATCAAAATGCTGCAGCAAATTCATTTTCTGCAGGACATCCAGGTATGAGACTTGGTCTCAAGGAAGAACAGTTCGAGACTGAAAAACTGGATGGTTCAGTGCTTAGTCAGGGTAAAAATGATATGCAGATGATGGAAACAGAAACAGGCCATTTGGAAACACAACAACCATGGTTACAGCAAAGATTACAACAACCTGTCATGAGATCTAATTTCCCTCAGGCTGGATGGAACAATCTCAGCCAAGATTGTAGGAAGGAGGAACAGCCCCAGAAAAGGAAACCAGCACAAAGTCCTCGGTTATCTACTGGGGGTTTAGCTCAATCACCTCTATCATCAAAATCCGGGGAACTGTCTAGTGGTTCAGCTGGACCCCATTTTGGAGCAGCTGCAGCAACTGCTACACTTGGGTCATCACAAAAGGAGAAGTCAGTGGTTACTGCTGTTGGTGGAACCCCATCTTTGACTTCCAGTGCTAATGATTCCTTGCAAAGGCAGCACCAGGTTCAAGTTGCTGCAAAACGGAGATTGAATTCCCTTCCTAAAACCCTGGTAATGAGCAGTGTGGGGTCTCCTGCAAGTGTCAGCAATACAAGCATTCTGTTAAATGCAAATAGTCCTTCAATTGGGACCCCACCTATGGCTGATCAAAGCATGCTTGAAAGATTTGCAAAGATTGAGATGGTGACTATGAGGTATAAAAGGTTTACTAATTTACCATTCCATTATTGTTTTATGTGTCACTCTTTCCTTTAATATATAGATTTGATTCTTAGTTACTGTAATCCTACCTTCAGACTGTTTAAAGCTTAAATGTCATTCCACAGAGTCTTGGTTAATCAGATTTTCTTTCCTTTTACTAAGCATCAATCAATTCTACTTCATGCTAGGAAAATCCATATTTGATCCATCATTTCATAGTTCTTATTTTTTAACCTCTCTCTCTCTCTCTCTCTCTCACACACACACACACATACACACACGTGCGCGCGCATGTGCACACGCACGCACACTACATTTCTCTTTATTGTTATGTTGGGGGTGGGAAGAGTGAGCCGGGGGGCAGCACCCTCATTTTTTATGCAATTTAACGGTATCAAAAAGCAAAACGTTTTCCCATTCTGTCAGCTTGATATCTATTTGGGTGAGAACATCTTGATTTGTGTTTCTCTTAGAAGTCCAATGACATTGTTATATCTTTTTCTTGTTATTCATTTTCCAATTGCTTCTGTTCCAGGCATCAACTCAACTGCAAAAAGAATAAAGTTGATGATTACCCTATCAGGAAACCAAAGACCTATTCACTTCAAAATCTGTCTGGTCATCTCTCCAATTCAACCAGTAATGAGGAGTTCAAAGATGATACTAATGCAAGGCAGTTATCGAAGTCTCTTGTAGGTGGAAATATGAATATCTGCAAGACAAGATTTATGGATTTCATAATGACAGAACGAGCACTTCAAGGTTTGTTGTGTTATTGATGAAAAATATAGTCTATTGCCTTTGACAATATTTATGTATCCCTTTTGTGTTGCTTCTGCAGGGAATGTTGTTTCTTATGTTCAAAGGGTACGGAATAGAATGATCATGTCAGAAAAGCCAAATGATGGTACTGTGGTGATGCATTATGGAGAAGCAGATGAGTTTGATGTTCTATCTGCAGAAGATTATCTTCCTACGTTGCCCAATACTGTAAGTGGTGTACAAATTTCATTTGTTGGATTTGGATATAATGGAGGTCTATTCTAATAAGGTCTTGCTTATAATTTGAGTGGACACTGCATCTTCCTAATTTTCACATCCAGTAAACACTGGGTTATGGATTATGGATATTTCAGCTTTTATATTCTCATATAAGTATCTTCAGTTGCATTGCCATTTGCCATACTTATTTGTACCTCATCCACTGTTAATTAAGCTAGGATTCTTTTTGACCCTTTCATTTGCTGCTGCTTCATTGAGTATCATTGTTGCTACTCTCTGGATTTCCTTATATTCTTGAGTTTGCCCTTTCTCACAAACTTTAGTAATAAGTATTGGACTTCATTTGACCATCCTTGTGAGCATGGCTTCATCAATCAGAAAGATTTGCTGGGGCAGTTTGAGTTAATAGTTGATGCGTGGGCTGAAAATTCTTCAGTTTTCATAGTATTGTACAATTTTGCTTGTCACATCAATATTTGCTTATTCTGACAAGCATGATTATTTGTCTGATTTACATATCTGATTGATATATGTTACAGCATTTTGCGGATTTGCTTGCAACACAATTGTTTTCACTGGTACGTTTTGAAGGACATGATTTCTTGCTCAGAAACTCAGATTATCTCTTCTCTATGCAATTGAATTTTAGTAATGCAATTGGCTTTACCAGATGATGCGTGAAGGATATATTGTGGAAGATCATATTCAATCGAGACCTATCTGCACTAATATTGCTTCAAGTAATCAACCAAATGTTTCTGGAGGCCCTCCTAATAATTCACCAATTGAGGTGAAGCAATACAATGAAGCGGTTCCAGTTCAGCCATGCAATGATCTAAAGCCAACTCTTGGCGGTAATGCATCCATTAATTCTTCCCACAATCTACTAGCGAATACAAGGATGCTACCTCCTGGAAATCCTCAGAGTCTTGTGTCTGGAGTTTCAGTGCCTGCAAGACCACAACAGCCAGACCCACAGCACTCTCTTCTGCAGCAGCAGCAGCAGCAGCAGCAAAATCAACATGCTTTAATGCATCAACAAAATTCACAATTTCAGAGGTCACAAATGGTGCTTCCATCAAATTCACTCTCTCATTTACGTGCAATTGGACCGAATTCAAACATGCAGTTGGGTGGTCACTTGGTAAACAAGTCTTCCCTTCAGCTCCAGCTGTTACAACAGCAGCATCAACGGCAGCAGCAGCAGCAGCAGTCACAGCAGCAGCAGCAGCAGCAGCAGCAGCAGCAGTCACAGCTGCTGCAGCCACAACAACAGCAGCAGCAGCAGCAGCCACAGATGCAGCAGAGGAAAATGATGATGGGACCTGGAAGAGCTATGGGTATGGGAAACATGGTGAATAACATGGTTGGTGTAGGAGGTCTAAGCAATGCTGCGGGCATTGGAGGTGCAAGGGGAATGGGACCAGGAATCTCTGGACCTATGGCTCCTATAACTGGCATGAGTAATGCTGGCCAGACTCCGATGAATCTGGGTCAGACTGCAAATATCAACGCAATAAGTCAGCATGCAGCTGCTCTGATGATAAAACAAAGAATGAGCCGAGCAAGCATGATAGGGGGCCCTCAGTCTGGTATAGCGGGGATGTCGGGAGCCAGACAGATGCACTCGGGCTCTGCTGGTTTTTCCATGCTGGGTCAAGCCAACATGAATCTAATGCAACGAAGTCCAATGGGCCCTATGGGTCCACCAAAATTGATGACTGGGATGAATCCCTACATGAACCAGCAGCAGCAACTGGAATTACATCAGCAGCAGCAGCAGCAGCTACAGCAGCAGCAGCAGCAGCAACAACAGTTTCAGAAGCAGCAGCAATTTCAGCAGCAGCAGCAGCAACATCAACATCAACATCAACAGCTGCTACTGCAGCAGCAGCAGCAGCAGCTGCAGCAAGAAACAACTTCAACTTCTTCATCGCTACAGTCTGTTGTTTCAATAGGGTCACCGTCAACCATGGGAATTCCACAACTGAACCATCAAACCCAAAAACAGCAACCCCAGCAACAGCCCAGCCCACAGCAAATGAGCCAACGAACCCCAATGAGCCCACAGTTGAGTTCAGGAGCAATCCATGCCCTCAGTGCTGGTAATCCGGAGGCTTGCCCCGCTAGTCCACAGTTGAGCTCTCAAACCCTTGGTTCTGTTGGAAGCATCACAAATTCTTCAATGGAGCTCCAAACTGTGAACAAAAGCAACCCTGATAGCAATGCATAATCAAGTTCAACATTTTTTGGTCTTGCTTCTTGAGTTATGGCTCTATTTCCTCCCATTTAGAGCATGAGAACTCTCGGTATTTCTGTGCAGAAATAGAAAGCTGATATTGAAGTCAGATAAATGGACTGAATTCCATAGCATTGGAGCAAGCTGGAAGGAGAAAATTCTCATCATGTGTAGTTACTTTAGTAATCTAACACTCGAGCTGCTAAGTGTCAGCTGATTTGCTATTTGTGTTCTTGTGGCATATTTTATATGCAACCAAGTTGTTGATTTGCAATTTTGCAACAACGAACCATGTAATAAGTATGCATAAAGGAACCTCGCCGGCGTAAAATTTCCATGGTATAGGATTTTGCGGACATAGGGGGTAAAAAAATGGGGCATAGTCTAGCCTGATCAGTCGTAAAATCCAAAGCTATATATTCTGTGACAGAAGATAATAGCAAGGGAAAATTACTTCAAATTTCTCAAGGTTTGTTTTAGTCTGCACTCTCGTATATTTAAAAAATTACATTTTATATATTATTGTTAATAATGTAATTTTACATGATATAACTAGGAATGTGTGAACTCAGCCAGCAAAAAGATATTATAAATGATTTATTATTTAAAGTTTTTTTTTTTTATCAAAAATAAAATAAAAAATACAGCTTGTTTAAAGCCATGAAGGTTGGAAAATATGATTTCAATTTTAAACAAGAAAATTCCTAATTGATAAGTAGAACATGGAATAGTTTTATTACTTGGTTGCTGGAATGCAACGCATACAGCTCATGCTAAGGTTGAACCGTAGAAGAGAGCTTCTCCCTCTGGGCGGAAGCCATTCTTTGACGAGAGGGATTTCTGTAATAGCCCATGATCTCCATCAGCTGTATGGTGTGAACGAATAGGAAGAGGGATTGGACATGACACGTCAACATGATCGGCAACAATTGAGGAAGGCAATTTCAAAACCCTAGAGCTCCTGATGTTGCTTGGAAGACCATGGAAGGGTTTGTAATCAATTGAGGAAGGCAATTTCAAAATCCATGGTTTTAGAAACTAGAGGTATCCTAATGAAAGCTTTGACTCAAATTCTTTAGGCTGAAATGTCGACTCTTACAAATCCTAGTTCAAATTGATTTTTATCAGAGTTAGAGGTTTGCTTGATGGACACCGAACAATTGTTTTTTTGAAGGATTACAAAAGAAAATCTACATTGCAATTCGCATGCTTAATCCACAATCATTACATTAGGCTTATGCATTGGCATAGATTGCAGGAGGCAAATTTGTTCACCATCCCTACCATACAAGGCCAACAAACACCATATTCACACCATCCATTGCTCTACCAACTCCAAAGTTTGACACCAACTCGGATAAAAGATAAGCATGGTTATAGACTTTGTTTTAAATATAATGATGTGATACTGAATATACGATATCAAATAATCTATTAAAGTGTCTATCAGATCTATTTTAAAACCTAAAATAAAGTAGGTAATTTTTTTTTAATGAGCTAAGTCAAGAGGTTTGGATTAAAAATATTCAAATCTATCAGTTTAGATCTTTGTCTAGTTTTGGAGTCATATCTGAAGCTACAAAAGAATTTTGAATGCGGTTCATATTGGGTTGGAAACTAGACAATATATGGTAGCCTTTGGCCTACTTTTCGAGTCATATGTACTTTTCTAACAATATATGGTAGCCTTGCTAATTCATCTAGAAGAGAGAGAAAAACAAGTTTAAAATTGGACCTAGAATCCGCCAACAAAGAATGAAAACATAAAATACCTTGTTTTCTTGAAAGTTATGGATTCCATTCGCTACAAAAGTCATTAATGCTATTGAAAACTTATGTGACAGTCTTTGACCTGCTTATTTTACAATGATTCCATGTCAAATAAGGAGACATTTATGGTAGCAACTATCATTCATAGTTTGTTGATTGAACTTGCAAACTCTTCGAAGGATTGATCAATTTTGTTGTGATTTATACTTGCTGTTCGTGTCTTGATATAGGTGTAGGATGAGGGTGATACACAGTTTATGGATTGAACTTGCAAACTCTTTAAAGGATTGATTAACTTTGTTGTGATTTATACTTGTTCGTGTCTCAATTTAGGTGTAGGGTGAGGGTGATCAATTAAATATAACTTTAGTTCTTCAAGGAAAGGTTCTTGTTGGGTCAAGTTGCAAAATTTTCTTCAAACTTCAAATTAGAAATCTAAATTTTCAAAATTTTCTTCAAACTTCACAACTAAAATACTGATATTCCGTATTAGTTTGGTATCAGAGTTAGGCTCCCAAATCAGGTCATATCTTTTTGAAAATTTCATTTTCTTTGTAATCTATAAGTTTAGTTGTGCTTTTTGTCTTCTTATTCTCTTTGTGTTTTTGGTGTCTTAGTATGAAAAAAATTGTTGTTTCATTTTATTACTATCTCTAAACATATCAGTAACAAAAAAGTAAAAGAAAAAGGAAGAATAAATGTTATTCAAGCTCGTTTCAATTCTGTCGGGAAAACACAAACAACAGAGAAACCAAATCAAACCATCTTAAAAGCACTTTAAAATTTATATATTGGTTATTTGAGGTGAAATCACACTATATATAAAATTTTAGATCTTTTTATATCTTTTGATTGGGGTTTCGATTATGAGTTAAATTATGCCGCAAACTGATCGTATACGGGTTCTCGATACCTAGGCATAAGAGAATGATCTATAAAATGAGATATGTTATTTATTGGGTACAAGGGAACTACATACCAAATTTGAGGTTGCTCTAATATTGTTTGGTATGAGATTCAATTTTGGGGCTTAAAATTGCATAACGTGTCAAATTTGCGTCAAGTTATAAAAACATGTTTACTACCATTTGTTTCAACATATATACTTTATTTATGTTATATTTGGGTTATTTAAGAGTCAAATAAGTGTTTTCATTAATTACTTTTTTTTTTTATTTCGAGTCTTCGTATTGTCCATATTTTGTGCGAATTTGCTTTGCTGCTTGCGAAATCATAATCGTAGTTTCATTTTGTTTTTTTTTAGTATCTTATTAATTCTTGAGTCATTTTATATATATTTGGACTGCATCGTGATAACCATTGACTTTGGTTCATTGATTTTCAGTTCTGAAAGAATCACAAGAAGGTGATCCGGAAGGTAAAAGGCATAGTGAGAACAACTAGGTGAAAAGACTTGAATTGTGTGAAACACAAGAGTTGTGAGGATATATTTTTCTTTCTTGTAATAAATTTTTGTAGATTCAAAGATGTCTGAAAATCACGAGTTCACAACACCAAAAGTGGATAACACCTTTTAGATGCAAGCTTTCGTCCAACAACATGAGCTTCTGACTAGGGTGACGAAGGATCTGAAAGATGAGATGGATTTAGCAATACAAAAAATCGCAGGACAAATGGATTGAGAATAAGGGCTGATCGGGGAGGAAACACTATTTGAAAGGCTGTACAAAATGTTAAAACTAAATTTGTTGATTTTTTGGATGAAAACACAAATGTAGATTGTAACATCCCTACCTTTTTGGTACAAATCCTCTATAATAAATACATAAAAAATACATTTTTTTAATTGATCAACAATATGGTTGACGGGTTTATACCAAGACCTTACTTTTAAGACTTGATCAATTTCTATCTTTTTGGTATCACAACAATTTAACATTATTTCTACCAAAATCTCACTAGAGTTTTCTTTGTATTTTAGATGACCTAGTGTATAATCAAGAAAAATCAATGACACTTCTAAACCAAGTGTTCATGCAAAACACATCCTCTATTTCTGATCTAATCATCCTGGATCTCAATCTCATTATTTATCATTCCTTCCCTTATATCTCATCAATTCACAATATCATTAAGAACTATTAATATCACATTATCAATAATTATTAATATAACACATGATGATTATAATATAATAAAGTCTATATTAATGGTATATAAAATAAACTAGTTACATTGTCTCTACACAAAATGCAGTATCATGTATAATATACATTTACAACTTTCATTTTACAAATTTCAGAAAACTAATTACATAACAAAATAAAATATCTATAATTACAACCTAAAAAGATAGATTATACATTATTTGAATCCATGTTTTCTAAATCTACCAAAATAACAACTATCATCTCTTCACAAACTTGTAAATCTCCAAAAATGTAATAAAAATTAATAACACTATTTAAGTCTCAAGTTCTAGATTATTAGAACATTAATAATTTTCATCTAAACGATACTTTAATCTACTCTTATAATCATATAATTTTCTCATTTTATTTACTCACTTATTTCCCAAACAATCTCTTTCATGCTTTTATAAATCAACTAATTTACACAATAAAAGTAATGAAGCTCTTAAAGAAGAGTTTCTACATGGTACTGAGTACCTACCTGCAGCCTGAGTATGAGCAGCTCCACTAATAAGTTGAATCACCCTAATAGTTTATCCTACATCGACAGGTTTTTCCATTAATTATCATCACATAACAACATACTCCTTATTCATCTTAAAATTCATTATAGTTCTATTCAGGTTTTTCATCCAAATTTTCAAATCATTTACTACACAAAAAAAATCAACTTAATTACAAACAATTTTACGATTCTTTTAACTCTTATCAACTTTACATAATTCCATGAAATTTACAATTCTCGAAAAATTTGCAATGTCACTCTTTTAGGCCTAACTATTTAATTACTCAATATTTTATCATTTCATTACTTCAACTCAATCAAAATCATTATTCACATAATCACACACACATTTATTGCACAATTAAAGGACAATATTATGAATACATAACTTCCTATTTAATTCTCTATATGGACGACCTCCATAGACTTCCTATTTATCATTTTTCTTCATTTTTCTTTCATGATTTCACTCCCTCAATAACCTATAAAGGTCTTAGAAACTTAATTTCCAAGATATCTTAATTTCCTCAAATTTCATCTTAAGAATCCTAATTTAATTCCTTTGTCAATTTAGCTTAAAATAACTAAAATCTTGTTCAAATTGATACAAAAAAGTTTTGAACTCTTTACCCAGTTGTCAAATGAAATTTGAAAGTCGACCCAGAAAGACTTCCCCAAAACTTCTCTCTTTGCCCTTGCTTTCTTCACTTCCTCTCTCTCATTCAATCTTTCCTCTTTGATTTTTAATGCGAAAGTGTTTCTCTCTCTCAAAATCCTCTCTTTTCACTCCTAACAATCACTTTTTAGCCCTTTAAAATGAAAGGAAGGAATAACAAATGAAAAGGCTATCTTCTCTCCTTTAGCTGCCCCCGTCAATTCTAAAAAAAATAGCCAAAATGATCTAACTGTTTTTAGAAAAGGTCTCACCAATTCATTAAATTGGTTTAGATGTTTCTTAAAATGGCTAGACTAGTTTTGCTATTGGAAAAAATTACATTTTTCGACCGTAAACCTTTTTTCTTTTATATTTTTACCTCATTTTCTTTTCTTTTCTTTTTCTTATTTTATCTTATTATACCATAATTTTGATTATTTTCAATTTGTCCCGAGATTTACAAAGATAATGATGATTATGTCTTTGTATACGTGGGTATTAGAGATCGATTTGGGCAAAACCAAAGCTGAAAAAATATTAGTTTTGGTCAGGATAAAACTTTTAGCCAGAAAGAGAACATCTTCCATATACATTGCCATATACCGAACAAAATGTGTAGTTTGATTATATATAGTGAAAGTTGTGCTAATGTAGCTAGTACTATCCTTGTTAGTAAATTGAACTTGTGTATGATTAAGCAAAATAAACCTTATAGGTTGAAATTATTGAATGATTATGGTGAGGTAAAAGTGACTAAGCAAGTCTTGGCTCCGTTGTTGATTGGGAAGCATGAGGCAAGGTTCTATGTGATGTAGTTTCAATGCATGCAAGTCACATCTTATTAGGGAGACCTTAACAATTTGATAGGAAGGCTAAACATGATAACTTTAAAAATATAAATTCATTTAAGAAGGATAGAAAGACATACACACTTGCATCATTGTCACATAGACAAGTTTATGAAGACCAATTGAAATTGAAAAAGAAAAGTGAAGCTGAAATGGTAATGAAACAATGTGAGGCCATGGTTATTATGCAAAAATATGTATAAAAGTGGTTAGTAAAGCATGCATATCTGAAATTATTATCAACTACTATTTTCATACAATATTGTTGGAGGTAAAAATTGGTAAAAAAGAACTTTGAAGGCTTAAACAAGACCTATTAAAGCTGAAAAGAGAAAGCAAAACAAATGAGACAAATAAATTATGTGAGGTTGAGAATTTAAAGAGTGAAAATAAAGTGAGCATTAAGAAAAGAATAAAAGAAGAGAGAAAAGAATTAGATCCGACTAATGAAGAAAAATAGTCAAATGAAGTCGAGAGTGGAGAGAAAAATATAAGGATGAGAAAAGAAGAGAGTGTAGAAAATATAGGTAAACACTTGAGTTTCTATATAAAATAGAGCGAAATCAAGAATGCTAATTTTTTTGACATACTTATGATTTTATTTATGTATAAAGAGACATATTTTAACACTAACAATCTCAATTCTTTTATTCATAGTGTTGTTATATCCTTTTTTTTACAAGTTTTGAGGATGATATAGGATAGTCAAATTCAAATTTGAGCTTAATTTGTTCTATTATGCAACTTTATTTCAACAAGTATAATTTTTAATTCGACCGTTGGATTAAGTTGAAACTTTTCAAACCTGTTAGAGATTTTTTTTTAACTTGGGTTAAAATTTAAAAACGATTAAAGCTTGGTAAGACTTTCTGATAAATGATTGAAGTTAATGTCTAGATTTTGCTATGTATTTCCTGATGAGATCTATAATGGTTTACCATTGATAAAGGGTGAAATAAACAATAGTATGATATAGTATAGACATCCTATCTCTAGATTTGATTATATTCTTAATGAGTTGTATGAATCTTGTATATTTAGTAAGATTGATTTAAAAATTGTTTATCATTAATTTCAGATGAAAGAAGGGGATGAAGGGAAAAAGAACTTTAAGACTAAATTTGGATGGTTTGAATAGTTATTTATGTTGTTAGTTTTACTATTGCACATAATAATTTAATGAGATTGATGAATCATAAATTGCTTATATTTATAGACAACTTTGTTGTTGATTACATTGTTGATATTCATAATAAGAATTTAGGTGAACATTTTAAGCATTTATGATTTTTGTTTAATATACTACAAAAGAAATTATTATGTGTTAATCTATCAAATTAGAAAAATTATTCACCATTTAAATTAGTTTGTGGTTTCACTCTACTAGATTTGATTTTTTTTTTTTTACTTATTGATGAAAAGATTAGATTTGATGGCAATAGAAAAACACAAATGATGAAAGCATTGCTTAAGAAGGTACGCCAACATGTTGAGAAAAAGAATGAGAAGTATGCATTTCCAGCAAACAAAGGATGAAAAAGGGTTGTCTTTGAACCAGGAGATTGGGTTTGGATGCATTTGTGTAAAGTGAGATTTCATAGACATAGGAAATACAAATTGATGCTTAGAGGAGATGGTTCATTCAGATTCTTTAAAGGAGTTAATGCCTACAAAGTGAATCTACAAGGTGAGTATAATGTTAGTGCTATATTTATAGTTTTTTTTTTTAATCTTTTTTTATTTGATATAGGCCATGATTCAAGGTTAAATCCTTTTGATGAGAGAGAGGATGATTCGATCCTAGTCATGATATCAAAGGATCCATTAAGAATGTCCATTGGGTCTATTCCAAGGCGTAAAATGAAGTTGGTCCAAAATGAGTTAAATGAGCTAAGTCAAGAGGCTAGGGTTAAAAAAGGTTTAAATCTAACCATCTGAAACTTTGTTTACTTTTTGGTTCATAACTTTCAAATATCTCTCAACAAAATGAACCTAAGTTCTAGATTTGAGAGAAAAATCAAAGAAAAAAAAAGAAGAAATAAAAAGGAAAACACTAAAAATAAGGTGATGACGAGTGTGTAAGATCTAAAAAATTCAAGTTAGAAATTCTTTCTTCACCCCTCTTTTTATAGTGAATTTGAGAAGCTAAAAGATTGAAGAATTAATAAGAATTAACTCCCATCATTATTAACCATTGTTAGCAACCATAAATCAACAATTAAATCTAGAAAAGAAATTGTTCTTTGAGTGGAAAAACCAAGATTTTTTTTAGATTAATTTTTCATTCATCTATAATTTACTTATTTAAAATAAATTTCTGACAATAAGACCTTCAAAATTCTTTAACTGAGGTGCAACCATTATGTAGAAGTCAAATTACTTACATTGAGATGTATGAGAGAAGGCCACTTGAATCAATATGTAGACAAAAACATCCTTTTTTCTTTCAAGCAGCTGTTCCCAGCTATATACAGTAGAGGACATAGATTCTGAAAGAAAAATGAGTGTAAATAAAAAAGATAGATATCTTCACTTGTTTTTTAATGTTAGCTTCTCTTCGACCAAGTCTGGGAGCATCCATAGTTAGGACAATAACCTTATATCCTATTCTTTCGGGTCTCTATGCTAGAAAAAGCTGATATATCTTGATTCTTGTATACATGTTGCATAAAAATAGATAATATGTTGGAAGATGATAAAGGAATCATCGAAGAAAAATGAAAGAACTGTTGAAGGGGAGGAGTATAAAATTGAAAGAACCGAACAACATTGCAGCTGGAAGCAACCTCTTCTACCATGCAAGTAGACATACAAGATAAAATCTACAGTGAAAAATAGCTTAGTATTTACACCCACAAAGCAAGCAAATGAATATCAATTTGTTATTCAAGTACCATAATCAAGTTAAATACAACTGCAACTCTGGTTCTGGTGACCTCACCTGGAAAACACATAATCAAAACGTTTAGTAAAAATTGCTGAGTTACAGAAATCACAATTGTTTTAGGATGTCTCAAACCTTCAGGGTGCACTAACATATTTAAATTCAAAGTTTATAACTATGATAAATATATTTTCAACACAAATATAATAATAGAATTCTAACATGTGCATGTATCAAAACTTACAATTGATATTAATTCAAAGTTCAGGCATGCATGTTAATAATAAAAAATATCTATTGTTAAATTAAAACAAAAAAATGTACTTACTTGTCGAAGCACTCTAAAGTAATAAATCTTTTATTGTAATCAATAATGAATCTTGTATCCTTAAAGCTTTAATGTTCCTCATTCATACAGTTAGAATATTTGCAATATGCTTTTCAAAGTTTTAACATCGCTACCTTGGTTGAGATTCACTTTTAAACTAAGGTCAATAAAGTAAAAGAACTCAATTATCTTTTAATAAAAAGAATCTAAGCTCTAGATTTTTTTGGGGGAAATCAATGCATGAAAAAAGAGAAGAAAACAACTAAAAATTATGTCTAAAGAAAAAAAAATATCTTAAACTCTTCATCCACTCTTTTTTTTTTATAGTGAATTTTGGAAGCTAAAAGGTTAAAGAATTAATTCTCATCATTCAACCTTTGATTAGTCACCATAAAACAAAATTAAATCTAAACGTAGTGGCTATAAATTTGAATTTTTTCAACTAAAAAAAACTTTTTAGATTTGCTAAAAATGCTTTTGAAGAAACTATTAAAATTCATAAGCTGGACTGGACAAACCATAGGCTGGAAGAAATATTTTATCATAAATCAGATCCAAGTCTAAATTTTAGAAGGTAAAAAAAATAATTTCTTGTAACAAAAAATATTATTTCACAACAGGTCCAAAACTGTATGTGAGTTTAAGTTCAAAGTCTATTTTGTATAGGACCTCTCTCCTTTGAAAACTTAGATGCTCTTTAAGCCTAATTTTAACTTTTCAACTATCTATTTTATAAACACTAGGAAAGTTTTTTGTTTTTTTTTTAATATGCAATAAAATTCTTTAGAGTGTTTTGAGTTTTATTAAAACATACCAACTAAAAATTATTTAAAATTAATTTTTCATTCACCCATAACTTATTTAAATCACGCTAATTTTTTATCTTAAAGAGCGTATATTAGAAATTAAATTCTAATAAAACCTTAATTCTAAAAATAAATACACATCACTTTTAATTTATCCTCAAATATTCTCATGTTATTTAAAAAAATCACCAGCAACATATGCATAGCAGTAGGAACAATCATTATTGGTGCTGAGATTCTGTACCCCAATATTGACTTGTCAATTATTCTCCCATCTTCAAGAATTCATGGCCGAAACCTGGGAAGGGATAGAAAGAAATCAATAATGTCATAGACAGCAGTTTGTTGCCTCCAGCCATTTGTGGGCTCCATGCATAACGTGATCCTGCGAAATGCTTCCACGTCATCCTTCAAACCATGCTAGTCCTCAGCTCCTCCAGCATAAAAGTCATAATTCATTTTTGGAAGGACTCGCCTAGCCAATTCCTAAAACTCTTTCACATTCACGTTGGTAATTGGTTTGGTGTTGGAAGGTTTATTTAAAAAAATATTTTTTATTTAAAATTATTTTTAATACCAATATATCAAAATTATAAAAATATATTAAAAATTATATTACCATGATAGTTTTTCAAACCAAACATAATTTTAAAATACAATTAAATATTTTTAAATGAAAAAATAAATAGACTGGGAATCTTTTAAAATAGTCAAAGATAGATAGGATTAACATCAATTAATAATAACTAGGAGGAATTTCCTGCAATATTGCACACAATTTCTTAAACGCTCTATGGCAAATTAATTTGAAAAATCCCTTGGATTTATCAATAAACAGCCTCAAATAATACTGACGCTAGAAATGGAGTTCCCAAGCAAGTAATTTGTCACAATTAGGAAGTCACAATATATAAGCATATACTGGAAAGATTTATTAGGACGGCCTAGTTTCCAGCACATCTGAGCCTAAAACTTGGTGTTTTTACGGGCAAATGGGCACCCATGTTTCTGATCTGAAGTTCCGACAAATCAGTAGTACCCCTTGTTTAAGAGTACTAATTCATTTGATTTGATACATATTTAAGGATTAGAGTAATCCATCTCCAGTTCCTGAGAAAGATGGGAGTCACCCATACATCTAGGACATTAATTAGCTAGTGATTCTAAGACAATTTTAGAGCATTGATTGGAGCCTGTCGCGGTCAGTCCTTACATGGCTCCTGCTAATGTCTTTCACACTAGGGCAGCCTGCGAGGGCCATGGTGAGCTCAAGCTCGTCCTTCAGCATTTGCATCACCTTTCTCACCCCTGCTTCTCCCTTTGCTGCTAGCCCATAAATAACTGGCCTCCCAACCTGCATTGATATATACATGTATCAATTGCGGTCCGAAGCAGTAGCAAAGACATTTATCATTTTGCAGCCAATAATAGAAGATCAGTAGCTGTTTAGTTCTGCAATGACCAATCCTCGTTCACTTCAAATATGAGCACTTAATACTTTGCTTAAGGTTGCAATGTTGGATGAGTAAATAAATTGAAGGAAAATATTGAACTAGAAGGGGCAGAGCACCAGATTACTTCTTTTGTTATGTGTTTTATAGTACTGTTGGAAAAAAGATAATGAAGAGGGAGAAAACAAAGATGAACCATGTATCATATAACTTATACCACTAGTTTAAATATAATCACATTAAATAATAAAAAATAATCCTTTTATTGTATTTTATTTTTAAAAACTTGTATCATTACTCCAAGCATAATCATATTAAATTAAATAATAAAATATCATGATGTTTTTTTTTTTTTATCATACCTATTTGTGGACACAATTCTTATGAGAAACGGGGAAGATTTTTTTTTTCTTTTTAGAGTCTCTTCTCTATTATGTTCAACGTTCTTTTCTTTTTAATATGTTTTTTCTTACTTGTTTCTTACTTGTTTGTTTGATAGACATATTCTTTTTTTTTTTTTTAATAAGAGTGAAGAGTTATAACCCTTACAATTATCGTGAGAGATGTAACTAGCTCTTCATTCTTTTTCTTTATATTACTTTATTAATATAAATAATATTAATATAGATTAGGTTAATGTATAGCGGGTGACCCAAATCTTTTTTTTTTTTTGCCTCATCTCCCACTTACATATGATGGGATCAACTCTCTCATTAATTTTACAAAACTCACACTTAACAAATATATCATCCGATCAGATATACTTTAAGAGCTTAGTTGTTATAAATCTGTTAGGAATATATAGCTTATCTAATAATGGGACATGAAGTAGATATAATATACAATACCCTAGATCATTTATCTTTCTAGTAATGTTCATGTAGATCGAATCATTCATAATCTTTTGGCAACATACTAAAATAGTAAACATCAAATCTAAGTTTTGAGAAACAGACGAGAGTCATGAGAGCACAAGTAAATGTTATTTATAATCTTTAAGGTCTTATACAATATTAAATTAAAATCTCAGATCTGTATTACTTTTATTTTTCATATTACACATGGTATGATATCATCTTTCGAAGTATATATTTTTATACATAAAACCATATAGATGATATTTCATATATAACTAATATCTAACTTTTACTTCACTTTTTTACTCATTCATTTTTTATTCATTAGAACCCACATCTGGCGATAAAACAGATATAATAATAATTTTAAATAATTACTTAAGATCAAAGCTATAACACATATTCCAATTACCTCTCTCTATATTTTCTATTGAGGAGAAACTTCATATATTAAGCTTGAGTGCTTTCTTATTACTCAGATTACAAGCTCAAAATCTTCTCATCTTTATTCATCACAAATATAATAAAGACAATTATCTATGTGAGAAAGCTAATTTTTTATCTATCTGACATACTTCTCATTTTTTATTTTTAAGTAGTCGTAAACACAAACATGTATTAGATCCTTCAACTTATGTAATTAGGCATCAATAACATTATTAAACTGAATATATCATTGTTTTGAAGATTGTTTTAGACCATAAATTGACTTTATAAATCCACACACTTCGTGTTCTCGATTTATCTTGACGGAACTTATATGTTTTTCCATATTTCTTGTTCTAATTCTTCTTCAATTATGTTTATAATCATCATCTAAGATCTTAATGTGTAATTATTATTATCATAATAAATTATGTAAGGATCATATACTTAAAATAAAATACGTTGTAAGAATTCAAAAAATTTACAATCCCACATTAAACATTGTTATAAAAATAAATAAATTACACTACTGGAATTACCGAGTAATCGATGCATTAATGTTATTAATTACACTAGTTTCAATAATCTATTATCTCAATAATATGAACAACTTTACAAATATATATCACATGACATTTAATTATGTGTTAACAGACATCAATTATACACGAAATTAATGCATACATGGAAATCAATGCACATATCATTATTATAGAACTGCACATGAAAATAAATGCATAACAATAAATGCCGTATTATTAATATAGATCATTATATTTTAGTAATCAAACAAAACCACCTTTACAGATATTTGTATCAAAATGATATGTTTAACATTGCGGTTGAACTATCTTTTTGCTATTTTTAATTTATTTTTTAATGTTTTTTAATTATTTTAATGTATTAATATCAAAATAAATTTTAAAAAATAAAAAATAAAATCATTATTTTAATACATTTTTTTAAAAAAATCATTTTCATCGATCATTGTTTATGAATTTTCCAAGAGATAATTAGTGGAAGATCATATTTATTTGTTTTAACTTACAAGAACTGCTTGTGCACCAAGGGACAGCGCCTTGAAAACATCTGTTCCTCGCCGTACTCCTCCATCAAGGAGAACAGGAACTCTCCTTCCTACAGCTTGAACCACCTATAAAAAAAGTACATTTTCATGTCAATTGAATTGTCTGAATAAGGAGTATAATTTAGACTGTCTGCATTCTTTAAAATGAGTCTACCTCTTCCAGAACTGAGATTGTGGCTGGAGTATAATCAAGCTGACGAGCTCCATGATTGGAGACGATAATCCCAGCAGCACCTACTTCCATGGCCTTAATGGCTGCAAAATAATCTCCAGTGTGTAAGAGACCTAGCTTACATATTCCAGATTCCGTTATGATTGGCTGAGCAATGACTGATAATTTCGAAGAGAGTATAAGAGTGTTATGTGTTCAAGTGTTTTGTTCAAGACCAAGAAGAAAGATAGAAAACGGAGTGACGCAAACATCATCAGATGAGACTTTGATATTACCATCCTCGCGAGTGAGTATTCCCTTGATCAGAATAGGCAAGTTTGTAATGGATTTTAGCCATGCTATATCCTGCGGTGTAAGGAAGCAATGGTTAAATATAGGAATTTTTGTAATGGTTTCTGTTATGCATGAATGCTGCTTAGCCAGGATTATAATCAAGAAGGCTGCATAATAAAGTCCATGAATCGGCCAACTAAACCGCATTGCTTTCAGAATTGGTTACGACAAATGGCTCTATACTCAACTCTTCTATTGAGTGGGCATCTCATGCAAGTGAAAAGTACAGCCTGAAATTAAGGGTATGATAAATAAATCGAAAGGTAATTAAATAGGAGTTTTGTGGTTTTTACCTTCCAACACAAAGAAGGATCGAAGATTTCATTGGTGTTAGGTTTTATGTTCGAACCTTTATCCTGCAAGAGTTCATATATATCTGTAAGTCGAGGAAAAAAATTTGGATACAACCGCTTCACATCGAAAGGCCAAAAATTACAAGCTATGTGAATCAATGCTGGAGTTTTATATGAAAGATTAATTCTTCTAAATGAACACAAGCATAATGCCCATTTCAATAATTCACTCACAGAGAACACTTCAATTGACAGTAGACCTTCCAAATTCTTCATCTGGGGCAAAATCATCCTGCAGAAGTATGGCAGATGATTTCATTTTGGGATGCAAATGCATGTATCTTTAAATACATGCATTTTTGTTTTGTGTGGAAACTAAGACAGAATAGTGGTTAGAATCAACATTTAAGTCACATTCCACCAACAAATGAAGTGGTTTAGAACAGGTTTTTGTTTTTTGTTTTGTTTTCTTTAAGAAGTGGTTCGAAACAAGCTTTAATAACTCTTAAATCCCTATAATGTGCAATATAATGAGAGAAGAAGTAATGATATCTACTTATTCTTTATGTCTGCCTCCTTTCGACCACGTCTTGGACGATCAGCTGTTAGGACGATAGCCTTATATCCACTCTTTTCAGCTCTCTGCACAAGGTTAACTGCTATATCTCGTCTTTTGCATACCTAATCACATGCAGAAGTGTGAATGCTTACAGTTTAGTTCCCAAATTCATATGCATGTTGGTAACACAGCAGAGTTGCCTCAATTGAATTCTAATGGAACTTATAAGTGTCATAGAAAATGTGAAAGAATCCTGCTAAAAGTTGTTTCTGTTGCACTACGAAAGAGAGTTGAGAGAAGACTTTTGTCACTTTTTTGTTTTTTTTTTAAAAGACACTAATATATTAAAAAAGGGAGCTTATGGAGGTCTAATTACATATAATTGAAAGAATCGAACAGCATCGCAGCTGGCAGCAACCTCCTCCACGCTGCAGGAAGCTGAGAAGGATAAGGTCTGGAAAGAAATAAATCCCATTATCCATGAATGTAAAGCAAAATGGAAAGAATATCAAGGCCGAATGATCCTCAAATGTACCATTATAGTATTACATGCAGCTGCTGCTCTGGCAGTGGCAAGCTCTCCTGGGGATAGTCGGAAAAGCTGGTTAGAGCAGGATGAAGAATGAATGTACAAACTAGTAACTCTTCAGTCAGAGGTTAAGACCTTCAGGATGTGCTAGCTTATGCATAGAAGTTGGGGCTATCATAATCGGCGCCGAGATAGTGTAGCCCAATATATTAGTAGACAAAGCTATGTTGCTCACATCCACAAGAACTCTAGGCAGCAATCTGAGTAAAAGCGGTAGGTTAAATTTCATGCCCTCTACTATACACGTATCAGGAAATAGTTTCGAGGCATTACATGATTCTCTGAAATTCTTGCACATTCTTCTTTAATGTGTGCTCGTCCTCTGCTCCTCCAGCATAGAAGTCATAGTACATTTTTGGAAGGGCTTGCCTAGCCAATACTTCGAACTCATTCACATTAACTATTTCATCAGCCATTGAACCTGGAAACTTGGATTACAGTCAAATGTCTTGCTTTACAGCACTTTTAGAAGCCTAAGCTCCAGTAAAAATCATAAAAAGACTAGGGAACACATTAATTATCAAAATTTGCAATGAAAGGTACTGCTCTAATTTTGTGCGTCGAAATTTTTTATGTCTTGTAATCGACAATCAATGCACATTATTTTTGCCACAGCAAACCCTAAACTAGCCTCCGAATTAGATAGGTTGTGTAAAGCAGAAGGTATATATACTTGCAAGTTCGAGTGAACCTCAATTTACACGGGGTATAAACTGTAAATTTAGCACTTGTAGTTACAACATTGTACTATTTGAAACGCTAAAACATGCGAGACTGACACGAAAATAACAAATTGTTTTCATTCAACATCACAGGATAATCAAGAAGCTTAACTGCAAGAAAAACAGGTTGTGCTGATTCCCAAAAAGACAAAGAAAACTGCAAGAAAAACATACCCACGGTAGTAGAAAGCTCCAGGGAAAAAGAGAAGGATTGAAACAGATATCAAGAAGAGTGAAAAAAAGAAGAGAAACAGAGTGTGAATTAGAGATGGGACGTACACGTACATAAATGAAATGTTAGGCAGCAAATAGAGACTGAAGTTGGCCTCATGTCATTGGCTGCCTGCAAATGGTTTGTCATTTTTTGTCTTCTCTCATCGTGTCTTTGTCTGCCAGCACCTGGTTTGTCATTTCTATTCATTATGGTATTACACGACTGATACTGGAACGGTGCCCATGCTTTGTAAACTTTCTTTTTTTCATGTAAAAAATAATATTAGGTGCAGCAAGTGTGTGTGTGTGCGCGTGTGTGTGTGTGTGTGTGTATATATATATATATATATATATATATGTATTTCGAGTTATACACGAATGAATTGAATAAGTTGAGTTTATAAAATAAATTGATTTTATTTTAATTACATTAAAAAATAATAGATTGGTCAAATTAAAAAAAATAATAACAATCAGATTAAACTTGAATTTTTTTAATAAATCAAACAATATAACTAATTCACAGCTCATTAAACACAGAAAGGTAATATGAGATTAAAAAAATTAAAAAAAATAGCTTTGATTAACCCTAATTATTATAAAAAACATATAAACTTAGTAATCAGTTAAAGTCAACAGTTAAATCCTACAAAATTAGTTGTTCAAATCATAAGATCAAAATAACACTGTATAAAAAAAGAATTATAAAACATGTTTTTTCTATAAAAAAAAAGTTAAAGTTGTATTAATTTTTAAATTTGTGACTCATGTTATTAGACTTGAAATATTTTATTTTAAAAAATTATGAAGTTTCATTGTAATAAATTAAATATTAAATGATGAAATTAAAAAAAAATTAATTATACAAAAAATTAAAAATTAAAAAAATAGAATAAATTTTATATATGCTTTCTAGGGTAAAATTGTAAAGAAAAATAATTTAGCAAAAGGCCAAAAAGATTTATTGAAACTCATAAATATATTTGTGGAAGGACTTGCGTAGACAATTTCTGAAACTCATTCACGTTCACCGGGTCGCCTTCCATCTATCCTTTAAAATAGTCCTAGGAGGAATTTCCTGCAATATTGAACACCATTTATTGAAGTTGCGATAAACAATAAATAAGCATTTACTAGAAAGATTTTGAAGAAGACAAGAGGAGATCTCCATATTAATTTTCTAAATTGTTTTATATATATATATATATATATATATATATATATATATATATATATATATATATATATATATATATATATATAGTGATGGAGCTAGGATTATTTGCTAGAGGGAGCCAAAATTAATATAATAAAATATAATATTTCTTTATCTGAATATTCAAACCACAGATAACTTTTGAACCAATAAGACTGAAATCAATGAGGATGTTTTTTACCAGTTGGCAGATAAAAATTCAGATATCAAAAGTTGATATGTCCTCAGATTAATGTATGTCTTTCGAATTTTATCTTATTGATTAACCGGGTATTCTCAAATTTGAGAATGATTACTTGGATCTCTAATTAAATGAGCAATGTTGATTCTAGTAAGAGGTTGCTCACTAATCAACATAGATTCTTTGTAAATTGAAGCACATTGAGGCTGCTTAACCATAACTTCAACATTTCACATTAGAGTTGGTTCACAAGGCTGTGAGTTATCAATATTTTTTCTTTTTATTTTAAAAAAGAATCAATTTTTATTATTTTATTCATGGTTCAACCTAAAATCAAAACATATATCGTAAGAAAAAATTGATAATTTTGATGGCTCTGCTAAAAATAAAACATAAAAAAAATCCAAACATAATCAAAACAAACCAATAAAATATATCTAATTAATTAGAAAAAAAATCACTATAACAAGAATTCAAAAAACAATTGGTAGAACTAGTAGATCTGAGAAAAAAAGGAGCAAAAATGGTAGAATTATAAAAAAAACCTCATCAAATTATTAACAAACATATAAAAACAAAACAAAAATAGATTTTAAATTTAAATTACCTTGTTTTGTTTGATGAAAGATAAATTAATTGATGGCTTTGCTTCAATTTTTTTATAGAAAATTTTTGCTTGCAATTTGTGTTTTTATTTCTCTGTTTGATCGGCTGTGAGATTTATCTTAGGGTAAATTGATGGCTATGTGGTTCTGTTTTTTATTTCATAAAGTAATATCTTTATATTTTTTTTATTTCTACGTATGTCAAAGAGTAAATTGGAAATCAAAAGTAAAGTTACTATAATATAGAAGTAAATTGAAAATCAAATGTAAAGTCACTGTAATAAGAGAGTAAATTAGAAATCAAAAGTAAAATCACTATAATAAAGAAAAAAAAAAGTCTTGAGGGGGGGGCTCGGGCCCCTGGCCCCTGGCCCCTGCTTGTCCCCTTTGCTTTCGCCCTTGTATGTATATATATGAACCGTGTTTTACTGCGGGCCGTAACATTTTTTTAAGAACAAAACCTGGTTAGACAAGTTATTTTGATATTTTTTTTACATAAAAAAGTTCAGAATATATATTGAAAAGCTTATCAAAGCATCTAATGAAATAAATCAATAATCATCAATGTAAATAAATATATTTTTTAACAATAATTAAAAGAGTAAAAGATGAATGTAGAGTAATATATTTAATCTTGTAAAATGAAGCATTTCTCGTTTGTTCCAACCAAATTTGTGTATTAAAATCATTAAAAGATAATAGAAATAGAAATAGAAATAGAAACACATATAAAACTAAGTGAATAAAATAAAAGAAAAACAAATATTATGCAAAGCTGGACATATTATAAATAATTTTTTAAAATAATGTTTTTTATAAAATAAATCGTATATGTATAAAAAAAGGCATTCAAAAATTAAACACAAAACAAAGCATTATTTTTTTTATAAAAAAAATTTATTAAAAAAAGTCTTGAAAATCTTGTTGTCTAAGTCATGAGACCGAGATAATCTGATAGAAAAAAATTGAAGATAACCACAAAACCAATATTTGTTTAAAAATTAATGTTGAATAATGAAATCGTAAAAGAAAATGAAAAAAAAGGAATCCCTAACTGTATCAACTCTTAAAACTCATGACTTGTGTCATTAAATCAGATGCATGATAATTGAAAAAAATCACAAAGCTTAATCCCCAACAAATTAAATGCCGAATGATGAAAGTGGAGAAAAATTTATAACACAAAAAATTGTAATTAAAGGAATGAGGTTGAGAATAAAATTAAAAAAAAATGAGAAATAATAATAAAAACAAACATTAGAGTGCTAAATTGAAAAGAAAAATTTTTAACAAAAGGAAAAATAAATCAATAGAATGAGGGTTAGATTGAAAAAAAAAACAAAATACATAAACTTTGATTTAAGGATGAAATTGAAAACAACAAAACTTTAACAAAAGAACCATGGAAATAAATCAAAAATCAAAAGAATAAGGACCAAATCGAAAACAATAATACTTGACAAATTGTAATCCAAGGATGAAATTTAAAACATCAAAAACTTTTTCAAAAGGGCCAAGGACTAAAATAAACAATAAAAAACATAATAACTAAAATCAAGCAACAAAACGAAAATAGGTTTGATGCGCACTTTTGCTAGGAGAAAGAGAGAAGCAGGAAGAAAAACAAAGAAACAACCACTGACGATAAATCATCCACGAAGTACCACCACGCTTTACACCATAAGGAAAAGGCTAAGGCGCCGTTTTCGATGACACAATGGAACAACATATTTGGCCACGAAGATACACCGTATGTGTCGTCCATAGGATGCTGACATACCCCACGCGCTAATGTTTGAGCATCACGTGTCATGTGCTCTTTGATTTAAAAATCAATTAATCAGAGCAAAAATATCCAAAACACCCCTCGTTATCCCTACATTTAACCAAGAAACCCACATGAAAAGATGAAAATACCCTTGGACTCTTTCCTTATTTTTTTTATTGTAAGGGCAGAAAGGTCTTTTCATAATCTTGAAAAAAAATGAAAAGACATAAATACCCTTTGCGAGCAGTTCAATTTTTTTTTAGCTTAGGGGAAAATAAGTAGTTATACTTTTTTTTTAAAAAAAAATTAAAAGATGTTAGTAACCCTTAGCAATCCTTTAATGACAAATTTGTAAATTTGGAAAAGACAAAATTACACTCAGAACCGCATCAACCAAAATTCTCTTTAGAGGACAAAATCGATATTATACTATTATAATCTACAATGTAATATCTCTATATTTACATTGAAAGGCCCAGTAAAATAACAACGTGTTTTATATTTTTGTTAGTGTATGTATGTGTATTAAAATTTCCCAAGTCAACAAAAGATAAAAAAGAAAGCAAGTTGGCCATTGCCAAAAGTATAACTATAATGTGACAACAACAACTAATGGATAAATATATTTTATACACAACTCACTTGCTTGAAAGACCATTAATATAAGGGTCAAAGGTAGGGTGAGGACACAACATCCTTGGACTCAGCCACGTGCTAAACTCAAACGTATGTGGGTCTAGCAAAATATCAGACCTAACACCCTTGAACTGAGCTACGTGTTGAGTCTAAATGCTTGTGGGTCTAGCAATATACCAAACTCAACTCTCTTAGACTTGTAATGCGGTGAACCCAAGCAGTTGTGAGTCTAGGAAGATGCTAGACCCAACACCTCTAAGCTCAACTACGTGCTAAACCCAAATGCTTATGGTTTTAGTAAGATGTCAGACTCAACTCTCTTGAGCTCGACTACGTGTTAAGACCAAACACTTGTGTGTTTGACAAGATGCCAGACCTAACCTTCTTGGGCTTGGCTTTATGTTGAGCCCAAGCGTCTGTGAGACTGGTAAGATGCTATACCTAACTTTCTTGAACTTAACTATATGCTAAGCGTAAGCATATTTGGGTCTGGAAAGATATCAAGCCCAACATCATTGAGTTTCGAATCATTTCAGATCTAAACATATAGTTGATGGTCTTTATGAGCCTCATGTTGGGTCGCAAGACAATCCTTAAGACCCTTAACTCGGGATACTAAGAGCTTAGGGTAGTCATTTCCCTACATCTCTAGGTGTATAAAAGTTCTAAAAGAGCTGGTTATATTTGGATCAACATTTATGCTACGAAAAGATTATTCTAATTAACATTAATGTCGTGTATGAAATAAAGTATAAAAGTCTTGTATAGCTCTACTATTAGTCAATTAACACTAATAATGTGAAAAATATCATTCTCATCAACATTAATGATGTGTAAGAAGATATTTTCATCAATATTAATGCTGATGTAAGACATTTCTTATTTACTAAGATATTCAAAAGAAAAAGACTTTTGGCCTCTTAAACAAAAACAACAAGTTTCATAATACAAATGCTATAAATGCCCACCGAACCACATAGATAATATGAATTTAGAAACTTTATTTTCTTATCATATATTCTAAAAAAATTTATCACACATAAAACAAAGGATATACATTCTTGTTTTTAGAGTTTCATACTTATTTATTCATTTATTATATAAAGTTACTGACTTAATAATTGGAAAGTTTCAAAATCTCATAAAAGAATATTGTTTTGTAGGAACTAAGACTTTAACCACCAATCCTCTGCTTTTCAGGTTCATAGGAATAGAATATTGACATAAACATGTGATCATCCACTATCCAAATATTCAAACACTATTCTTGAACATATTGAATTTTTGAACTTTATCAGCAACCAAAAAAGAATAAAAAAACCCAGAAACGTAAGAGTGTAAGTGTAATTGTAAAATAACCAATGTACAACATTGAATTTGTAAATAGGATCATAGTGCTCAAAGCTACAAGTGCTAGTTTATGACATACGAAGTTTGAAGTGATGACAAGCCGGAGAGGTGTAGCTCAATTGGTCAGGTCTTGAGTTTGCTCTCTAGAAATCACTAGTTCGAGTGCCACAAATCTCAGGACTACTAGAAGCTTACTTAGTCGTTAACTTTAGGGTCTCATAAGATTAGTCGAGATACACGTAAACTGATCTGGATACACACGGTTATAAAAAAAAAGTTTGAAGTGATGACAAGTTGTCCTCTTGTGTGTAAAATAGCGTGTCCTGATTGGTTTGTATGGCATATAACGTAACATCATCAATTATTGGCTTAAAAAATACAATAGTACAACAACATAAAAAAAATGATAAAGATCTAAAAATAATGAGTTTTAATACAAAAAAAAACCAAAATAAATAAATCAAGCATTATTTTTGTCATTTCACATAAAAGTAATGGTCTTACTATATAGAGTGTTATGTATGGAAATTAGGTATTTATTATATTAACTTGGAAAATATCAGAGATGCCCATGCAACAATATGAATATGGAACACTATGGTATCGACAAGACAGGTACAACTCGACCAGTATTTGGTTAGAAAAAACCTGAGATTGATCAAGGATTTAAATTGAGATGATGCTGACTCTACTTTATTTTGTTCTTAGAGATGTACAAGTTCAGTAATTAAGAGTACTAATTCATGTTATTTGATAAATATCTTAGTTAGAAATAAGGATTACAAAAATCCATCAAGTTCCTGAGAAAGATGGGAATCACCCATACATATTGCTTGTGATTTTAAGACAATTTTAGAGCATTGTTTGGAGCCTGTCGCGGTCAGTCCTTACATGGATTTTAGAGCATTGATTGGAGCCTGTCGCGGTCAGTCCTTACATGGCTCCTGCTAATGTCTTTCACACTAGGGCAGCCTGCGAGGGCCATGGTGAGCTCAAGCTCGTCCTTCAGCATGTGCATCACCTTTCTCACCCCTGCTTCTCCCTTTGCTGCTAGCCCATAAATAACTGGCCTCCCAACCTGCATTGATATATACATGTATCAATTGCGGTCCGAAGCAGTAGCAAAGACATTTATCATTTTGCAGCCAATAATAGAAGATCAGTAGCTGTTTAGTTCTGCAATGACCAATCCTCGTTCACTTCAAATATGAGCACTTAATACTTTGCTTAAGGTTGCAATGTTGGATGAGTAAATAAATTGAAGGAAAATATTGAACTAGAAGGGGCAGAGCACCAGGTTACTTCTTTTGTTATATGTTCGTATAGAACAGATTGCAGCTCGTTGAAAGGCATTTATTTGGAATAAACATGGCTATGAGATTTAGGCAGCACTGCTCATCAATTGTCAAAGACATAATTAGTGGAAGATCATATTTATTTGTTTTAACTTACAAGAACTGCTTGTGCACCAAGGGCCAGCGCCTTGAAAACATCTGTTCCTCGCCGTACTCCTCCATCAAGGAGAACAGGAACTCTCCTTCCTACAGCTTGAACCACCTGCAAAAAAAGTACATTTCCGTGTCAATTGAATTGTCTAGACAAGGAGTATAATTTAGACTGTCTGCATTCGGTGAAATGATTCTACCTCTTCCAGAACTGAGATTGTGGCTGGAGTATAATCAAGCTGACGAGCTCCATGATTGGAGACGATAATCCCAGCAGCACCTACTTCCATGGCCTTAATGGCTGCAAAATAACCTCCAGTGTGTAAGAGACCTAGCTTACATATTCCAGATTCCGTTATGATTGGCTGAGCAATGACTGATAATTTCGAAGAGAGTATAAGAGTGTTCAAATGTTTTGTTCAAGACCCAGAAGAAAGATAGAAAACGGAGTGATACAAACATCATCAGATAAGACTTTGATCTTACCATCCTCTCGAGTGAGTATTCCCTTGATCAGAATAGGCAAGTTTGTTGTGGATTTCAGCCATGCTATATCCTGCCGGTGTAACGAAGCACTGGTTAAATATAGGAATTTTTGTAATGGTTTATGTTATGTATGAATGCTGCTTAGCCAGGGTTATAATCAATAAGGCTGCAAAATAAAGTCCATGAGTCAGCCAACTAAACCGCATTGCTTTCAGAATTGGTTATGACAACTGGCTCTGTACTCAACTCTTCTATTGAGTGGGCATCTCATGCAGGTGTAAAGAACAGCCTGAAAATAAGGGTATGATAAATAAATCGCAAGGTAATTAAATAGGAGTTTACTGGTTTTTACCCTCCAACACAAAGAAGAATCAATAGTTTCATTGGCGTAAGCTTCGAAGTTCGAACCCTTAACCTGCAAGAGTTCACATCTGTAAGTCCAAAAATTAAAAGCTAGGTGCATCAATGCTTGGGTTTCATATGAAAGATTCCTTTAAATGAACACAAGCTTGATGCCCATTTCAATAATTTACTCACAGAGACAACTTCAGTTGACATTAGACCTTCCAAATTCTTCAGCTGGGGCACAATCATTCTGCAGAAGTACGAGAGATGAATTCATTTTGGGATGCAAATGCATATATCTTTGAATACATGCATTTTTGTTTTGTGTGGAAACTAAGACAGAATAGCGGTTACAATCAACATTAAACTAAATTAATGTCACATTCCACCACCAAATGAAGTGGTTTAGAACATTTAAAACAAGCTGTAATAGCTCTTAAATCCCTATAATGTTTATACAGAATGAGAGAGGAAAAAATGATATCTACTTATTCTTTACGTCTGCCTCCCTTCGACCAAGTCTTGGAGCGTCAGCTGTTAGGACGATAGCCTTAAATCCACTCTTTTCAGCTCTCTGCACAAGGTTAACAGCTATATCTCGTCTTTTGTATACCTAATCACATGCAGAAGAGTACATGCTTACAGTTTAGTTCACATATTCCTATTCATGTTAGCACCACAGCAGAGTTGCCTCAGTTGAAGAAATTGAAATAAACCCTTTCTAATGGCACTTATAAGTGTCATAGAAAATGTGAAAGAATCCTGCTAAAAGTTGTTTCTGTTGCATTACAAAAGAGAGTTGAGAGAATACTTTTGTCACTTTTAAAATTAAAAGAGAGACTACTAAAAAAAAGGAGCATATGGAGGTCTAATTACATATAATTGAAAGAATCGAACGGCATCGCAGCTGGCAGCAACCTCCTCCACGCTGCAGGAAGCTCCGAAGGATAAAGTCTGGAAAGAAATAAATCCCATTATCCAAGCGTGTAAAGCAAAATGGAAAAAATATCAAGGCTGAATGCTCCTCATTTGTACCATTATAGTGTTACATGCAGCTGCTGCTCTGGCAGTGGCAAGCTCTCCTGGGATAGACGGAAAAGCTGGTAAAAGCAGGATGAAGAATGAATGTACAAACTAATAACTCTTCAGTCAGAGGATAAGACCTTCAGGATGTGCTAACTTATGCATAGAAGTTGGGGCTATCATAATCGGCGCCGAGATAGTGTAGCCCAATATATTAGTAGACAAAGCTATTTTGCTCACATCCACAAGAACTCTAGGCAGCAATCTGAGTAAAAGCGGTAGGTTAAATTTCATGACCTCTACTATACACGCATCAGGAAATAGTTTCAAGGCATTACATGATTCTCTGAAATTCTTGCACATTCTTCTTTAATGTGTGCTCATCCTCTGCTCCTCCAGCATAGAAGTCATAGTACATTTTTGGAAGGGCTTGCCTAGCCAATTCTTGGAACTCGTTCACATTAACTATTTCATCTGCCATTTAACCTGGAAACTTGGATAACAGTCAAATGTTCTAGCTTTTCCTTTCACCTTTGAATTCATTGTGTATATCATCATTAACTAATCCCTCTATATGCACAACCCAAATGACTCCCCAACCATGTAAATGAGTTTAGATGTGAAAGATCGAGTGGAACTATCTCAAAGCAATTATATTTTTCCTAACACAGGGTATACATAAACTGTAAATTTAGCTTATGTAGTTACAACGTTGTACTATGCAAAATTACAAATACTATTTGAAACATTGAGCCATGCGAGACCGACACGAAAATGACAAATTGTTTCCATTCAAGATCACAGGATAATCAAGAAGCTTAACTGCAAGAAGAACAGGTTGGGCTGATGCCCCACCTAAAAAAACAAAGAAAACTATAAGAAAAACATACCTACGGTAGTAGAAAGCTCCAGGGAAAAAGAGAAGGATTGAAACAGGAATTGCCAATCGAGGTATCAAGAAGAGTGAAAAAAGATTAAAAAAAGAAAAGAAAAAGAGAAACAGAGTGTGAATTAGAGATGGGACGTACATAAATGAAATGTTAGGCAGCAAATAGAGACTGAAGGTGGCATCATGTCATTGGCTGCCAGCAAATAGTTTGTCATTTTTTGTCTTCTCTCATCGTGTCTTTGTCTGCCAGCACCTGGTTTGTCATTTCTATTCATTATGGTATTACACGAGTGATACTGGAACGGTGCCCATGCTTTGTAAACTTTCTTTTTTTCATGTAAAAAATAATATTAGGTGCAGCAACTATATTCTTTTTTTAAAAATATATATATGTATTTCGAGTTGTACATTTTTGGAACTCATAATACATTTTTGGAAGGACTTGCGTAGCCAATTTCTAAAACTCATCCATGTTAACAGGGTCACTTTCCATCTATCCTCTAAAATAGTCCTTATGGCTGCTGCAATTATGAGATTAAGTTGTATATATATGGCTGCTGCAATTATGAGATTTATTCTACCATAATTAGCATATTAAGTTGTATATATATTCTTCCCTATATTAAAATATTAGCAGTTGGTGTATTAGCTCTTTTTATTTTCTTACCAAAATAGATTTTACCAAAATAGATTGTACAGCAGCTCTTAGGCCTCGTTTGTTTGCTGAAAAATAGTTTCTTTTTAGAAAATAAATTTCAGGGAAAATAAATTTCGGGAAAGTATTTTCCGATATTTGGTAGTGTAATGAAAAATAAGTTAAAAAACACTTTCTAGTGTTTGGTTATGTTATGAAAAATGAGCTAGAAAATAACTTATTAATATTTTATTTTTTTCAAGTTTATTCAAATAATGATGAATAAATATTACAAATAAAAATTTGAATGAGAATGAAATTAAAAAAAAATATAATTTCATAAATTATCTCATATACAATAAATTAAAAAATAAAATAATTGAAAGATGAAAATAATAATAATAATAATAATAATAATAATAATAATTAACATTTTATAAATTATTTCAAATAAAATAAGTAAGAATGAGGACCAAATTTGATAGATAAAAAATTTCAATAAAAAAATAATAAGGAAAAAGCAAATAGCAATTATAAAAATAAGGACCAAAGTTAATAAAAAAATTAAATTTAAAGAGATGAAATTAAAAAATAAATATTCAAAACAAAATATATATAACAATCAAAAGTTTAAGGATCAAATTTGATATAATTAGCAAATAATGACATTTATAAATTTTCACAACTTCCGGAAAGTGTTTTCTGCCCAAATTTTTCAGGAAAACACTTTCCTGAAAACCAAGCCAAATTTTTCTTTGACTGGAAAGTGTTTTTCGTTGACTAACTTTCTTAATGGCAAACAAACACCTGAAAGTTTGGAAAATAGTTTCCCAGAAACCACTTTCCGGAAAACAAACACAGCCAAAAGAGAAAACATTTTCCTTGAAACCAAGTAAAATTTTTCTTTAACTGGAAAGTGTTTTCCGTTGACCGGAAAGTGTTTTTGGTTGACCACCTTTTCTAATGGCAAACAAACACAGGAAAGTTTGGAAAGTGGTTTCATTGAAACTACTTTTCGGGAAACAAACATGACTTTATTTAATAGAAAGGAGCCTTATGAATAGGATATTCAATCATTTACTTAAATTTGTTATGGTATCAGAGCAAGGTTTTGTAAGCTTCTAATCTATCTTTTATTGTGTTGATTTTTTAATGAACAACTTCATTTTACTTTTGGTTGACAGTCTTGCTTTAAAATTTCTAGTTTTGATTTTTTAAGAATGTGTACAAAAACTTTGAGTATCAAATTTACAGGTAAGAATTATATGACATGGGAATTTCAGTTCAGGATGTTTTTGAAAGGGACAGAGCTTTGAAGGCATATTGATGGGACTTCTCCTGCTCCTGCAAATGATGCAGAATTTACTCAATGGGAGACAAAGGATGCTCGAATTATTTCTTGGATTTTAGCATCTATTGAAGGTCATATGGTGAACAATTTACGTTCCTTTGGTACAGCTAGAGAGATGTGGGATTACCTAAAGCGTATATATCATCAAGATAATACTGCAAGACGTTTTCAACTTGAATTCGACATCAATAATTTCAGTCAAGCTAATCTCTCAATTGAGCAATATTATTCAGGTCTTGTTAATCTATGGAGCGAATATTCTGGTATTATCTATTCTAAGGTGTTTAAAGAGGCCTTACCTAGTCTTCAAGCACTTCATGAAGTTATTAAGCGAGATTAGTTTTTGATGAAACTAAGACCAGAATTTGAGATTGCGCCCGGGCTGGATTGTTGAATAGAGATCCAGTTCCTTCTTTGGATATATGTCTAGGTGAATTATTGCGTGAAGAACAAAGAATGGCTACACAATTTGTAATAGGTGAATCCAAAGAGACATCTGAGGTCGTCAATGTTGCTTATGCTGCTCAAGGAAAGAATCGAAACAAAGGAACTATACAGTGTTATAGCTGTAAGGAGTATGGGCATATTGCCCGTAATTGTGGCAAGAAATTTTGCAGTTACTGTAAACGGAATAGACACATTATTAAGAATGCCTTACACGTCCAGAAATCAGAGAGCGCAAGCTTTTCAAGCTGCTGTTGTAAACCATCAGATTGCTGGCTCTACTTCCACGACCACTGTCACTCCAGAAATGGTACAGCAAATGATTATCACTGTATTCTCCATGCTTGGACTTCAAGGTCAAGGTAATATTGTCTCTTCTTCTTGGATTGTTGCTTTTGGAGCATCAATCATATGACTGGCTCATCTGATTTCTTATGTAATCTCCGGGAGTATAGTGGCACACAAAATATTTAGATTGCTAATGGCAGTAATCTCCTGATTATAGCTATTGATGATATTAAACCTTCTTTTCCTTATGTATTTGTTTCTCCTAAGCTGTCTACTAATTTAATTTTTGTTGGACAAATGGTGGATAATAATTGGGATATGCATCCTGACTACCACAATTTACATACATTTGGTTGTGTTTGCTTTGTTCACTTGCCTTCTCATGAGCGTCACAAGCTTACAGCTCAGTCAGTAAGGTGTGCTTTTATGGGTTATAACGCTGGTCAAAAAGGTTTTTTATGTTATGATGTTGTTACTAATTGTTTGAGTATGTCCAGAAATGTGATTTTCTTTGAACATGAGTACTATTTTCAGCAACATGTATCTTGTTCCAATGGTGTTATACTTCCTACCTTTGATGATATCTCACCACCAGTTCTGCGGTATCAACCCGGTTTTGTTTATTCACGAAGATAGCCCCCGACATCATAAATCCTTCCCAACACTGATCCAAATCCTACCTTAGTTGCTCTTCGACAATCTTCCTGTATTTGTTGTCCTCCTGATCGGTATAGTTACTCTGCTATTTTAAATGATACTACAGTTCCTACCTCTTATTCTCAGGCAACTAAACATGCATGTTGGAAAAAAGCTATGCAAGAAAAACTCCAGGCTCATGAGGAGAATCATACTTGGGATATTGTTCCATGTCCTACTAGTGTCAAGCCTATTGGTTGTAAATGAGTATATTCCATTAAGTTGCGGTCCGATGGTTCACTTGACAGATATAAAACAAGGTTGGTGGCACTTGGTAACCGTCAAGAGTATGGTATAAATTATGAGGAAACCTTTGCACCTGTGGCAAAGATGACAACTGTGCGACTTATTATAGCCATTGATGCTTCTAAGGGCTGGTCATTACGACAGATGGATGTTAAGAATGCTTTTTTGCATGGAGATCTTCAAGAAGAGATATATGACTCCATTACCAGGGTTCTTTCTACAACATCTGCTGATGTTTACAAGTTAAAATGATCTCTTTATGGTTTGAAACAAGCCCCACGTGCTTGGTTTAATAAGTTCCGCTTCACGCTTCTTGGCTTCTCCTTTGTCCAGAGTCAGTATGATTCCTCTTTGTTCCTTTGCAAGACTACTAAAGGAATCGTCTTGCTCTTGATGTATGTTGATGATCGTTATTACAGGGACTGACAATGCATTAATTCTTCAGCTTCAAGAACGTCTTCAATCTACTTTTCATATGAAGGACTTAGGTCCCCTACGGTATTTTTTAGGCCTTGAGGTGCATTTTACTACTACTGGTATTTTTCTAAATCAGCATAAATACATCCAAGAGTTAATTGCTTTAGTTGGTCTTCAAGAAGGTCGTTCAGTTGATATTGCCTTGAAAGTGAATGTTAAATATTGTCGTGATGAGGGTGATTTTCTATCTAATCCCTCTTTATATAGGTAACTGGTAGGGAGTCTAAACTATCTCACTATCACTCGGTTTTATATTTCTTTTATTGTTCAACAAGTTAGCCAATTTATGCAAGCACCTACACACCTTCATATGGTTGTTGTTCGTCGCATTGTTCACTACTTACATGGCACTTCTGCTCGAGGACTTTTCTTCCCTGTGGATTCTCCTATTTGGTTGGTTGCATATAGTGATGTTGATTAGCTGGTTGTTTTGACACTTGACATTCAATTATTGGGTGGTGCATGTTTCTTGGTAACTCTCTTGTTTCTTGGAAAAGTAAGAAGCAAGATCGAGTGTCTAAGTCCTCCATTGAGTCTGAATATCGTGCTATGTCCTCTACTTGTTTTGAAATTATTTGGCTTTGGGGACTCTTAGGTGAGCTTGGATTTCCTCAAGTTGAGCCTACTCCACTTCATGCAGATAATACTAGTGTCATTCAGATTGCTGCTAACCCAGTATTTCATGAGCGTACTAAGCACATTGAAATGGATTGTCATTCTATTCTTGAAGCATATAATGCTCGTGTTATCTCTCTCCCACATATCTCCACTACTCTCTAGACTGCCGATGTGTTCACTAAGGCTCTCTCCAAGCATCGGCATAGCTTTCTTGTTGACAAATCGATGCTTCTTGATCATCCAACATCAATTTGAGAGGGGATATCAGTGGTAGACATGATGGACCAGAATCATAGAAATTATGGCTGCAATTATGAGATTTATTCTACCATAATTAGCGTATTAAGTTGTATATATATCCTTACCTATATTAGAATATCAGCAGTTGGTGTATTAGCTATTTTTATTTTCTTACCAAAATAAATTGTACAACAACTCTTATTTAATAGAAAAGAGCCTCATGAAGAGGATATTAAGTCATTTACTCAAATTTGTTAGTCCTAAGGAGGAATTTCCTGCAATATTGAACACCATTTATTGAAGTCATAATAAACAATAAATAAGCATTTACCGGGAAAATTTTGAAGAAGACAAGAGACAATCTTTTGCTCAGGAGAATTGTTACATCTAGGGATTCTCCATGGTAATTTTCGAAATGGTTGAGAAGTAAAGTATCTAACTAGGTACCATCAAAGCACACCAACAAATATATATATATATATGACTTGTGTTTTACTGTTGGCGGTAACATTTTTTTAAGAACAAAACTTGGTTAGATGGGTTATTTCAATACACTTTTTTACATAAAAAATTAAGAGTATAAATCGAAAAGTTTATCAAAGTATCTAATGAAATAAATCGATAATCATCAATGGAAATAAACAAAAAAAATTTGTTAACAATAATTAAAAGAGTAACAAGAAAAAATGAGAGATAAATGTAGAGTAACATATTTAATCTTGCAAAATAAGATATTTCTTGTTTGTTCCAACCAAATCTGTTTATTAAAATCATTAAAAGATAATAAAAATAAAAACACATAAAACTCAGTGAGTAAAATAAAAAAAAATATAATGCAAGACTGGACATATTATAAATATTATTTCAAAATAAATATTTTTTTATAAAATAAATCTTATATGTATTAAAAAAAGCATTCAAAAATTAAACACAAAACAAAACATTAATTTTTTTTTTAAAAAAACTCTATTAAAAAGAGGGCTTGTAAATCTTGTTGTTTAGACCATGAGACCAGGATAAAATGATAGAAAGAAAATTAAAGATAACCACAAAACTAATATTTGTTTAAAACATATTGCAGAATAATGAAATCGTAAAAGAAAACGAGAATAAAAATGAATCCCTAAGTATATCAACTCTTAAAAATCATGACCCATGTCATTAGATCGGATGCACGACAAATGAAAAAACCACAAAGCTCCATCCCCAACAAATCAATTGTCGAAGGATAAAAGTGGGGAAAAATCTATAACATAAAAAATTATAATCAAAAGAATAAGGTTGAGAATAAAAAAAACTAAAAAAAAAACTAAAGGGCATTAAAAAAACTAACATTAAAGTTTTAAATTGAAAATAAAAAACTTTAACAAAAGGAAAAATAAATCAATAGAATGAGGGTTAAATTGAAAAAAAAATAACATAAATTTTTATTTAAAGATGAATTTGAAAACGACAAAACTTTAACAAAAGAGCCAGAGAAATAAATTAAAAAAAATAAGAATCAAATTGAAAACAATAATACTTGAGGACGAAGAACAAAACAAGTACAACCAAAAACTCTAAATGAAGAATAATCAGGAATATACCTATATAACTTTTAAAAAGAAGATATACCCAAATTATGAGAAGATGAAATTGTATTAATCAAACTTACAGCAGTAAGGCAGCTTCTTCCTAAAACTCATTAGGAACAAAAGTAGACAATAAGAGAGAACAAGCAGTTTCGACAATGTGGTTATGTTTTCTTTCGGCATCATTTTGCTCAAGAGTATATATACATGAAGTTTGGTAGATGGTTCTATCTAAGGCGAGCAATTGAAAAATTTTATTAGAGGTGTATTCCCCACCCAAATCACACTTAAAGCATTTGATCACAGCAGAATGTTGAGTTTTGATAAGAGCTTGAAAAGCTGCATATATCTCAAAGAATTCAGTACAATGTTTCATTAAATAAACCCAACAATAACGAGTATGATCATCAATAAAAGATAAATAATATCGATACCCTCCTTTTGTGGCAACAGGAGAAGGTACCCATACATTAGAATGAATCAAGTCAATGGTGAAGAAGAAACATAAATACTTAGATTAAAAGGTAAAGCAGAAAATTTGCCAGTTTACATCCACTACAATAAAAAATATCACAAGTTTTCAAATTTTCTAAAGCTCCTGTGGATACCAAAAATCTCAAACAAGTAGTTGGATCCACGAAATCTGTGTTTAAAATTAAGCCTCGTTCCATAAAACTAGCTCTGATACAATGTTAAAATAACTAAGATCAAACATAAAAAGAGGCTAGGATTCTCAATAATCTGTTTATTATGAATGTTTAGAGTTAACCTAAATACAAATTAATTATATATAGGTTAAACTGAAAAAACTTGTAACGTTTTGAATTAATGAGTTGGAAAATGCAATAAAGCCTTTGAAGGCTTAAAAGTTGGAATAAATGAATAAGGGGTATAGTGGTAATTCAACAAAACTTGATAAATATAAATAGGAAGTAAAAGAGAGAGAGAGAGAGAGAGAGAGAGAGAGATCTAAAATTAAGAGAGCAAACCGGCAGGAGAGAAAGGGAGGAAGAAGAAGAAGAAGAGAAAAGAGGGAAATTAGAAGGGAAATGGAAAGGAGTTGGAGGAAATAAGTAAAAAGGGTAAGATTATGCTTTAATGTGTATAGTATGTTTTCTTTAAATTTAATTTTAGTTTTAATGAATGTTAGGGTTTTGAAAATTTATTTTTTGGATTTGATTGATGAGTTAATTTGAATGTTATAGGGTTAATTGTTGTGGGTATTTGATTATTTAGTTGATTTTGAGAGATTGAATTGAAAGATGATGATTTTGAGTTGTGATTTTGTTGAATGGTGAATTTGTGTTAGAAATTTGGAAAGAACAGTAGGTTTTCTGTTGAAATTCTGGGTTGGAGGTTGAAGATGACAAAATTTCGGTTTGGTCCCTCAATTTGTGAAAATTACAGTTTAGTCCCCAAACTTTGGAAAATTTGCAGATTGGTCCCTGGAGCCTATTCCGAGATTTTGAACAGAACAAAAGATGAATTATGGGCAGAATTCCTGTATAGTTATGAAATTTTAACACTTTCAATTTAGTCCTTCAATTTGATAAAAATTACCATTTGACCCTAAAAATTTGGTAAACTTCCAGAATGGTCCCTGGAGCATAATGAGATATTCTGGACAGAAATGAGGATTAATTATGGTCATAATTTCAGTATAGTCATGGATTTATGACAATTTTAGTTTGGTGCTCCAATTTGACAAAGTTACAATTTGACCCTTAAAAATATGATAAATTACAGATTGGTCCCTAGCTGTAATATTATCTTTTGTAGATTGGTTTGTTGAATAATTGAGGGTTATTTAGTTAATTATTACCAATTTTATTATTTATTTTATTATGGATTAGATTTTGAGAAAACCGTTAATTTTGGGTTTTTGGGAAAATAACTAATTTAGTTCAAAAACATATAGGGTTATGGAATATACTCTTAGATAAGTATATTAAATAAGTTATATGTTATTTTGAGTTATTCTTGAATATGTCTCATTTGTATTCAAATAATCCTGATATTCTATCGGCGGGACACCATTAGGATTTCCTTCGATATCTGCTTTTGACTTCTGTTTGCTTTCGAGTCAGGTGAGTGGATAATTTTTGATATGCATGAGAAATATTATAAATATTTGATTTGTTAATATGAATTGGATCATGCTTCTTGATAATATATATGTTGATTATATTCCTTGTTATAATAAAGCATGATCAATTGTTGAATCTGAATTCTTGATATGAACCAGTATATATTTTGAATTGACTTCTGAATTGATAACTCCTCATTTGATTGATGTCATGAGTTGAGCCTTGAGATTTGAATATGTCTGTTTGATTATGATTATGAACCTATAGTATGTCAGTCAGAATACCCATGCTAATAGGGTAGTGTTAGTCTTTGTGCACATCGTATCTGAACCCTAGTTGGTCGGGTGAGTCACCAACCTGTGTGGACTGATCATCCCACAGTATGGAGCCTCATGCTCATTGCATTTTGATTTTCTGACGAGCTTTACCTTTTAATATTCTTGTTATGACCTATTTGAGAAACCTTCCTATAAGAACCTAGAGCCATACTTGTATATATATTTCTCATTGTTGTATTACCTCGTGTGTGTATATTGAATGTTATCTACTCACTGAGTTGTTGAGCTCACCATCTCATTATTTATCCTTTTCAGACTTATAGCTTAATAGCAGGTCCCTTTTGTTGGACCTTCAGAACCTGCTCTTTTGGTTGTAATTTGTACCTTCCTTTTTGTCTAGTTAGTACTCCAAAACTATGAAATTATATGAACTCCTGTATTCAAACAATTCAATTATATTATGAAGTTAATTTTGTTATAAATGCTGCGTTGAACCCTGATTGAGTTAGGAGAAATTTGTATGTAAGTTTGGGTTTGCATAGGTATGGAACCTTGGAGGGGAACCTTGCTTATGTGTCGGTCATGGATCTGGGTTTCATGTCGTGACAATACTATTCTACTCTTAATAAATAAAACTAAATAAATATTATTTAACAATTTTAATACAAAAAAAACCAAAATAAATAAATCAAGCATTATCAATGTCATTTTACATAAAAGTAATGGTCTTAATATTATAGTGCCATGTATGGAAATTACGTATTTATTATATTAACTTGGAAAATCTCACAGATGCCCATGCAACAATATGAATATGGAACAGTATGGTATCGACATAACAGGTACAACTCGACCAGTATTTGGTTAGAAAAAACCTGAGATTGTTCAAGGATTTAAATTGAGATGATGCTGACTCTACTTTATTTTGTTTTTAGAGATGTACAAGTTTAGTAATTAAGAGTACTAATTCATGTTATTTGATAAATATCTTAGTTAGAAATAAGGATTACAAAAATCCATCCAGTTCCTGAGAAAGATGGGAATCACCCATACATAATTGCTTGTTATTTTAAGACAATTTTAGAGCATTGATTGGAGCCTGTCGCGGTCAGTCCTTACATGGCTCCTGCTAATGTCTTCCACACCAGGGCAGCCTGCGAGGGCCATGGTGAGCTCAAGCTCGTCCTTCAGCATTTGCATCACCTTTCTCACCCCTGCTTCTCCCTTTGCTGCTAGCCCATAAATAACTGGCCTCCCAACCTGCATTGATATATACATGTATCAATTGCGGTCCGAAGCAGTAGCAAAGACATTTATCATTTTGCAGCCAATAATAGAAGATCAGTAGCTGTTTAGTTCTGCAATGACCAATCCTCGTTCACTTCAAATATGAGCACTTAATACTTTGCTTAAGGTTGCAATGTTGGATGAGTAAATAAATTGAAGGAAAATATTGAACTAGAAGGGGCAGAGCACCAGGTTACTTCTTTTGTTATATGTTCGTATAGAACAGATTGCAGCTCGTTGAAAGGCATTTATTTGGAATAAACATGGCTATGAGATTTAGGCAGCACTGCTCATCAATTGTCAAAGACATAATTAGTGGAAGATCATATTTATTTGTTTTAACTTACAAGAACTGCTTGTGCACCAAGGGCCAGCGCCTTGAAAACATCTGTTCCTCGCCGTACTCCTCCATCAAGGAGAACAGGAACTCTCCTTCCTACAGCTTGAACCACCTGCAAAAAAAGTACATTTCCGTGTCAATTGAATTGTCTAGACAAGGAGTATAATTTAGACTGTCTGCATTCGGTGAAATGATTCTACCTCTTCCAGAACTGAGATTGTGGCTGGAGTATAATCAAGCTGACGAGCTCCATGATTGGAGACGATAATCCCAGCAGCACCTACTTCCATGGCCTTAATGGCTGCAAAATAACCTCCAGTGTGTAAAGGATCTAGCTTACATATTCCAGATACCATTATGTTGGCTGAGAAATGACTGATAATTTCAAAGAGAGTACAAGAGTGTTCAAATGTTTTGTTCAAGACCCAGAAGAAAGATAGAAAACGGAGTGATACAAACATCATCAGATAAGACTTTGATCTTACCATCCTCTCGAGTGAGTATTCCCTTGATCAGAATAGGCAAGTTTGTAGTGGATTTCAGCCATGCTATATCCTGCCGGTGTAACGAAGCACTGGTTAAATATTGGAATTTTTGTAATGGTTTATGTTATGTATGAATGCTGCTTAGCCAGGGTTATAATCAATAAGGCTGCAAAATAAAGTCCATGAGTCAGCCAACTAAACCGCATTGCTTTCAGAATTGGTTATGACAACTGGCTCTGTACTCAACTCTTCTATTGAGTGGGCATCTCATGCAGGTGTAAAGAACAGCCTGAAAATAAGGGTATGATAAATAAATCGCAAGGTAATTAAATAGGAGTTTACTGGTTTTTACCCTCCAACACAAAGAAGGGTCCATGGTTTCGTTGGCGTAAGCTTCCAAGTTCGAACCCTTATCCTGCAAGAGTTCAGATCTGGGAGTCTTAAAAGGAAGAAGACAAAAACGGAAACAACCACTCCACATCGAAAGGCCAAAAATTAAAAGCTATGTGAATCAATGCTTGGGTTTCATATGAAAGATTCCTTTAAATGAACACAAGCTTGATGCCCATTTCAATAATTTACTTACAGAGACAACTTCAGTTGACATTAGACCTTCCAAATTCTTCAGCTGGGGCACAATCAGTCTGCAGAAGCACGACAGATGAATTCATTTTGGGATGCAAATGCATTTATCTTTAAATACATGCATTTTTGTTTTGTGTGGAAACTAAGATAGAATAGTAGTTACAATCAACATTAAACTAAATTAACGTCACATTCCACCACCAAATGAAGTGGTTTAGAACATTTAAAACAAGCTGTAATAGCTCTTAAATCCCTATAATGTTTTTACAGAATGAGAGAGGAAGAAATGATATCTACTTATTCCTCGCAGCAATTCAAGGGATGTAAAGCTAAGAGGAGGGCTAATGGAGCTGCGGATTGGGTTGCAGAAGTCATAAGGAATAGCCTTCTTTGTTAATCTACCCGAATACACCAATATGAAAGCTTCGCTTTTAAAATCTTTTGAAAAGAATATGATGAGAAACTTCATATATTAGATTTTGGCTTCCGAGACTGTGTCATGATCCGAAATATCTATGCTAACCGAAGTATTTATACATCTCAATTATGTAAAATTACCGTGTGTATTATGAAGTTGCAGTGGGAGTAATCATGAAAAATAATTGTTTTGCTTTACAGGTAAGCTGAAAATTACAGGTGATTGACATGAAATTGTTTGCGCATATAATACACATGCCAGCATGTGGACAAGCCACCATAGCGTCCTTGGTGTCGACGAATTCGTTTTGATAAAGACTTCCGTATGTTAATTGGAGCTCCGTATCCTAGGCATCCCATCATTTCTTTCTTTCTTTCTTTTTCTTTATTTTTTCTCTCCTTACCATGTTTTTATTCATTTCTCCTTCCCTCGTACGCCATAGACTCTTCTGCCCTGCCATGTTTGTTTGGTTTTGACGAGGTCTAGCCCAAAAGGAGGGGCTGAGACAGCCAGGCGGAAACAGCAGGGTTGTCTCCTTTCCTTTTAAAAAACTAGTCTTAGTCGATGCACTAGGTAGTTCAAAGATGGCTATAAAAAAAAATATTTGATTTTATTGTTGAAATTCTAAAATCATCAAACTTTAAGGTCATTCTTGAATTTATAAATGTAAGCCCATGTTCCATGAAGAATAGACTTGTATTTATAAATGTAAGAATTTGATCCAACTATTGTACCATGAAGAAAATTTGAGCATATCATTGATGAATTCTCGAGAGCTATATATATCAACCGAACCCACTATTCAAAATAAACAAAGTTCCACAGAAACCTGTCCTTATGAGAGAAAACATCTTGACAAAGCTCGATCTATTGAGCCACAGAAGTGGAAAATATCAAAATATTGAACCCTTACAGAGTAGTGGAAAGTTTCAGAACAAGTATGGTCTTCGTTCCAGCCTTCTTGGGTTGGGAGGCCACTCCTCTCTCCTTGGGCTACAAGGCCCACCACCTCTCTCCTCTCTCCTCTGCTCGCGTCCCTCCCTTGATTCATGCACAAATTTGCAACTGTGACCGTAATGACATCTTCCTTGAGCAAAGTATCTGCATAGCTGTCCCTCCCTTGATTCATGCACAAATTTGCAATTGTGACCGTAATGACATCTTCCTTGAGCAAAGTATCTGCATAGCTGTATCTGTTGGTCGCCGCCTTGTCTATGTGGTGATCTAATTGGACTAGAGTTATGAATGCTTGCCAGTGGCTTTCTACAGAAGTTGGGAGACCTTGAACAAAAATCATCCTGGATGTCACTGTACTCGACTGAGTTTCCCGGAACTTGGCCACGGTAATCATTTTCCCCTCGGTTTGCATGAAGTTTAGGTTGTTCGCAGCCTTGTCTGTGTGGTGATCCCATTGGACGATTGCGGTCAGCACATTTCAAGGGTTGTCTCTGATCCATCCTTGACAACCCATTGTTTAAACTTGTGCGGGGATTTAACTGAGAGCTACTCTTGTTTGTCTCTTCCTTTTTCAAGGCCCTAAAGTACAGAAAACTCTAGCATGTTAACATAGCTGAACAAGTCTACCAGATAACAGTTAACTTTTGATTCACTGGCTTGCCTATCATTTTCAACAATATTCCAACATGACAATAAATCAAAGTACCTTTCCACCCTGAGCATTTTCCTCCCTTCCTTCTCCTGGATCCTGGTTTCTCTGTTAGACCTGGCGAGAGAACCTCTTAAGTGCTTTTCGAGAAGAATCTTACGCCTTTCTCCTTCATCTTCCCATCTCTGCAATGATAAAAATCAATTTGCCTTTGAGGGGAGATTTTTTTTTTCTTTTCAAATAAATGAACATTACTTGTCTTAAGAAAAATCATATCTACACAGCATAAACCTGTCTTAAGGTCTTCATTCGATACAGGTTCCGACCCTTTATTAGGAGGGGATGAAGTGGAGGGAGTGGATTCTCCCCTTTGCTCCAAAGGACTTCTATCTGGTCACATAAATATCAAAACCATTTTATTTGCTATCTGATATTGATCCTCTCACTTTGTTAGATAACCAGAGTTATATTTTATTGAAATTGGATGTGCAATTCAAAGGTGATGCATCGAATGTACAGTAAAAACAGACTCACAATTGCCACTTCAATCTACGGCGCTAGCCACTCACTTCCTTCAATAAACAGAACAATTCTAGAAACTGAAATGGAGTTTTATCAAAATTCTACTTCACAGAAGACTTACTCCTCCATTGCACAAGAAAATCAACATACAAGTATTCATCTTCTAAAAATTATAAAGGTACAGATAAGACAGAAAAAATACAGGTTAAAATAACTTCAATTTCTTCTCTAATTTTGGCTCTTCAATAACTTACAAAAAGGTTGAACGCATTGTCAAGACATATTAGTGCAAGATTCAGAGTTTGGCATGCGTATGTCCATCGTCTTACATTTAATCCGATAAACCAAATCACATGTGGCTTTTAACTCACTGTAAATGTATGCTGTTGCTTGGCAGCACCATAGCTTTCCTGCACAATTTTACCTGCAACCATCCTTGTTCCGATAGGAGGACCCATGGCACTTCGTGATGCTATATTATACCTGATCAGAAACAGATATAAATCAAGCAAAAACAATACAGGATTAGAGAAATTTCACTAGACTAATCGCAACATATGTATCCTTTGCATCGTCTTGTAGATCAAAGATATTATTCCAAAGACATACTTATCGTAAACATTCTGGTCAAACATGACAATGTCACCTCTGCATGCATCCCCTGCATAAAAGCAATAACATGTCTCAGGTATAAACTTGAAGGAAATTGAAGAAAACTAAGCTAGAACAGTGCAAGCTGATGACACATGAAAGAACAAAATGACCAAAATCATTTATGAATGGTTTTATGCATCATGGAAATTGATCGATAGAGCATCCATCACCCATTCTACTAAAAGCTATCCCTTATTCTTGTCTTATAGGCTGGTTATGCATTCAAGCATTAAAATCAATCAATCAATAATAAGTTAATGTGGTTTACCTTTACAGTCCAAAACAAAGCTAGATATGGGGTACTTTTTCTCCCCTCCGCCACTCAAAATCCTACATCAAGATAAACAAAAAATCAAAACGACAGGCAAAAAGAAAAAAAAAAATCAGTAGCTTCAAAGAAGATGCAAAATTACTCTTGATGCTCCTTTATGCGCTGGATGAGTGTGTCCTTTTTGCCGGTCAGTCTCAATTTGTTCTTCCTCAAATAGACCTTACATTGTTCCACTTTGAGCCCCTCTAACTTCCCAGCTTCCATCACGACACAAAGCAAGAAATCAAAATCCAATCTCAAAGAATCTAAGCCCATGTAAGTTATCACTATCTTGCCCTCCATGCTCTAATATAAAACTAGTGTTTACTTGCGTGTATATGAGACACTGTATTACTAACCTTGTATGATCTTTTGAACTTCCTCATAACTTTTCTCATCTACTTCTGCCAATTTCGTCTCTTTTTCTCCCGGGTCTTTATCAAAGCTCAGGTCCAGATCCTTTGCAACGCTACACCAAAATATTCAACCAGACAACTACATTGCAATGTTATTTTCTTAACAGCAAACAGTTCAGGATTTTCGAGATTTAATTACACTAACCGTGACTTTGATTTCTTCTTGATAGACAATCTTGAGAGATTGCTTCGAGTCTCTTCAATAATGCTGTAGCTTGGATCAGTATCAGAATCATAATCAGGGTCGGACCCTCCACTTTCAGTACCATAAACTTCTTCTTGTTGTTGTTCATCTTGGGGTTTTTTTTGTTTATAGGTTACCATTGTTAAGTGCGCTGACTGCTCTGATTTGGGTTTTTGTTCTTTAAAATCAAAAGGGTTTATATAAGGGAAGCGTTGATGGAAACAAAAATAATGATATTTTTCAAAAATAATGTTTCCGCTGCTGCTAAGCGGGAATTAGGGTTGATATAAGGATTTTTAAATTACAATGTCAAGCTATCGAGAATATATTTGAGAATTGAGAGAACTTGCACTCTACTTTTATTTTTGGATGTATTTTAAAAATGTTTTTGATTTAAAAAATATTAAATTAATATTTTTTTTAATGTTTTCTAAAGTTTTGAACTGTTGATTTTAAAATATTATATTTTAATATATTAAAAAAAAAAACAAATACTATTTTAAAAAACATATGGCATAGCAACTTTCTTAACAATATATTAGAAACGGCAAGCGTCTACATTCGTCGCTCTTGTTTGGCTTCTTTCTGTGTCAACTCTTTGCTTTATCAATGTGGCTGCTACTTCAATGACCTCTCCTTTATGTAATTGGTTTCTTCCCGCGTCTTTATATGTCTCTGGCTTGTGAGAAAGATCAGCCTCTAAGGTTTCCTATGTCTGAATATCCAAAAACAATGAGCAAAAGGAACAGACCAGGGAAGCTGGTGTCCAAATGCAGCATCGATATTGGTGGTGCTGACAAGCGTTCATGTAACTCAGTTTCATCGTTCTATGGTTCTGGCATCCAAATATCAATGAGTTCTTTCCAATCTTTTGAGCCCTCTGAGGAGTTCCACAGTGTAAAGAGGTTGTCTTTGTCTCCAGCCATCTTGGGCGACCATGTCTTCTCACTTATTTGATAAAAAGCAGCACCAATGAATCTAGTGCTTCGGTTAAAATTGAAAGCCTGTAGAGGTTAATAAAATTTCTTAGAAAGTATTGATTCTGCCATGCTTTTAGGATTCATTATTGCTATGGCTGTTCACACTGAAAGCGATCTGATCATGAAGAGAAGAAGGCCTACTAAAGAGCAACGGCGTGTTGTTGTTACTGGAATGGGTGCTGTAACCTCAATTGGTCATGATTTAGATGTATTCTACACCAATCTTCCCGACGGTGTTAGCGGGATAAGTAGAATTGAGTGCTTTGACTGTGCAGAATTTCTAACTGTATGTTTTCTTTGGCTCAAAAACTATTGCAATAAATGGTTACATCAACTTTATTACTCCCAGTCTCAGTATTAGTTGTAACAGAAAATTGCTGGAAAAATCAAGTCTTTCTCACCATATGGATGGGTCTCGCCGAAGCTTTCGAAGAGGGCAGATAAGTTTATGCTTTATATGCTTCATTTGGAGGTCTGAAGGTAAGTGAAGTTGCATCATCTTATAAATTCAAGACTCTTAGAAGGTTCAAAACAGCAACCAGAGAGTAAAATGCATGGATTTGGTTAGCTTAAAAACAGTCGGATGAACTAGTGCCCTAGTGTAAAATTAATTGCTGTTGCAACATTCCAGAAATTTACCTTTGGCCAGTTTCAGGGATGGATGGGCCCTAACTACTCGGCATCCTCCTCTTGTTCATTTAGCAACGTTTGTATACTTAATTCTGCAAATCATATCATCAGAGGTGAAACTGTTAGCCTCTCACTTGTGCCATTGAGATAGTATTTACAATGCTGCTGCTAGATCCACTCTTGTTTCAGGAATGCATCTAATCTTTCTTTATTAAACATAATTTCTTGGTAGAAGTGCTCATGGTTATGTAAAAAAATATTTAGTCATTATTTTTCTCCGACAGTCATCCTCATCTTGGAATATTTGCAGGACTTGAAGCTTTGTGGCGGCTCCGAAGCACCCATTATTCCAAATTTGGTAAACATGTGTGTAAACTGCATTTTCAGTCAAAAGGTTCATTTGTTCTCAGTCAGAGTCTTAAGCCAAGTTGCGAGTTCTGTATTTGAGCGGGGTCGCGATGGACTTGTTCTGGTATAAGGAGCTGGTGTTTTGCTGCTAGAAGAACTGGGGCATGCTAAGGAACACTTGCAGCAGATCACCCCTTATGCAGTCTGTTTGGATTTTCCCTTTTACATGTAACTTGTTTGGGAGTATGGTTGTGGTTGTTTTTCAAAGTATTTTTCACTCAGAAAAGTATGTCAATAATATTTTTTGATTTTTTAAAAATTATTTTTGAGATCAGTACATGAAAATGATTTGAAAATATCAAAAACATATTAATTTAAAGAAAAAGAATTTTTAAATTTTTTTAAAAGCGCTTTCTGAACGCACGTGCTCTCGTATAAGGTTTTCTCCATTTAAATTCCATTTTCGTATGACAGAAAAGAGGAGCAAAATATCTATGCGGAGTTCCTTGGTGGAAGCTGCACTTGTGATGCTTATCGCATAACCGAACCTCATCCTGATGGTGAGAAACAAGTCTATTGAAAAACAAAATACTAATTTGACATTTTACGAAAACATTAAAATAAAAATAATAATAATAATTATGTTCCTTCTCCTTTGTTCTCCATGTTCTCTTCTAAAATTCGAATAGCAAAAAGTTTTGAGGGGATGAACTGTAAGTGTGTGTTTCTTTCATTCTGATGGAGAGAAGATATTCAAGCACCTCAGAGGCAAAGTTCCAGTTACCTATATGAGGATATGAATTAATGCTCCTATTTTTATTTCTGAAATCAGGAAAGGGTATTTCTCTCTGCATAGAACAGGCCTTAGATCGATCTGGTGTAGATAGAGAAGATGTAAATTACATAAGCGCTCATGCAACATCTACGCCAACTGGCGATCTAGCTGAATATCAAGCTCTAGTTCGTTGTTTCGGCAAAAATCCTGAGGTAAAATAATTCATTTTGTATTAAATCTTCATAATCCATCTTCAACATGATTAGTTTTACTCCAAATTATCAGTTAAGAGTGAACTCTACCAAATCCATGATTGGTAACCTGCAAGGAGCTGCAGGTGCTGTAGAAGCTCCGGCAACAATTAAGGTAAGCAGCTCTACTTCTTCCACGCATATAGGTGATGTCAGTCACGAATAAACTTTACATGAAAAGGGAGTTTCATGTTTTATCGTTGATTCTGAACTATTTCCTTTTCTCTTATTTTTTTTTTTCAAAAAGATTTAAAAACATTTAAAAATTTTAATTAGAAGTAAAAAAAATCAAGTTTTCCAAAAATATTTTTAAAACGTAAAAATAAACTGCAGATACGGAATGACTTTGTGTTCCAACCAAGGCATTGAAGAATTTGCCAGGGTAAAAAGGAGAAGGGAAGATGACAAGAAAGGGAGGGATGGAATAGATTACGTATCATAGCCGCAAAAGAAAATCCCTTGGAATTTCAGACTTTTCAGTTCTGGCAAGCTGGACAGATTGAGAAGCACAAGTCGAATGGACTCTCTCTCATGCTACATCTACTTCATGGCTCTTATTTATTTCATCTTTCGTTCACTATTCCCGGTTCCCCTACTCACAGGCCAAACAACGGCAAGGTTAGCCTACTTTCCATCGTTAGCATTCACGCAATTCATCCTTTACTTCAATTTCTTTTCCACTCCTCAAATAAATACTCTGTTCTGTGATCCAGAAATAGAGAGAGTTGGTTTCTTGGTGCCAATCCCATCTGCCCGAAGATTCCTTTTAATCATATCCCTATGGCTGGAGGCTATTGCGTGGCGCCACTAATCGGTGCAAAAGGATTAGACGAACAGAAACCAGGGTTTATATAAATTAACAGGGCAACTACAAGAAATGTCACATTCTTTCCCCGGAGAAAGTCATGGGCTGCAAGTGAATCTCACAGATTTACCTCTTTGTATCATGGGCTGCAGCACACGGAAATTTAAAGTTTACTCAGATACTCAATCATCAACAAGCCATAGAATCACCAAGCGCTGTCCAAGCTGTCAAAAATATTAGCCAAATTCACCAAGTGGACTACGGCGTATCATGGCATATGGCACCTGAAAACTTCCAGCAAACTGTATGGTTATAATGCTTTACCAAAAATTTTGTGGTAAATAAACGAGAGGGGTGCACACATGAATCACGAAGGTGAATTATGAATTGCAGGCTGTATATCAACGTAATCTAGAGCATTATTGGACATTGATGAATTATAGATATTTATATAAGGCCTATATAGAGTGTTGAGAATTCGGAAAATCCTCATACTGTACCAATATATATTTGATCCTTGCCTAACTGTAACATCAGGGGTTTCTCTTTCACATTTCCATATGTAGTTTGGACGTACATAAAGAACCAGTCCTTTTAACTAATGCCTGCCATGAACAAAAACTAGAGTCCACTTTGAAACATGATGAAGCCTTCATGTGTTAACTAATGCCTGCCATGAACCAAAACTGGAGTCCACTTTGAAACATGATGAAGCCTTCATGTGTGTCCAGTCTCCAATCTGAAGTTTGAACTTATATCACGAACACAGGTGAACAACTACAATGCAAGAGAAACCCAGGAAAACATGCAACATTTCTCAGAAACCACAAAAGGCCATTGGATCACCAGAGCTTTGTTTTAATCCAAAAGAGGAGGAAGACAACTCCTAGCACAATGGCGACAGGGGCCCACTTTCGAATTAAGGCCTGCACTCAAATAGTGTAGAGCAGATCATAAGTAAATTTCCAAGTGTATTTACTACACAGGCTTATGGTTTCAGCATTTGTCAAGAACTTTAGCAATAGCCAATGCCAACATCTATCATAAAACATATATATAAATAAAGAAAAATATCTTAAAACAAGCATGGAGAAAATTTTAAAATTCCAGCTAGAACTATGGTTAAAGCCAGCAGGAAACAATCCTGAAATCCATATTCTCTCTGAGAGAATTTGCCAAAAAAAAGTATATCTTAAAAAAGGAAACTACAAGCAGTGGTAAGCACAGTTCATAGTCTCATAGCAATTGTGGAGCACCCAATTAAATTTTAAGCATGTGAGGCACATCAACTTATTCTTCTTTTTTCTTTTCAGTCACAATCCTGTAGTTTACCATGGGTAATGGCAAATGAAAAATATCAAGGGGGCTAGTCTAGCGAAACAAGTATAAAACACTTGAATGCACAATAGATATTCCTCTGAAAGGACATAAGAATGATTCTTTGTTTAACAATAATATACCACATAGATCTCATGTCCAGAGGCCTTCAACAAGACTTAGCCCTAAAAACCTCCACAGGAACAAAGCCAGCAGGGAAAGAGCACATTGGATAAAAAGCATATAAATAGAGAGCAAGTTGCTAAAGTGTCGGTTGGATTAAAACTGTATGTTAACTATCAAATGGCACTAACCTGTCGATTCAAATCTCTTGCCTTGTCAGCATATACACGGGATTCTGATGTTAACCGGCTTGACATTTGACTGACCTCTGCATTGTCACCAGATATGCAAGAGAGAATTTTGTGAACATATGTAGAGGGAGAAGAAAGGTAAGAATGCAGCATCTTTTATCCAAGAAGAAGAAAGGAGTGATTAAAAACAAATGATGAAGCAAAAAATAGATGTGTAGTATGTCACTTGCATGCAAAAAACAAGGAACATGGGTAATTTGACCAAAATCAAGTAATATGCAAGATACATGATTTAGTTCAGCTTAATTTATTAGTAGGAAAAAAAAAACACCTCTTTGAAAGGGATGAATATGATTCCCCATGGGAGTTCATAAATTTGGTGTTATATACTTGCAGAATAATGGCAGCCCTGGAAAATATGGTTAGTGTACCATTTCTATGAGGAGATACATGAACAAGGAGAATAGGTGACGGGGACTGCCCTAAATCAATAAGTTACTAGTGCTTGTCAGCTTCATAATAATCAAAAGACCAACTTCATTGACCAAGGAAAAAGCATACATTTATCCTAGCATATATAACTCATGCTTGCTAAAAGCAACAATGACTTGTTAGCATATCCGAGTTGATCATACTTAAATAACAATCACTTAATCTAATCAATACTACAACATCTAAACATATATTAAAACCTATATTTCAAGTACAGACATAGATCACGTTTAACTTGCACCATAATCATCAAAAAAATCAATCGATCATTCTTTGTAAACTCTTGCAATAAAAGAAAATAAACATGATAGAGAACATAAGTATTTGTGAGAACTAAAATTGGATATCTTACGGTCCAGCTTTTCACCAACACCCAGAACTTCCTGCACATTGCGAGTCATTATTTGGTGGACTTCATACAGCTCATCATTCAACTTAGCAATATTCCGTTGGGTGCGGGTGTCCTGGTACAATTTTTTTGTTTTCTGTATAAAAGTATCTTAAGAACATAAACAGGAAAAACAAAATCAAGCCTAGAAGAAGTTCCAAAGAGAATGTAAGAGAACATCAAGTATCTATAAGAACAATTCTAATTCATTCAGGATAAAATAAATTAAAAAAAACCTACCAAATTTAATGAAGGCATATGGTCTAGCAGCAGTTTCAATTTGAGGCCCATTGACACGCTCAAATTCATTCTTAAGGTCTTCTAGGTATTGAAAGGCAAGCTTCTTAGGATAAGAACGGTCGCACATAGTGAGGTAACAAATACGTCCTTCAATAATATAACTACAATCTCAAGTGAAGGAAAACATCTAGTATGGTTGACTTTAAGAGAGAATAATAAGACAACAGAAATTATGGAATGAATTTTACAAAATACAATAAATAAATAAATGTCACAGTTTGAAATTCAAAAAGAGGAATTGACAATGTGAATTGATATTACCAAGTAGCATCAAATGAGCATAAATTAGGTAATTAGGGAAACATAAATAAAATGCACAAGCAAGCTCATCGCATGTATTAAAGTTAATTTTCACTTTAATTAAAACAGATGGGCCAAATGACCCCATAAAGTTCAATGAAAACCACCAACAAACAGGAAAACGGATACAGTTATGCAGGTGCAGCTGCTTTCACAACCAGAAAAATACACTTACGCGGATGTATAATCAGTAAGAAAAACAAATTTTTCTATGAGTTCTCTGCAGTGCCATTAAACTGTTAACAAATATCCAGCAACATATAAAACTTATGAGAATAACTAATAAGGGTTTGCTTGATTCTGAATCTGCAGTAGGTGCAGGATCTTTAAAGTGTTGGAGGGAGATAATCTAAAAATAGAAATGTTAAAGACAAGTGTAGACATGCTAAGCAAGTCTAACTAAATGTTTAAGGAGCAGTGTACATGAGTGTCAGGCTATCAAGAACAAACTTCCAAAGGTTATGAAATGATCAGATCCAGAAAAAAAAAAAAAAAGCAGGATACTGGAAAATATAAGGGCCAGTTTCAATTGACATCCTCGAAGCATCATTGTGGCCAGATGCAAGGTTCTTGAAAAGTGCCTTGACCTGCTGTTTGTACATTTCAGCATCTTTCACATCACGACCATCATCCAGTCCCTCTGCTAGCGGAAGACCATCCGTAACACGAGCAATCATTGTCAGCTTCACCATCTTTACTTACCTTTTTACTTCCTCAGATATGCAAAGTAACTGCATTACGTTAAGAATAGAAAACCCAAATCCATGAGAGGCCAAAGCAGCAAATTTGTTCAAAATTCAGTCTACAAAACCAATGTTTAATTAACAAAATCGAAAAAAAAAAACATTCCTCAAGCTAAATTTGGCATCAAAGGATCAGGATGTAATTTATCAGAAATCTAAGAATGGAATCGTACCCACTACAATATGTTAAACAAAAAACAAAACCCATCATTCAGTTTCTGTAATTGTCTACGGATTAACAAAATACAAACAATTGATAAGCCATTATTAGAAAAGAAATCATAACAGAAACAAAACCTCCAATCTTTCTTTTATAATTCATCAACATAAAGTAAACAAGATCCCTGCGATCCATCGTCACGAATCAAACAAAAAATCCAATTAAGACCCCATTAAACAATGCAATCACAAGATTATAGAACCAATAAAAAAAACCATCATTCAATAATCAACTAAACATGCAAAAAAAAAAAAAAGAATTACCTGATTATATAGCGAGTGAATATTTGGTTTTGGACTAAGGGATTTGAGGAAGAAGAGATACGATGGTAGTAAAAATCTATGTGTAATAAAATTGAAAGGAAAAAAAACCGCACACCAAAATAACGGAGATCTTAAGGTAAGCTGCAATTCCTATCTATTTGTATGCTGCCTGTCTGTCTGCAAGTAATTTCAAAACACAAAGTAAATAAGATAAGCTCTTTATACTTTTAGACTTGACCCACTCTAATGTTATTGGGCTTATGTTTTATTCTCCAATTTGATTTTGGTTACTGTATCAACATGAAAAACACACACACACATTTTTTGTTTGGAATTAATTTTTTTATAATTGAATTTAATCATAATATTTAATTGAAATTCAACTTATTTATTTAAAAAAGATAAAATTGAATTTATTTTTTTTTATACTATCACTATCACATTTACTTTAAAAATCTTTCAAAAAATAATGATTAAATAGATATTTTAAAACATCTAATTTTAACATGAATATATTTTTTTGGTGTAGTAAATTAGAGATTTTGACCATATAAATTTACTTTTATATTATTTTTAAAGATTCAATTATATTTTAAATTCAATTCTTAACACTGAATTTTTTTTCCAAACATTAGATTTTATTAAAATCTTTTAATAGAATTCAATTTAAAAGGTTTCTTATTAAAAAAAAATATATAAAATAAATAGATTTTTAAAATAAATATATATACTTTCAAAATAAAAAATAAATATAGGAGATATATATTCCAATACATTACCTTATATATATGCACTAAGTTATTTTTCGGAGTAGTTTTAAACAACCCATCAAACATCATAATTAAGATTTATTTATACATTCATAATTAATTAGATTAGATTTTTTAATGTCTCCATATGATTTTATCTTATATTTATATATCAGTTAAATATTTTTTAATGAGAAGAGATTTTTTCTTTGCCCTACGTCAAAAGTTTTTGCCTCACCACCCTAAGGAAAACTTGTGTTTGCCTCGAGGGATAAAATTGATATAATGTTTTTTTTTCCAAACTATCATATTCATTTTCCTAAATTTGGGAATATCATTCACTCTTTTAGTATTTTTATGTTTTTCATATATTATATTTATGAAACCAAATGAATAAATATGATAGAATATTTATTTTTATAAATAAAATAAAATAATATGTGATGAAGATAAAATGGCATTCCCTCTCTTAATGTCAGGTAATTGTGCAAGAAGAAAATCTTAAGAAAAGGTATTGGCTCTGGTTGAGCTTTGTATGGTATAGGCAACTCCCATGACTTAATCCTTCTTCGTGAATAACTTGAGGGTTTTGTCATCACATCTGCAACAACTGGTTTTGATTGTTGCAATGCCTCGTATCCACGGTTCCTGCCTTTGTAAGCTCACAAAAAAAAATGAAAATGAACGCTTAAATGCTTGTTGCATCCAAACATTACGGGATTCTTCGCAAGTTTAATGGCTAAGTTATTATCATAATGAGCAATTGTAGGTATATTTTGCTTTTTACTAAGTATGTTCAGAATCCTTTTCAACCATATTACCTGACATGCATAAGAGGTTGTAACAATGAAATCTGCCTCTGCGGTGGACATAGTTACAATCAGCTGCTTCTTTAATGATCATGATATTGCCCCTGAACTTAATAAGAAAACATAACCCGAAATGTTTTTTTTTTTTATCTTGGTCTCCTGTATAATCATTATTTATGTAAACTAATAAGTCTCTATTTCCTCTCTTTTCGTAAAACATCCCAAAATTGATTGTTCCTTTTAGATATCTTAGGACTCTCTTTGATGCCTAGAAGCTCAGTAGAACTACTCATATACCTGCTAATAAGACTTACCATAAACATCAAGTATGGTCGAGTAATAATCAAGTACATGGGACTTCCTACAACTTGTTTGTACAAAGTGTTGTCCACTTTGACTCTGTCTTCATCTTTTAACAGTTTGCAACTCAAGACAATGGGATTAAGAACTGAATTGCTTTTACTCATTCCAAATCTCTCCAGGACCTCTAAAGCATATTTTCTTTGGCTAATGAATATCCCATAAGATCTTTGCGTAATTTTTATACCAAGAAAATATCTCATTTTTTCAATATCAGTCATGTCAAACTCAAACATCATTCAACTCTTAAATTTAGCAAACATAGATTCATCATTTTTTATTAAAAATAAGATCGTCAACATACAGACTTACAATTAGAATTTTACCTTCATTTACTGTCTTTATGAACAATGTGTGTTTATAAAAACATTTTTCAAAGTCGTCCTTCATGAAATAAGCGTTTATACGACTATACCAAGCTCATGGAGCTTGCTTAAATTCGTATAAAGACTTTTTAAGCCTATTAACCTATTGTTCCTTAACCTTATACACGTAAACTTGAGGCTACTTGTAAGACCCATGTTTTGGCCCAACAAACCCAGCTAAAAGTTTAGCCCAAAACCCGACCTAACTAACCTAAGTATTTAAAGAAAGGTTACTAGGGAATTGTTTTTTTCTTTTTTTATCTTTTCTTCTATCCACTATAACTCTCTCCTATATATACCACGAATTTCAGTTTTAACTCAAGTTTTAAGTCAAAAAAGGTTAAAGAAATAAATAAGTGATTCCCTCTTTTATTATTTTTTATTAGAAAATTGATTATGAAAAGACTTAAGAAGTGTTTAGGATTTTGCTTTGAATTGATGATTGGATTATTTAAGGAAATTAATTGAAGCTTTAGGGTGTTAGTTGGCATAAAATAATCTGATTTAATGATTGAAATCATGGGTTGTTGAATGATTGGAATCATGGGTTGTTGAAGATCATATTGTGTTTTTGTGTAATCTGCAGTTTGGAAGACTAGTAGATCGAGATTCTATAAAACCCGATCAACTAGTCGACTAGTTGGTTGAACGGGTCGACTGGTTAATTGTTTGCTGTCAATCAACCAATTATTTTAAATCAACCAACCAGTTGGTTATTTATTATCGGTCAATCATAGTCTAAACCGACCAACCGATTGGTCATTATGGTCGACCAGTTGACCCAACAATAGAGTTTTATCGGGTTTGTTATGTTCGATCAGTTTGGGTTATGTTTAGGATCAATAGGGTGAAACAGTTCGACCTTATATTTATGTTTTGGTCTCTAATTTTAGAGTTTTTAATCTTTTTATGATACTTTGCTTTAAGTTGTTTTTTAGTGCTTTCTGTATCTATTATAGGTTCTGCTGATATTCCTCCTAACAATCTTCAGCAACCTCCGGTTCTGTATTCGTTTGTTTTTTTTGCTTTCATTTTGCAAGTGAGTGAGATAATCTTTAACATGCATGTAATATAAATAATATATGTATGTTGTTATATGATGACTACATGCATATGGACTTTGTTGAGTGTTCCAACTTTTCCAGTTTTGGTCGGTATATATTTTGCTTGTTCCGCGAGGCTTTTCTTTAAGTTTTTTTAATTTGATGTCTTAGATACTTCGCTATTACACTGTTTTATTTAACGTTTGGATTTTATTTAATGTAATAAGTATTATGAACTCTTGTTTTGTTTTATTTTGATGATGAAATATTTTGAAAGTTCACGAAACATTGTGGATTTTATATAATTTATTTTATGATATGTATATTCAGAAGTATAGCGTAGGTAGGGTGTTCTTATGACACTGCTCAACAAACACTTCTTCATTTAACTCCTCTTGCAGAAATGCTAATTTCACATCTAGTTGGTAAATTGTCTATTGTTTTTCAGTTGTAAGTGCTATTATTAGACGGATCGAACCCAACTATGCCATAAGTGCAAATACCTTTGTAAAATTTAACCTAAGTTATTGAGAATAGCCTTTTGCGACGAGCCTTGTCTTTTACTTGTCTACTTCTTTATTTTCATTAAGTTTTGTTTTGTATAACTATATATATAGCTATATACTATGAAGGTCTATGAATGAGCCAATACTAGGTATTTATGAATGGAATTTCTTGTATATTTATACTCATTTTCATATACTATCATCAATTTTGAATATCCATTAATTAAATACTATTTATTATTCAATATCAAATAAAATTGCTCATAACATTTGCTTCTTTTTTTTCACTTTACCTCCATGATTTAAAAAAATCACAATTTATATCATAGGTCAACACATTTTCTTAAAATTAATGAAAATACCAAACTACCCTCACTCTTATTCTCTCTCTTGCCCATTCTCTAATCTCTCATTGATCTACCACCATTAAAAAGCCTCCACATCTCCGACCATCCTCACCAATGAGAAGCAAACAAATTTGATAGAGATTTTTTTTATTGTAAATAAAGATGATAACAAGAAGCAATTAGTACTATAGAGTTCTCAAACAAAGACAAGAACAAAAAAAGGGATGGCAGAAGAAGAGGGATAAGGATGTCAGCTCTTTGTACGGCTAGGATTTTTCAACTATTGAGAGAACAAGGGCATAAATCTGATAAAGAAATAATTTAATGGTTGTTGCAACAAGCATAACTATCGATTATTATTACAATTGGTAAAAGGATTATTCCTGCCCTATGGTACTGGGATTGCATTAAAGAATGGTAGGGTTAAGAACCGATGTTATTAGGTCCAAAGATAGAACTATCTGGACGATGATGAATATTAAGAGCTCGTTTATTTTTGTATTTCAAAATGTTTTTTTTAAATTAAAAATTGTTTATTTCTTTTTCTACTTCAAATTAATATTTTTTGTGTTTTCAGATCTTTTTGATGTGCTGATATCAAAAATAATTTTTTAAACAAAAAATTATTTTAATGCATTTCTGAAAAAAAAAATACACTTTAAAAAGCAACTGTTATTACATTTTTAAATGCCCATAATTCAAGAAGATCTAAAGTGGCAAGTGAGATTTAGCTCTCTGTTAGCAGAATTGGATCAAAATTTGTTCCTAATTTTGGTCAGTCAACATTAAATTTTGGAAATGAGAACTCTAATATTCTATCAAACTATGGGTTCAATGGGAATAAGTTTTTCAATATTTACGTGGGCTTAATGAGTTTTTACTCCATGTTTAGTGGCTCTAACCATCAATTTCCAAGCTTGGAACTTGGACTATCTAGCAGATAATGCAGGGCCGTGGTGTCTTAAATCTGATGAATCAAGGTTGTTAAGAGAGAGGTGTTTATCTTAAATCTGATAAATCAAGGTTGTTGAGAGATATGTGTTTAAGATTGAAAAGAAAGCGTGACAGTTGCTTTGAGGCTCCATTATGAATGAGTGTAGGAATCTAATGGGTATTTGTATTTATTTTGTTTTGGAATATTGGGTTGAATTCAATTGGTTGAATTTTCATAAAATAATTTTGGAGCTGGGTTAAAGATTTAGAAAAGGGAGGAGAAAATTTTGAATGTGATGGGTATTTTTTTAATGATAAAGTTGTAATATTTAGTATAAGGATTCTTTAACTATGATATAAAAAATAATGTGAGATATTTTTTATTATTTTTTTTAGAATGTTAAGTTTTATTGCATGAATAAAATTGAAGATGTCAATTATAATTTTTTAAAATAAAAAAATAAAATAATCAAATAATAAAGTGTAATTTTCTCCAATAATAAATAAAAATAAGAAGAAGAAAGGTATTCTCTTATTCTGCTATCCAATTATCATTTGTAAATTTAACACATTATTTCAACAGCATGTTTTATTTTGAAATTTATCGAATTAATATTTTTTTATTTTTCATAGTTATATATTAAAATGATTTAAAAATATATATAAAAATAAATTAAAAAGAAATTAAATTGTATAAAATTACTTTTCAACCGAAAGAAAAACTGCTATGAAAGTAAAGCGTAGAAATCGATAAGACAGAAGTATTCGTAGTGATGTCATCATCGATAAAACCTTAAAAACAGTGTACCGAAAGAAAGACTCATAACTGCAGACTCTTTGACTTCCTTCCCTTTCTTTTTCTATCTATCTATTTATATATTCCTGTCACCTGCTTTGTAAGTAAGCTAACGGTCTCTGCAAATTACAACATCGATCCCTCCAATCACTGATTTATTATCACAAAGAAGCTCGATTTATTTCCCGCCAAACTTAATCCAACCATGAATCGTGATCCTGGTCGAGGTCGAGGTCGAGGTCGAGGTCGAGGTCGAGGACGAGGACGAGGACGAGATCTAGGTCGAGGTCGAGAACGAGATCGAGGTCGAGGTCAATGGCCCAGTCCTGTAGGAGGCGAGCATTGGGTTCCCAAGGGGAGATCTTCGGATCCTTCTTTCCACAGTACCTACTCTGTAACTTCATCGTCCCTCTTCTTTTATTTCATTCCTGGTGTTCTTCTTTTATTGATTGATGGATGTTGGAATCTTCAAGTTTTGTGATTCGTGGGCTTTTTATATCATAGCAATATATTTCTTGCTTGGTGTAAATTAATTGTGATAATCATCATGGATACATCATTTTAAATTAATTTATACTTATTTTATCTATTTTTTTGCATGCATATTATTTAATTTGATTTTTAGGACCCATTTTGGTGGGTTTATTTCTTTCCTCTTTTTTTTTTTTGATAATTAATCCTGATAGTTATTGCATATTTTGTTTATTTTATTAATAAATGGGTATGAGGAGGTTAGCATTGATGGGAAAGTTTGCTAATGGCATGTAATTTTGAAACGGCGTAGGTTGGAGCAGATGAGTCTTCTTCCGACGAGAAACCTTTTAGCAACAGAGGAAGAAACTCGCAGCCGAATTCACGAGGGTGGTTTCCAAGTTATCCCAACAGTGCGGGTAACATTTTTTGGCCTTCTTCTGATGAGCAACCTTTTAGCAACAGAGGAAGAAACTCGCAGCCGAATTCACGAGGGTGGTTTCCAAGTTATCCCAACAGTGCGGGTAACATTTTTTGGCCTTCTTCTGATAAGAAACCTTTTAGCAACAGAGGAAGAAACTCGCAGCCGAATTCACGAGGGTGGTTTCCAAGTTATCCAAACAGTGCGGGTAACATTTTTTGCCAGAGGGAACCATTAGAAAATAAGTCATTAGAAGATAGCATGTCCAGTACGGGAAGGATCCTGCACGACCCAAGTGCTCCCAGTTGCAGCAGTATTGGGTCAAATCAGTTAGATTGTTCTGTGGCTTCAAATTCAGTTAACAAGGGCGACTCTGCATTGATGCCAGCTATTTCAGGTTCTAGGGATATGAAGTCTGATATTGTTAGCGCTCCCTTGGAGAAGGGAGCACAGGATGGTGCAGTGCACCTTGATTTCTCTCTCAAACTGAATAGTACTGTCCCATTGCAAAATCAGAATGAGTCTCACCTGACAATGCATAAGAGGCTGTAACAATGAAGTTTGCCTCCGTGGTAGGTATATAGTTACAATCAGCTGCTTCTTTAATGATCATGATACTGGCCCTGGATTTAATAAGAAAACATAACCTGAAATTTTTTTTGTTATTTTCGTCTCCTGTATAATCATTGTTCGTGTAAACCAATAAGTTGCTCTTCCCTCTTTTTTTTTTTTTTTTTTTTTGTAAAACACCCCAAAAATTAATTGTTTTTTTTAGGTATTTTAAGATTCTTTTTGCTGCCTGAATATGAAGCTTAGTAGGGCTACTCATGTATCTACTAATAAAACTTACCATAAATATTAAATATGGTCGAGTAGTAATCAAGTACATGAGACTTCTTACAACCTGTTTGTACAAAGTATTGTCCACTTTAACTCTATCTTCATCTCTTAATAGTTTGCAACTTGAGACAATGGGATTAAAAACCGAATTGCTTTTACTCATTCTAAATCTCTCCAAGACATTCAAAGTATATTTTTTTTTGCTAATGAATATCCCATAAAATCTTTATGTAATTTTTATACCAAGAAATATCTTATCTTTCCAATATCAGTCATATCAAACTCAAACATCATTTAACTCTTAAATTTAGCAAATATAGATTCATCATTTTCTAGTAAAAATGAGATCATCAACATACAAGCTTACAATTAGAATTTTACCTTCATTTATTGTCTTTATGAATAAGGTATGTTTATAAAGATACTTTTCAAAGCCTTTCTTCATGAAATAAACGTCTATACGACTATACCAAGCTCGTGGAGCTTGTTTAAATTCATATAAAGACTTTTTAAGCCTATTAACATAATGTTCCTTAATCTTATGCACATAAACTTGAGGCTACTTGTAAGATTCATGTTTTGGCCCAACAAATCTAGCTAAAAGTTTAGCCCAAAACCCGACCTAACTAACCTAAGTATTTAAAGAAAGGTTACTAAGGAATTGTTAATTTTTTTCTTTTTTCATCTTTTCTTCTCTCCATTGTAACTTTCTCCTATATATACCAAGGATTTCGGTTTTAGCTTAAGTTTTAAGTAAAAAAAGGTTAAAGAAATAAATAAGTGATTCCCCCTTTTATTATTTTGATTATGAAAAGACTTAAAAAGTGTTTAGAATTTTGCTTTGAATTGATGATTGGATTATTTAAGGAATTTAATTGAAGCATTAGAGTGTTAGTTTGCATAAAATGATCTGATTTGATGATTGGAATCATGGGTTGTTGAATGATTGGAATCATGGGTTATTGAAGATCATATTGTGTTTTTGTGTAATCTACAGTTTGGAAGACTAGCAGATCGAGATTCTATAAATCTTGATCAACTAGTCGACTAGTTTGTTGACCCGGCCGATTGGTTAATTATTTGTTGTCAATCAACCAATTATTTTAAATCAACCAATCGGTTGGTTATTTATTGTCGGTCAATCATAGTCTAAATTGACCAACCAATTGGTTATTATGGTCGACTAGTTGACCCAACAATAGAGTTTTATCAGGTTTGTTATGTTTAATCAATTTGGGTTATGTTTAGGATCAATCGGGTGAAACAGTTCGACCTTATATTTATGTTTTGGTCTCTAAGTTTAGAGTTTTTAATCTTTTTTATGATACTTTGCTTTGAGTTGTTTTTTAGTGTTTTCTGTATCTGTTATAGATTTTGCTGAAATTCCTCCTAATGATCTTCAGCAACCTCCGGTTCTGCATTCGTTTGTTTTTTTGCTTTCATTTTCTGAATGAGTGGAATAATCTTTAATATGCATGTAATATAAATAATATATGTATGTTGATTATATGATGAGTACAACTAGTTAATTTCTTGAATATTTATATATGTTGCTTTATTTTTCGAGCACTCATCCATTCTTGAACTTGCACCTGTATTCTGTTGAACTAAATTTTATTTGACATTGCTTTGATAATTATGTGAATATCTATTATGTCTTGATATCGATATACTTGTCATTAACTCTTTGCTAACAGAGAGTTATTAGTCTATATGCACATAGTATTTTGTATACCTAGCTAGTGAGAGAGATGCCGACCTATGGTGATTGGTCCTCTCACAGTGGTCACTTTCGAGTGTCATCTGATATTTGACATGTATTCCACTACCTTATGTTAATATGCTTATTATGTATATTTATATTAAGATATATCAACTTACAAACTATTAATATCTAAGATGTGTGTTAAATGTTATTCTCTCACTGAGTTGATTGAACTCACCCCTCATTTTTAAAATTAATTTAGGTTCTTAGTTTTTGTTAGCATATGGACTTTGTTGAGTGTTCCAACTTTTTTAGTTTTGGTCGGTATATTTTGCTTGCTCCACAAGGCTTTTCTTTAAGTTTTTTTTATTTAATGTCTTAGATGCTCCGCTATTACACTGTTTTATTTAACGTTTGGATTTTATTTCATATAATAAGTATTATGAACTCTTGTTTTGTTTTATTCTGATGATGAAATATTTTGAAAGTTTATGAAACATTATGAATTTTATATAATTTATTTTATGATATATATATTCAGAAGTATAGCATAGGTAGGGTGTTCTTATGACACTGCTCAACAAACACTTCTTCATTTAACTCCTCTTGCATAAATGTTAATTTCACGTCCAGTTGGTAAATTGTTTATTGATTTTTAGCTGCAAGTGCTATTATTAGACAGATCGAATCCAACTATGCCATAAGTGCAAATACCTTTATAAAATCTAACCTATGTTATTGAGAATAACCTTTGAGACGAGCCTTGTCTTTTACATGTCTACTTCTTTATTTTCATTAAGTTTTGTTTTATATAACTATATATATAGCTATATACTATCAAGGTCTATGCATAGCCAATACTAGGTATTTATAAATAGAATTTCTTGTATATTTATACTCATTTTCATATATTATCATCAATTTTGAATATCCATTAATTAAATACTATTTATTATTCAATATCAAATAAAATTGCTCATAACATCTGATTTTGTTTTCACTTTACCTCCATGTTTTAAAAAATCACAATTTATATCATACAATTTCTTAAAATTAATGAAAAGACCAAACTACCCTCACTCTATTCTCTCTCTTTCCCATTCTCTAATCTCTCATCGATCTACCACCATTAAAAAGCCTTCACATCTCCAACCATCCTCACGAATGAGAGGCAAACAAATTTGACAGAGATTTTTTTTTTGTAAATAAAGTTGATAACAAGAAGCAATTAGTACTGTAGAGTTCTCAAGCAAAGACAAGAACAAAAAAATAGATGGCAGAAGAAGGGGGATAAAGATGTCAACTCTTTATGCGGCTAGGATTTTTCAACTAACGAGAGAACTAGGGCATAAATTTGATGGAGAAATAATTTAGTGGTTGTTGCAACAAGCATATCTATCGATTATCATTGCAACTGGTAAAGGGATTATCATTGCAACTGAGATTGCATGAAAGAATGGTAGGGTTACGACCCGGTGTTATTGGGTCCAAAGATAGAACTATTTGGACCATGATAAATATTAATAGCCATTTATTTTTGTGTTTCAAAGTTTTTTTAAAAAAATTAAAAATTGTTTATTTCTTTCTTTACTTCAAATTAACGTTTTTGTGTTTTCAGATCTTTTTGATGTGCCGATGTCAAAAAAAAATTTAAATAAATTTTTTTTATTTTAATACATTTCTAAGAAAAAATACACTTTGAAAAGCAATTGATATCACACTTTTAAACACCAATAATTCAAGAAGAAAAAGTTTGTTTGGGAGTGTGATTGTGATTGCTTTTCAAAGTGCTTTTCATGTCGAAATGTATCAAAATAATTTTTTTATTTTTTTAAAATTATTTTTGAGATCAGTGCAAAACGATCCAAAACGCACAAAAAAAATAATTTTTAATAAAAATAAATAAATTTTTAAAGAACGTGATTTGCACTGTGTTCCCAAACAATGTCTACGGCAAGTGGGATTTGGCCCTCTGTTGGCAGAATTGGATCAAAGTTTGTTCCTAATTTTGGTCATTCAACATTAAATTTTAGAAACGAGAACTCTAATATTCTATCAAATTATGGGTTGAATGGGAATAAGTTTCCCAATATTTACACGGGCTTAATGAGTTTTTACTCAATGTTTAGTGGCTTTAACCATCAATTTCCAAGCTTGGAACTTGGACTATCTAGCAGATAGTGCAGGGTCGTGGTATCTTAAATTCGATGAATCAAGGTTGTTGACACAAAGGTGTTTAAGATTGAGAAGAAAGCGTGGCAGTTGCTTTGAGGCTCCATTGCGAGTTATTGTGGGAATCTAATGGGTATTTTTTTTTTGAGATATTGGGTTGAATTTTCATAAAATAATTTTGGAGTTGGGTTCAAGATTTAAAAAAGGGAGGAGAGAATATTGAATTTGATGGTTTTTTTTATGATAAAGTTGTAATATTTAATATAATTATTAAACTATCATATAAAAAATAATCTTAGATATTTTTTATTAAGTTTTTTTAGAATGTTAAGTTTTATTGCATGAATATAATTTAAGATATAAATTATAATTTTTTAAAATAAAAAATAATCAAATTATAAGGTTAAGTGTAATTTTCTCCAATAATAAATAAAAACAAGAAGAAGAAAGGTATTCTCTTGTTGTCCTATTCAATTATCATTCGTAAATTTAATACATTATTTCAACCTAATAAGTTGAAAATTTATTGAAATAATATTTTTTTTATTTTTAATATTTATATATTAAAATTATTTAAAAATATAAAAAATTAAATTTTATAAAATTACTTTTCAACCGAAAGAAAAACTGCTATGAAAGTAAAGCGTCGTGATTTCATCATCAATAAAACCTTAAAAACAGTGTACCGAAAGAAAGACTCATAACTGCATACTCTTTGACTTCCTTCCCTTTCTTTTTCTATCTATTTATTTATATATTCCTGTCACCTGCTTTGTAAGTAAGCTAACGGTCTCTGCAAATTACGACATCGATCCCTCCAATCACTGATTTATTATCATAAAGAAGCTCGATTTATTTCCCGCCAAACTTAATCCAACCATGAATCGTGATCCTGGTCGAGGTCGCGGTCGAGGACGAGGACGAGATCTAGGTCGAGGTCGAGGTCAATGGCGCAGTCCCGGAGGAGGCGAGCATTGGGTTCCCAAGGGGAGATCTTCGGATCCTTCTTTCCACAGTACCTACTCTGTAACTTCATCGTCCCTCTTCTTTTATTTCATTCCTGGTGTTCTTCTTTTATTGATTGATGGATGTTGGAATCTTCAAGTTTTGTGATTCGTGGGCTTTTTATATCATAGCAATATATTTCTTGTTTGGTGTAAATTGATTGTGATAATCATCATGGATACATCATTTTAAATTAATTTAAACTTATTTTATCTATTTTTTTGCATGCATATTATTTAATTGTTTTTTTAGGACCCATTTTGGTGGGTTTATTTCTTTCCTTTTATTTTTTGATAATTAATCCTGATAGTTATTGCATATTTTGTTTATTTTATTAATAAATGGGTATGCGGAGGTTAGCATTGATGGGAAAGTTTGCTAATGTCATGTAATTTGGAAACGGCGTAGGTTGGAGCAGATGAGTCTTCTTCTGATGAGAAACCTTTTAGCAACAGAGGAAGAAACTCGCAGCCGAATTCACTAGGGTGGTTTCCAAGTAATCCCAACAGTGCGGGTAACAATTTTTGCCAGAAGGAACCATTAGAAAATAAGTTATTAGAAGATAGCATGTCCAGTACGGGAAGGATCCTGCACGACCCAAGTGCTCCCAGTTGCAGCAGTATTGGGTCAAATCAGTCAGATTGTTCTGTGGCTTCAAATTCAGTTAACAAGGGCGATTCTGCATTGATGCCAGCTATTTCAGGTTCTGGGGATATGAAGTCTGATATTGTTAGCGCTCCCTTGGAAAAGGGAGCGAAGGATGGTGCAATGCACCCTGATTTCTCTCTCAAATTGAATAGTACTGTCCCATTGCAAAATCAGAATGAGTCTCACCTGTCATTTCAAGCTGGTGCTAATGACCAGCTTTCACAAGAAAAGGATCCCAATATTGTGGTATCTGCTGGGGATTCAGGGTATTCAGAGCAACAGGCAGTGGTTGAGCCTTTTGATATTTGCCTGCCCAAGACTGGAACTATTCTTAAGCTAAAACCTTCTTTGCTTGTGAAGAATAGAGAAAAGAGGAATGATGTCAGGCGAGCTGCAGATGGGGTGAATGGACAGATACTAAGATCTGGGATGGTTTTACTAAAGAATTACTTATCCCTGCATGATCAGGTGCTGCTTGCTTTATGCTCATTCTTTTCCCTTATCGAGTTAATTCGTCTTTGCCTCTTTAAAAGTTACATGTGCTACTCTTGGCTTTCATTCATTGATGCAGAATGTTATTGAGTTCATATTTCATACAGTGAGCTCGACCTAAATCTACAGGACTATGAAATATAGTAAGACAATTGGTAATTAATAAACCTTACTAAAAAAATGGCTTCTGGTGTCTTAACAACTAGTCTATTGATGACTTGTATTATGAGTCTGAGAGAAATTAACGGTGCAGTCTGTGAACTTCCATTTTCATTGATTTATTATTTACCTTATGATTTAACAGGTATTAATTTATTGTTTGCTTTGACTTGTTACTAGATAAAAATAATAAAGCTATGCCGAGATATTGGTCTGGGTCCTGGAGGTTTCTACCAACCAGTTTACCGTGATGGTGGAAGAATGCATTTGAAAATGATGTCCCTTGGTAGAAGTTGGGACCCTGATACAGGTAAGTATTTAGAACATCGGCCAGTTGATGGTGCTAAGGCACCCATTTTTCCTAGTGACTTCCATCCGCTGGTTGAGAGAGCAATCAAAGATTCCCATGCTCTTATAGAAATAAATTGTAAATCTACAGCTGCTGAAGACATTCTACCATCATTGTCACCTAACATCTGTGTCGTAAACTTTTACTCAGAAAGTGGGCGGCTTGGTCTTCATCAGGTTTGCAGTGTCAACTTTCTTATACTAGTTGCAGTTTTCTCGTACACCTTTTATGTTGCCTTGTGCATTGTTCTGTATTAAAAAAATGATTTTGCATTTTATGAGGTTTCATAAAGATCCCTTCGGCTTTTCCTGACCGCCTCTTAGTACGCTTAGAATACTTTTTCTCCATGCAGGATAAAGATGAAAGTCCAGAGAGTCTGCGCACAGGATTACCTGTGGTTTCCTTTTCCATAGGAGATATAGGAGAATTCCTATATGGTGATCAGAGGGATGTTGAGAAGGCAGGAAAGGTTAAGTTGGAATCCGGGGATGTACTGATCTTTGGCGGGATGTCTCGACATATTTTTCATGGTGTAAGTTCTGTTCAACCAAAGACTGCCCCGGCGGCCCTGCTTGATGAAACAAATCTCCGTCCAGGTCGTCTAAATCTCACTTTCCGTGAGTATTGAAGACCATAAATATACTATGAGTTGTTTCTAGTGATTGTACACATGACAGTTCTGTTGTGTCCCCCCGCTTAGTTTTGTTGCGAAGCCATTAATACTCGTGGATACAATCTAAAAAACTACTTTTTTTAATCTGCTGACTAGGGCATACGAAAGCATCCCATACGTGTGGAGATTAGTTGGGCTGTTTGTAAGCTCTTAACTACAATGTTATTTAAAATTTAATACACTATTGGTTTTTGTTTAGTTTTATCTGATCTCTTACGAGGCCACGGTTTTTCAGCTTATTTTGTGAATTTTTGGGATTATTATGCAGAACCAGGTGCTCCTTTAAAATACTGATGATTTGTTCTGAGAAAGCACTTAAATTTTTATCCTGCTATGAAAAATAATCCATACAAGAAAATGATGGGTAGATTGATATGGTCTCCATTAACCCAAATTCTTAAAAACGTGACAGTAACATCCAATAATAGGTTGCCCTTTTTAAAAATAAGATAGGGACGCGAACTCGCACACAGAAGCATGCACGCAAGGAGGATGAACTTGCTAGGATGATTATCCTTCGAAGCCTTTCAGGCAAGAGGGTTCTCTTATAGATTAATTAGATCTCCTACTAGGCGATGGTGGGTGGGCTGCCATGCCATGGGGAAGGCCACTTTCAGTTGACATCTGGTAGACCTTCATATTTCCTGACATGGCTAGTGCTCTTGTGATTCGCCACTTCAAATGGGCTACCCCTTTTGGCAGCCAAACTTCCAACAGTCGCTCGATTGTTTGGTTAAGAATGCCTTTGAGATTTGCTTAAATATAAATGCTTATGTAACAAGGAAAGCCACAGGATCAACTACCTTCTCACCAACATATTGTCAAGCTCATTAATTTGTTGGATCTAAGTAAGCTTTTTTGCTTCCAACAGCTTCCATGATGGCCACTCAAATTGCAATTTACCATGTATATAATCCCATGTAATTTCTATCATGTATAACCCATTATTTACAATGTTCCCATTTACAAACCTTGCTTCCAGAGTTTATTAATCCCAATCTGCTAGTTCATATCATCCTAATTGTGAAGCATTTAGCCGTGTTTGATCAGAAAGTTGACCTCTTGGAATCGGAACATCGGGAGAGCTGGAGAGGGTGAGCCATGCTGGAGAAGCAGGGCACATGCTAAATCTATCAGCTTGAAAGTATGATAGTTTTGCATGTGCTCTATCTCTCCAGCTTGGACCCTCCCTCTTATGACTAAAAGGGTTCAGAAAGTAGAGCAGGATTTAGCTCTGTCATAAAGGTAAAAATCCTAACTAATTTTCGGGGAACTTACTTGACTATCAACATCACCTGCATTACGTGTTTCTTGCCTCGTCATTGCAGCGTATCTTTGTCAATAGAGGTAGAGAATCAATCAAGAAAGCTTTAGTATATTTCAGTCTCATATCAAAGTTTACCTTCATCGGTCTTATTATGTATAAAGATTATCACATCATGTATAACTTGCATAATAAATACATCAGGTCAAATTCATATAACATGGTTTGGCACAAATGATCTTTGCTTGATAATCAACATTACCTAGATATATAAGTTATTTTGTTTACAAGAGAGGAGATGTAAAATTCTAAATCCAACAATCCCCCCCCTTTGTTTTCTGAATCAACCACGATTAGATCGATTCTCTAGAGCTGATGCAGCTGAATCCACATGAGCAAGCAGACAAGCATAAATCTTTTGCTTCAACCGATCAACAGTCTCAACTAATTCATTATTGTCTTCAGAGCTCAATTTGCTTCTTAGTATATCTAACCACTCATTAGCATGCTTAAGCTGTGACAATGCAACAGCAATATGGTTGTTCTCCGGTTCCATTCGTTGTGTGGCGAAGTCCTTACCTTTCTTCTCCTGGGCTGCAACATGAAACCCAGCATCCAATGCTCCCTCCAAGAATCTCAAAAACCAAGCCCTTGTTTCATTCAAAAGAGTCTGTTGGAGTTCTTTGATCTCTTGTTTACCGTCTCCTTTAGCCCACTCCTGCTTCTCAGTTGCACTTAACTCCATTGAAGGCTTTGGAGACTTCAATGTAGCTTTGGCCTTACTTAGACTAGTCTTTTTGCTTGTTTTTTGGGTCTCTGGAGAAGAAAAGTGAGTAAATGACTGAAGCGACTTATCCTTCAATGGAGCTGTTACATTTGGTTGGTCGATGAGTTGTTGGAGTGTAAAGAACTTGGTGAGAGTGAGGTGGGGGTTCTCTGATGAGGCAGAGGCGCAGAGCTCAGCAAACATACTGAAAGAGAAAGGATGAAAGTTAGAGGGATATAGAGAAACGGCTTATATTGTCTTGAATCAAACTATATTTTGGCCTGTTATTTATGTACTTACTTGAGGCACTTGATTAGAGATGCAGCAGTGGATGCCTCCTTTTGAGCCTCAGCTGCAACCAAGGTAGCTAAATATCTCCTTCGAAGCATTCCCTTAGAACACAATAAACAATGAGAAAAGAGAGCTGCATTATGATGCTGAGATTGATGAAAGAGTTTTCATAGTTTTCTTGTATATCTGGTGCTTCATTTTGTGGGTTAAAGACTCGTTCTTGAAGGCAATGTCATTTATTTGGATCAATAAGATAAAAAATCTTCCATGTGGTTAGCATAACGCACAAGAATGAAATTTTTTTCTCGAGACCTACCATCCTAAAGCTTCCTCAACGTAAAAAAAGGGTGAAAGTGAGGAAAACAGGAAAAACTTACCTTTCCAGGCTTCATGAGGTTTGAAGGCAAAGAGATCCATGCTGTTGCTTCAGGAAAAGGGATTTTATTGTTATTACTTGACAAAGAATTGAAGTTTGTATCGTTTTGTTTATTTGATAACCGTTTTGCAGAAGTTCTCTTGGAAGACGCTGGAAATTCTTTGTTGCTGGATACGGCGACCTCTGGCTTTGATGAAAGCGCATCAGGTTGATTTTGGTAAGGAGTGGCTGGGCGTGCCTGCAATGCTTACACCAATAACTGTTACATAATGTACACTGTACATTCCATGCAGCAGAGTGCATGCACCAAACGAAACATGTCATTGTGAGGATTAAGGAACCTTAGTTTCTTAGTTGTATCAATCAAAATAGGACACTGGATATCTTGGAAATGTTCATAAAGTAATTTCTCTACCATTTTTTTATGCTGGACAAGGAAATTGATGCATCACAGACAGTTCATTGGAAGAACATCATGTGCTACTAGTGCATTTTTATAATTTCCATATTATAGTCTTTCCGCCTGTAATTTACTTGGAGCCTAAACCAGTAAAGGAAAAAAGAGGCAGAATTTAAAGAAAAGCAACTATTAGAACAAGTTATTTATGTCTCTGCAGAACCAAAATGGAAAATCGTACCTGACCTTTATTTTCTTGCTGCTTGCCATTCATTAATCCAACCTTCTTACCTGGTCCACTATTATCACTCTCATTGCTCTTCCTAATTCCACTTGAATCCACTTCACCAACTTTAAGACTTCCTGTCAAAACACCCTGCATATACCTAGATGCAACTCCAGCCTTTTCCTCTTTGATAACAATTTTCTGCCTTGCATTCTCCCCTTTCACTTCTGATAACTCCCTCGGTTTTGAACTATTAACTCCGTCATTAACTGGCACTGGACCCTCAGATGGAACCAACATTTGCATCAGATCTTTCGGATTCCCAATGAAAGGATTTCTCCCTGCCACTGGCCTAACACCACTTAAAGTCGGAACTGGGGTCCCAGCTTCCACTCTATCAACATAGAAAAACTGCCCAAGTTGTAACTTGTTATTCAAAATTAGCTCATTGTCTTCCTTCGACAATGAGACATAGGTAGAATGTGAGGAATCGGATACTTTTATGAAGAAGCCTTGATTAGGCCATAGTTCTGAGCCTGACAGGGCTGGAACGATGCTGATAACTTGCAGGAGAACAGATCGATATTCTCCTCGAACCCGTACATTCGAGTTTATACTCCGAAGAAGCTTAAGCAGCACTCCTGGTGTAAGAGATGCCATACCTTTTCCTTCTCTATTTCAGACTATGGACCTCTACCAATTACTTTTCTTCATCCAAATTTGCAAAGCTGAATAATGCGCCAAATTTTGGTGTCAGATCAAGTACTACTAATTATGCTGAAGAACTACGGCATAATTTTCAGGTACCATATATGGTTTTAAGAATCTATCGATCCGTTCTCCCTTTTTTTGTTGATCTGTAAGCCTTTTCAGTTTCAGGTAACCTACGGAGATGTGAATAAGCCCATGCCCTGATGCCTTTACACCAGGTAAACTCAGGTTTCTTCGGCTAGCATTTAATTCAAACCTGTGACATGCGCCTATAGTCAGCGTGCATCACAGGCTGAAATCTTTTCACTAGCCTAAACCCGTAGGCTAATTCAACCCTTTTTGTTTGCAATATTTTTCAACTCCTAGCAGTATATATGTAGCTATTAATCTCTAAACAATTATATCTTATGCAATACTACAACATGAACATCCTTGAACCATTTAGACTCCATAAAAATGAATTTACTGGAATGAGCTACAGAAGTTTCTTCAAATTTCTAATAGATAATAGCAAAATGAATCCAAAAGTATGGCTTGTGAGTAACTTTGACATGGAACAAAAGTTTCTGGAAAAAAATTAGAAAAAAGGAGCTAAATCATAGATGACATCAATGAATCCAAACCAATCTGAAGCATATCCAGAGGTAAATATATCATTTCACACAAGATTGATAGAAACAAAAGGATAATACCTGAGATGATCAAGTGGGTTCTACTTTAAAGAGATGGAGGTTTTTTGCATATAGAAATGATCACAAGACGCCTCCAATCCAAGGAAACCAATTTGTTTAGATAGTAGAAACCATTGGCAAACCTCAAAACCTCCATAGCTTTGCATGCAAGACAAGTAACTATCAATCTCTCTTGGCTTGGAAGCCAAGTGACGTGTTCATAACTGATGAGAAGTTAGTGCCCCAATTTTGATATGAAATGACAATTTGTAACCTCATATGAGAGCACTGTGCTGTAAGCATTGTTGATGTATTTAGTGGGTATTTTGGTCCATAGGTTGTTTGTCTGAAATGTGGTAGCATTTCCCTTTTGAGATTAGAGGGTATGGAGTTTTTAAGGAAGGTGGGAATATCTTGATGTTCTATCCTTGCATGCCATAAATCACTCTATTTTTGACCAAAACCACTCTCTCTTTCGATAAACATACGAGTGCTGTCAGATGTGATGATTAAGTAAATTTTACTCTATTTTTTCCATCATTTCCAGTCCACTGAATCCTCAATTATTACTTCCAGTGTAAGAATTCTTTTTTATGATTTGATTTACTTGACGAAGGCCCAAAAGTCTAGGAGTTGGGTTTGCCTCAAAACCTCGTGTGGCTAGAAAAAAACAATTCTGAGAAACTGTGGGATTCCAATCTCAACACTTGTCTAAAATTTGCAAGTGAAGTATGATATATAATAAATTATTTAACAACGTAGAGTACTAATAAATAATTTTATAATTTGAAAGAAATAATCATTTAAGCATTCATATATCGCGATGCCACTAAAGATTGTCAGTACACCTTTACAGATGATTTGTTGATAAAGATAATGATGTAATCTCTATATAATATACATGCATATATGTTAATCAATCTTTTATTGTCGAAGATATCTTTCTCCTATCCTTTCCATCTTCTCCCTCGTCTCTCCCCGCTTTTATCTTCTCCCTTTACATCTAGGGATTATTTTTCAGAAAGATGAAGTTCTGGGATGAATCCATACATGCCTCGACTGTTACATGTTTGCAAGAAGTCACTTAAACTTTTTTGGATGCTACAATAACACTACAGTAAGATATCATCATCTTTTAGTTTTTTGGATGCTAGTTTCAGACTTGAATCCAAGTCAACCGGAAAAAAACATATTTTCTTAGTTATTAGCCGCCAAGATCCCTGATGGAAAAGAGGGTTCGAGCTAGAGGCAAGCATTTATGGGTCCATTTGCGTTAATGACTAGCTCATGCAAATGCATTACTTTCAGTTTCTGCACGAACCATGCTAGCATACACACCATTAAGACGGGAATTCAAGAGTGCATCATGACTGCCATACCCCACCACTCCACCGTCTTTCACTACAGCAATCATATTAGCTTCTCTAATGGTAGAAAGCCTGTGGGCCACTATATATAATAGTTGTTGATCCTTGCAACTTTAAAAGTTTTAGACTAGACCTGAGTTTGATAGCCTTGAGGGAGACTACTGATGAACTTGTGAATGTAAGTCTCACTTACAGCCTCTTCAATCATAGCCCATGAAGCATTTGGATTTTCAAATGCAATATTTCTCTTAAACTACCAGCAAACAATGCAGGCTCTTGACCAACCAAAGCTGTTTGACTTCTTAACCACTTCATATAAAACTCCCTTAAACCCACTCCTCCCATTATCACCTTCCCTTGATTTGGATCATAAAACCTTTGTATCAGTCATAAAACAGTTGATTTTCCTGATCTACTACCCCCAACTAAAGCCATCATATACTAGTTTTTTTTATTGGTGATATATTATATTTATTGATGGAAATATTAACAGAATAAAGTGAGTAATTTTTTTTATGCGCTTCTCTATTAATAATCCATCGGTAAAATTATTACTGACAGATTCACCGATGTCGACAGACCACAAATCATTGATGAGAGTTTTTTCAACAGATAATTTCCGTCCATGAGCTGTCAAGAAAATTGATCATGCTAATGATTATAAGTATATACATCAACAGAAAATTACATTAGTAAATCTAAAAAACATGAAAGTGATTATTGACCTCCCACATCCACTATAACCAACCAATACAAAAGTCTGCAAATGAAATAACTAGATTGAGAAAAAGAGGAGAGTTAATGGATAGGCAAAGATAATGCCTTCAAACTCAATCTGGTAGGGACACCAAACATATGCCACAGATTACATGTATGTGAGGTATAAAGAATAACCCAACTCATCATTCTTTGATTGAAAGATTGAACACTTTCAAACTCATTCTATTGAATTTTTATTTGGGTTTATTTTTAGACTTAATTTATATAATTTTTTTAGAAAATTTTATTTAGTGGACTATAAGTTTAATTGTTAGTTTTTATTGGGTTTTTACTATATATATATATATAATTGTTTTTTAATATCATAGAGAATTTTGATTGATTAAACAAAGTTGCTTTATTTTGTTTTCTTCCTATAATTTTCCTCTATTTTCCAAGAGCTTTTCTCATCCCTAATAAGTTTTAGTATTAGAGCTTCAGATTTTAGTTGTTCTATATATATATATATATAAACCCTTAAAGAAGTGGTAGCAATTTCTTCCAAAATTCCAACCCCTTTCAATATTTCCACAATAATCCCAAATTCCTATGCTATCAAGAAAGCAAAATGAGACTAAAAAATAAATTCTTAAAATCTAACAATCTTTAATGAAGATAAACAATAGAAAAAGGAAAAAGACTAAGCAACTCATCAAGAAATTAGACAATCTTCAACCATGACGAAGATACAAACATCGTTTATAATCAAACACTGATCGAGCCACCCATCCACACAACCGATAATTATCAGCAGGACAAGATCCCTCTTCCCTTCTCATCACTTAACTCGGATTCATCCCTACCAAATACTAGAGAAAGCCACATAACCACCAACCACAGCACCTACATATAGCTCATCCACTACAGCCCCTTTTCACACTGAATTTGAGAAACCCACCACCCACAGCCGGAAAACCAGTTTTAGCCATAACCAATCACAATCCAATAACCTTCTTCATTAAGACATTCAGCACAAGAAACCACCTCCATCATTACTGAACAATCTAACCACCATAAGTGGTTCCTCGTAGCAACAGCAAACAAGTGATGTTCATGGCATTATATTTAACTAATTTTAACTAAACGGTTTATCTAAAACAAGTAAATACTTTGTTAGTTCGAGTCCATGTTGTAAAGTCTATGCAGGTTATTGGTGATAACTACAATAGTTTTTAATTTCAAGAGCTATGGTTTAAAATAAATAGTAAAAAAAGTATAAAAAAAAATGACAACAACAAAAGAAAAGTTTGCTGGCACAATAACATATCAACACTACTATACCAATAATACAAGTGATATAATAACCTCGTTCAGTATCTTGGTTGGTAAATCACTCAATCTTTTTATTTATCAACCAATTTTATCATTTATATTTGGCATCTAGTCCTCTTTATTAATTGTAAAGCTTATCTAAACTTGTGAAAAGTTATAACTTTTATCTAATTAACCATTTAAACTTAAAGATATAGCATTGCATACATATAATTTTCTTGATGTGTTCTAGTCTTAGTTAATCTACACATAGAAATAACTTTATTTATGTATAGTGTTTTTACTTGCAAAATTTTTTGTGATATCAATTATATCTCTAAGCTAATATTACATATATTTGTGTAATAATCATTTAGTGTCCAATCTTGAGTCTAAATCTACCATGGACATAACCATTAACAATACCTTTAGAGCCATTCAAGATCAATTATGGCTCATGCAAGCCTTGATGACCAACATATCTAAGAGGGTTGAACCCCTAGAGATTTCCTAAGCACCCTAAGACTGGTAAAACATGTAATAATAATAATCATTGTAGATATGTTTACTATAGACACCACCACTATAACTACAACATGGGTTATCTCAATCATGATAACCCTGATGAGTGAGTCATGAGAAGTAACTTAAAAAGGCCTTTATTTTTTATAATTGTCATGAACCTTGGATTTTCAATAGGTGGATTCATGACATGGATCATTTCTTTAATTAGGTCAACTTGTATGAAATAAAAAAGTTAGATTTGTTAAGATGAAACTTAGAGGTGCCATGACATGGATCTAACTTTATTGAAAAAGTGTTATGGGTTATTTGGAGGGAAGAGGTAAATCTTCTATCATTGATTGGAATGATATGAAATAAAATTATACAACTTTTCGACAAATAGAAAATCTTATATAAGAAAACAAGTATTATAAAACTAAACTTTTAGACAAATAGAAAATCTTATATAAGAAAACAAGTATGTTAGTGAAAATGTAGAACAATTAATGAGTATAAGATGAAATATTCCATTAGATATTGTCACAATCCAATTTTGGATTTTCCCCAAATTTGCCTTTTTCTTTCAAAATATATAAAAAATTAAAAAATTAAAAAAACAACAACAAAAAAAGCAAAAATTAAAAAGGACTTGTAACTTGGCAAAAAAAAAAGGTTGAGATGGGTTTTAAGCACATGGAGAAATCAAACTGAGATTTTAGACAAAATTGAAAACCTAATTGTACTCAAGATTCAAAGACAATGAAGATTCAGAGTTAAATTAAATGATTATTAAATAAAAAATAAGTCTAAAGACTTAATTAGACTTTTAATATGCCAATTTTATTTAATCATAGGCCCAACTAAAGGTTTAGTTAAGTTTAAGAATTAATTTGGGTCAAATTAAAAGAATTAATTAAGTGTAAGAATTTAATTATATTTTTAATGGGTCAAATTAATTTTATTATGGGTTTAATTGGTAAAACAAATTAAGTTTGCAAGCCTAATTTGAGCTTAATTAAGAAGATTGAAATTTTAGAGGATCAAATTTAACTTTTACAAACTCAATCGGGTGAAATATGAATAAAATTACAAAAAAATCAAAGTTTGGTGGTCGATTAAGGATTAAATTAAAGAAATTCAAAACTAAAGACCTTTTTGCAATAGGCATGTGAATCTGAGGGCCTAATTCAATTAAAAACAATGTGAAATTGAAGAAATTAAAAGTTTGAAGGTCAATTAGGGATGAAATTGAAAAATATTCAAAACTAAAGACCAAGTTAAAAAATAAATTAAAATCAAGGGGTCATTTTAAAACTTGCAGGAATGAAATTGAATTTATTCTGAAAATCAAAATTCAATTAAGAACCCAATTAAATAAATTAAAAGATTAAGTGCTGAAATTAAATGAAAAATTTAAAAACTTAAATTAAACCTAAACAATATGTTGTCTATCAATGTTATTTGTCTTTTTTCTCTAAACCTGAAAAGAGCTACCCGAAAAACCCCTTTTCAAAACCATTTAATTCATCACGGCTCAGATAAAAAGTCAAAAACACCTTATGATAAATCTCAACCTGTACTACACGTCAGTCATCTTCCCGCCGGTACTCAAAAATTAGTTTGCAATACCTCTTTCTGTTCCTCAACATTCTCGCTGTCATAAGCAATCACACTAAGCTCATCATGATTAGCTAAAGGACTGGCATTTCCACGAGCTCCTTGTTGGGGATTCCGGCTCCCCATGCGCGGACCAGTGGTGTTCTAATAGTTGCTCATCGGAGGGTAAGCACACTGAGACAATATTTTACGTGGTTCGGCAAATCGCCTACATCCACGGGAGAGGTTCATTTTATTTAGAGATAGAGAAAGGATACAATAAATACATGGAGGAGCAAGATCACTCAACTCCCAGCTCACACACTCTGCTGTATATGGCAGCAGGGCTGCTGCCCATGGCAACAGCTCCTCTTTTCTCTATTCTTCTCTTCTCTTCAATCTCTCACGTTATCCCTCACTCTCTCATTGCTCTTAAATAATTTCCTCTTTTATAGGCATTTCATGGTCAACATGGAGGGGCCAATAATGCCTTAAAGCATGCCACCAATTGTGGCATGAATGGAGCTACCTCTTTTATAGGCATTTCATGGTCAACATGGAGGGGCCAATAATGCCTTAAAGCATGCCACCAATTGTGGCATGAATGGAGCTACCACTAAGTATTCCACTAAGCATAGTGGTGGGTGGGGCATTTGCCACAATAATGGCAATTTCCTAACAATCACCTCCTTTGCCATTTATGTGGGCAATTGTCCTTTTACTTCTTCAGCACAAGCTTGCATTCTGCAGCTCTTCCAAGCTTCCATTCTGAGAGCGTCTTCAACACAACATTCCCCTTCGAGCGTATCAACCATGCTCGGTCCGAAATGATTTTTCAAGCCTTACACCAAGGCTTACAACACCCCCTCAAACGAATATTCCCAAGTGCGACAGTCATTCAGTATTTCAATGTGATCACAAGCTCACCACTCTTTCAAGAGTCTACTCATCCAGGAGTTGCGTCTGCCCTCTATTCCACCTTAGGAACCACGCCTTACTTCTTCGTGAGTCTCTCGCTCTTAGTTGTAAGAGTCCAGGTAGCTCTCCACCTTTAACCATGGGGGCAGCCCATTAAAGGTTGATCCATATTTGTTTTCATACTCTGGGTATTACAATGTCATTACCAAGCTCACCACCTTGACAAGAGTCAACTCGTTCCCGGAACCTGCGCATGCCCTCTGCTCCTTCATAGCAGCCACATCTTAATGCTCCACAAGTGATCCACTTATTGTCCAAAGCAAATGTCTTCTAGCTCATTGATCTTTAGCATGGGGGCAATATCCACGAAAGTCAATCTTGCATTTGTCTCCATACTCATCATAGCCACTTCATTGGCTATACACATGTCCACTCATATCCAGCCATCACATTGGCTCTGGGGTTGTTCTGAACTGGGCTCATATCATGGCCCACATATCTTCTCCTTAGGTGTCTCCGCTCGTCGTCATGCGGCGGTCTGAATTGGGGCTCCTATCATGGCCTTCAAACCTTCTCTAAGGTGTCTTCGCCTGTTGTCATAAGACGGTCTGAACTGGGGCTCCTATCATAGCCCTCACACCTTCTCTCTAAGGTGTCTTTGCCTTTCATAGACGGTCGTATCCTCCTTTAGCTGGGATGCTTCAAAGTGGCTCTAAACAATTCTCTACCGCCATGTGCACTATGAGAGAGATTACTGCCACTAACTACATAGAAAGAGAAAGTTGTGGTATACTCCTCGCAATCCTCCACCTCGATTTCTATGTTTGGAGCTGCTATGCCTTTCTGCTTGATAGCTCCACCTACACCAACTTTCTTTGGTGTCTTCGCCTTTCATCATAGGCGGTCGCCTTTTATCACAGGCGTTTGCACCTCCTCAATTAGGTGCTTTTACAACAGCTCTTTTTCCATTCTTACATGCATTGGAAAGGTCTTCGCCTGTTGTCTTCATCAAGAGCATAAGAGACTTCCTGTTGTACAAACTTTAACAGTCTTTGCTCTGAGCTTCATCTGGGAACACTTCTTCTCCTTGCACCTGTTGTCTCATTACAGTACCTCGATGGATCCTACGGGTACTCCTGCACAATCTCCGTGTGCCCTCGTGCAATTTCTGTTTTTCAGATTTCTCCCTATTCCTTGCTTATGTTTGACAGCAGCTCATCCTGTCACAACACCTGTCCAAGTCAAAATAGGGTGCCAATCTTTATCCCCTTACTGTATTCCTCTTCCATTATCAGGGTCTTCATCAATTCTTCCCTCGAGAAATCACAGTCACCGAATCTAACTTCTTTAGAGAAATCACCACTTCATCAGATCCTTGATCATACGGAACCCAACTGTTTCCTTGTGCCGTCATCCTGCTAGTCTTCAACCGTTTCATTACAAACTGCTATATATACGAAAATAGTACCGTATGGATAATCCTTCCACTAAGCAAGTTCCTAGGAAAGATTGGAGGGGTCACAACGGTCCCGCTTAAAACCCAATCTCCTGGACAGAACTTCTTAGGCTATATCTATCCATCGTACTATCTTTCTGTATATACAACCATTTGCTAGCTTTGTTGCGGCTTTCCTTTACAAGTGATCTGGAATATACTGGTCTAATACATGATTTCTCAACATCTGGCGAGATTACCACTTCTTAGATTCGTCAAGATTGGTCTTCGTCAATTTCCACTCTTCACCTCAAATTGTCCACTTGATCGGGTGTCCAGAGTTTCCCAATTTTGCCTTCTTTCAAGGCAACTAAAAATTTCTCCACTTAGCAGTTCAGCACATGTAATTGGGCAAACATATGTGACATGTTCTTCTTCATCTTTATTGACCACCATGAAGACCATCGGATGCCTCCTAATCGGGCATTCTCTTTTGTTAATTCACCACCACCACTTCCGGTCTCAAATCTCAATGATCGAACCGTACCATTGCATCCGGAACGATCAAATTAGCTGGAAACAAGTCTAAAATCGTTCAAATCGCATTTCAGACGGCTAACTTTTGATCAAAATAATTCTGGCCTGATGAACGACCCAGATTTAATCTCATATCCGGTTGCACGTAGACTCCGCTGCACAGAATCTTACCCTCGGCTCGCGGTTCGGCTCGGCTCGGCTCGGCTCGGCTCGCGGCTGATGACGTCATAATTACGTCATACTGACATCATCCTTATCTGGGTCAGCCACATGGGTCAGGTCAACTGGTATTCGGGTCGGGTCAGCCCATCCGGGCGAAGAAGACACGTGGGGCGCGTTTGCGCGCGTGGGCAGATGCCCTGCCGGAGCGTGATGGCGCGTGCGGCCATGTCCGATGTCCGAATTTGACGCCGTTTTCACCAGTGGCTTCGTTTCTTCCTCCTCTACACAGTGGTATGGTCAAAACACAATTTTGACAACTTTTATTTTTTAGCAAAAATCAAACACCACTTTAAACCAAATGCTCTGATACCAATTGTTGGGGATTCCAGCTCCCCATGCGCGGACCAGTGGTGTTCTAATAGTTGCTTATCGGAGGGTAAGCACACTGAGACAATATTTTACATGGTTCGGCAAATCGCCTACATCCACGGGAGAGGTTCATTTTATTTAGAGATAGAGAAATGATACAATAAATACATGGAGGAGGAGGATCACTCAACTCCCAGCTCACACACTCTGCTGTATATGGCAGCAGGGCTGCTGCCCATGGCAACAGCTCCTCTTTTCTCTCTTCTTCTCTTCTCTTCACTCTCTCACATTATCCCTCACTCTCTCATTGCTCTTTTATAGGCATTTCATGATCAACATAGAGGGGCCAATAATGCCTTAAAACATGCCACCAATTGTGGCATGAATGGAGCTACCATTAAGTATTTCACTAAACATAGTGGTGGGTGGGGCATTTGCCACAATAATGGCAATTTCCTAACACTCCTCCCTTAATAGCCCCTGAACACCATGATGGGATTTACTGGAAGCAACAACGTAGCTTTGTAGCTCAAGCCTAGCAGCAGGTACAGCACTATAGCTAGATTGATCAAAATATGGATTTGTAAAGCTTCTAAACCCACCATGTGTACGTGAAAGTATTCATTTGCTGATCTTTTAAAAATATGACTGTTTGATGGTGTGCTAGCTGCCCATAGCCTAAGAGCTGCTCCCAAGCTGCGGGTATCCTTCCACCCTGAGAGCTGAAACTGCCGAGAAAGCTCACCTTGCCATGACGTATCAATAACCATGGCAAAAGGAGTGGGGGGAGGAGTTTGGCAGAGCCTATTTGGAGTCGTGTAAAGCCGAATTGTGTAAATGAACGTGAATCACACTGTGATGTGAATTAACAGGATTGCTGGGGTGAACGCGTTGCGCACGCTGATGATAGTTTCGTGAGTGGCCAGAATGATAGTGAGCAAAGTGATGGCATTCGAAATGTGAGCAAAGTGTTAGAGAAAGAAGGTTAGAATTCGGAGAAGAGAGGCAAACAGGCCATTGAAGAAAACAAGGTTCTTACACAAACTTTGTGTTTAGGCTGGTTGATTATAACGAGCTGGTTGAGTAAATAAACTTTGATCATGCTGGCTTTTTTTTTTTTTTTTTTGGGCTACTATAATCAAAATACTTAATGGAATCAATCAAAGTCATAAAAAAATGGATCCATGTCCTCAGTTTTGTTGTTTTCTAGTCCTCTCTGGTCCACTATATTGCCTGCTAGCAGTAATAAATTAATAATAGCATATTAGTTTCCGAGTTCTCTTTGCCGCCTTGCAGTTTTGAGTAGGCTAAGATTAATTTTAAAGTTTAATTTGACCAAGTTTTCTTGCTCGAACTGATGGCATAAGCTATATCAAATACGTGAAAGCAGAGTAGGCACATGAGAAGAACTGCGGCTAATGCAACAAATGGATGGCTCCTCACCAAAAGGATGACAGGCGGACAGCATCTAAGGTCAGTAAAGCTGGCCATTGAATATGCCACAAAGTGTCGCGCAGATATCCCCAGTGAGAAAATTTAATGAGCAATTGTTTTGCTGTTCACATAAATACATAGTACTGTGTTACTGTATTTGGATTTAATATAACTTCGACCAATCTATTTTGAGTTGACAATATTAAGAGGGATGCAAATCCTTTAGCCTATCATCCTGGCAGAGACGAGACATAAAACTGAGTTGGTTTCTGCAGTCTGTCTTGAAGAATATCCACTACCTTCCTATGAGCCTAAGGGCCAGCATCAATGGAACACAGCTTTCCTTGATGACACCAACGTGTGCAAAAGCAGCCTGGTGTCCATAACAGTATTGACTTCTTTAACAAGTACAGACATTTGCAACTAAAAACAAAACGCATGAAATGAATGAAGTGGAGAAGAAAGGTAAAATAATGTAGTCATTGTATACAAGCTATTGCTCTGCATAATCACATCTCTCCTTGAGGCGTCAAAAACTAGGATTCTAGCAAGAGTTCTATTTCTCATATATACATCACACAAGGCTGGAGAACGAGGAAGAAGAAAAATATGCTCCTAGACTACCAAAATCCCAAGAATGCCAATAGGCAATTTTTGTTCAATACAATATATAACATATTCAAGAAGCGTTCATATTCTATATATAATCCCTTTACACTGTCACTTGAATGATGATTCCAAGAGTAGCTCCAAGCTTTTCTCTTGAAGTGATTATCTAAGCTTTGAGTCACTACCCTTGCTTCTGAACGATGTCAGTGAGAAGAATGACCGTGGTGCTGTAAAATTTAAGGTTGTAAGCAAATCATCATAAATAATCAAATCTCAAACAGAAACTTTAAGGCTTTCCTTCATTCCTCCGTGCCTTGTGTAGGCGACTCTTTACTTAAAAGGTTGTTAGTCACTGGACGAAAAATATACTGAAAACACATTGTAAATATTCCATCATGAACAATCAAGTGTTCTGTTTTCTTTTTTTTTTGAATTAGCACCAGGTATCCAGGCCAAGGCCTGACTAATCCTGGGGATGCCCAGGCCCTTGGCAAGGAGTTTCCTGCAAGTGCACCACGATTAATTCATGGGCTTTACCCAAGTCTGATGGCCCCATGGAATTGTTTGCACCTGGCAAGAGTCGAACCAATCAAGTGTTCTTTATTTCTTGTTTTCTGTCAGGTAGCTAGATTGAACATAAACTGTCTTGAACACACGTTAACAATGGGTCTGTGGAGGACTTGAACCACTCATGTGCCACTTAGACAGACTCAAACTTAATGGAAACTAGCCATGCCATGCAATGCATGACACTAATCATGCATACAATCTGAGACACTTGTAAATGATTCTTATTTTTTTGGCACAACATTACAAACATACACACTCACACAAACTACGACTCTTTTGTTGATTTCTAGGCAGAGCACAGGTCATGGATCACATGCAGGCTTTAACATGAGCATACATGTACTGGACCTAGAGACCATGCTCATATAAACAAACCTACCACTCAAAACACCTTCAAAAGGGCTCGCACTCAATTCTGTATGAAGATTTTGAATAAAGCATTACCAAGAGTGGAAGTTTCATGTTCCTGAATCCTACATCAACAAGAAAACATGGAGCGCGGATGCCTCCCCTAAATATGACTTAACAGAATATTCCAACAGCCTAACATGTCAATCAATTTGTTGTGAAGAAATTTAAGAATTGAGTGCGTAGAATATTAACAAGAAGAAAAAATTTACCTTTAATTGAGCTTCCGGACATAAGATCATCCCTCAATTTTAAGTTTGCTGGAGGTGCTGGTATGGAGCTATTTAAAGTTTGAACTGCATGAAATGAGAAGGGTCAAGACAACTATCATAACCCAATCAAGAAAACCAAAAGGAAAAGTTCTGCTGTTTGGAGTAATCCGTGCACTTTTTAAAAACACCTGCCAAATCTCTGCTCATCTGAAGGTGTTGCATAAAGGACAATTTATTCATAAATATACGAGTTTCAGATGAAAAGATCTAGAGCAGAACCATGCTCCCTTAATAGATAAGTATGTCCAAATCATGTCAGTTTAACTACTTCTGGCACATGTCTAAATAAAAAATTCACACAGGCCATGTGCAAATTTTCAACATATAAGCACAGAAAAAATTGGCAATCCATGCATCAAAGATCAGGCAGTACTTTTTTATGCAAAACACTCCAGGCGATGATAGAGGTCGTGACAGTCATTGAAACTCTTGAAAAAACAGTGCAGGGAGAATATCAAAAGTAGAGGTTACTCTAAACTACAAGCAACATTTAGCTGCTGCAATTCCTTGACATTCAAATAGATTCGAGATTCAGATCTGACTATAAATCACCTCATGAATCCAACAGTTAAGGGAGCAAGCCAGCCATTATTGCCAATCCATAAAGCTATGGTCACTAGAACACTGAAGTAAATTTGACAACCTTTCTATCAAGAGAAATTTTCATTTAAAAGAAGTAGTTGCAAACACATACTATGTTTAATTTATCATATGAGCATTAAGCAGGTACATAATAGATTGATATTCTAAGCAAAAAGATTAATTAACCAATCAGGAAAAGCAATTATATCTTACCCTGCTCATTGAACAACTCACTTTCGTATAAGCCATCATCTGAAGGATGACCCTGTGAGAATCCCATTCTTGATTTCCTCAAATCTTCTGATGACCGATCAGCAGGATCTCGCCCATCTTCTGTATCATCATCTCCTTCAGAAGTTGTAGCAGAAATCCAGTCAACCAAACTCTCTGCCCCACGACTTTTCCTTCCAAACTTTAACAACCGTTTGAACCCTTTTGTTACATCCTTACGAGACTGATTATTGAATGAATTGGCAACAAGAATAGGTTTCTGAGCACTTCCCCACTTCTTCCTCGTTCGAGCTGCATCCGTCTCTCTTTGGATCAGGGAGTGAGAATTCCACGATGCAGGACTCCCAATTGGAGAGTCCACATAAGCATCGATATCTGAGGTCTCATGTGGATATGAAAATGGATGATGCATGTGCGAGTTCCATGACACAGGGCTTTCCCCAGGTGAGTCCTGTAGAGACCCTAAAGCATGGAATGTTGAAGGCACGGATGCAGCCAATTCAAAAACTGAAGAAGGATCAATTTGAGAAATAGATCTCAGAGAATCACCATTCTCAGATCCAGACATACCTATCTTGTCCGAATCCTGGCTTAGTCTTGGTTTGCCATTGTCCATATTAGCACAATCTTCAACCTCTGTTGTTTCAAGCTCCTCGTCTTCTCCTTCCTTTGCCTCATTGACTGATTCTTCTGCCTCAAAGGGTGATTCTTCAAATTCTTCATTTTTCAAAGACTCAGGTGCCACCATAGCTTTCAGTGTAGCAACAGTGGCTCCAGAACCAGGACCTATTCCATTACACTGCCTGAGGAAAGGCTTTGTGTCCACATTCTTTGAGAATTTGTCATATGGCATCAGCTCAGGCTGATCAAATTTCAATGGTGCTAACACAACACCATCTGAGTTCAATGGGGGAAAATCATTAAACTCAATAGGATCAGCAGAGCTTTTCCGCAAGGACTGAGACCGCCGATTCTTTTCTTCCTTGACAAGAGGTATCTCTTCACTGGAACTCTTGCTGCAGGCATAGGTTCTCACCTGTGAGCGATTTGCTGCTTTGCTAACTCCAGAAAAGGGTTTTGTATTCTCCTTTCTGAAATCAGAGAAGTTCGGAACAGATTGTACAAGAGGATTTTCTGATTGCACTCTACGCCTCCCAGAACTTGGATTGGAAATTTTGGACACTGACCGTGGAACTGGTGCTAATGTGGCGTGAGGGCTGGGAGAAGACAAATATCTGTTTAGGAAGAGCTTGTTTTGAGATCTTCTAGAAGCAATGTCCCCATCAGATACCTCACTGAATGACCTGTCTTCTCCATAATAATTCTGTTCTGGAAATTCAGAAAGATCCCCATCCGCCTCACTCTGAATGGACTCTACTGGCTGTGGTTTAAAGAGAATCTTACAAGGACGCTATGAAATTCCAATAAGGGAAAGAGAAAAAAAATTACAAAATCTAACAAAAAAATCAAATGCTGAAACTCATGAGCTTCAGCATTTATTTTCCATAGACAGTTGAAAGATGGAATACCTGTTCTCTCTTCCCACTTGAATGAAAATTGAATGATCTGAGCTTTTCTGCACGTCGGCGAGTACTAGACAATGAATTTTGTCTGTCCACAGAGCTAGAAAATCTTGCCTTCATCTCAGCTCTACTCTGTTCAAGGCTTTCCTGCATAGCCTTCAACTTGGCTTCCTTCTCCACTCTTTTTGTACCCGACTCCTCCCTCAGTTTTGCATCTCTTTTCTGCATGTACCTCTCATAGAATTTTCCTCTAGAATTGTCTGAAAAACTACGCTCAGAGAAACTCTGCCTGGGAGAACTGCCATGGTCCTGATGATCTACTATCTTCCTTGGTGGAGTGATAAACTTTACAAGATCACTAGAACTCCCAGCTGGTTCAAGCACAGTCTTCTTTTCCTGAAACTCAACAAGAGATATCTCTACTGCCACTGGTTTTCGGTACTGCAAACTTTCTGCCTGTTCAGCTTGCACCTCAGCAGGCTTGCTTCTCCGAACAGAACTGGATTGATCACCAGGAACCCGAAGTTTGTGTTCAGCAAATAGCTTTTCAAGCTCATTTGCCTTCATCTTCAGCTCATCATTCAGCTCTTGATTCCCCTTGGACTGCCGTACCCTCTGAGCCTGACCTGCTGATGGTACTTGCAGAGTTACAACGCTCTCTTGACTCTTAGAAAACTTATTACCAGGAAAACTCAGCTTGTTAATTCCATGAATAGACCCACTCTCATCCCTACTCCCATCCCTCCTACCCTGAAGCTTCTTAAATTGTTCTGTACCAGAAGAAGGTTGTTTGTGAACCTTCATTCTTGAAACTTCAAGATCTTCCTCTTTTATCTGTTCAGTATTCTCCTTCCTTGCATGATCAACTTCACCCTTACACAATTTCCACTCTATCTGAGAAGCTGACAGATCAAAGTCAGTCACTTTAGTTGGCAATTCCTTACCCTTTACTCCAGAACCACCTTCAAACTGTCCTGAAAGAGATAGAGTATGTGTCTGAGAAATCCTAGCCCTTGACTGACATAGTGGAGGATCCCTTACTTCAATGTCATCAATTCTGTTCCCAAATTTCACATCCCCAACCCTGCCTGCAAAATTTCCAATCTGGGTCCGCAGACTAGCCTGGTTTTTATCTGCAACAGTCTTCACCGTATTTGGAAACGACTTCTCCTGAAAACTCAGTTGAGCTTCAACTCCACCAGTCTTCTCTTCCCTGTCCGAAGTACCCATCAACTTATCCTCCCTAACCACCTGATCACCCACCCCAGTCTCCTCTCCTCTACCTGCAGATGACCTTAACTGGGACAGAGACACTACTTGATCTTTCAAATTCCCCTTCAAATTCACCTCCTCATCCTTCCCCAGAAGCCCACCACCATGAGTTTGCAACTCACCCTGATCTTTCAACCTAGAAACACTCCTAGTTTCCAACTTTACTAGATTTGCTGCACTTGCTGTATCATTAAACCCCTTCTGGTCCTTATCATCGTCTGATGAGAGAGGAAACACATTACTTTTGGTTCCAGATACAAAGGATGAAGAGGGTGTACACAAGGGGCTGTCTATATTGCCATCGTCCTTCTTATCATTGCCCAAGTCAATGCTCATATCACTTGCACCACTCCATCTCTTCCATACAGCCTTTTCAATTGCAGATGCTGACGACACGTCAGATGATAGTCTCCTCAGCTCTGCAGATTTCCCCACAGCTACAGGTTTTTCACCTGAGCTCTCCTTCTGCTTATTCTCAAATAGGTTGATTCTGTCCTGAACACTGAGTCTCCTAGAAGGCTGGCTTGGTTGACTTGTTGATGACTCATTCACAGCCTCCTTTTTCTTATTTTCTTCTTCCTTTTTCTCGTTTTGAAAAGTTTGTTGCTGTGCAGCCAGAGAGGAATCGGGCTGTTGACAAGTGGTGAGCTTGGATTGATCAGGGTGTTGGGTTTGTGTCTTATCTAGCTGTTGTATTTCTTTTCCAGCTTGCTGCTGTTGGTGTTTATTTTGGAATGGGTTTTGGTGGGGCCTGTTCATGTAGGACCCACTTTCATCTTCAGTGGGGTCATCAATTGACATGTCAGATCCCCACGAGGATCGGACCACTTGATCCTTCACACTTGGTTTCCATGGATTGATCAGGTCTGGTCTTCTCAGGCACAGTAGCATAAATTTGGTACAAGCCTCACTGCACAAAATATTTATGAACTCAGTTAAATTGTCATAACAGTAAAAATTTAACTGAAGTTTGTGGGGAAAATGTGACTAAGACTAAAGAGAAAAGGTGGGAAGTACAAGGAAGAGGGAACTTTTAAAACAGAAAACAACCCTGCAACAGCTAAACCTGCCATGTTGTGACAGGTAAGGTTAAGAAGGTTGGAACATTTGTCCTTTTTTAATGCATAATAAATTAATTGAGATCTGATGTCAACTTGCTCTGTCTTGATAATAAGATCCCAAATGCTGAGAAGTTTAAAATATTTTCCTAGCTAATTTTGCTGTAGAAGGCCACCTGCTTTGTCCTAAATGATGGGACCAGCAGGGCATAAAAAACAAATGTATGTTCCAAGACCAAATTTCGGAAGCATGTGGATATCTCAAGTTGAAACATTTTAAACATTTTCCCAATAGAAATTATTCATAATGACCGGCCCTAAGGTTCACCAAGGACAACACTTAACACAATCATGAACAATCTATTTCCTCAAGTGTCCTTGATACTTCAAGCCAGTAACCTATGTGGTCCACTTGAAGGAATCCCAATGTTCCAACACAAAGCACTAAGATTAGAAAATAATCTGAAGTCAGTCCCAAGGAATTCTAATGCCTATGGAGAAAAATACTCCCCAATTCTGGTATGCACTCAATAAATAAATTTGTAAAACTCACAATTTGAGCTTAAGAGAAAAAATCATGCAACTATACACCTTCATAATCCCAATGAATCATCAGAAGACCTACTTGAATAAGACATCATGCAGGCAATACATCAATCCACTCAGTGATGAACCATGTTACATCAGTGAAGTGATAAGGAAGAGAAACACTAGCATTTGCAACCATCCAGAAATTTGTCGCTCCTTTTCTTTCACCAATATATGATCACTTGCATGCAATGACTGTCATACATCAATAAAAACTATAATGCAGCATCAACTGTATCTAGACACAGCATGGAATTGCCTGAAGCTTCCCTATTTTCCCAGTCAAAATCTTAATCACCAGACAATAGATCCCTCTTCTTTGTCTTGCCAATGCTTCTAAATTTTAAATTAAACCTTACATGTTCTTAATGTCCATGGTGATGCTTCATTTTCTAAATAGCTAAGCACAGATGATGCACAATATTGCAATACTTCAGGCATAATTGTGGAGTGGACCCTAGCTGCACTGTATCAGCATTGCTACAGCTAAAACAGCTTTGTTAAGTCAAATCAGTTTCTTAGGCAGAGGAGCCTCAACAAGAGCAACTAAGAACCACATAGAAATGACATCTTTCAATTTCAAGATCTCACAGCAATAAATTTCATTCAAAGCAGAACATGGTTCTAGTGCACAACTAATTGACATTATGATTTCGAGATTTCTTTTTTTTATAAAAAAAAAAATTTGATATAGGCACTGCCGATGCCCTAAAAAGTGATCAAGGATAAAGAACCATTTTTGAGATTTTGAATCACCTATCAACACAACTATAGAAAGATGACTATTAATTTAAACTCTTGGTTCAGAACCTCAATATGCCTTTTTGGTTTAAAAAAATTTGAAAGATTCTGGCGTCGCACCACAGTAAATAGTGCATTTCATGAGATTCACACAGCATGTAGAACTGGGTTGGAAAAGGAATAGAAGATCAAAAGCTTAAGAATCTTTATATAGAACCCAGGTTGAGCGAGAAGTGTTCAAAATTGGTAGAAAGCTTGAAACAGTGCTTCCATGTTATCATCTTCTAGTCCATGCTGAGAACTGGCTTGTAGGCTGCCCCATTCCAAACTTAAACTAGTCCCATAGACAAGCCATAATACAAAAAAAAAAACTTCCTGTTAAGCCTAAATTGAAATTGCATTCTCCAGTTTTGTCAGATTTTCCTCTTCCTATTCATTCTTAATCCCTCATAGTTTGCCTCCTAACCAAACTGAAGAATCAATTATTCCACACACACCTTCCCAAAAAAAAAGCAGCAGCAGCACTAAGCAATCACAAAAACAGGGTTAGAAGGCACACAAAACAGACAAACAAAAGCAGAGGGAGAGGAAGTGAACAGAGCTACTATGCATAATGGAGTTCCGAGACTGCTTACTTCAAGCGACGAGCACCAAAGCGATCTGCAAAGTGCTGGAGGTCTCGAACAGTGTCAAGGTTGAATCCAGTAGCTGATGCACGAGCATAGGCTGTGGCTAAATCCTCCCTAACAGCAGCTAGCCTCACATCAATCGCTCTTAAAAGCTCCTTCCTGCATAATACAACAATAAACAAAATTAAAAAGCAATATTTATAGAGATTAAGCATGCAAGCACCCATTTAAGTGCAATATCTGGTTGTAACTTGCAGCGAATGCATGTCCAATTTTTTAAAAACTTTAATGTTACCATGCACAGGTTAACCTTTTTAACAACATTGCATTGCAACTGCTGCTTCAATAGGCAGCTGAAGATGTTCTAGCTTATGCTCATGCTCATGCTCATGCCTTAGGCAGCAAGACATCATAGTTATAGGATCCTGAGATTTTTTGCTATTTTATATGGCCTTGACAACATGGCTGAGTGGCAAGGCAGAGGACTGCAGGTCTTTTTCCTAAAGTAACCTAGAACATTACTAGGATATTGCATGTCCAATGTAATTCAATTATGATATTGCATGTTCAATGTCTCATTCCTCACAATAATTAGGATGGTACAATCATAGTAGAGATCCCTCTTCAATTATGTCCCCTTAGAGCAGTAAATGACTGGAAATCACATAAAACTCTGCAGACTCTAAATTCAAAATTTTGAACAGAAGATGAAATTAACAGCTTGAACAGGCACAAAGTTTGAAAACCACTTGAGTATTAATCAAACATGATCAAAAAAAAAATATATATATATATATAATAATAATAATACATAGAATATCAAACCAAAGGTCTTTACTTTGTTGCATCAGCTCCTGCTGTGGTTCCTGTTCCATCCCCACCTGGAGAACATTGCATAAGAACAATAAATATGTTACTCAACATCGAGGTTAAGTAAGAAAATTAATCTAATTTAGAATATTGTATGAAATTTCATATGTTCATTAATAAAGGAGAAGTTCAAAATCTTCAGAGACGAAGAACAGATAGTTTCAGAATTTTTTTTCACCACATGTCAAATATAGCTGCAATACCATGCAGTTAGCACAGTAGTAATTAAAACCAGCATAATCAACATTTTCACAAAGCTTGTCCTCAAGAAATCAGTTCTTTCTCACATCACCTAACAACTTGGTGATACAACACTTTCCCCATCTGTACCTTTTGACATTTTTTACAACTTTAGTTCTGTTGAAGAAACTAAAAAATATTAAGAGCAGAAAGAACAATCCACATGATGATTTTCTACACACTGATTGTGTTTCAAATAAGGCCACCAATGAAGTGCTTGCTCCAAAAGGTTCAATTGTGTGCTTGTTGTGAACTTGCCAATTTAAATATTTGTCATTAACTCCAACCTTTTGAACCAATGCAGGATATATATGCCAAGTTAACTTCTTTAAATTGTTGGCCAAACTTCTTCTTGACTTAAGCAGGAGATGACACAGCAGATCCATCATTTAGGTAACCAGCATACATATTTCAATATTCACTGGCAATTAATATACCAAGAACCACAATGTTCTTAGACCATGCTCAAACCCACATTAATTAAGTCTAGAATCAATCCAGTGAATGTTCAAAGGCCAAGACAGAACCATCCCTATCCTACAACCAACCCCTTCAGTGTAATATCCTCCAGGAAACAGATCCAGGAACCTTGGCACTTCTAATTGAAACCTTATGTTTCCATCTCTTCAGATTCCACAAGGCATTCCACTATTACCCTCTATTGCTTGACTACAGCCTTTTCATCTATTAAATGAAAGCAATCTTGAACCTTAATTTATCATGAGAAAAGTTCTCATACTTCGTGAACTCACTGAGCATGCAATCACTCAGCAATATTATTCAAAGTTATCATCAATAAATAGGGTATCACCTGCTAATCCCAATAGGAGATGAAACTGCATTTCATCCCATTTGAGAAAGCAGCTTTTGCTTTTAGGCTACTATCTTGAGCAAATTCAACCTTTACAGAATCTGTAACATCTTCTAACTGCCAACTTGTTCTCTACTATGCTACTCCACTAACATCTAAATGCTCAATCAACAAGTAGAAGTTATGTTCTTTGACATTGACTGTAATACAACTCTATCAAGCCTTTGCATGGCTTTGTAAATGAAATTAGCACACAACTAGCACTGCTCAGTATCTATTTCAAATTGTACCTGAAAAATACTTAGCTAATTCCATTATACACCAGCAATACATATCAGAATGACTGATCAAGATTAATATCAGTCATCCTTATTCCTTGTGTCAATTCAAGGCCATTAGTCAAGAAAGTCCCTGAAAGAGTGGTAGCAGATGATATTACAATTGTCAAACGGAAAAGCATGAGATGAAGCTTGATTTGCAATAGAAAGCATAACATGTTGATATGACTGTCTATAGTGTGTCATAGCCTTAATTACTACAATAAAAACTAGATCTTTGTGAAAGAATTCTAAGTGGAAGGCACTCGCCTCATGAACAATTTCTGAACTTCCAGTTGGTCATGTTATCATTTCCGGTTATTTCCACTTTTGCATAATTTATGGCATGTCAGGTGTCATATTCCAATAATAATAATGGTAGAGCTTAAGGAAAATCTTAAGGAATCAAGATCTAAACAAATCTTTTCATGACTGCTTGTAAATGGAGTTCCTGGAAACATGTTTTTCGCATGTAAGCATGTGTTAATTACCAGGACTTTAGACATCAATGCACAATACATCTAACAACATATAGAGGTAATTGACACAACATCAATGGACCAAAAGTGACAGAGTCACTGCTGATTCTGATTAATAATAAGGGTAACTGGAGGAAGAGACCGAGGAAGATGTGCATAACTATGTTATTATCATACTAAATTATTTTGACTGTAGCTGGTATTGGTTTCCTACTGATAAATAAGCACTTCATTAAAGAATCTTATTTGAGTTGCCTCTGACCAGTAATTTGATTGTATGCTATAAATGTTTAATTTCCATTAGACAATATCAACTCTGATCTTAAATTTATATGTGTGCCGCCAAACAAGGGAAACAAAGCCATCTATTATTTAGTTTCCCACCAGAGTGGGATCCGTGGTGTTTATCTGCTTTTGGGGTTGAGCCTTCATGATTCCAATATGGTGGTATACTCGCCGCTGGTTCCCTTGTGATCTTTGGAAGCAACAAGAACTACAAGATTTCATGGAGATTGATTTTATGGAGATATGTTCTGAGAGAGGGCATTTGAAGTATTTTGATGGGGAATAATGTGAAAATTTTCAAGGACCATTTCTCATCAAACCAACTGTTTTCAACAGAATTGATTTCATACATCTTTGTGGTGCAATGCTGGATGCTTTTAAAGGTACTTTCCTGGTTGATATTCAGCGGCATTGGAGTGCTCTACTGTTCTGATTTTTGTTCCGCCCACACTTTGTTAACATGAGGATACATTTGTCTCCTGGTTTATCCTCTAATTCAATTTATTCACAATAAAATTCTTATTTTATCTTAAAAAACAGTAATGAGAATGCGTTTTCTTTTCAAGAGAATTAGTTCATGAAACAACAATTCAAAATTCATGAACTAAGAGGTTAATAAGAATGTGTGCGAACTAGGATTCTAGGTATAATTTATAGTTCCCCATGTTGATGGAAAATAAAATCAGTTAACTAGCAAGTTGTATTTTGATGGAAGATACTATCTTTTTAGCAGTGTTGTATTCATAAGAAATTGCAAAAATGAGAGAGAAACATACACACCTAAAGCACCCGAAAGTTGATCTCTAGAACCCTGAGTCAAAGGATCCTACAAGTCAATGAGAACTGCTTTCCCAATAATCATTATAAATATTCTCTACTTGATAAAATGGCAATCATTACCTGAGAATATATTTTCCGTGCTGCTTCTAACTGAGACATCTCTGCATCAAATGTATTGACCATCTCTAAAACCTCAGGTGCACTGACAAAATGCACAAACCTGAAAACAAGAAGTACTATCATGTCAAAAGATGAACCAACATTCTTTCTACAGCAAAAAATTGTTCAGTTGACACTGTATGCAACCTCTCAAGTGTTCCTTTCGTGAACCAAGTCTCAGCATTTCTACATCCGTCAAACTCTAGTTTAATTGACTGAACTGCCTGTGAAGCTTGTTCTTCTGAAAACTTCAAATGAGATATAAATGGCTTTACTGACCCGGACGCTAGCTTCTCTGTGTTGCCATTGCTCGAAACAAACAGATCACATCTGACAATAAGGAAAAATGAACTAATGTATCAAAATAAATACACACACGCACGCACGCGCACACACACAACTAGCACATAAAACTTTATGGATCAATAAACTCACCTCGTCAGATTTTGTGACAGTTCAAATACAGCATTGTCGAGAAGTGCATTGGATTTCATTTTCTCGCCAATATATTTAAAATAGTTCTCTATGCTCCAACTTCCTCATTTAACTGAATGTTGTCAAGTCTTGATTAATAAAGTCTCAGCAAAAGCAGAACTTCAGTCCAAAAAAATACGCCAACACACAACGCAAATTCTAAAAGTAAAAACAAAACCAATAAATGGATTGCCAATTTTGACAGTTCAAGCTGATTAAGAACCAAGTTAAAACTCCACATATCCATATCAAACAAGGAAACCGGTAATTTGATATCCACATTGCAAATCCAAATGGAACAAAACATAAAGTAACTATCCAGTGGTTAAAACTTAAAATTATTAATTGCTAAGCCAAAAAATGAACCACGAAAAACCAACCTACAATTAGCCATAACTCAAAAACAGAAACCATCACTTCACATAGAACAATCAAACAAAACCCAGATCTGATTCTATAAAAACCCAACCCCAAATGCCTCACCCAAAACTTAACCAAATTCAAATGCCAAACAAAACAAAACTCATTAACATAAATACTCATCTAACACAAAAATGTACCAACTTTGCATGTAACGAATCCAACCTTTTAAACCTCCCCCCCCCCCAAAAAAAAAAAAAAAAAAAAACAGAGAGAGAGAGAGAGAGAAGGAAGATTAAGAGAAATGTGGGTCAAACCATACCTGAAAGACTAATCAGTGAGATCTTAAATGGGTAAATCGGATCCTATATTTCAAATTGGGTACCTGCATTTGGATGCTAACTCTTTTTTATTTGTGTTATTTTCTTTAAAGATATTAGTTTTTTCAGGGTTTCTGGGCTTCTTTCATTTATATATACATATACATATACATATACATATATGTTCAATATTTTTCAGTTCTAAGAAAACCCTAACAATGACAAGAGGTTCTTGCCTTCCTCATTTCTCAAATGCCAATCTTTTCTTTTGGCTCTGCTTGCTTTCTCTCTGTACACACTCTCTCTGTAGTCTGTACAGGAAGAGAGAGAGAGAGAGCTAGTGCTAGTCTATGTGTGTGTCCTTTGTTATGTTTTCAGACATAGACTTTTTGTTTGTTAGTTGGAAAGAACATTTTAACTACAAGTATTTTGAAAGACGAAGACTCACTGTGTCAGTGTTTGAATTTACAGAAATAGACTTGAGAGAAGTGGAAGTTTAATTACTATACTGTCCACGAAAAGGGTTCTTAATACTTATTATTAAAGAATTACTCTAGGTATAGATTTTTCATTGTGTATCCATTACTCTTCCTTTCATGGGATGAAATATATAAAATTTTATATTTTTTTAATTTGATTTTTCATTTTTTTTTCAATGATTAGTACTAATTAAAAATTAATTGATTTTGATTTTTTATAGAAAGGTAGAATTGAAATAAGAGAGACCAAAATGAAAAAAGCATTAAGCATGGATAGCATGCCATAAGTCTCGCAAAAGATATACTTTGATCCTTAAACTTTAAAAATCATACAAATTATATAATTTCAATACCTCAATATTTTTCAATTTAATTTTGGTAAAAAATTTATTTTTATTATTTTTTAGTCCCTGGTTAAGAGAAAAAAGAGAAAAGTTTTTGAATTCTAACAATTAGAGAAAAAAGATCATTAACACAGATTTAGGCCACCAAAACGAACGATATTTATGTCAAATTGTTCCATTTGATGAGGGGAGTTCATATTATGTGTTTTTTACCTTTGAAGTTCGTGAAAAAACATATCTAAGTTCGGGTTGAATTTTGAATTTGGATTGATTCGGGTTTTGGGGTGGTTTTTTATATTTTTAGAGGCTATAAATAAGTTCATGGTTCCTACGATGTTTTATAGGTTTTTTGGGTAAAAAGTGGGTTGAAAAACAAGCTTTTTGGTAAAAAAAAACTCTAATTTTACAACCACTATAGTTGCAACACAAAAAGAAATAAAGTCCTGATCACACGAGCCTTGCAGGGCAGGCCCGCTCGTGGATCATAACAAAATGGGTCAAGCAAACTAGCTTGGCTTGCCAGTCCCAGTAGCGCCTGGCCTTTGCTTTTTTTTTCTAAATTATTTTTTATAATTCTTTTTAAATTTAATGATTCTTTTTTATGGCATTTCTCTAAATTTTTTTAATTTATATTTAAATTAGTACCCCTTTTCTTTTATATATTGTTTGGAGAGCCTATTTTAAATGATAATTATTTTTTTAGTTATACAATAAGATTTGAAGAGTTTTTCTTATTCATCTATAATTAATTTTTTTATCTTTTGTATGGATGAATTTTATTTTTGAAAATAAAAAAATTTATTTTCATATAATATTTTTAATATGTGCAGCCTTACATGATTTTTTCTCCTTTTATTTTATTTGATCAATTTAATTTGTATCTCTATTTTTATTATTGTTTGTTTAAATAAAAAAATTATTTTAATAAACAAATTTAGCAAACACAATTGGGTGAATATCCTATCTTTCGAGATTAAATATCTTAATCTACGTCTGTCTCTTGATTTTTCAAGTTTTATTTTTATGTTTCGTTAATGAGTTTTTTATTTAATTATTCATACACATAGTTCTTGATTTATTTGATTATATGTATACATAAAAAAATTATTTGAACTTAGATTTTTTAAACTATAGAAATGCTTTTGAAAAAACCTGCATATATAATTTTTTATAGGAAACAAAAATATCTAACCTGCGGCGGAGTATGGGTCACATAACTAGTAAAGAAAAGCTAGAACATGTAACAAAAACCCTACTTATGCGATTATAGATTGGAATAGTCCCTTTAAGTGTTCTTTCTTTTAGGCGCAAGATTTCTTCAATTTCACATGGCTGGGTCGGTTGTTACAGCCTTAGGTTTTGTTTTATCATCATGGGATGTTGCATGATTGGCTTGATTTAGGCTTTAGTATAGCTTGATTTAGGTTTTAATTGTAGGGTGTGGCTGGGTTGGCACAATATTTCTTATACTTTGCACATCTAGGTGGGTTGCTTCAGTGTTGGCTTTCATTTTATGATTATGGAATGTGGCTTGATTGGCATAATTTGGGTTTTAAGTGGAATGTCACTTGGTTAACTTTCTTTGGTTTCTCATTATGGGATATGATTAGGTTTTCATGCGACTGTGGAATTGAACAATCCCTTAAGCATTCTTTCTTTTCAACACAGGATTTCTTCTACGTTGCATGGCTAGGTGGGTTAATTAAGCATTAGGACTTGTTTTCTTCATCATAGGGTGTTGCATGATTTTGTTCTTCATCATGGGACATGGCTGAGTTTGTTCTTTCATAAGCTCCTTCATCGATTTTCTTTAATTTGTATGTCTAGATTGTGTTTTATTGAATTTTAGATTTTATTTTTTTTCCTTTAGGACTTCAATTCTTTATCATTTGGTGTTGTTTAGTTTGTTTTTTTATCATAAGATATGCCTTTTTTATGTTATAGTGATTTACACCTTTTGTTGGGTCAATTAACCATTGTTGTTTCCTGACCTTGATGGAGATTGGCTTAGCTTTTCTGATGTTGTTTCTGTCATGTGCAGGGGCTGGCTTGACTAGCCTTTGTGGTCTTTCTTCAGTTGTTTCTTGCAGTTTATTGAGGCATGGGAAAAGCTACTTTTTGTTTATGACTCGAGTTCTTTTGTAGATGGAAAATCATTATTCATTAAATGAATATGACAGTAACATCATTATGAACACTTGTTTACCATCATCTTAGGTCTCTCTCTAGCATTGGAAGAACTGTTGTCATTTATTTGGGGAATAACATCTACTTTGTTTAAGATAAAGAGTTGCACTTTTGACATTTCTTATGATTCTACATCAGGATTTGTTCTTGTTTTAGTGTGACCATAAATCTTTTTTTCCTTTTCTTTTTAATTTTGTTTGGTTTGGAAAAAGTCTTTTTTTCTTACTTTGTTTGTCACTTCATCATGCATGTTATGGGCCTTTTCAAGAGGTGTTTTCAGTATTTTCTATCTTTGGTTTCTTGCGTGGTCACATATTAGTTTTTTAGGGCCTTTGTAACATGTTTTTTTACGGGTTTGAGTTATGAGGTTTCTTTTTTGTTTTTCTCTTTATGTTATTTTCACGGGTTTTCCTTGCTCTTAAGCTATCTATTGTTATACCTTCAGTTAGTGTTTTTTTTTTACGTGTTCTTACCTCTTTTGTCATCTTTTTCAATTGTTATTCTCTTGAAGTTTCATTTTTTTTCTTTGCTTTCTTTAGGTCCTCTCAGCTTTGGGTGTTCTACATATGCCATTGGCTTTTATTGTTTTTAGCTTGTTGCTTTTGCTGAGGTTTGCGAAGCTTTTTTCCGATCTTTTGCTTCGTTGTTAGAAGCATCACCATCATTAGGCATTTAATGCATATCCCTTACACTTATATTAGTTCTTTCTTCAAGATTGGAAAGGGGATATAGTTTTTTGTTGGGATTGTCACCTTTTGTTTTTAAGACTAACAACCTGCCTAGTTCATTTGCATCTCTTACTTAACTTTTATTTTTATCTTAATATAACCGGATTTGGCTTTTTTCCTGTCTTTTTTCTTTGCAACTCTTTTTCCTAGATTAATAATGGAGGATTATGTACTTCTATTGTCATTTTATGATGCCCTTTGTGGTGTTTTTTTTCTCCTTTTTCTTATTCAACATGCTCCTTGTTTTTATTTAATTTTTCACATCATTTTGGGGGGTATGTAATGCTTTTTTTACGAGGGGGTTTGTTTTCAAGTTATTTTCACGCAGTGCTATTTTCTTTCCTAATGTTTTATCCTGGCTTGGGCTCCTTATGTTACCCTTATAGTTTTTATTTCTAGGTATGTGTTCTTTGTTTTTCGTTCATTGTATTTTGACCATGATTTGTATTGTGCCTCTTTTTTCATATAGCTTTGTCGCGCCCTACTAAGTTTCTCATTCTTTGGATAGCTACTTCTTTTTATAGTTTGGGTTTGTAGGTGAGTTATCTTTCTTTATTGTTTTGTGTATATTGCTTTTGGTTGGAAACTTTCTTAATAGCTTTGCATTGTTTACTTAGTTGTTTTGTGGTCTATAATTTCTTTTTTTTAATGATCATTAGAAGTTTTAGTTTGTTTTTTCAACTTTTACTTTCTTATACTCTACTCTTTGTCTCTCTTTTTAGCTTTTTTTTTTCCCGGCACACGAACAATGGCATTTCCCACTAACTGTTTGCTTTTTAATTTTGTCTGTTTTTATTTTTTTCTCTTAATTCCCATCAGCATTGTGGTTTTAATTTCCTTTTTTTTTTCATGGTTAATTCATGTTGCAGTATGCAAGAATACTTTGTCTCATTAAAAAAAATCTTTGCCTAAAAACTAGACATAGATTAAAATATTAGTTTAATTTGGAGTTTTTCTTTAAATAATTAATTAGTCAAATTAAACATGTTGTGTTAGTTTTGCTTATGAAGTCAGGTTATTGAACTTAAAACTTAATTTTATTTTTTATTAGCTTTCATTTGAATTTTTTTTTGGTTAACAACATGAAGCCTTTAACCAAATGTGAAAGTTAAAGTTATTGATGGCATTGCTTAGTTGGCTAAGTCGAGACAACTTTAATTTTCTTTTGAAAAAAAAAACATTGGTTGTATTTCTACCTAAGTAAACAGATATTGTATTTTTAAAAAAATTATATGCTCTTCAACCTACTATTATTCCAGTCTAACCTGTTAACACATTATCTACTTCACAGTTGATACATGTCTCTCTAAGCCAAGTAACAAACTTTCACTTTGTGACAATAATATCAAAGAATAACATTTATAAACCTCGACAACTAAGTGATGGTTGTATTCGGTATCCACTACCTTGAGCATTGTCATCTTAATTGTCACCTTAATTCTATAGATGGGAAACCTTTTAAGGACACAAGTCTTTATCAAAGTATTGTCGATAATATATAATATCTTGCATTTACAATGCCTGATTTAGCATTTGCTATACATAAAGTTAGAAAATTCATGTATGGGCCTCTTAATTCCTACTGGTTTGTAGTCAAACAAATATTGTGTTATCTTAAACATTTAGTTTCTACAGGTTTACTTATCACTAAAGCTATGGATTTCATATTACAAACATATTCTGACTCAAATTGGGCAGATGATAGGGATGATCGATGATCAATGAATAGTTATTGCAGACATATGATATCCAACTTATCTTGTGAAGTTGCAATAGTACTCTATGGTAGCTCAAAACAAACACAACTAACAAAATTACATGGATCAAATCAGTTTTATCTGAGTTTGGTTTTTCTCTAAAACAAGCTTTAATCCTATAGTGTACCATTATTGAAGCAATTACCTTACCTCCAATCTTGTGTTTCATGCAAAAACATAATAAATCAAAATCGATTTTGATTTGACTTTGTTAGAGATCAAGTTTTCAATAAATAATTGATGGTTCAATACATTTCCAATAAAGATCAATTGGCCGATACTTTTACCAAACCATTACCACCAATAAAATTCAAACTAGCACAAAACAATTAAAATGTTCATGATCTACCTTCTAGATTGAGTAAGTATGTAAAAAATCAAGTAATTATAGCGGAAATAAAGGTTGAAGATCAGAAAAATAAAGATCCTTAATTATTAAAAAATATACAAGCCACATGAGTGTCAAGGTTGTAGTAGTAAATCAGAAGGATAATAATAAGAAGATACGACCATAAGCAACTGAAATTGTATAGCTCTAAAAGTTTAAATTATTCAAACATAAAAGTAGGAAAATAAGTTATAATTACATTAATATAAATTGCTACGTATGCTACATGAAACATTGTACAAAAAACACAAATATTTTCAAAATACTTTCCCATCAATTCTCTCACATAAAGTGATAAATTTTGAATTATATAATTAGTTTTTAAAAAAGTCTTCTCACTTATATTAAAATAAAATCATATATAATGCCCTCATTAGTTGATTGAGGAAGTCTAAGTCATATCATATTGTTGATTCAAGTAATATCATAGTAAATATAAAACTCTATTAAAGGTGTTTTGAGTTTTAATATCAATGTATATACTATATGATTTTTTTCAAATACATATGAATGTAAAGGTGTGATGCTTTCAAATACATATAAGTCTAATTGTATATTTTTCAAAAAAAAAAGTTCGATGATTTTATGGCTTTTTTTAAGCCATCATCTATATATTTGGAACTTCTCTCTGTTTTTTTTTTGTATCCGTGATTTTTTTTATTTGCTTTCTATTTTATATTAAAAAAAACTCCATGCACCTTTTTTTTTGTTGCTAAAACAACATCAATTATATTAACTTTATAAAAATAATATTTAGGATGAACTATGATTCCTATTTTGTTAATTATGGTACTATAAGTGCCTAGACTTTTATCCTATTCCGTAATCTTTGATTAAAAGTTTCAATTAAAAAAAGGAGTAAAGAACCGTTTTTAGGTGAAACTAAAACCTTAAACTCCATGCCTCTTTATTCTTCTTTCTTCCTTTCATCTTGGTTCATCAACTTCCAGCTTTATCGTGATGAAAGAAGGGTATAGTGGTCATTTTAGCACTCTCAACGCACAATCAAGGTGAGGTCAATTACTTAACGGTTCTTTTAAAAAAGAAAGTTTGAAAGTGAAATGCAGGTATGCCGTGCAATTCAAGTTTTGAGCTTTTTTTTTCTCTTTTAAAAAATCGTTGTTATGAATTTCACCATAATCCGTTAAGGGTGATTGGCAGCAGTGTTTTTTTAAAAATCTTAATTGTTTTTGTTTTAAATTAATTTTTTAATAATTTTTAATTATTTTAATATATTACATAAAAAATAAATTTTAAAAAATAAAAAAATATATTATTTTAAATAAAAAAATATTTTTAAAAAAACTTTTATCATTTCACCATCTCAAACACATCCTTAGTGAGCATTTGGAAATACGATTATATCTGTGTTTCTAAAAAAATTAAATTTTTTTGTTAAAAATTAAATTTTTTTGTGTGTTTTGAATTGTTTTGATGTGCTAATCTTAAAAATAAAAAAAAATATTATTTTAATACATTTTAGTATAAAAAGCATTTAAAAAAATAACCTCCAAAATCAATGGACACCTGTTATACCCATTTTAGTCGGCACACTTGAAAATTGAGTCTTTGTCGTACCAATAATTCTTATCATAATATCCCATTGAAATTTATCATATAGAAAAGAAATCCATGTGAATTCTTTTATTATTTTATCATTTCCATTTTTCTAATTATTTCTATGTCGAGAAATACGTAAATAGTAAACTAGATATAATGATATTTAAAGACTGGTAGTCTTATATTTAACAACTCTCTTAAATACGTGGTCTTTTTCACGGTAACAATTGATACAATTTACTACTGAAATTATTTATTTATTTTTTAGTGGGAAAAAATTAAGCCTTGAGGCTGAGGTTTTTTTAACAACTCTCTAAATTACATGGTCTTTTCACTGTAACAATTGATACAATTTATTAGTGAAATTACTTATTTATTTTTTAATGGGAAGAAACTAGGCTTTGAGGCTGGGGTTTTTTTTTTTTATCTTTTTCATTGTTCCATTGATTATTAAAAAATTATTTGAGGATATATATATATATATATATATATATATATATATATATATATATTTTTTTTATTAAACAACAAAATTATTATTTTACCCCAAAGTCAACAAAATTTAAAACTATTGCTTTCTTGATTTTTTATAAATTTCTTAACAATAAAAATACATCTTTGCTCCAAGGAACAAAAAATTGTTAGGCTACCAGACAATGGTCTTTCCAGTTTTTTCATTGTCCATGTACAAGTATGAAATTGACCTTGAATTAGACAAAAAAATAAACTTTGCATTTGAGAGTATTTTTATACTTTCACACGAGTATTTTGTGTAATTAATAGGGTAATAAGGATGTTTTAGTAATTTCATGTTTACTTTTGAATATTTAAATCAAAAAATTATTGGTACATGTTGATCATGCGTCAGCAAGTGGGTGGCGTACACACCATTCATGCGGCGCTTGTGACACCACTCGATGACCAAATCTTGTCTTTTGTTGTCTCCCTAGATGCGCAACCATACCCTCTTCCACATGAGAAAGATGTGTGTCGGCTTATGGTGGTCAGATTGTCACCAACAGTCGTTTGTTTTTTTAGCCCTTCTTTTCTCTTTCCTGACAAATAAAGTATACATTTATTCTCTTTGTTTTTTGTTTTTCAATTTCAGTCCTCATTATTTTAATTTATTATTTTGTTCTTATTTTTTATATATATTTTTTTATTTTGCAATTTAGTCCTTCAATTACACCTTTTCGTATGATTTAATTTTTATTTTAATCTTCATTCTTTTAATTTCTGATTTTGTTCATATTCCTTTTATAGTTTCAGTCCTCATTCTTTTAATTTCTTATTTCAATCTTGAATTTTTTTTTTTACCATTTTCTTGATTTTTTTTTAATTTTGTCCATCAAAATTTTATTTCATTTATTTTTTATCTAATTTTGATCCTCATTCTTTTGATTCCTATTTTCTTATCTTTTTCTTGATTTATTTATTTTATTTAGTCCTAATTATTTATTTATTATACCAGATTTGGTCATTATTGTTTTAATAGCTATTTGTTTTGTTTTTTAATTTTTTTTATGATTGGAAATCTTACATCTTATTTCTTTATATCTTCTTTTTACCAAGTAATCACGGTCTCATGACCCAGATAATTGGTTTAGCATATTAGCCCGATTTAAGCTTAGTTTTTTTTTCTTTTATTATTTTATTTTCAATTTCATCATTCGACATTTGATTATTAGACCTTGAGTTTCGTTATTTTTTTCACTTGTCTTTTTTTATGAGTTTATTTTGATCTCATATCATGGGTGGTGAGTTAGTCGAGTTAACTCAAGTTTACTTTGATTTTTTTCTCAACCTTTTTTAATGAAATTGATTTTTTTTCAGTTTCATCATTTGACATTAAATTATTTACCCTCAAGCTTTGTAATTTCCTCCTTTTTTTTTCTTTTTGTTGAGTTATTTTGAGTGCGAGTTAGTCAAGGTAACCTGAGTTAACTCAATTTTTTTTAGTGTTTTTGTATTTAACTTATGTCTTTTTTTCTAAGTCTAGTTTTTAATCTAAGTTTTTTAACCTGATCTTATATCATTGGTTGTGGGTTAGTCAGGTTAGCTCGTGTTTATTTGGGGTTTTTTCTTTGACTTTATTTTTAAAAAAAAATAATTTTTTTCCAGTTTTATCCTTTGACATTAGGTTTTTGGACCTTGAACTTTGTGATTTTTTTATTTTTTTTCTACAAAGTTCTTCTAGGTCGAGTATTAGTCAAATTAACCTAATTTGTCTTGAGTTATCATAGCCTGAATATATTTGTTTTACATTAGTAAAAATTTAACTTGACCCGTGACATAGAGCGAACCACCTATATAGTTAGACCATATTTCTAATCTTTTATGAAGAATTTGAAATAAAAAAAAAACAAAATAAGGCTAAGAAAACTAATTCTTTAATTGATTGATTAGGTTAGTTTATATTTATGCTATCCATAGGTTTTTAAAGCTTTCGTCTTTATCTAAAATTAAACCCTAATTGATTAGTAAGATAAAATAAACCCATCTTATTAATTAGTTTTAGTAGTTTTTCATCCTAAGTTATTTTCTTTTTCTTTTTAAATTTCTTAATGAGGAAATAAAAATGCTAAAAAAGGTAGAATCATGATTATTTCTATGTTTCGACATATAGTCCACTTGCCATGAATATAACCGTTGCATTGGTTGATGTGTAATAAAGCTAATGGAAGCACTTGATTGATAATGTTTTTATAAATACAAGTGCTATAATAGAAAAACAATTTAATAACGCACTCAAATAGAGAAAATCATGAAATATAGGTACTTCATAAAGCCAATTATTTCTTTTAATTTATGATATATGGGCTCACATCAATATGTTTATAATGAAAACTAAAATAATTCTTGATTGATCAAATTTTATAAATACAACTACTTAGATGAGAAGAAAAAAAAATACAAGCACTTCAAATATCATTATCCCAATAAATAAACTCTATTATTATACTTTCTCAAGTCATCATTTTATTGGAGTAAATGACCCAACCAATCCATTTATGATTTGATTAGATAAGTTTTTAACGTGTCATTATGTTTTTATACAATATTTGATTCTTCAATATGTCGTTTTGTCAAGTTTTTCATCTAACTACTTTTTTTCATTCCAAAAATGCTATTGAGCTATACAAGAATATAAGTTCAATTTTTGAAAGAAAAAAAATATTTCTTTGGGTAATTTTACAATTTATTAACATAAAGTAAGGGAATTGACTATTTTCCTCCTCACATATTACTATTCATTTTATTAGAATAATATTTTTTTTCAATTAATTTTAATTTTAATTTAATCTTTCAACATTAGATTTACTAGATATTGAACTTCATTATTTATTTCAATTTATTTTCTATGGATTATCTGATTCTTATGACCCGGGTCAAGGGTTTTATAAGTTTATCCAGTTGACTTGGGTTTTTTTATTTTTTTTTAATTAAATATTTTTTCAATTTCATCCTTCAAAATTTGGTTAATTGGAATTTAGTTTTATAATTTATTTTAATTTTTTAATGAAATTATCTCAATTTTATGACACGAGTTTGGAAGGTTAACTCAAGTCGTTTTTTTCTATTTTTAATTGATTATTTTTTAATTTTATCCTTCAACGTTGGATTGATTGGAAATTGAGATTCATAATTGTTTTTTAACTTGCTTTTTATAGGATTATCATGGTCTCATGACCTGGATCGTAGGTTAGTTCGATTGACTCATTTTTTTAATTGATTTTTTTTCAATTGTATCCTTCAATATTAGATTGATTGAGAATTTATTTTTTTTCTATGATTTGTTTTGATTTTTTTATATATTTCATAATCCAGACTTGACAAATTAAACCGAGTTGACTTGTGTTAATTTTATTTTTTTTTAATTTTATTTTCAATTTCATCTTTCAACTATGAGTTGATTAAGATTTTGACTTTATTTTTTTATATATGCTTCTATAGGATTATCACAGTCTCATGACCTAAAACATGAACTTAACAAGTTAACTCAGGTTGATCCGAATCAATCCAATATGTTATCTTTTTAATATTTACAAAAAAATATCATCTTAAATTATTTTTAGTTAAACTAATTTTTTTACAAGATCGGGTCATATAGGGTCAATCCCCGCACAATTATTTTTTTTCTCTCTCTTAGAAAATACGTTAACAATGTGTGGATAATTATTTTTACTTTCAAATGTGACACGATGTCACGTCTTGAATAAAAAAAATAAAATTTCATCAATTCAAATGGAAAAATTTAATAGAAGAATATGTTGAAAAATAAGATAATATACAAGGAAACAATAATCATGATAAAAAAAATATTGTAACACCAATTAATTTATAAATTTACCCTATTTTGTTCCAAGAAGAAAATAACAACAACAACAACTCCATGTTTTGTTTTTCCTATTCCTGAAATACTATGTTCGTTTTGAAATTAATTATGATGAATTGGAGGGAGAGACATCCAGGCAAGAAAGTCCTTCCCATCTAAATCACGATGAGGAGGCATGGAATTTCCAAGTGGATCTCAACCATTCGATTCTTTGCACCCACCGGTAGTTGATGGTAAAATGACCGGAATTCTATGACCACAAAACTCTTTTTTTGACAACAAAAAAAGGAAGTACGCCCTCATGCATGCCAAGAACACATTTCTCGCTTACTTCACATGGTAGGACCATCATGGAGCTTATGTTCTTGACATTTTTCTTGATGTGCATCCATTCCTGCAAAATTTGATGTTTATGGTCAATGGAACAGTTTGCACTTGCACCGGCCACACACTTATTATGGGAGCTCAAGCAGACCATTTTTCTTGATGTGCATCTAACAATCATAATATGCTCTCTTCCTCTAACCAATTATATATATATATATATATATATATATATATATATATATATATATATATATATATTTCTGCTGTAAATGTAATTTACTCGAGACGGGTTGGCCTTTTAGTTCTTGCTGCGTTAATTTTCTCATAATTGGAAATTGTCGCTAACAAGTGGCATTGCTCTTTATTCACCATTTTGGATCCTTGCAAATGACTTTTAGACATAAACTCTAAAGAGAAAGACGACGAAAACCTCATGTGTATTCTTGACTAGTCTATTTACTGACAAATCGTCACTGGCGAATCAATTTTTTTTAAATGTAAAAAACAAAGGTTAAAGTCGTGGGAATTTTTTGATGGTGTAAGTATATCCGACCAAACAGTTTTCAATCTAATTTTTTTACTAGTTTAAGTTTTAAATTAAATCATGTTGGAATTATTTTGACATGAATTAATTGACTTTATAAGTTTAAAGATAATTCAGACGATTCATAAAAATATGATTTAACTTTTAAATTTTTTTTCAAGATGCAAACTTATTTTTTAAAATATTGGGACGATAAAATTGACATCGGTCACTTAACAACCTAGCTCATGGACTCTACTGGTTCCATAGCTTTTTTTTAACTATTTTTTATTTAATTATATGATAAAAAATAAATGCTTCCAAAATTAAGCACCAACCCAATGCTAGAATTTTGTTTGAAACCATGATAACTATATAGAAAGCAGTCCAAAATAAATTATGAGGCATATTTTTCAATGAGCTCGAAAAAAAAACAGATTAAAAAAAGAAAGGACAAAAAAAGAAAAAGACAAAGGCACATAAGGTTTGGTTGGTAAACCCGCAAACTAGATCATAGACTCCTCTGTTATCAATAACTTGGTTTTTTCCTAAAACTATTCTTTATTTTACTATATAATCACAAAAATAAATAATCACAAAATCGAGTATCAACCCAATATTAGAATGTTTGTCAAAGATCGTGATAACCCTTTAGAAAGCTAACAGAAATATTATGAAGTAAAGCTCTCAATCAACCCAATGTTGAAGGATAATATTGAAAAAAAACTAGAAAAAAAGAAAGAAAAGAAAAGTTAAACCATCCAAATCCACAGACAAGTCAATTTGCTAAACTTGCGAACTGATTAATGTATTCCATAAAGTTGAATAATATGGTTTTTTCTAAAACCATTTTCTTAATTACTTGATAAAAAAAATAGACGATCACAAAACCGAGTTCAAGAAAAAAGAGTTACCCTACAATATCCACAAACCGAGGCAACTTGCGTTAACTTGCCAAACTGGCAAACCGAGTTATGGACTCCACAAAGTTTAATAATTTGGTTTTTTCTTAAACTATTTTTTTTCTATCTAACTACATGTTAAAAATATAAACGATCACAAAATTGAGCATTAACCCAATGTCGGAATATTTTTTTGACACCGTGTTAACTTTATAGAAATCAAAATGAAACAAATTATGAAATATAATTTTTAATAAATCCATATTAAAGGATGAAATCAAAAAAGTCAATTAAAAAATTCTGAGATTGAATCAAAGAGGTTTTAAAAATTGAAGGACTAAATTTAAAGGAAAAAAAAATTACTTGGTGCATGGGTATCATGTACCTGGGTGTGAGGAAGGATCGCAGCCTTGGGTGGCGTGTGAGCGATCCTTCATGCTCCAATCGATGTCATGTTTGATGCCTTTGGAACCCTCGCAACCTTTTCTTTTTCATAAGGTGACATGAGTTTCATAAGGAGGCCCAATGGGGCCCCTGCAATCCATTTTTCTTTCCTTCAATATTCTTCTCTTTTTTCTTTTTTTTTTTCATGGCTGACTTGTGATATTCTTCTTTCTGGATTTCAATGTTTTTTCATTCTTGAATTGTAGTCCCTCTACCCTTAATCCTTAGAAAAATGAAGGATCTGAACAATATCTCGCAAAATCAATGACCATCCTGATATTGCTTTAGTTTTATCTCGAGATAGAAATGCAATTGAAGAAAATAATGGATATAAAGAGGATATATTTTTTTTTTGAAAGTATAAAATAATTATTTCAAAGCTGTTATAAAAAGATTTATTTTATGTTTTTATTTTTGTCTATCTAATTAAACATGTTTTTATTATTTTTATATTTATTTTTTTTTATCACGAGACACTAACAGAACATAACCTAAATATTAATTTTGTTTATTCCTCATTTATCAAATAATTATAATAATTTTCCATTAAAACTTCCATGAATTTTCTATGAAATTAAAGTGGCCGACTCCAAATGAAAACCATACTAACATAATTAATTCGATGGAATATCAAATAATTTCTGCTAATTACACTATCAATGAAATTATTTTCTTGGATCTCAAAGTTATTATCTACAAATATGTATATGTTAGCAGGATTACTCATCTTATTAAAAAATAAAATTAAAGTTAGTAGAAGAGGTTTACTAAATAGTTTTATATTATTTTTTAAGAGATGTTTTTAAGTGAAAGTTTTTTTAATTTGAAACTTGCACAAAATCATCGTTATCTTGTATTTAATTTTTATTAATTTAATAAAAAAAATAAGAATGATGGAATTCTAACTTTTAATTGGCTACTCATTAAGACCTCGTTCGTTTCATAGTAAATGGTTTATTGGAAATCATTTGTTCAAACTTTTTTATATTTGTTTACTATTAGAAAACTTTATTAACGAGAAATACTTTTTAGTCAAATAAAAATTTGGCTTTATTTTTAAAAAAGTGTTTTCTTTTTATTTTAGGTGGAAAACACCTTTTAAAAGTTGTGAAAAAAATCAGAAATGCATAGTTATTTGTTGATTATATAAAATTTGATTCTTAATCTTTTTAATACTTTTATATTTTGTTTTGAATTCTTTTTCTTTCAATTTTATTTCTTAGAATTTGATTTTTATATCAACTTTTGGTCTCATTCTTTTAATTGTTATTTAGTTTTCTCGCTTATTTTTTTTTAATTAAAATTTTTTTTATCTATCAGATTTGGATCTTATTCTTTTGATTACTATTATTTTATTTGAAATAATTTATAAAATTGTATTTTTTTTAATTTCATCTTCTTCCAACTTTTTTTATCTATTAGATTTGGTCTTTATTTTTTTTTATTGTTATTTGTTTTATTTGAAATAATTTATGAAATTAGAATTTTTTCAATTTTATCCTCCAATTTTTTTTATAAGATTTGGTTCTCATTCTTTTAATAAACTTGAAAAAAAAATTAAAAAGTTATTTTTCAACTCATTTTCCATGACATAACCAAATAATAGAAAATATTTTATAACTTATTTTACATGACACTATCAAATATCAGAAAATAATTTATTTTTCTGGAATTCACTTTCCATGAAACTCACTTTGTAAAAAAACATATTTCTAACAAACAAATAAATCCTAAGGCTTTGATATTGTGACAAAAACCTATATCAATTTAAAAGCTTAATTAATTAATTAATAATTGAAATGAATAATTTTATATTACTTTCGAAGCTAAATATTTTCTCTAAACCATACAATCAATCAATGTTTATAAAACATAAAATACATAATCAATATTAACCAAAATTTAAAAATTCCTAGCATCACTACCATTTATCTCTTGAGGATACTGTCAATTACACAAGTATGGATTGTTAGAGATTATGTGGATACATGAAGAAATCATAGGAAAATCATTGCAACCCGAAGCATTTTGTTTTTATGTAATAAGAAATTAATAAAATCAAAAGGTTTTAATCGGGGAAGTCGCTTAGTTCTTATATATTATCTATTTAAAGCAAAAAAAAAAAAAAAGAGATAAAGAGAATAATTAAGCTAATAACAAATAACAACATATGGAGAACTTCTTTAAATAAAATAATATTTAGATACTGTAAGTGGTTATTTTTTAAAATATATTTTATTTAAAAAATATATTAAAATAATATTTTTTTTTATTTTTAAAATTTATTTATAATTCAAAATGATATAAAAACATAAAAAAAAATTTAAAACAAAAAAAATTAAATTTTTTAAACACCTTAAAGTTTTAATAATATGACCACAGTTTTAAACACCTTAATGATATGACCACAGTTTTTTTTTGTTTTTTTTATAATAATGTAAGGTGAATGAAGTAAAGCGTGGGGCTCAATAATCACAGTTTTCTCAAATTAATACAATAATATAGTGGAAATAAAAAACATCACACCACATACAGTTTGAGTTAAGGAATGAAACGGCACATATTTTCTGACATTATTTGTCAGTGCTTCAATAAGTTTCGGTTTTGTATCAGAGGCCAATATACAGAATTCAAATATACAAAGGACAAAACCAGAATACAAAACCATGGAAGAAAAGGGAAAACTAATGAACATTCTGACATGAGCAAGGTTGTGGTGAAACCAGGTCTTAAATCATCAGATATCCTGTTTTCGGACTCCATCCTCTCCAGGAAACTCCAAGATCGAAGCAGTGGTGGTTCCTTCTGTGATTATTGAGAACCTTCTTATTTACAGTAATTATTTTCTTTCCAGATTGGGTTATACACACACACACACACACACACATATATACCATGAAGGTTTCTTTACGCACAAAGGCTTAATATGGTGCCGATTGACCTCGAGAAAAACGGTCACTTCCTCTCTCAACGATCCAAAGCATTTATCACTATCCTGCAAAACAAACATATTGAGAAGCATGAGGGACCGTCCATAAACAAGGAAAATAAATGTGATTACAGCAAAAATAAAACAGAGAGAGAACCAATCATAAATAGTCAGACTTCTAGGCTCGCCGCTTTCTAATGCTTCATCTGACGATTTTCTCGCCTTTAGTCTCCTGAAATCCCCGCGTGGTGTCCCTGTGATCCCAGCTGCATGCATGCATCATAACCGAAGGTCGACATTAACATACATAAACGCCAACTAAAGCTTTAAACTGAAAGAAGGAAAGAAGAAACTTGAAATCCTACACGCAATACACCAACTAGTGTAAAGATTTCAAGTCTTGGTCTTCTCTGGAATAATTCATGCATGGTTGTGATGAAACAAACATGAAAGAAATTGATGAAAAGTTGAAATTCCGTGCCCTTCCACTATATTTATTACTATTAAATTCATGACTATGGATATCTCTTTTTTCTTTTCTTTCCCTACTATTTCTTAGCTCCCTCCTATTATTCTGTTAAATCATGTGTTAAAATTTTATCTAACTGTTTAAATTTTTAAATTAAAATAGTTTTTTGATATATTAAAGTTTTGATAACTAAGTGATTATAAGTTTGAATCTCATCATCTTTTATTTATTTGATAAAAATTAAACATAAAATAATATAAATCGGTGCAAGTTTCAAATTCAAAATTTTTTTACTTAAAGGGGTGTGTTAGAAAATAATATAAATTATATTTTGAGACCTTACATAACAACTTAAATTTTTAAATTGATATGATTGTTTGATATATCCATAATTAATTCTATAAATTCTTAATTTCAAGATTTATTTGAAATGAAACCAACTTCAGGTTCCAATTTTGATTTCTTTTCTAACCTCATCTCAGCAACCGAATTTGAGAACATCACAGTAGAAAGTACCACAGTAGAGATAAACAAAGAGAGCAAAAGGAAAAGAAAAACAATCATTCACAATAATTTATTGTTGACATATCCTAAATGTTAATTTCACTCATGCAAAACCACACAAAATAGTAAGCTTACGTGTCAGAGGTGTCGTAGGAGAGCTAGGGGTAGCAGGCGACACAGGAGATGAACAAGGATCAACAGAAATGTTCCTCAAATATTTGGAACTGTTTGTCCTAACAATAGTAATGCTCCGAGTTATGTTCATGCCCTCAATGCTATTAGCTGCAGCGGCATCAACAGGAGGTGATGATCGTACAGAGAATGAATCATACTTTCGAAGTTTGCCAAGCCCACTGTCCGGCATGGGGCCAGCAAGCGTTTCGTCCCATAGCTTATGGAGAAATCCCATTATATATGACAAAAATCAGACTTTCTCTTGTGTAACAACCGAGAGAGGCCTAAAATCAAAACAATTTTCTTCTTGGCTTTTTCGTTCTGTTAGACCTGAAAACGTACGACTGTTACTAAGAGAGGGAAAGGGGAGCGAAACGCAGGGAGAAGATAAGAGGAAAGTTTAATTTTTTTTTTCCGTGAAGAAATGGTGGTTTAGGGTTCTTTATAGAGGAAAGTTGAGAGAAAAGATCAGAGAGAGGATAGGGGGTGGATATTGATGGTTATACTGATGCAACGGCTAATATGGCTTTGTTAGCAGCCATCAAATTTATTTGGTAAATATTTTAGATCATCTAATTGCCATACCTAGCTAGCCATTCATAAGCCTGATAAATATAGAATCATCTATGCATAACAACTAAAACAGGAAAGTAAATTGAATTTTTTTTATAGCCAAAGAAAAAAAATGGAGGAAGTATACTATGATGAGCACGAATAGGTTGAGATAAAAAAGAGTCTATACCGAAAACATCTACTAGCGTTTGTATGATAATAATTATTTTTTAAAATATTTTTAATTTAAAAATATATTAAAATATTTTTTATATTTATCTAAATATAAAAAATTATTATTATTATTATTTTAAATATTTTAAAAATATAAAAACAAATCGGTAGAGAATCTTCCTAGAATCGATGACAAGGTGAAGTAATGGGCTAGACATGCATGTGTCCATCCTTACACGTCAACTGGATAAGGATGTGGGTAAATCTAGATCTACCAGAGCTGGATGTTGAAACTTGAAAGTGTTGTTGAACTCAACGAAGCTTCGAACAAGAGACGTGTGCTCTCATAGTTGGCTTAAAGTCTTCTATTGGATGACGACATTGACACATAAAAGTCGTTACGGTCCCCTCCAGCTTCGCATGATCAAGAAATGCTCTTACCAGGTCATGGGCTTGTACAAGAGACTCTGGCCTTACACTTGATCGCTGTTTCTAACAGATTTTTCAATTTGGTTATTAGGTAATGATAGTGAAAGATTAATTAATACATTTAATTTAATAGTTTGTTTCTGCTTCTGGAATGTCATTTGTCTTAATGCCATGGATTGACTTCTTTCTTTTTTCCCTCTTTTTCTCGGGGGACGAAGTTACAAGAGGGGGTTAATACTGGACCTTGCTACATTTCCTCCATGTCACCCACTCTTGTGACCAAAGTAGTAAAATGATAAATTCTAAGGGGTTGCTTAACTAGTAAGTTTTTGGATTTGTTCTTCAATGATTACGAGTTTGAGTTTTTTTAGGGTCACTAGAGGCTTACATGATTGTTAACTTCAAGGCACGTGGGATTAGTCAAAGTGCTGCAAACTGGTCTGGACACTCATTTTAATAAAAAAAAAAAGTAGTAAAATGATAACCCTGAAAGATGTAGCTCAACTGGTCAGACCTTGAGTTTGCTCACTGGAGGTCACTAGTTCGAGTGTTGCAAACTTTAAGATCACTAGAGGCTTACATGGTTGTTAATTTTAGGGTCTTGAGGCATTAATCAAGGTGCGCGTAAACTGATCTAAATACTCATAGTTACCCAAAAAAATATTAATATATATATATATATATATATCACTCATTTTTACAAGATTTCAGCCTGCAGTTCAAGAACAGAAAAAAAAAACAAGAAGAAAAAGAAAAGGAAAGGAAATGCCTTTTATCGGGAACACATATTTAAGCTTTTGTGGTTTGATCATGATAGTGCACAAATTGTTTTTTTTTTTAATATTCCTAGTTGTTTGGACACGTAGACGTCGTTGCCATTTAGGCCAAGCCCAACCACTAGACGTGATGGTCATCCAGGTGAGCCCAAAACAGTAAGACATTTCAGCCTTGAATGGCCAGACACTCTTCAATGTATTTTTTTCATTTCTTGAGAAATTAGAGCGGTGCCACAAGTATATCTATGCACACAAATTTTTTATATAGAGCTAAATTACCAACATCTCCATTAATGCATTATGATTATCATAAATCAACGACAAACATCAATCTCTCAACTAAAGGTATTTATTTTCTCCACTTATCACAAGTTGCTTTCCATCATTTTCCATCATTATTCATCATTGCTCTACTTACTACGAATCACTCACAACTTTACTCATCACAAGACATATGTAACTTCATCTATCACAAAATATCTACAATATCACTCTTCATAAGATAAATTAACATGATCAAGATTTATAAATATCTATGATCATTGTATTCAAACAATTCAATTCAAGCTCATTTAAAGGCTTCACACACGTTCATTCAACAAACACACTTCTTTGTTTTTCTTTATGCATTATTTTCTTCTCCTACATTTACTAATTTAAACATCGAAGAGTCTTATATTTTAACATAGAACTTGTTTTCTAGAAACAACTAAGTTTAAAGGTAAAGCCTATATTCAAACTCATATATTTCAGCCCAAAATGCAGTTATAGAAAGCGTAACCCAATCCTAAAGTTTTCAAGACTTCATTTTTAGAGTGTGTTTGGAAACTGATAGATTTCATTGTTTTCATAAAAAATGTGTGAATATATAATCAAACTTAGTCGATGGTTAATTTACTGCTTATGATATCAAAATATTTTATAGCTATTATGAGAATTATTTAATTCTTTAGTTGCATATTATAATTATAATAAACACTAATTCAGAAGGGAAATTCAATATCCCCTCCTCACAAATTATTATTTACTAGAATAGTGATTTGTTTCTTTTCTTTCTTTCCTTTGATTTTTTTTTAATTTAGTTTTTTTTCTTCAATTTCATCATATATTATTATTCCAATATCATGACCTGGTTCACGTGTTTGGTGGGTTAACATGTTTAACTTGAATTTTCTTTAATTTAATTTTTTTTTTCTAGTTTCATACTTCAACATTGAATTAGTTAAGAATTGCACTTCATAATTTATTTTAGATTTTATAAGGTTATTTCGGGTTTATGACCCAAGTTATAAGTTTGATGAGTTAACTCGGTTGACTTGGGTAATTGTTTTGTTATTTTTTTCAATTATTTTTTTTCAATTTCATCCTACATTATTGGATTGATTGAGAATTAGACTTCATAATTTATTTTAATTTGCTTTCTATGAGATTATCATGGTGTCATGACTTAGTTTACATATTTGAGAGGTTAACCTAAGTTTACTCAAGACAATTTTTTTTATGTTTTTTTAATTAATATTTTTTAAAATTTCATCCTCCATTATTAAATTGAATGGAAATTGGGATTCATAATTTGTTTTAATTTATTTTTTATGAAGTATCACAGTCTTATGACCTATTTTTTGGATTTAACAAGTTGATCTAACATGTTGTCATCTTAATATATATATTTTTTAAAATATCGCCTAGAAGAACACCCCTAAATTGGTTTAGAAAACATAAAATCTAACCTAATAAGAAAATTCTTCCTTGGGCCTAATTTATTTTTTTAATGATATGAAATTTCAAAAACACCTCAGAGACTTCTTTTGTTAAAAGGAACCTATCAGCACCAAAATCAATCTTTTTTTTATTATCGGCCATTTTTCTCTCCTCCCTCATTTATAATGACTTTCTCTCTCCTTTCAAATTTTATTGACTCAAATGTAAAGTAAATAAAGCTTGTGTATAGTTTCAAATAATACATTTTCAAATATAAAAGTCACCCATTTAAAAAAAAATAGTTGATTAGTTTGTTTATATAAATCTCAAGATTAGGAGTTATTTTACCATTTCAAGAAAAATAGGGACAGACTTCCCTTAATATTGAAGCCATTAAATGTGAATTAGTAAAACCAAATCTCGTGTATGTATTAAACTAATTAGCAATGATGTTTAGTTTATCATAACAAAGCATGTTTAACATAAGAAAGTTTTCAAGAAAAACCTAGAGTTTATACAAGTTTAAATTTATAAGCATGCAAAAGCATAACTAATGAAAAATATGTTTTCAACATAAAATAATAATAAAATACTAGCATGCATGCTAAGCATATATTCGAATATGTAATTGATATAAAATCAAAAAACCTATAATATATACTAATAATAAAATTAACCATGTTTAAATTAAAACAAGAATGATATTTACTTGTTAAAGTACTTTAAAATAATGAATTTTTTGTTGTAAAGAATAAATCATTTATCTTTAAGGCTTTATTGCTCTACACTTGTGAAACTAAGATATTTGCAATATGCCTCCCAAGATTCCAACACCACCACCTTGATTTAGATGCACTTCTAAATAGGGTATTTGAATCAAAGATTATGTAACTCAAATATCTCTAAAATAAAAATAAACTTAAGCTTTAGATTTAGGAGGAAAATCAAAGCATAAAAAGAAGAAGAAAAACACTATAAATGGGGTGAAGAAGAGTGTTTAAAATTTAAAAAAATTCAGGTTTGAAACTCTTTCTTCTTCTCCATTTTTATAGTAAATTTTGAAAATTAAAGGCTAAGAATTAATTCTCATCATTATTAATTAACCTTTAATTAGCTACCATAAATGATGAATTAAATATAAAAAAACCAAACCAATGATTATTTGAGATTACTTTTTTATTTATTCATAATTTATTTAATTAAAAAAAATTTCCAACCGAATTAAATTCCATAACTAATCTCATCTTAATAAATCAACTAATCTTGGCTTTGCCAATTCGAGAAATTTGTTCCCGAAATTCATTTAGCATTTGGTCTTAGTTTTACTCCTCAGTCCTCAGGTATTATCCCCGCCTCCTTGCGAGTAAGTTTTACAGTATCTAGGTTGTGTTTGTTTTTTATTAGAAAAATTGATCAATGAAAAACATTTTTCGGTCAAAGAAAAAATTAATTTGGTTTTCAGAAAATTGTTTTTTTTTTATTTTTGGCGAAAAACACTTTTCGGAAGTTGTGAAAAATTTAGAAATGTCATATTATTTATTGATTATATCAAATTTAGTCCTCAAACTTTTGATTGCTATATATTATATTGTTTTGAATATATTTTTTCAATTTCATCCCTTAGAATTTAATTTTTATATTAATTTTGATCCTTATTTTTATAATTATTATTTGTTTTTCCCTTATTATTTTTTAATTGAAATATTTTTATCTATTAAATTTGGTCCTCATTCTTTTGATTGTTACTTATTTTATTTGAAATAATTTATGAAATGTTAATTATTATTATTTTAATTTCTTCATCTTTCAATTTTTTTATTTTTTAGATTTGATCTCTATTATTTTGATTATTATTTATTTTATTTGAGATAATTTATGAAATTATATATTTTTTTCAATTTCATTCTCATTCAACTTTTTAATTTGTAAAATTTATTCCTCATTATTTTAATAAATTTGAAAGAAATAAAACATTAATAATTTATTTTACAGCTTATTTTTCATGACATAACCAAACACTAGAAAGTATTTTCCAACTTATTTTTTATTACACTATCAAATATTAAAAAATAATTCACTTTTTTAAAATTTAATACTTTATAGCCAACAAACTTCCCTAAATGCAAACCCCTGTTTCATACTTCATTTCAATCTCATCAATTTTGCAGCAGTGCTTTGAAGCTCAATAACTCGGACACCAAAAATGCTAACGACAATACCTGCTAGCTTGCATATTCCATATTATAATTTGCGATAACCACGGGAAAAATTCATGCAAGTAGAGCCCAAGTTGGTCCTGGAGTGTGAAACTGTGGAAAAAGGACGACCAGTTTTTGGCCACCGCATGATCCAATCAACCTTCAGCAACTTGCTCGGAAGTCGAGGCCCAGTGTTTGTTGCCTTCATCAAAGCAAAAGGGTTAATCAGGATTTTATTGGGACTGGTGGGCCAATCACTGTAAATGCTCTCGTAATCACTCTATAATGCTCTCGTCCATCGTGCTTGGAAACACAGGATAGTAGGGTCCTATACCCCACTGTTGTAGGGCCATCGTGTCCAAAAATGGACGTCCCATTGAACAGAAATTTTGCCATTATAGCATCCTCATCAGTGGATCCAGCGTTTCTTTACAAATATCGAGCGTGCACAGAGAATTTCATCGTGTTCCCTCCCGTGGTGCCTATTCAAGCAATCCTTGTGTGCACCATTCCAATCTCCAGCCAAGTATGATCATGCCATTCATTGTGTTAGGACCAACATAAGAATTTAATTACTTGGTAATCAAAGGTATGGACACATCAAAATGAAGGAGGAGCAATAAAACTGAAAACAACTGAAAACAGAGGCACATTGCCACCAAGCCTATAGCAAGACAACATGATCACAGACAGTTTCATTATGACCGTTGCCATTCTCCAAAAACCAAACTAATTAATTCGTGTTTGGTTTAATCGCCAGCGACAATGATGTCGTTTGCTTCTACTAAACCCTTCGAGGTGAATAAATCTTTCCCAATTAGTTCGATTTGTCTGGTAAATGCACCTTCATCTCTGAGACAGCCAAGTCAACAGGCGTGAGTTGACCAGAATCTTGAAGGTTGGAGAGCATCAACCATTTGACTGCAGCATGATTCATGAAGCAGATATACCGTAGCCATGGGAGGAGACATCATAACCCGAAGAAACTCTTTGTTTCTTGTCTTGCCTTCGTCTGCCGCTGGCTCCTCCTTGAATTCCTCCTCTTACTCCCTCCTTCACCTTCTTGAAAGGTTGCTGCTGTTCCACCTGTCTTCATAACACCAAACAGAAGTAACGCATCAACAAGGAGATCAAAGACAATAAAATTTATGTAAATGGCATATCGATAAGGTTTAAAGATTAACATCTCGGAATCTTGCCACAAACACCAAGTTAACTGGGGGCCATTGTAATACTAATTCAATTTAAATATCTTGAATTCTCCAAGCTACCAAATAGTGGGATTTCTGCTTATATCATCAACCCTGTCAAAATTAATTAAGCCTTGTTTTCAAGGATGTTTTTGGGATATGATTGTTATACTGGATTTGATAGAGGCTTCCCCTAAGTCCACTATCTCACAGCCTGGTTATAACTGGACAGCAAAACAATATATAATAGAGATGGCAATCACTTAAACATTGTATACAAGAGATCGTAGACTACTTACCCCTATACAGAATTTCTCAAAGTGAGACTTGAAGCTAGAAGAATCATCCACTTTAGTCTTCCCCAAGTTCATATCAGCAGAAACACGTTTGTTATTTGAGTTGGAACTTTCGCTGTAGGATACATAAGAAGGAGGACATGAAGGAGCAGCCTGACTGTCAATCCCAAACGAATGCAGATCCTCTTGGAACATCTCGTCAAATAATTCTTGCAGTTCCTCTAGGCTCTCCTCCACGTTTTCCTGATAATTCACATTACAACTGGCTATCAATATATATATATATATATATATATAATTACGGTCATTTCATCAAAAAACTAAGTCAAAACTTTAACGCCTAGAGTCGCTGTCATCAAGGTTTTCAGCGCAACCAATTGTGAAAACCTTCACAAAGGCCATTTCCGCTGATTAACTCAAATTGAAAGCATTCTTGCATAAAAGCAAAATGCAAATTTATTCAATCCTAGTTATCTTTAAATGTCTCATTTTCTAGATATCAGACTGCAGGTTTGGATTTAGAACAAACTTTCAACTTTTTTTCAAAAAGCTAGAAAACTTGCCTAACATAAAAGATCAAGAGTACTAATTAAAAAATCAAATTATAATGTCTGTGACTAGGACAAAACTGCATCGTATTCGATAGTATTTAACAGAAAATGAAGCACACAAATCATCCAAACGTACACCAAACAACTGCAGTAATTCTGCAAAGCCAGTTACATCTTACCACACAAGAATTAACATCACATTTACTATGATGCTAGGACACATGTAGCCCACAGGCAGGAATAATCTCGCCTATTTTGCTCTGGGTCTACCGAATTTGTTCATCAGGCTCATTAGCCAGCACCTTCCTTCAGGTCTCAGCCCTTTGAACTGAACGGTCATTGATGGGGCCAATAACGTTATTCATGGGATATGATTCAAAGCAAGTTTTTGGATGTAGAACAAGTCAAAGGTTTAAGCTTTAAACTTTTGATAGAAGTAAGATTTTAACTTAATATTATGATAGTTTTTTAGCTAAAAAGACAATTTAAAAATAACTTAAATCAATTTTACTAAAACTATATAAAACAGAGAAGACGTCAATTACGATTAGGATCCACATGCACCAAATAAACAAGTGGGCAACGCTGCGATTGTTTGAAATATATTCAGCATTTTCGTACTAATTGGACTCTTGACCTTTTGACGGGCACATTTGAATTGTCAAACATGAAAAAGAAAGGAATTAAGAAGGATGGAACAAAAGGAGACATACACTAGGCTTCGTGTGGCTCATCATGACAGCCATTTCATTCAGAAAATCACCCATTCCCTGCACACAACCCTAATTCAACATCATATTTGAATCCAAACAAGAGAAATAAACAATAAATCTCTAAGAGATATTTCACCACATGCTCAAACTAGCAACTTGCAATTATCAGCAAAGCAATATAAAATTCGTCAAAAGCTGTAAGAGATTTTTTTTGGTTTTTCCATGGAACCCAAATTGGGTGGGAGGGCCCGCCAGCATTAAAATATACCAGTGGAGAGACCATGCTTAACATGTTTTCTCAATGAATAGATTACACAAGAATTAAATTAAAATAAACACATATGTATATATATGAACAGGAGAGAATCATAAAAAGAAATCCAAAAAGGAAGCATACATTTTCGTCGTCATCACTGTCATAAACACCTACGTCGTAAAGAAACCTCTTGTTGGTGTCAGAAAGAACTGTTACACAAAGGATATATATCATTATATATAAAAAAAAAGATTCCCTTCCTTTTCTTATAATTGCAATTTGGCAATTTGACGACCAACTTTTTTTTAAAAAATATAGATAAATGGTGTGAGTAAATTACCAGAGTAGGCCTGTTGAATTGCCTGAAACTTCTTTTTGGCTTCTTCAACGAACTTAGAATTTCCTGAAGCTGAACATCGATCTGGATGCCATCTCTGTCCCAAACAAAAACACACCTTTTTCTTATTTTCCTGGAAAATATTTCTACTCTCCTAGAAAAACCAGCTCCAGGAAAGAAGTAAAAATTGCTGAACCAACTATCTCCTGGAGAAGATAAGTAATCGGTCCCTTTTGAAAATAAAAGGCAAGAGTCTAGAATAACTTTGAATTTGTTTGTTTCACACCAGAAAGATTAAAACTTGGTGACCCATTTGTTTAAATATGAGAAACCAAAAACGGAATGGTCAGATTCCTGCATGGCAAGAACCCAGCCAGGAATTGATTCCATTGTCCTGATAACCCAATAACAGAACAAAAAAATAAAAAGATTGATCATGATCAGCTTGTTTTGCAGTTATGTAGAAGATCCATTAAAAGAGAAGAGGTTTGTGGTTAAGGTCTAACCAGTGCAAGTTTCTTATAAGCACTCCTGAGCTCTGTATCAGTGCATTCCTTATTCAACCCCAAGACTTGATATAAGTCATTGCTTTTCCATTTCTCTTCTCCTCCGTTTGCCATTGTTGAGAAAACGCAACAAAAACAAAACGCTTAAGAATCCCACAAACAGAACAACCTTAAAACCACACACAAGCACCACCAACCTAAAACCGAGACCACCCCACGATTCTTTCTTGTCGACAAATTGACGAAACCAAACAAAACCAAAAGGCTGTATCTCAAAGAAGAAAAAAGAAAGAAAGAGGCCGAAAAATCTTAGGTATATGCCTAAGTTATAATTGTGTATGAACAAAAACACGGAACCTTAGCATTGATTTCCGTGAAGGCAAGGATCGATCGAATTTGGAAAGCAGAAAATAAAAAAATAAAAAATAGAAGCATCCCCCACCCTCTCCCAAGTCCTTTCCCTGCTAAGGTTCAAGGAAGAACCCTCCAGAAACCAGCTATTTATATAGTTAATTACCACTTGGGCCTTTCTTTTTTAATATAATAAAGTTAAATGTGTCTAATGTGTTTAAGAAAGAATTGATGTATAATGTGCTGTGGTGTGAGATAAGGTTTGGGCAGATCGACGGTGCAGATTCAATAAGAGTGGTAGATATTTGTTTGTCCAGAAGCTTCTGCTCTTACTGTGATTGGTCCCTTTTGACGGCACATTTCTTACAAATGGTCCCACCAAACTCAACTGTTATCTTAAGACTTTCGATCTTGTATTTTGTATTTTTTTAAGTTGTTTTTTTAAAATATATTAAAATAATATTTTTAAAAATATTTTTGATATTATTATATTAAAATAATTTAAAAATAAAAAAATTAATTTAAAACTAAAAAGTATAATTAAACCACACATATAAGCGGTGTCTTACTCTACCTCTTAAGAGTGTGTTTGACAGTGTGGTTGCAGGTGCTTTTTAAATAACTTTTCGTGCCAAAATGCATGTCAATGATGTTTTTTCATTTTTTAAAAATTATTTTTGACATCAGCACATCAAAACAATCCAAAACGTACAAACCATATTAAATTTTAGCAAAAAAAAAATTTCAAATTTTTTGGGAACGCAGCCGCAGCCGCGTTCCCAAACACTGCCCAAGTAATTTTATTTTTTGTAGTCTAAATACTTTCAAATTTTTTTAAAATATCATATTTAATATATTTTCTGATTTTTTTCTGATTGATTTACATATTAAGAATATTTAAAAATTTATTTTAAACACATTTAAAAAACATTAAGTGAGAGAAAAATAATCCACGAAGGCCCTCCCGACCCTTTTTTCTTCCCTTTTATTTTATAGACAAGCGCTGACCAATAAAAGAAATATAACATGTTAGTGTTTTTTATAAAATTGACAACGGATATAGTTTGGCATCTCTATGGAGACAAAAATAAAAATAAAAATATTTTTTATTTGCTTTAAAAATAAGGTATACAAATAGGTTTAGTTTAAGATTTATCTATTGTTCAAACTTCAAGATATGACAGAAGATTATTTGTGTCGTATCTTAATGAGAGCGCGATGTTGCGGCGACCCTTATCGGAGCTGGAATTGATGTTGGGGTCTTTGTTTTGTGAAAAAAGGAGTCGTCATTTAGTATTATGGTTACTAGAAAACCTAACTGGTCTTTCAGAGATTCTAAGGTAAGGGACTGATTGCGTAAATGGAAAGTTTTAACACCCCTAGTACGCCTTACCTAAGGTAAGCTGCTTGGTGTTTGGTTTGCCTATAATTGCTATGGGGTTGATGTTCTCTAATCCCATCAGTTCCCTAGGATAAGTCTGCTATGATGTACGAACTTGGGTTCAAAGTTTAAGAGAAAGAACCCTTGGCCAATATGGATCATACCTTTAGATATGTCTATAAAGTGCCAAAGAAAAACGGTCTAGGTCTCTTGAAGTCTATGTTTGATTTGAAATAAATTTAGAATTTTTAAATTTAGAGACAGCCAAGGTAGAAATCTAAGGACATTCAATGTGCTTAAGAGCTCATTTTTCCCTTAGTATTTCAAGTGTTCGCGACTCGTAAATCGCAAGGAAAAGAAACAAAAAAAAAACAAGTTAGAAATCTAAGGAAATTCAAGGTGCTTTAGAAGCCCATTTTTGCCTTAGTATTTCATATTTTCATGACTCATAAACTGTTGAATCAAAATTTGAAATGTCCCGAATTATAATTGAGACTTCTTTCAAGAATGTGCAATTAAATTATTCGAAATAAAATTTTAGGCATAAATATGCTTTTATGTTAAAAATAGACAATTTGTATTCTTATTAACAATATTTTGGACAATTATCTTTCATAGATTTATCTGTCCTTATATTATTAAGGGATAATGACTTGTTATTCCTAGAAAAATATTTTTGATATTTACCACTTGGGGTTTATTTATCCAAATATTAATAGTGAACAATGACGAATTATTCCCAATAATATTTTGAATATTAACCCCTTTGGGGTTTCTTTATCCAAACATTTGTAATAAATAATAACAAATTATTCCTAATAATATTTTGGATATTAATCCATTTGGGATTTCTTTATCCAAACATTACTAAATAATAATAACAAATTATTCCTAATAACATTTTGGATATTTACCTCTTTGGGATTTCTTTATCCAAACATTAATAGTGAATAAAAACGAATTCTTAAAAATAAGATTTTTATATTTTTGGAATATTGGCCAACACCCTTTGGAATTTACAAACATGTTGTAAAATCCAAGATGCAAGAAAATAATATTTTTTTGTGTTTAAGAAGTCCATGCTAAAACACATTTTTTGAAACCTCGAATATTTGTTTTTAAAAAAAAAACGAAGAAATTCAAAATATATTAGGGTATTGGTCGTATGTAACACACAAAAATATTTTTTATATTTTGATTAAAAACACTATTTATCACAACTATTAAATGCAAACATCACAATTGAAGCTAGCAAAACATCAGAAGAATAAGTTCGTCACATGGAGGGACCAAAGTCCTGATTGAACTCAAAACAACGGTTAATCGCAACAATTAAACACAAGCATCACAGTTAAGGTTATTAAACCATCATAAGAATAAACTTGTCACGTGAGGGCTAAAGTTCTGAAAGTAATATTTTAAACTCAAAATCCTACGCTAGTGTTGGTGTCCCCACGACCCATCCTCTGTTATTCTTAATTTTGAACACTGTCCTGCTCGTGAAAGGAAAGAAACTTGAGGGGCATACTTTTATCCTATGTATTAGAAACCAATGGCCAGCTATCTTGTTTTAAAAACAGAGAACGTTATCTGAGAGTCTAAAGAAAAACAAGCCCTCCTGAAAAGGAAACTTCCCTCATGCCCTTTTTACTTTCTCCTCTCAAAACTTCCCTCACGTTATATACTTTCTTCACTAGCCAAAAGCTTTGTTTAAAAAAACACAGCTTTAACGTAAATAAATGATCCAAACTAAAAATCATGGAAGTAACAGTGGGCAAGCACAAACCTTTTGTTTAAACAAAAAACTGAACATCAAGAGTAGAAGCAAGAAACAGGTTTTGGAAAAAAAAGAACCACACAAAAGATGCCAAGCTTAAATATAGCAAAGAAGAAAAAAACTAGAAACCATACCTGTGGATGCTACTGGTTCGAATGTAGAAGATGAGATGCAGACAGGGGTGAAAACTTTTGCTTTTTTGCCTTGGAAAACTAAAGAAAGCCTTTCTCTTTTTGCCGTTAAGAGTTTCTAGAAAACCTGTAGGTTTGGTGAACTCTTTTTGACAATGTAGGATAGACTGGAGATGATTTTCCCTCTCGTTCTCTTTGTTTTTTTTTTCTATGCTAGCTCTTTCTGTTCTTTACCTTTCTCTCCGCCTCCTCTCCTCTTTTTTTTTTCTTTTTTCACATATACCTAACAGCTTGCTTATATAGCCAAGCAAAAAACTGGAGACCTCTTTCATGCCCCCCATCCCAGTCGTCTCTATTAGGGATAAAATCTCAGCCCTTAGATGGTGTGAGGCTCCTCTCCGTGTCCTTTTCCATAGCTGGCACAGAGGAGGCGCAAAAACATTCCCCTTGGACTGGAGCTCTTGCATTGCAGTTGCACATTTGGTGTGAAAAGGGGGGTTGTCCTGTGTACCAAGTTGTAGGATGCAAGGATAAAGGATTTCAAAAAAACAGCAGCAAAATGTTACAGATGAGGGAAGGGAATGCAGATAGGGTACAGTACCATGCTAATTATATTTTCAGGATGGGGTTGTTCTCATACGGCACCATCTAGCTAAAAAAGTGAATTAATGTAAAAAGACAGAGACGATGTCGTTTAGAAAGGTAGCAGAAATGTAACTCATCGTGGCAGCCTTTCTGCCATTTTCTAATCTTATCCCTGTTTTTCTATTTCTTCCAAAACCCAGCCAGGTTTCTTTTAATTTTTATCTGCAATTAACTCCTTTATTTTAGTTTTCTCAATTCAGTCCTGCAAACTTGGGGGGCAAAATCCTTCTTGCGGCAGAATTTTCACTTCTTGATTAGATATTCAAACATGAATATTTTGAGTTTTTGATATCGAAATCAAGCGATTCAAAAATCAAAATTCATCTACACGTGTAGGACTACAACTTTCATGAAGGATTCATGGTGAGATAAAATCGTTTCGAAGAATAGAATCTGACAGCACTCTGGTTGGTAAAAAGGGGTCTTCTGATCTGATTCAAAAACCAACAAATGCCAAACATCCCGATATGACTGAGAGTATAACCTAAGAATAAAGACCAGCACAATCATGATGGAAGCAGAGCCTTTAGTGCAAAATTCATGTCAGAATCCTGCTATTTTCATGTTGAGATATTCAAACGGGGATATCTTGAGCTTCTGATATCGAAATCAAGCGATTCAAAAACCAAAATTCATCTACGTGTATAGGACTACAACTTTCATGAAAGATTAAGAATGAGATAAATTCATTTTGAAGTACAGAAACTGGCTGCAACCTGGTTGGTCAAAAAGGATCTCCTAATCTAATTCAGGAAATTGACGATGCCAAACATCCTACTTTAACTGAGAGTCTGCCATAAGAATAGTGAGCCTTAGGATCCAATAAAGGTGTAGGTAAATTCTTTAACATGTCATGAGTAATAGAATATAGCCGGGATGGTCGGATATTGCACGAAACCAGATCAGAATCAAAGCCTAAGTTGGAACAAAAAATTGTGACAACAGCAGAACCAGTTTTTTTTAATGCAACTTCTGAGGGATTTATCCAACCTTAGAGACCAGATAACAAATGAACGAATTTAGCATTTTAAAGACTCCTAATTAGCCTAAGAATCCCGACAATTTCGACATCAAAGGGGAAGGATGAGGAGAGCAGATGCCAGCTGAAACATGGTCCAAAAAACATTTCCTTCTCCTTTGTTTTTGTCAATCTCCTAACAACCTTGAACTAGACTCCTGCCTTCAATACCTTGAACTAGACTCCTGCCTTCAATTTCAAGAGGATACACACCATCTCCATTAGCACGTATAGCTCAAAAAAATGAGTAACAACACTTTTTTTTTTTGGTTGATGATTATGTGATATTGGTGTTGAGAGGTTTTTCTGGAGCTATACTAGATTATTGGCTTTAAGCTGAGTAGGCCAGATGAACAAATCTCAGTATTTTGATTGCTCTGATGTGGATCAGATGCATGAGGTTTGAGTATATGATGCTAAGAAATCCTATCACAGAAGCTTATTGGAGGGATCTGTTGGATCTACATTGAAAAAAATTAAAAAAAATTAAATGCCTGGAGATTTACAGTTACAATTGATGTGATTGTAATTTGTATTCATTTTGAAACAATAAAAGGAAAGCAAGAATAAAATGAACAAAGGTGGCATTTATAACTAAGTAAAGAAAGAAAGAGAGAACCCAACAAGAGCGAAGGAGATAAATGAAGGGAAAGACTGGGGTCCAACCCGACAGGAGGGAACTCCAAATCTTAGCTTGCCCTTGAGTTTTACTTACCAAATTGTCCTTATTCTTCTATAGAAACTCTTTGTTGAAATTTTATTTTTTCTCAATTAAAAGAAATTTGCCAAGAAATAACCCCTTACAGGAGAAATTATAGAGGATCCCTTTTAAAATCAAACAATTCCATCGAATTGAGTATGATTATATATGTGATAGCATTTGCTATATCGGGAATATCAATGAGCCCGATTATTAAAATTGCTCAAGATATCCTTTTTTAGCTTCTAGAATTTATTTCTTAGTTCAAGATCCCTTTTGCTAGCTGGAATCAAAGAATTAGTAGATCTGTTCTGCCCAAAATAGAAATAGGCTAGGGTTATGAACTTATAATCTATAATCGAGTCGATTCCATGATTATAAGTTCATTTCATACCGGACTAGACCAAAATAGGCTCATATACATTCTCATTATGAGACAAGGTCATTCGAGTGTATTTAAATAAAGACTATGTTTACGTATAGATCCCCCTTTCTCTACATTCCATTTAGGATTAGGAATAGGTGTAATTGGACTTGTTTTTTTTACATATATCTCTCCCCTTATTTGGGTCAGAAAATACAAGATGACAAGATGTTAAAAAAAATGTCCCTAATTCATGATGTGTTGCATAAGTTGTTAAAAAAAATGTTGTTTATATATGCACAATCTTGATGCATTTCATGCATGTATTTTTAGAGGACAAGATGAATGATCATAATAATAATAAAAAAGGGTAATTTTCTTTAAATAGTGAAACTTTTAGCATCATACAATAAACAAGTAGGTGTTCTTGTTTTGAGTAATACTCCACAAGATCCTAAATACACATCACATTGAATTCAAAAAGAAATTTTGAATGTCTTTCTTAGAAATACACAGTCTTCAATTTGTTGTGAGATTGGTGACATGACACTTTATTTGAAATTATTGATGAAGCTCGAGATGAATCCAAAAGACAATAAATGACCCTTGTTATTAGATTTGTTGATAGAAATGGATTTATACGAGAACATATTTTTTTAGATATAGTGCATGTCAAAGACAAAGTTGCTTTAACTCTTAAGGAAAATATTTTTTCTATTTTATCTCACCATAATCTTGATATTCGAAATATTAGAGGTCAAAGGTATCACATTTCTAGTAATATGTGTGGAGAGTGGAATGGTTTGCAAGCTTTATTCATTAAAGATTGCCTTTATGCATATTACGTGCATTACTTAGCCCATCAATTACCATTGGCTCTTATTGCTGCAACTAGAAAAGTATTTCATGTTCTTCTAATATGGATGCTTGTTCTTCTAATATGAGACGATCTTGCCATAATAAAAATTTAATAACAATTAAGCATCACTATCAGGTTGATAAATTTACGGTTATCATTGATCAACAACTACAAGAGCTAAATAATATATCTAGTGAGCAGACAATCGAGCTTTTTATGTTGAGCGCAACTTTGGATTCTAAAAATACCTATAAATTATTTAGTGTTGAAGATATATGTAGGTTTGTTGATAAGTTCTATCTTGAAAATTTTTCTGACCAATAGAAAATTCACTTGAGATTTCAGTTGCAGCATTATGACATACCCAATCTTCTAGAGTTAAAGAATCTATCATCAATTGTTGATTTACGCCAAAGATTGGTATAAACTAGAAAATCAATAATTTATCCACTAATTGACAGATTGATTCGACTTATTTTGACTTTTTTTATTTTCTTCTTTCAACAATAACTACTGAACGAGTTTTCTCAGCAATGAAAATTATAAAAATAAGATTTTGCAATCAGATAAAAGATAATTTTCTTGTAGATTATTTGTTTGTTTATATAGAAAAAGAAATCGCTAAAAGATTCACAATAGTCTTGATAATCAATGATTTCAATTTCATGAAAGAACGACGAACACAATTAAAATAAATATGTAAGAATCTTTTTATATTATTATTATTTTTACTTTATTTTGAGAAATTTACCAAACATAAATAATGCTTCGTTTTAGTTAATATTTCTTATACGAGACCAACAAAATTAAAGTGGTGAAAGCATTATAAAAATGAAATTAATTTCATAGTTTTAATTCAATATGGTGTCGCTCTTAGCCTCTTACACAGAGCAAATATCATTTTATATTTATAGTAAGTTATTTGAACAAAACTAAACCATACAGTCTTCTTTACATGATACATTAAAAAAAAAAAAGGTCTTGATGCATTAAGATTTGGCCCCCTACAAAATGATTTTAGCTCCACCCTGCCGAGGACGTTTTCTTGCCCAAGGCGACTAGGAGGCCTACACACACACACACACACAGAGCAAAACTCTAACGAAACTGAGACATCACTTTAAAAGGAAGGGAAAGAAAGAAAGATGGCCAGCAAAAGACATGGGGCTGTTCGATGGCTTCCTGTTACTAGTCCACCCTATGCAGACGTCCAAATTTCTCAAAGTCATTCGTGTATGGTTGTTTTTGCTGCTTGGTTTGTTTTTAGTGCTAGAGTCCACTACTAAAAACATAAAAAGCAAAAGCAGTATTGCAATTTTTGCCGTGGAGGATTGGACTCCATAGCAAATATGAAAAACACACACACACATTAAGCACTGTTCGCCTCTTTTGTATCATTAATGTATTCTGATTTTTTGTTTTCAGGAAAAAATCTTTAATTTCGCTCCATTTTTTTAAAATATATTTTTATTCCTTAATTATAAGTCAAGAAAAAATCTAGAAGATAAGAGATCACAGCAATAGCAAAGGGCATCCCATAAGCTGTTGCAATTCACAGGCAAACCATGCAAGTTTAGAGCCCATTTAGACAGTAGTTTCATAAATAAAAATTGTTTTAAATTATTTATTTTTAATATTTTTAGATCATTTTGATGTATTAATATGAAAAATAAATTCTAAAAATATATTATTTTGATATATTTTCTAGAAAAAAACATTTTAAAATTATATTTAGAACCTGTTTGAGAATGAATAGAGATAAGGTTTAAAAGTGATTTTCGCTTCAAAATATATTAAAATAATATATATTTTTTATTTTTTAAAATTTATTTTTCACATTAATATATTAAAATAATTTTAAAATAATAAATATTTAATCTAAAGCAAAACTATTGGACCGCACTCTGACGTAAACCCTTAACCTTCTTCTTTTTTCCGATGGAAATAATCGAATAAAAGTTGAAAAAGAAAAGGAGAAATAAATGCAGATAAGGACGGAGGCATCGTAGAAAGCCAAAGCCATCAACAAACCACTTGACTTTGAGCGAACAGAACATGGATGGAACTCTAGAAAGAGCACTGTTGGTGTTATTTGGTCTTGGTCGGCATTTGCAACCTGTGCACATCAAGCTTGGAGTGAGAGAAAAAGAAGAAAATATATTATTTTTTAAGAAAAAATAAAATAAAAAACCGTGTTTGGAAACTATTTGTCCACGTCAGCCATCAATTTCCCGAACTAAAAAGTTGTGGGTCCAGATTCATTCTCCGTGGCCCACCTTCACTCACCCTGTGAACATGCAGGTAGCAACTAGCTAGCTAGAGGGTCCATCAAGCAACGAAAGCAATATAACGTCACCAGACACCAGCTTCTTCTTTTTCTCAACTTTTTCATCGATCTTCACGAGAGCTGCGAGGAGGTGTTTTTTTTTGGCATATTTTATGGACTGCCCATTCATCCATGTTGACTGGATCGCCTCTTCTTATTAGTGCTACTGCTGCTGGTAAATTCATGGAGCACAATCTTGCAACTTGCTGCTACAAGTAGTAAAGTGCTGGAGGCAATTTGATGCTTGTTTTTTGTTCGTTATTCAAGGTTCGTTGCCTTTCTTTAATAATCTTGCATTCAATTTATTGTTTTTCCATTTCTTGAAACGCCCCAGAGGCCACAAAAGGGCCCAACTTGCGCTCCACATTTCCAATTTTTAGTAAGCAAAAGGAGCAACAGCACGAGAGCAAAGTAGAACACTCACCAGCTGTGTTTCAATATTCTTTAAGAAAACGAAACAAAAATCTAGCTTTGCTCCATTGTAGGTGAAAGGACATTTGCATGACAATATTATCTGGTGTGTGGATTCCAATCAACTTTGTACGGTCGAGTGAAATATGCTGATAGGGTCCAATCATCCAGCTATAGCTGGGGTCCTGCAGAACACATTTTGTAACAAGATTTTGACTCGTATATAGCAAGGAAGGTAGAAAAATAATGGAGGAGGGAGGAGGGCACGGGTGATATCCATAGCTAATGGCAACTGGCAATATTTGATGGCTTCACTGTCCAATATTTGTGGTTGTAAACAAAGAGAAGGTTGATAAAGGAAGCTTTTGATTGGTTAACTGCACAGTTTTGAAAAGTACTCCCAGCCCTTCTAACAAAAATCTCATAAATCATGCATCATATTTCATAAGCATACATCAAGAATCAACAGTCTTTCTGGGGTCTTCGGAGGAACTTTTATTTTTTTATTTAGATGCTTTTTAAGAGTGCATTTGAGTTTAAAAATATTAAATTGATACTATTTTTATTATTTTTTTCATGATTTTATAACGTGTTGGTATAAAAAAATTTTATTTTAATATATTTTTAAATAAAAAATTATTTTGAAAACATCTTATATTACAATTCTAGACAGTCTTTACAGTGCCCGAAAGTCATAATTTTCAACCACGCCAATGATTATTCCTCTCTCTATTCGAATTTAGTTGCCAATGATTATTCCTCACTCGATTCGAATCTAAGTCAGTATTGTTGTCTCTAAGAACGAGAGCCACCAATTTTTCCTACCCTGAGGTATTAAATAAATATATAATTTTTTTTAAAATTAATTATTAATGAATTTTTAAAATTAACAATAAAATTTTAATTCAAATATATTATTTAAAATATTAAAAAATAAATTTTAAAGTATATAAAATTGAAATGAAAATAAAAATAAACACACTATTAAAGTTACATCATTCGATATTTTGTGAAATATAATTTATCTATAATTGAATCTGAATTGATATTGTAACAACCCCTCATCCGTGATAAAATAACAATCTTATGTCAACTGAAAAACAAAGTAATTAAATTTTTTTCCTCTCTCAATTCCTCATTCCTTTACTTAATTCTTCCTTAGATTAGTATTTTATAAGTAAGACTTTGTAAGTTTACAAGGTTATTCTCTCACTTTTTTTATTTTTTTCATAGGATTTTTTTTAATGTTTTTCCCTTACTTTTCTTTCTTTCTCTCTCGTCTTTTCTTTTCTTTCTTTTTCTATTCTGCTTCTGCCTAGTCTGCAACATATAAAAAGAAGGAAGAGTTGATTTGTTTTATTTTTTAATGACAAATAACTATTTTACTCTTAATGAGTCGTTTTGCTTTTGTTTGATGATTTTTTTTTGTTAGCACTGCCAAGCTCCATTCATCCTAAAATTTTAAAAAGATTTTATTCAATATATTTTAAGATCCCTCATAAAATTTCAGCTCAATCTGATGGTCGGATTGAAAATTACGTCCGATAACATAAAATTGATCAAATTGTGATTTTTCATCAAATTTTTGAATTTCTCCAAAAATTCTAAAATTTTAACTCAGTTAAAACATTATATTAGAAGGTTTTACGTAAATTTTTTCAGAATTTTTAATAATTCAATCAAGAATTATAATTTTTTTAAAATAAAATAAATTTAAAAATATTGATAACATCTTGACTTGGGCTACAGCCTACCCAAGCCTTTAACTTGCTTCCGGCCATGGCTGTCTCTTTGGTGAAAATCTTAGCTCTGCATTGGACTTGTACAATCCCAGATGCTATTTGCATTATTTATGTGGTTGATGCGCACCAAATAAAAACAGATACATGATCATACAAGCAATCTTTACTAGGTAAACATGATCTTGAACGGCAAAAGCAACTAGTAAGCATCAAAGAGCTTACACCCCAATTAACACCAAGAACAGGAACCCTCGTTGTAAAAGAGAGGAGGGAGACTGTTACTAGGCCTTTGCAATCATAACAAACATAACATGCTGTAAATGGTGCATAATGATGGGGCCAAAGGCTTGTTGAATCTGTCACTTGCTGATATGTCCTCATATCTTTCACGTCATAATTATCTAGCAACGTGAATATTGGCATCAGACGATGTTTACGAAGATGACAAAATAACTAGATAGCCAAACAAGATATGAATTATGATAACACGCCCATCACTCCTTTAATTCGTAAATGGAGTGATTTAACGGGAAGAATAGTTTGCGCATGGAATGATAAAAGGGTTGGACTTTTCACAGGCCCACAGAAAACTGTCGTTGTATTACCACAGCTCTATCGGCTGGTGCCCTAGCTAGACTCTTTGTCATGCAGCAGATGATTGATCATCGAAACAAGAAAATTGACGAGGCTAAATTCCATTGTTAATTTGGCATGCATGCAGCATAAACAGGGAGGAACTGCATTGTTGACAAAATAGTAACATTTAAAAAAAAATGGAAAAATGTTACTATTTTTAGACCAAAACAAAATAATATGCTTTGAAACAGCCATTTTCCAAAATTCTCAAACTGTTGACAACAAGTCAATGTGTCCTAAAGGCTTTTATCCAATCCAGTTCAACTTTGAAATCACCTGGTCCAGTTCAAGCACCATGCATCCCACCTTCTGCATTGACAGACAAAGACAAGCCCAGAATACGAGATTGATTCGTTTCCATCTGTGCATGATCTATAGCGTTTCCTCTCCATGTTGGCAAATATCGAGCGATAGGTATCTGAAAATATCACGAAAATAAAGTGCAAACCAGAATGCTGAAGTATTTACTCCGCATGAACCTCTACATGTGCACAAGCAACATGCTCTTGTGTGTATAGATAGCATAATAGTAGCACTGAGTTCTTGATTTACAAGTAGAGAAACCGAGATAAAGCAAATTGAGCAAGTTTACAATATTCTTCTGATGGGATTCCATCATGTCCAAGAGAATTAATTAATCTATTTGACATAATCAGAGAGATCACTAGACGCTAGGCCACCACCCGATAATTTCTTTGAGCACAAGAATGGTAACTCCATCATAAAAAGTTGCAATTGTATCATATGCGTCTAGATCAATGAAGCCATCAAACTGCAAATGATTAAACAGACAAGGTATATATGTTGTACAAGTGTCTAATGTGATCTTAAGAGAACAAAAGGATATTGGGAAGGATGCAGATGAAGATACCACACAAGTTAATTTATTCCATTCTTAATTTGAAGCATTACGACAGTCCAGATGTTAGAGAACTACAATTGAGTGTTCATTAAGGGGGGGGAAAGACACCTCTGTTACTCAAAAAAGTGCTTATCACAACAAAAGGAAACTACAATAACAGAAAGTATCAGTTCTCATTTAGTATGTGTACTATACGGCCAATAACAAAAAAAAATAAATTCAACTGCATAAGATAGCCAACCACAAGAAAAACCAAGTTATCATAAAAAGAAGCCTCATGATCTAATAGAGTAACTCTGAACTGATCTGTAGTTATAAATCAAATATGTGATGTGTAAGGCAATGAAATGATCACAGTGGGAAGAAATCTGAAAGCAGCGATCTCCTTTGACGTAGAGTTAACAAGAGATTTAAATCTCACACAGAGTATGATCTTTCTCAAGAGAAGAAACAGCAGTAAACAACATTAAGAATGAAGGGAGGCGATCCTAAGTTAAAGAGCTTTAGTCTATTTGTGATTGGTGACCTGCACATATATAATCCTAATTAACTCTGCCCCTACAGGCAAACTGGTACATCAAACAACTAAAAAAACTTCCCACTTGATTATCCTAGCAATTAAAAGAAAAAAAGAAAAAGGAAAGGAAAGGATGGACCAAAATCTGAACCAAAAAAATGCGAAGTTCGACAGAGAAACATAGATGTTTCTATTTATGACATCCTCGCTAGTTGCATCAATATAAATTACATCAACAATAGCCCGCCAAAGCTAATTTGGAAGATGAAGTGATTCCCTTATAGCTGTCAGATAAGAACCATCACTGGACATGAAAATCAACGGAAATGCGAAAAGAGTTTTGGGTCCATCAGGAATGAAGACAATGAAGGGGTACACTTGTTAAAAAACATTTGACACATGAATCCCAGCTCTAGAAGAGGATGAACCTTGTATGTGATGTTGCGAAGGGCTGGGAATTCTGAATCTAAATTTCTTTGTCAGTAATTGATTTAAGTATTTAGAAGTGGGTCAAACAACATTTGCGCTGTTTAAGAGTGTATTAAAATATCTAAAAATATTAAAAAATATATTAATTAAAAAAAATTAAAAAATTCTTTTCAAACTCAAAAGAAAACAGGCATTGCGTTTGTAGATTTTCACCCTCTGTTGCAATATTAAATAAATTCCAAAGTAATAAGCAGATGAATAAGCCCTGCAGATGAGCTGGCAAGCCTCAGAGTCCATCACTTTCACGAAAATCGTAAGGTAACATGTAATGCAATAACAGGTAGAGGCCGATACCTTTTGGTCCATTTCCCTCGTCCGTGATCTCAATTGAGTTTCTCGTTTAAGCCCAAACCTATTAATGATTTCATGGGTTGTAAAGGTTTACTTGGTTTTTTTGTTTTTCCTTTTAATTTTATATTTTTTTAAATTTACTTTTTAATATTTATTTAATATAAGGTTGAGGTCTATTTTTTTCTTTTCTTTGTATTGAATTTCTCAGTGATTTTAAAATGATCCAGATTATCTTATCATTTAATATTAAATTTTGTTTTATTTAGTTTGTTTTTTACAGGATTATTCTAATATTACAACCGGATCACATATTTTGCATGATGACTTGAGTGAACTCGAGTTAGGTTTTTTTTTGTTTTTTTTTATATTTTTCTTTTCAATATTTTATTTGTTAGGAATTAAACTTCAAATTATTTTTCATTTTATTTTCTATAAGGTTATCACATTCTTATTTTTTTTTTCATTACTAGATAAGATCATTTAACATTTGATTTTTCAAAAAAATAATTTTTTTATTTTAATTTCATCCTTAAAAATTTAGTTGATTGAGAATTAATCTTTATGCTTTTTTTTTTCTCTTATATTGGGTTACCCCAATCTTATACCCATTATCATGGCATTGTATTGTTTGGTAATTGAATTTCATGATTTTATTTTAATTTGCTTCTAAAAAGGTTATCTCGGTGTCATATCCAAGTCTTATGTTTGTGTCCTAACCTGAATGGGCTTAGGTTAGTTTTTTTATCCTATTTTTGTTGTCAGTTTTTTTCTCTCTTTATTTACTGTCGTTGTATTTTTTATTCATATAATGTAATTAATCAAGCTTATTAAACTCAATTGAGTCAATCAACCGAGTCTAAGATTTTTCTTTTGTTTTTTCAGAATGTTTGCATCACCCTTGTAACTTCTTTTACGTTAGGAAAAACAATTAGGTCAGTCTACAGTATAGCGCATTATACCACCTATCTAGTAAAAGTTAAATTGGGTATGAACAATACTATAGCATGTGAGTGAAAACATTGTTTACTAGAACATTGTTTTCTTGGTTTTGCCCCTCACAAAAATAAATAAATAACAATAGATATGGGGGTATTAAAATCTTTTCATAAGACGCATTAGTCATTTCAAATTGACCAGGGCCAAATAAATAGTTTTCTATTTCAATTGTATAGTGAAACGACCAAAATACTATGGGAAGCAAAAAGATTAAAACTAGCATCAAGGGTCATTTTGTATTTTCAATATTTCACAATGATTTTTTTGTTATTACCAGGTTAGATTAGGGGAATTTGGCATTTGACCAAATATAAAAATAGAATAAAAAAACATAGCAAAAAAACTAAAATGCTCTTAAAAGCAATAATTTTAAAACTGGAATCAATTAGTTTTTTTTTTGTCTTTTGACAATAGTTTTTTTTTTATTATTATTAAGTCATCTTAAGAAGAGTTGGTATTTGAACCATATATATATATATATATAACAAAACAAAAAGGTATAGTTGTGTGTGGTGGACTCTCCGATGCATGGGAGGTGCCCACACCTTTAAGGCGACACGTGTAGCACCTCCTAACATAAAAAAAAAAGAAGTGTTTTCATCATGTCGTTAGAAACGACGCCGCATCCTTTCTATGGTGGCGCATAATTTGTTGGTGGCAACAGTTTAGTCTATCATCGGTAGGTTTTTTTTCTCTCTCGTCCATGGGAAATCACAATTTACTTTTTTTTTGTTGATATTTCAACTTCAATCCTTATTATTTTGATTTTTAATTTTTGTTCTTGACTTTTTTTTGTGGAAGTTTTATATTTTTTTTAATTTCATCATTCCATCCTAATTTACTATATATTATTGTTTCCAATTTGGTTCTCATTCTTTGGAATATTTTTTTGGATCTCTTGTTGGATTGATTTTTTTTTTCAATTTCACCTTCAATCAATAATTTGTTTTTCTTTTCTTTTATACTTTTTATCCTCATTCTTTTTATTGATTTTTTGGTCCTTTTGTTCAATTAATTTCTGCTTTCAATTTCACCACTCAATCAAAAATAAAATTTATTTTGTATTTCAATTTCGATCCATATTCTTTTAATTTTTTTTATTTATTTTAGATCCATATATGTAATTGATACTCTTTTTCAAATTAATCCTTTAATATTTAATTAGTTATGAATTGAGCTTCATGATTTTTTCAGATAGTGTATTTTCGGTCTAATGTTTTGTATCATAGATTTAAAAAGCTAATACGGATCGATATTGTTTTTTTTTTTACTTACTTTCTTTCCAGCTTTATGATTTTTTGTGTTTTTTTTTCTATTAGATTATTTTGATCTCATGATCTGGGTAATAAATTTGATGGATTAACCTAAATTGACTTGCTTTTTATTTCCTAAGTTATAGGATTTATTATGTTAACGTTGATTACTGAAACTTTTTCTTTATTCTTTGTTTACCCAATTTTTGTCCTTCCGTATGGACTGAGAATTGATTTACATAGTTTAACATGGATCTTCCTAAGAAATAGAATCGCACCCGGTTCCTTCCTTGTCCTAATTTCTGTCTTCTTTCTTTTGTCTATTTGATTTTTAGTTCATATCCCCAGTATAGTACCAGTCCCCACAAAAGCACCAATCAATAGTTTCAAAACATCTATGAAGCCATGAGACCATGAGGGCATTTTGACTGATCATAACACTTGAGTTTTCTTTTTTGCCTAATTGAAAAGAGATTCAAGAACCCATTTGGACTCGTTTCACAAATCAAGCTTCTTTCATGGAGGTGGTAATGCTCCTTCACACATCAGATTGATCAGATGTCAAATCTTTCAGCAAAAATTCTTACAAAACCAAGTTGAATGTGTCAAACAATGCTAACTCTGTGGTCTGCTAATGCAATAAAATAAGATGATGCAAAACTGGTTTCACCATGGAATGACTAAAATGATTGGACAGTATTCCACAAGACTTGCTTGACTAAATTCAAGATTTGGGTTTCTTTTTCCCAGGTAGGTCAAGCTCCTTCAAAAGGCAATGTCTAATCTTGGAGTAAAATTTCTTGCACTCCCAAGTTAAACTTGTCAAGAATCTTAAATTGCTAATCCCCAATATATACGCCCTAATCAACATGCTAGTGCAATGCAATCGATGGGAATCATTCAACATTACAAAAACTAAACACCTTGTATAACTGCAATTAATTTAATCTAATTCATCCAGTAAATAATATATATAACAATTAAATCACATCTTAATTCTTCTTCCTTTTTTTTTTTCCAATTTTTGCTTCTCAAAATGAGGATCTATAGCCCTGTACATAGAAAATAAAAATTAAGGATTCAAGAATGGAGACTAGAATCACAACAAATAAACTTCCAACAAACATTCTTAATCCTAAAATATCAGCTCCGCATCTGAAGCTCTGTCCTCCTTACCGGAGGCGGCGGCGCCACCAATCTCTCCGGAGTGGCAGGCAATCTAGACTTGAGTGGCAACTCATCTTCTTTGTGAACGTCATCCTCAAAGTTAAGAGAATAACTTTCAGGATCATACCTAAATTCCTCCGAACAGTATCGTTTTCTGTTCTTTCCTCTCTTTCCAATAAAACAACGATAATTATACTTAAATTCCAAATCATGGGCTGTCGATTTCAGCCAAGCATAGGGTGATCTTGGTGTCTGCGGCTGAAGCTTCATGCGGTTGCTCCCTTCTTGGTCATGATCTTGATGAAGCATCTCACGCTGGTTGATCATCTCCATGTTGGGGAAGCAACAAAAGGAGGATTTTAGCTTGGCTTTCAGAGAAGTTGGAGAGTCGCATTCATTGATCACTGGCCTTGCCATTTATAGTTAACGGCGGCTGTGGTGACTCTCCAAGAAGCTATATTGATACGTGAAGATTGATGAGAATGGAAAGATAAGGACGTGTATTTATTTCTCTGTATAACCGGAAAACTGCTAAGAAACCGTGGGGTGGTGCGCGGCACTGGTAAAGTTTGTTAAGAAAATCAAAATAGATACACAAGGGAGGACTATAGAAAACACGTCCCCCAATTATAATGTAAAATTCAATTATGTCCCTAACATTTGACATTATGCAGTTTTATACTTCACATTTGTACACCTTTGGTTATTTGGATATATTATTGTAATATCATTTGTCTAATAGGTTTTTTTTTTATTATTATTATTGTTTTCATTATGTTTAAATAGTAATTGCAACATATATCATAACCATGAAAAATGCTTGATCCGGATTGTATATAATTTGTTTTCCAACTTGTATCAGTTTTTAATCTTTTACAAAAAATAAAATAAATAAAGGGTAATGCAAATTTTAAAAGAATATGATATATTATATTTTCTTGATGCATGTTAAATTTAAATTCTTAATTACTCTTAATTTTTTATTCTTAAAAAAATAATACTGTATTATTTGATTTTATAATTTTATTAATTCAAATGTCTTGATTAAAAAAAAATAAGGGTTCTGATAATACATAATTAAACTTTTATGTTATCATACTAATAGATTGTTTTCTTATCTTTTTTTCTTTTACGTCATATAAAAATAATTTAACTAGACCTTATGACATGAGATTTTAATTATTTTAACATAAGCATTGGTTCCATTAATTGAAAAATAAAATAAAATAACTTCTTAACCAAACAAGTTTTTTGTTTTTTTAAATGAAAAATATATAAAATACAAACAAAAAGCAAAAATAATACCAAATTATCCCTCGATTTTCAAAAGTTTGAAAACTTGCTGCTAGTTTTTGTTGTTTCAGAGAACAAAAATAAACAAGTGTGCATATCTTATTTTAAGTTTTTTTAAAAACAAAAATAAGAAATAAAAATGATACCAAAAATCCCTTTATATTTTTTTAAAAAAATCTCATAATTGTTGTCAACATCTCATATCGAAACACCTAATCCAACTTTTAAAAAAATTTATAAGAGATTTATGGAAACTCTTATAAATCTTTGAGCATCATGGATCCAGTTCTGACCCAATCCTCTAGCCCCCTGAATCCCATTTTTATCTGACCCTTGTTTTCTTGAACTTGGCCCTAAATCTCAAGCACCCGAAGGTCAAACCTGGTCCTGACCTATATCCTCATGCCCAAGACTAGTCCTTACCAAATCCTCAAATGTTTTAAACCAAATTTAAGCCTGACATATCAGAGCTTGAGATTTGTTTTAGCCTAACCTCCAAGCAACTAGGATTCCATCCCTCAACTTTTTAATGCCTTCTAGTATGATCGCAAACTGAACCTTGGACAGCTTGAACTTCGTCTTTACCCGATCATGACCTAAATCCTAAATCATAAATTAACAATGTAAAAAATAATTTTTAAAAATAGTTCTTTTTTTGTTTTTAAAATTTCTTATTTATTGAAAAAAAAAAAACAAGTTTTCATATTTTTTTATTTTTTAAAAACATAAACAATACCAAACAACCTAAAAAATGGTTTAAAAAATTCTCAAAACTAGTTTTTTACATTGTTGGTGTCTAATTTAAAGTTAGGTCATGATATAGATGAAACTGAGTTCGAGTGATCAAGGCTAAGCTAGGATTGGATACAGGTGTTTGGAGTTAGGCTGGGATTGAATTTGGGGCTTTGGGGTTGAGCCAGGACTAGTATGGGTCCCTAGAGTTTCAACCGGGAAGTTTGGAATTGGACAAATATGAGGTTCAATGTGTCTAGGACAAGGGATGGAGTTAGGTCCAGTGCATGTTAGGTTTCTCAAAATACATATATGCAGTGAAAATAACAAATTTAAAATTTTTCTGAGAGTCCCAAGAATCATGTTAGATGTGTGTAGAGTTGTTTAGTGTTTAGATAAAGATTACCTAAAGATCATATGTTCTTTTCAACTTTGAATAATTGCTTCAAGATTAGGTTATCACAAACCACAAGTCGTCCAAGTGGTTCATCACTAACGTTAATCTATATGAACTACAAGTGAAAAAAAAATTTAAACCCTTTTAAGAGAGATGGATTGTTATGTCTTTGAGTTCTAGCTCTTTTGTTTTATGTTTTTTAGGTGTTCTATATTTTATTGTGCACTACTTGTTTTTACTGAAAATAAAAAGCATGACATTTTATTTATAAGAAAACCTGAAAACTTTGTAAATGATAAAATATCAATTTTCCCATGAATAATATCACATATATTATTTCAAGTATAAGTTTATTCAATCAAGTCCTTTACTTGATTTGTTTTAGGTGTATAATTGTAATTCCTTTTATAAATTACACAATTCCTTTTATAAATTACATTCTACTCTTTAATTTCTAAAATTTATTTACAATTAAGTTACACTTGATTAACCATCTCATTTTTATTTCTAACCAATGATTCTTAGGCATGTGACCCATTAGATTCCTTAATAAGTTGACCCAAATATAAATCACAATCATATTTAAAATATGATTAAATAAATTAAACAAATTAATATATTATCAATTCAATATTTGATTGATTTATATTTGAAGATCAAGTACAATTTCTAGCAACATGTCATGGTCCCTAAAATATTAGAAAAGTTATAGGTGGTTTGACTTAATCTTTTAATGACCAGTTTCTCAATGTAATTATTGTCCTTTCATAAAAAAATATTTCAATTTAGACATTATAACATGAAATGTGTTTACTCTTTCAAATCATGTTTATTCTTAACATCATAGTGATTGATTTTTTGAAAAAGATTTGAGACTTTTTTCAAATCCCATTCCACCTTAAGTAAGGATTTAAAATCAATATTATTTAAGAATAGATAAAGTGTTTTGCCTAATTTACTTAGGGTGATGGATCCTCTCTTAATTACTCAAATATCTTCAAATAGTTTATATTATACCCAATATATGCTTGTTTGTTACCCTTGTTTATGACAACGTGCAGTAATAATCAAAGTATACCACTCTCTATATAAGATAACTTAATGATCTCAAGTGTAAAGATCATTTACACAATTATCACATGAGCTTTTCCATAAACATATGTGATGTCTCCATATGAAATTTTCATGCTAATCAGTTCAATGTATTTATCATTTGACAAGCACCTACATATTAGTTCTAGGTATCCCTCATAACTCAACTTATAAGAACAATTGTTTCATTTCATAAAGGAAATAACATAATATGTATCAGTCTTAACAATTCTAATTAATATTTATTCAAAATAGAGCATTGACCAAGTACATTTAAGAATAATGTTTTGATATAAATCTCATAATTATAATAACTTTATAATTTTTTTTGCAAAAAAATTTTGTCCCAGAGACTTTATTTATACTATAGATTCATTAATCAAATATTTGATTAATATTAAAGATATTGAGAACTAGTATGGCTCGGTTTTTTTTTTTGTAACTGGAAAATCTAATCTCTTAGTCATTTTTTACTGTATTACTAAACAAGATGTTAGTTACTTGTCTAGATGTTCTGTATTTTCAAAAAAAAAAAAAAGTGAGCATCACATTAAGAAACAACGACCAACAAAAAAAAGAAGTGAAAACATAAAGTCATAATAGCAAATTTTCATTGAAATTTGCAATCACGGACTCAAGGGGTTTTGGTGATCAAAATAAATGACGATCCCAACTTAATTACAACAAGAACAAACCTGCCAAAACAGAACGGTAGGCATGCATTAAAGGCCTTTCATTTTCTAAACAGTTAAGAAACACAAAATGAGAATTTGAATAATCTAGAAAAGTTGAGAAGAAAACAACACATTTGAATTAAAAAAAAAAAAGAAGAAGCTTTAACCAAGGCCAATAACCAACAAATAGAGGCAACATAGTAAAAAAAAAAACCAAAGCAGGGGAGATGAGGTTATTTGTAACAACCTCTCAAGTTTTAACAAGGGAGATAATGAAGGAGAGAGATGGAATAAGAGAGATAAACATTTGGCAATTATTTTCAACGGGAAAAGGGGGAATTTTTAGGGTTAGTAAAATTAGGTCAATTAGTTTTCTATTTATATACTTTTTAAGTGGGTTTACAATTTACATTGGATCCGGTTTGATTACCCAGTTTCAATTTCTAAAACCAAAACCAAACTGGATTGAGTTAGTTTTATGATTTTTAAATTGGCTTGATCATTTTTTTTTGTTTTTTCAGTTCATCGTTTTTAAATTTTTATTGTTTAATCGATTTGATGGTTTTTTAAAACACTCCTAGCTACAGGGCATATGCCTTAACAATGCACTCAAGGTTAAGTGCAGGATGCTTGAGTTGAGCAAAGGCTAGGTTCAAGGTGTCCCAGATCAAGACCAGTGTGATTGAGGATTACATCGAGTCTGAACAAAGAATAAGACCACATTTTGTAACTTTGAATAACATAAACATCAATCCCACTAATTCTGAATATCTAATTTAGACTAAATGCATTTTTGAAAACTAAAATAAAAAATACCTAACCAAATAGTTTTTTTAATTGAAAATAAAAACAAAAGATAAGAATGCAAAATAAAAAATGAAAATAATATCAAACAGTTCTTCAAGATCTCCCAAACAGTTCTTCAAAGATCTCCTTCTGGTGGTGGATCTGAGCTTATCTCCTTCTAGTGGTGGATTTGAGCTTTGGGGCAGGATTTAGTACCCTGTATTCCAAGGCTGCATCGTATCTATGGGCTTTTTACCCTTTTGGTACTTCATGACTATTATTATTTTAATTTATTTAAAAATGATTTTTTGTTGTAGAAAGAAACAAAAGAAGGTGAGACATCATAGACATCCACACAAATAAAAAATTGCCATGGACCCTTTCTTCCATTTGGTTGTACAAGATGAGTACGTAATTTGTACACCCCAGCCAGCCTTAGTTTTGATTACTAGCTTACATTTTGAACCACGAAATGAGTACTAGTCTCCGTATGAACAAGCATAAACCAAACCATGTCGCCTGAACATCCAAATCTAGCTAGCTAAAAGTTCTCTCAATTTTTATCATCTCATTGGTCGATAATCTCTAGTAGCTTTGATCGGGACGAGTACAAAGTTTCATCATAAAATAGTGCTATAAATAAGTGGTTGGAGGTTCAAAAATAATTGATTCATGGCGGCAACTTTGTGGCCACGGCATGTAGCTTTTATAAATGAATTATTAATGTTGTCTCTTTCACTTCGATGGCGAAAATATCACTAATTAATCAACATTCGGCAAGTATACTTAACATAAGAATGCATGTCTTTATATCTAATTACAAGAATTGGAAACTAATCAACATTTGGCAATGGGAGTGGGAGTGATAGCGAAGAAGCTGAGCAAATTAATCGGAGCTCGAGGGGTCAAGAGACTAGGAGGTACCACTACTCCATTGCCACCTAAAGGTTATGTTCCCATTTGCGTAGGGTTTAACAATGATACCAGGCGATTCATTGTTCATACAAAAGCATTTGGCGAGGCAGAGTTCTTGCAGCTTCTGTATAGATCAGCTGAAGAATATGGTTTCCATAATGAAGGAATTCTGAGGATTGCATATGAAGCAAGGGATTTCGAGGAGTGGATGATCACTAGGGCTAAGGGAAAGGCTGTTCCGGTTAAATCCGTCTAATATATCGCCGCCGGCAACTATTCTGTTCGTTGGGGATAGATGAATGGTGTTATTATGGGCTGTAAATGCCTCGATGGCTTCTTCAGCTAGGGAAGAACTGCTCTGAGATTGTGTACATAGATTCCTTCTGTGTTCATGTATGCATTTACTAATTTTCAAGCATTATCATTGTAGGATTTTTGGTCTTGCTTTTATTTTGACTTTTGGTTATATTGATAGAATTAACCGTCACATGAGAGCAATTTTGAGCAAGGAGCTGGACAAGAATTGGTAACTTGCTGTCGTCCCCAGGTTTAGGTTTTTAGGTGATTTGACGATCATTTGCCTACCTAATACAGCAGAGTTAGGTAATTTGGTGCTAATCACTATATATCCTGGATGACTAGATACTGGCTAGCAAAGAGCAAAATCTTGGCCCTGAATTCGGTGAGGATAATTTGTGGGTCTTTAAAAAAACAAAAAAGAATGGTGTTGTTGTTCCTTTTTAATTACCAATGCATAATTTATGAATAGTTTATTTTCTTTGTAAGCAGAAGGGCTAGGTGTTTATAATTTTGATCAATCTATTAGCCCAAAAGGGAAGTCATAATATATATATATATATATATATATATATATAAAATAAATTTTAAAAATTAAAAAAAATTATTTGAATATATTTTCAAATAAAAAATAAAACCAATATCACACGCAAAAACATCAAACAAGTATGAACAATCAACACTAGTCCTTGACAGCTTACCAAAGATTGCAGCTGGCAGACCACTAGCTGTCATTTCGAAGAGCAACAAGTTCATGAACATAAAAATTGTGCACAGAGATACATTACAATCCAAGAGGCATGACAATTCACACAACTCTGTCCCGAGTTTTGTTGCGAACTAGGTGGCAAAAGGTGAACCCTGTGGGCTAGGCCAGCGGTAAACATGCTATTGAGCACACTGATTATCGACCGCCAGCTCCTCCTGGTGGTTCGAGCCCCTTATTAATTTACATCATCCTCTTCTTACCAGCTGGACATGAGACAACATCAGCCCCTGTCTCCTAAGCTTTGTCTTTCCGCTTTCATGCATACAAGGCGTCTTTTTCACCTTTTTTGCGACTACACAGTAAAAATGGATCCAATAATATTCAGGTCATTTATTGGAAATCGTGCACAATTTCAAAGTTTCAGTGTTTGTCATTTTGTAGTTTTTAAGAAAATTAAATTAATCATTTTTTTAATTTTAAATCATTTTAATACAGTAATATTAAAAATAAATTTAACTTGAATCAGCAATTCAACCTACTTTATTTTGTTTGCAATGAAGGAGACAAAATGACATCGTTTTTTAATGTTTTTTCTTTTGAATTATTTTTTTAGCTTGTTTAATATTAAACTTTACCCAAATTAAGCCACTGTCTTTTTATTGCCAGCGAAGGTGTTTGACAATTTGTTATCTTTTCCTAACACCGCTGGTAACTGTGGGTTAGCTTGTCTGAATTTTAATTAATTTTTTAAAATTTTAAAGTTAATAATTATATAAAATTTAATAACTTTAAAATTTATAAAACTCAAATTAATAATTTTTAAAAAATAAATAAAAAACTTGAATCACAACTTAAGATTTATGTTGGATGTTTTTTCTTAAAATAAGTGGTAGATATCCGAAAGAAAACTTGATTAAAATAAAGGGAAGCTGGATTCCTTACCACTCCCACTTGAAACAAATTCATACAGTAAAATCTAATTGTTTTAATGAGTATAATTTTATAATGAACTTTATATATTTTGATGATATTATCTCATATGCTTCTCAGTTAAAAAAATCAATTAATTAAAAGTATAGAAACGCACTTTGTAGTAATTTCTTTTTCACATATAATGATGAGAATACTTCTCAAAACATAAAAAACAATATGAAAAACCTACAGAAATGAAAAAATAATTTAGAAAAAATAGATGAAAAAAATAGAAAACATATTATAAAATCCAGAAAAAAAGAGAAAAAAGAAACAAAAACACGTGCACAACACAATGACAAATGAAACAAAATGAGTTTCTATGTCGGTAATACAACTTTTGCAATAGCCCGGCTTTTTCAAAATTTTCATTTATTTCTCATGTTTTTTTAATTTTATTTCAAGATTTTTCAAAATTAATTATTGATATAGTGCTTTATCTAGTGAGATACATCTCCAACATAAAAAAAAAGTAATTAAAGGATATACAAGTTAATATATATATATATAGACACAAACAGGAACATGTTTAAAATCAAATTTTTCAAAAATTTAAAAAAAAATTTAAATTTCTTTTTAATTTTTTAATATATTAATATAAAAATCACTTTAAAAAATAACCATTATTACATTCTCAAATAAGCTTTGAACATACATTTAATCAACATGGTAAGGTAATATATTTTTTCATCATAGTATATTAATAATAATCAAGCTGCTAGTGAATGCTACAAGAAGTATATCTCTAACTATATACCCAATCATTTCATTAATTTATATTATAACCTTCTTTATTAACTCTTGATGAAGCTCGCCATACACTCAACAAACTTATTCACATTTTAGTACATTTCGTCCACCTGCATGTAAAATATAATAGCAATTATTTTTTAAAATATTTTGAATAATTATTATAACCTTTCACCGGGGAATCACAGATGTGACTAAGAACATTCATTAATTTGTTCTTGTTTTTCTGTACAAGCATTGGAAAGAAACCCGTCCACTTTGAAAAACTTTATATACTTTTAACTTAAATTAATTCTATCTTAAGTTATTTATACAAAAAAAAATATATTTTCAATTATAACTTAAAAATTCCAAATCCATCCATCCAAAATTCCAAACATTTAATTACATATTTAATAATATTAAATATATTAAAAGATAACTAACCTCAATTATTTTCTTATTTTATTGTAACCATTTTAGCTCTCAACCTGCATAGATCTTAATTAAATTATTTAGCAGTTCTATTTATTTTAAAAAAACTATACAATGTTTTCACAACCCGTTTCTTATCCTTAATTTTGTTATGTGTTTTTCAAAATTAGTTTTTAGATCCAATTTAATTTTTATTTTAATGATAATAAAAAAGAAAAAAAAGATTTTAGAAAGTGAAATAACAAGAGGAAAAAAAAAACAAGGGAGATGGCTGCATGGTTTACTTGCCTCCTTGGGGTGATGGTGCATGGAACCATGTGTCGAAAGTACAATGTTAGTGTGCACGTGACAACGAGTCGGGGTTGTTTTAATTTTTTTTCCAGCAATTTTCTTCCCATTCTAACCGACTCTGATGACCTATAAAGTTCAATTTTAATCCCATATATGATCTATTTATTGTTCAAATAATGTTTTTGATTTTGTTTTTTTGTTAAATTTCACATGGCAAATATTGTATGTTTATGTTGATGTTGTTTTGAATGAATTCTTATGTATTCATGATTTTCTTTTGTGTTTGTTTATGTTTTTTTATATTAATTGGTTGAAATATTTGTGGTTATTTATGGTAGTTATTCTTGGTAAAATATTAATTTATAGCGAGATAATTAAAAAAATTATAACTTGAGTCTTTTTTAATTATTATTTTGAATCTTGCTCCCATGATCCATGATCCAAAAGGTGAGGAGAGTATGTTTTGTTGTTAAGCCAAAATCCTAAATCACCATCCCAGGAAATTTTACCTCTAATAAACATACATATATTTAGTTTAGGTAAAATATTAGTATGTATGTAGAATATGTATTTATATCATTAAAATTAAAATATTAGTATATATGTAGAATATGTATTTATATCATTAAAATTAAATAATAATACAATTTATTTTAGATAAGATATTTTAAGGTGATTTTTTTCTTGTCTTTAGTATAATCAACCCTCTACTCAATCTCTTAAAACCAATTAAGATTTTTAATAAACATAAAATTAGATGGAGATTTTTTTTTAATTTTACATAATCATATCACTGAGATGTCATCGGATGACAAATGTTTTGGTTATTGTTTCTTTTTCACTCATGTTTTTCTATGATATTTGTGTGTTTTTCAAAGAAAAAAATCATTTCTTAAGAACTCATTTAGTTTCTTAATTAAAGAAAATGTTTAATTTAAGTCATGTCTTTAATATTAATTTTAATTTGTATGAGTGTATTTGATAGTATAGTATTTGTTGTGGTTTAAAGTGGTTTTTATCAGAAATATATTAAAATAATATTTTTTTATTTTTTAAAAATTATTTTTGATATTAATATATACATCAAAATAATTTAAAAATATAAAAAAATAAATTTTAAAAAAATATAATTTCAATCACATTTTTAAACAATGATATTATGATGCATTCAATCATAAAAATAAAAGTATTAGAGAGGGATTTGATTCGGGCCTTATCGAAGCACAAGGAGATGAGCACTTGAATTCATGACCTAATTAAGACCTTTCTACACACACACACACACACACACACACACAGCTCATCAACAGATGCAATTAGGAAAATGTGCATATACAAGACAATTTTGATTGAACATAATGATAATAAGTAAACAATCCTAACAAGTTACTTATAATAGGAAAAAAATAAAAAACCCTAGCTAATCAACTTGTTTAACAACATAATTCAGCATTAAACAAATTGGTTAATCCTCGCAATGAAGTTAAACTAGTACAGTACTTCATTATTTTCGTTTGCCTGCCTCTAATATCATTTACTAGCTACAGAAAACTTTTACCATCACCATCAGCAAGTGTAATAGAATTCAGCAAGCTCCTCCATGGACCCCAACTGATCAGAGCCACCACTCTCAATCATCCACAGCAAGTGCTCAAACAAGACAACCTCACAAGCAACAACAACTGCTTGATTATCCTCATCATCACCAAAACCAGCGCCTGACCTGTCTATTAGCCCTTGAAAAAGAGGATGACAAATGACATCGGAGCTTAAAAGATATCTCCTCCTTGACTTTCCAACATAAACGGCATGAAGTTCCTTTGAAATCTTGCCATCGATGTGATCGTTGTCAGCAGCAGCAATGGAGCTATTTGTGCGGACTATCTTGGTGAAAGATGGCAACCTCTTTATGGCAGACTTGAGCTTTGTCAACTTGGAAGTCTTTGCCATTTATATTTGTGTCTTTGCTTTTCTTCGTGTGTGAAGAAATAGAAAGGCAGAGAATTTTGGAGAGAAAAAATGCAGGGTGTTTTTTTTTTTAAAAAAAAGGAGGAATTGGCGAGGAGAAAGAGAAGGGAAGGTTCCTCCTATATAAGAGAAGTGGGCTGGAGGAGGGAGAAGAGGAGCGGGCATAGACGTGCATGGCCCACTGTTTGATACATACCAGCTAAGAAAGAGAAATATTTGTAAGTTGCAAAACCACTTGCTGCTTTGTTTTGGCCTTTGGTGGGTGCTTTTGGTTGAGAAATTATCTTTGTTTTCCTTTCCTTTTCGATCACATTATATATATATATATATATATATATATATATATATATATATATATATATATAAAATACTCTTAGTGCATGCTTCTTCTCTTTTCTTTGAAATTTTTTGAGTAGATGAATTAGATTGTTTCTTAACCACGTTCTCAATTTCAATCAAGATTATCAATTCTGTACTGACTGGAATTTACTTCATCTGCTCTGTTTCGAGTAAAGGAAAATTAGTGAATTTATTCGTGTTCTATATCTGTTCGAAATCGTAGTTTTCAGCTTTTTCTCAAGAGAATATTGACAAGTTTACAAGAATGATACCAACCCAGTATGCTTTGAAAGTGGGTTGTTCCTAGGAGCAACTCGTCCTCGTTGGAGAGGCTATTATATATTATGTGGGAACTACTTTTCTGGTTCAATTCCAACTACTCTGATGGGTTCTGCAAATGTGAGTTTGGTGGATAATCTTCTTCTTCTATGAGGGTGGGAATCAGAAATCATTAGTGGACTATAAGAAGAGATCTGGCCTGTAATTACTTAGATTAGAACACCAAACTAACCAGATTTGTATGATAATATGATAGTTTCCTTTATCGTTTTGTCTCCATTTTTATGGTTTTTATTTAAAAACATAAACAGAGGTATACTTAATTAGCACCTCAGAAGAAATAGAAAATACTCTAATTGACCTACACTATGTTGTGCATTGGGTTAAATATTTTTTTAAAATAATTTTTTTTTCAGATATTGCTAATTTTTTTTTTTGAAAAAAAATTTAAATCCCGTGGGGGTTCCTTTGCAAGTTCAAAAATAACCCAGATAACTCGTAAAAAAAAAGTTTGACTCAAAAAAAATTTTAAGATCATAATTTTTTTTTAATATTAAGATAACCATGTATTGGATTGACTTGGATCAACTCATGTCAACATGTCAAATTCATAACTCAGGTTATGAGATTATGATAACCTCATAGAAAACAAATAAAAACTAATTATAAAACCTAATTTCCAATCAATCCAATGTTGAAGGATGAAATTGAAAAAAAAATCAATTAAATAAGTGAACTGAGTTAACATTTCAAACTCGTGACTCGGGTTATAAGATCGAGATAACCACATAGAAAGAAATTAAAACAAATTACGAAGTTCAATTCCCGATCAGTCCAATATTAAAAGATGAGACTAAAAAAATTAATTAAAAAAAATAAAAAAACAACCCAAATCAATTCCTCAAACTTATGACATGAGTCATGAAACAAAACAAAAAACTTCATAGAAAGAAAATAAAAAAAAATATGATTTAACCTGGATTAACTTGTCATGTTCATAACTCTGTAATGAGACTAAGATAACCCCCATAAAGAGCAAATGAAAAAAAAATAAAGCTCAATTTTCAATCAATCATGTCGGATCTGATGTTGAATGATGAAATTTATAAAAAACAATAATTAAAAAATGACATAAAAATTAAGTCAATTCAATATGGGGTAACTCGTTAAGCACTATTCTCGGGTCATGAAACCGAGATAAACTCATAAAAATCAAGTCAAAATAAATTATGAAGCCTAATTCTTAATCAAACACGGTATTAAATGATGAAATTGAAAAAAAAATCAATTAAAAAAATTAAATCAACTAAATTAACTTACCAAACTCACAACCCGGGTCATGAAACAAAAACAATCGAATAAAAAGCAAATCCAATGTTAAAGGGCATGAGATCAAGATAACTTCTTAGAAAGAAAATTAAAAAAATTAACATGGCAAGATTTAATTGGGGTTAAAATACCAAAATCTGCGACTCTGATCATGAGATCAAAATATCCCCATAGAAAATAAATCAAAATAAATTATGAAGTTCAATTTTCAATGGACCTAATATTGAATGATAAAATTAAAAAAAATCAATTAAAAAAACATAAAAACAACTCGACGCAACTCAAGTTAACCTGTTGAGCATTATTCTTGGGTCATGAAACCGTATTAACCTAATAGAAAGCAAATAAAACAAATTATAAAGTCTAATTTCCAATTAACCCCATATTAAAAGATGAAATTGAAGAAAAAAAAGTTAAATAAGAAAGAAAAAAACTTTAGCTAACCGGATTAAATAGCGATCTATATCATAAAAGTGAGATAACCTAATAAAAATTAAATTTAAAATTTAAAATATTTAATTAAAAAAAAAAACAAAAGACATGATTTTTTTAGAGCCACACCAAAACATGTAGAGTAATTACTATTTATTGTTATTGTACTTTTCCCAAAATGTTTTAATTTATTGTTAATAATAATGTTAATTGTCAATCTTTTTAAAATGAAGATTTTAATATTCAACCAAGCTTTCTCCAAAAATAAAATCAGTGACGATATCAAAAAAAATTGACTAGTTCATTCATTTTTGGATATGGATAACACAGTAGGCTCCTGCCTAATTCTCAATCATACGAAGACAATCGCACGTACCATCAATTACCGACTTTGTTGTTTTTGTATTTAAAAAATAATTTTTATTTTTTAAAATTAATTTTTTTATGATTTTTAAATTGTTTTTATACATTACTATCAAAAATAAATTTTAAAAAATAAAAAAACATTTTAAAAATAAAAATATTTTAAAAAACAACTCGTATCATATTTTATAATATTTGCAATCTAATAAAGAAATAAAAAAGGTAGGAACAACCAAAGAATTATTATAGCAGACACACAACTATTTATTAATCTCGTTTTTTTTCCATGTTACAAGATTCATAATTTCATCGTAAAGAAATTAATTTTGTCAATCTATATTTATCAATTGACTCCTTCAATCTGAAACTCTCATAACTGTTTTATAGAAAATATAAGCTCTTTTCAAGAAATGAATGAGGGAAAAACATTATAAATGAAAGGACTCAAGTTAAGGAATGTATAATAATTAAATGACTTATTGATATGTATTTTCGTTTTATGGATTTAATTGAGAATTTATTGATTTAATTTGTACCATATTTTTATTTTTACCCTTAATTTGCTGGCTCAGCCCAGATGTCCCGTGCTCAACACAACAAAAGAAAAGGAAGAAGAAGTCTTATTTTTATATTTCCATGATTTTGTCGAGTGTGAAATTGACATACTTTGGATGCATATAATCATTGCTCCTTTTGTCTGGTGAGTGCTATTAATTAAACTGCAAAAAATCAGTGGTGGGGTGTTGGTTCTTTGTTTTAATTTGTCATGTTTGTATCGTTCGCGGCAGCAAGAGAGCTGTTTGTTGGTAAGCAGCCACCGACTCCGTCGGCAGCACCAACCGTTTCTTTTTCAAGGGTAGCAAGCCACCGAGCAAGTTTCAGGCATCTTCTTGGCCTTTTGCTTTGTCTCCACACCGACACGTTTTGTTGGCCTTTTGCTACCGAACGGAGCTCTTTGGATTGGCTTTACATGCTTGTTGGTGGAAATCAGAGAATTAAAAATGAAACTGAATAATTATTCGGTACTTAATTAGAACCAATTAATGAAGTTCTTGTCTCAATCTTTGTCTTCATTATATCACATTTCTTAGTTTTTTATTGAAGATTTTACTTAAAAGTAACTTATCATTGCAAAGGGTGAAATTCTAACAAAAGTTACCATTAGCTGTGGTTATTTTTTAAAATATTTTTTTATTTAAAAATATATTAAAATAATATTTTTTTTATATTAGTACATTAAAATAATATAAAAATATTAAAAATTAAAATTTTTAAAATCGTTTTTAAAACCAAAAAACCAGAAAAATAAAAAGAAACGGATGAAATGAAGCTTCAAATGAATATCTTTGTGTGGTCCAATAAGATCATGATTACTGTAGAGCTACATTAGTTAAAAACTCATTACAACTACTGGAGGGGCAATAGCACCTCTAAAGCCTATTCTTGTGGTGAGACTGCTAACCCAATCAAATTGTGACGTGTGTGAACCCTAATGCTATTTCCAAGTAGCTACATAGCTTTCGAGCAGTCCTAGATTTGCCCCCTTAGATAATCTAAGATGTACTACTGGGAGACCTAATATATCTTGAACTACACATGGGGTGCGTAGCTCTCCTCTATCATAATTGTACCATAGAATTGCAATTATTAAGATTTGAATCATGTTTCATAAGGAAAGCTATCAAATACACAGTTTTTATACTTTGCGAACTACATTTATAATATATAAACAAAAATTGCTGTTGAAAGGGCAATGCACAGTAATAGATTTAATTAATGCTCGATCGGTCACGGTTAACCCTACAGTACTATCTCATGCAGGATTTATGGGATTTAAACAACATTTGGGGGCGTAAGGATCATGTGCCTTAGAAGAAGCATGTGCGATCATTGTAGAGGCTCGGGATTATCATCATCTTCAGCAGCTAAATATCACTGTCAGATCATGCTTAACAAGATCATCATGAGTACACTCGTATAAAAGAACAAAGAACGAAGAGCATATATATATGCCGTTTGAGACCTTTAAAGCAGACATGGTATCAAACACATGCATGCTCCATGATTCCAGTGTTGCACGTACTGAGGAACACGTAGTTGCTCCATGATCCCAGTACTGTTGCATAGACTGAGGAACATCGATACTGTGCTGTGCCTGTGGGGAATCATGAGGTCAAATCCGTTTTGTAAGATTATCATGGGTTTGAAGAGGGCATTCATGTATACTGTAGAGATGGATTGCTGGAGATAAAATGCGTTTTCCCTTCATTTTCTTGGGAAGAAGAAGGAAAAGAAAGAAGAAAAAAGGATCATAGGGCGAAAGCAAGAAGACACCTTGCCAGACAGGAGGAGGACCAGTCAAGTAGAAGGAACATAATTAGGCAGGCCCAAACAAGACTCAAGCCTAAACAATTTGACTTGTGTGTTGTAGCCCGATAATTGAATAGGTCGCAGCATTCCTAGCAGGGGTCCATTCTGCACCTAATCACATTTAATTTCAATCATTGTTTTTATATATAGATATTAAAAATATTTTTTAAAAAAATATTTTTTTTACCATCCCAAACATGTTCTAAACATGCCCAAACTTCGATATGAAAGCTTTATTTGCGTGTGAGATGTTGTGTTTGTTTAAGAAAATCAGTTATTTAATTTATTATCTTGAAGTATGTTTTTGAAACATAGAGTTTATTGAAATAGAGGTTTTTGTAAGCTCAAGGAACTTAATATGCATGGATGTTGTCAAGAAGTAAAGTTTTAATACTATTCCATCAACATTTGGGATGAAAAGTGATCTAGTATTTTTACTTGTTTATGATTAATTAAAATCATTTGGTATGATTGTTAATTTCAGAGTTCATGAAATTAGTCAAAGTATACACAAGTTGGTCCGGACATCCATGTTAATTAAAAAAAATTATTTAGCATGGATAAAATTAAAAAAAAATCAATAAACCAATACATATATAGATTATGGATCATTAGTTTAATAAATTAAGTGGATAACTAAAAACGTACAAACATAAAATTAGATGTTTAATGTAATTTTATTCCTAAAAAATGAAATATTTTATACGTGATATTCAATGGACACAAAATAAACTCAAAACTAAATATTTTAATTTTGCAAGACTTTTCTATGAAGCAACGACATGGATGTATATTGCCAATCACCTTAATATTATTTATTCAGATTTTTTATAATTATCAGTGAGCAAAAATATATTCGACATAACACTCATTACATTTTAAATTGATAATAACAAAATATTTGATGTATAGAAACAATGTCTATGTATGATTTTTATATTTTTCATATATTTAAAATTTATATCCTGATCATAATTATTTATTTTTAAAGACTGAATTTTTCAAATTCTTTTAAGCCTATACATATATATACACACGCGCACACAAAAAAAAAACAATGAGTCAAGATAAGAGGTGGGTCTGGCTTAAGCGTTGGGCTTGATGAGGTTTCAAGACGAGCCTCTTAAAAATAACATAGGTATCAAACAACGTGTATTTTTTGCCAACAAGATTCTGATAGCCGATAATTCTAAGAATTGCTAGATTTCATTCTAAAAATGTATTTTTTAAAAAAATTAATTAATCTAAGAATATAATCTTAGAAAAAAGGTAAATTGAATAGCAAACAATAAATAAAAAGATCTGAGAAAACTTAGATCATTATCAAAATTAGTGAAAAATATTTTGAAAAGAAAAAATATAATAAAGTCCAGTATTGAATTAAATAAATGTTAAGAGATAAAACTAAAATGAGCTTAAAAAAAAGAAGGAAGGAAAAAACAAGTAAGCCTGAAGGAATTTTCTAAACTTAAGTTAATTTTTCAAACTTGTAGCCTGTGAAATCCTAGATTAGAGCTAAATTAAGAAGCTTAATTTCCAGCAAACTAAATATTGGAGTATGAAATTAAAAAACAAGATCAATCTAAAAAAATCACCAAGAAAAAGAAATATCAATTAAAATAACAAGGATCAAATTGGTCGAAAAAAAAATTTAAAATGATAAAAAAAATTTAAAAGAAACTTTTAAAAATCATATCAAATAAAAAAATATCAATTAAAATGGTGGGGACCAAATATGAAAGGAAAAAAAAACCCAAGCTCATGAATCATCTTAACCAAACAAATAGTAATCAAAAGAACATGGATCAAATGTTAAGAAACAACAAAGTGAAGGGATGCTTTTATTTTTTATAAGGTCAGTGTAGAGAACAAGGAGGAGAGAGGGGAAGGAAAAAAAGGGTCGCATACGCCAAATCGGTTGTTCGTTTGTAATGCACATTGCACCTGGATGAAAGGGAAGCCAAGATGAATCTAACACTACTCTTGAAGCTCTCGTATGACCACTGAAATGACATCCCATGTGCTGCTCAAAAGGCGCGGGGACATTTCACACACTAGAGTGTGTTGCTCAAGCCATCTTTATATATATATATATATATATATATATATATATATATATATATACAAAGTCAATTACTGAACAGTCCTTTTAACAACCACATTATAACAAACAAACAAAAATACTAAATTCAAAAGACATAAAGTCCCCTGGACCAAAGCTATAAGAATTTTAACTTTAAAGGATAACCTGGGGAAAGAAACTTTTGTAAAAGAGGACAAATAATATAGCTCAATTCTCATCTCATTAGATACAAAAGAATGAAATTGGATATAAAAAAACAATAAAAGAAATTGGCTCAAGCTATTTCGAGTTAACATGAGAAACCTGTAATTTAGAGGAATAAAGGGTGAGCTAGCTCAGGTTAGCTCGCTAAACTCGCAATCTAAGTTATGAAATCGGGATAATCCAGTAGAAAACACAACATAAAAAATTACAAAGCTAAAAAGAAAATAAGTAAGAAATAAAATGATTTCAACTCGTGTTAAGTTTTCAAACTCGTGACTTGAAGTTGAAAAACTAGGAAGTCCAATTCTCAATTAATTAAATATTGAAAGATTAACCTGGAAAAGAATATCAATTAGACAAAAGGATCCAAAACATAAAATGATAATTAATAGAATGGAGATCAAAACTGAAACACAAAATAATTTTTTTTTATTAAAGAGTGAAATTGAAAAAAAATAAGTGAACAAAAGGACCAGAAACACAATCAAAATAATGAGGATCAAAATTGAAATAAAAAAATAAAAACTAATTTTTGATTGAAGTGTAAAATCAAAAAGAAATATCAATTTAACAAAAGACAAAAAAAAACAATCAAAATAATAAGGATCAAATTGGAAAAACAAATATTTAGAAAATTGGGATTGGATGATGAAATTGAAAACAAATAAAATTTCTACAAAATAGCCAATAATAAAAATAAAAAATAATTGAAATACCAACAACAAAGAGGATCAAACTATAATTTTCGGGCGGAGGGAAGAGAAAAAAAGAGAGAAAAATAGGTCTACTAACAACAAACTAAACTACCACCGCCTATAAGTGTTTCACCACCAGGAAAAGAATGTGGCGACGCTTTTAACAACACAAAGAAAGGGTATTTTTGGACCCTAGAGGCACCCACCTTTCATCCGAAGGGTACAGGCGAATCTCACGCATTGGAGAGTGTGCCACACGCGTCTTAACTATTTTTTTATTTTCTTTTATTTTGTCAAATATCAAACTGCCTTTAAGTTGACCTAATAATAACAAAAAAAAAAAACACCATTGTGAAAAAGATAAAAAAAAAAAACCCCTTAACACTAGTTAAAATTTTTTTACTTATAAGAATAGTTCGGTTGTTTCATTGTGTATTTTTTTTTTATTTATATTTTATGTTTTGTCAAATATTAGATTTCCCCTTAGTTGAATTAATAATAACAAAAAATCATTGTGAAAATACTAAATTATCCATTGACATCATCTTTAAATGTTTTGCTTCTAATGGTATTTTAGTTGTTTTACTATACATTTTTTGCTTTCAATATAGTATAGCATAGTACTAGCCTTGATACTCACACTTCACGACGAGACTAAACAATTTATTTTGTGTAAAAAATGATATTTAGTTGCTGCAAATATGTTTTAAAAAAGAAAAAAAAATGTGTGAATTGAGTCATAGACTCAACTTAGTCGAATAAGTTGATTTTATTGTAATTAGATAAAAAATAAATGATGGTAAATAGATCAAATTTAAAAAGAAAAGTGATTAGAATAACCTGGAGGGAATATTTTTTTTCAAAATAGAACAAACAATGTATCTCAATTTTCATTCCATTAAACACGGAAGAACAAAACGAGGTAAAAAAAGACATAAAAATCGATCATGGTCAACCCAAGTTAACATGAAAAATATGTAACCCTGATAATGAGAATCAAAATTGAAAAAAAAAATAAATTATATATTTGATCGAAGGTTGCAATTGAAAAGAAAAATTCATTTAGTAAAAGGACCAATAAAAATAAAAAGAATAGGGATCAAAATTGGCGTAAAAACTAAAAACAATGTTTTGATCATAGAGTGAAATTAAAAAGAATAATAACTTTTACAAAGGGCTAAGAAAAAAAAATTAGAAATCAAAACAATGAGGACCAAAGTGGAAAAAAATAATTTTTTTATAAAAAGGCAAAGGAAAAAAAATAGAAACTAAAAGAATGAGAACCAAATTGGAGAATATAATATTTGGTAAATTAAGATTGAATGATAAAATTGAAAACAAATAAAACTTCTATAAAATAGTCAAAACTAAAGATTAGAAATAAAAAGAATAAAGACTGAAGTTGAAATACCAACAACCAAAATGTCCAAGCTGTAATTTTCAGGGGAGAAAAAAAAAGAGAAAAAAAAAGGTTAATTGGTAACAAACCGAACCATCATTGGTGACATGTGTTGCACCAATAGATAGAGAACATGGAGGCACTTCTAACAATATAGTGGAATGGTACTTTTAGATGCCATATGAAAGAACGAACGTTTACCACACATGTCACTAACTTTTTTTTTATCACTTTCTTTGTTTAGAAAATCAATTGTCCCTTATTTTAATAACAAAAAAAAACTCAATGTAATAACCAAAAAAAACCTGACAAAAAGATGAAAATTCTTCTTGATGCTAGTTAATATTTTTTGACTTTCAATGATATTTTGGTCATTTCACCATATATTTTTTTAATTATTTTCTACACCTAGTGAAATACCAAAGTTTCCCTCATCTGACATAATAATTATGTAAAAATCATTGTGAAAATACAAAAGTGTCTAATGACTCTAGTTTTATTTATTTTTATTTCAAGGGTGTTTCAGTCTTTTCAATGTGCAAGTAAAAAAAAATTCTTTACCTCTAATTAATTTGATAATAACTAATGAATCTTCTAAAAAAACTAAAATACCCCTAATTGTTGATGTTAATTTTTTTGAATGGAGAAACAAAACCATAAAATTATTGTTATAGTAAACAATGATTTTACTTACAAGCTACTATAAAAATATCTTTCCAATTAGCTTTTGTTAATATGTTTTAAAACATTTAATTATATATAATTTATCTAAAAAATATTAATTGCAAAATCATGTAGTTCATTATACACATTAAGGAATTTTGAGTAATAATTTGCAAGAACTTTGAAATAATAAATTTAACCAAATATAATGATGCTCACACAACAATACATTCCTATGACATACAGTCGTGGCTCCCTCAAATGCTGCCAGGTCAATGCTATTCGTGGACAAGAACATTCCACACTATCCCTGAAGGTCCACGTGGGAACCAATGATCTTTCGAAACAACTTGGGATTTTTCCAGGCTCTTCACTTTTCGATCTCGAACTTTCCCCTCTCCTTTTAAATATGATGTTTATCCCACTATTTTCTCAGCAACCAAACAGTCAAGTCAAGCCATCTCGTAACCTGCTGTCAGTCATTCTCTCTTTTTATTGCCCAACTTTCCCAGCAAACAAACTAGCTTACTACAAAGCAAGAAGAATTTGCTGGGAAGATGAACCGAGTAGTAGATTCAGATGTGTTTGATGCAGTGAACCATTTGTTTAGCTTCCCTGAAAACTTAGAGAAGTTGATGTTTCATCCGCGGTCGAGTGATCATACAACCAATCAAATCAGGAGCAATAGTATTCCCGTCGACATTTTGGATGCTCCCAAAGATTATGTTTTCTACATGGATGTCCCTGGCTTGTCCAAGTCTGATATCCAGGTACGTTTAATCAATATTCTGATTTGCCTTGTTTTTAAATTGAAATTTTGGTTGCTGATCAATTTTATTAATTACAGGTTACTGTTGAAGATGAGAATACTCTGGTGATCAAAAGCGGAGGGAAGAGGAAACGCGAAGATGGTGATGAGGAAGGCTGCAAGTACATCAGGCTTGAAAGGAAGGCACCTCAGAAGCTGATTAGGAAGTTCCGGTTGCCTGAAAATGCCAATGTGTCTGCCATCACTGCTAAATGCGAAAATGGGGTTTTAACCGTGGTTGTTGGGAAGCATCCTCCACCACCCAAACCTAAGACAGTTGAAGTTACCATCTCCTGAAAGAATTAAGGAGACTGAAATATGATGAGTTTGGTTAACGAGCACTAAGGGCTCTGCTCCGCTTGTGTTGTTGAATTGATGAAGCAGATGATTTTGTAAATGAGGAAGATGCCAGGAAATAGTATAGTTTCTTAGGCTTTATGGAAAGTAATTTTTGTTTGGAAAATAAATTTATTTTGATAGTTTAATGAATCATAAATTAAATAATATTTTTAGTGTTTGTTTATTTTATAAAAAATAAACTGGAAAATAATATAAATTTATTAAAATGATAAAAATTAAATTGAAAAATTAAAAGAAAATATAATTGAAAAAAATATAATTTTATAAATTATTTCAAACAAAATAAATAAATAAATAAAATTGAATGATAAAAAAATTAAATCATAATAATTATTATTTTATAAATTATTTCAAATAAAATAAGTAATAATTAAAATAATAAATATTAAATAAAAAAATAACAATTTTATTGAAAATGATAGTTAAAGTTAATATAAAAATTCAATTTTAAGAGATGAAATTAACAAACAAATATTGAAAATAAAATATATATAGCAATTAAAAGTTTGCAGATTAATTTGATATAATTAGTAAATAATTTAATATTTTTAATTTTTTACAACTTGTGAAAAGTGTTTTTATCTAAAATAAAAGAAAAATAATTTTCTAAAAATCAAATCAAATTTTTCTTTGACTGAAAAGTATTTTTAATTGATCAATTGTTTTAATAATAAACAAATATAAAAAAATTTAAATTTTTTTTTACAAGAAATCACTTTTTATTAAACAAATGAGACCTTAATTCAAAACCAAATTACTTTGAAATGTACTTGTGTTCTTTCCTATCTAGATAGGTTTGGGATAACAATAAGAAAAGTTATAAAATTAAATTAAAAAAATCTTAAAAAACAACATAAAAGAATTATAGTGAAGGTAAATTTTAAAAAATAATGAACTAAAATTATAAATTATAAAAAAATAGCAATAAAAAAGTGGATTAAATATAATATAAAAATAATTTAAAATAAAATATTAAGATATAAAATTTAATAAAAAAAACTCTTAAAAAAACATAAAATTATAAATTATTTTATTGATATAAAATAATTTAATAAAATTTAATTAGAAAAATAAATAAAATAAAAATATAGCTAAATAAATAAAATTAAATGATGAAAGACGATATTAAAAAAATAATTAAAAAAAATATCAATAAAAAATTAAGATATTAATTGGAAAAAAAATGATACAACATATTTTTTTGGACAAGAAAAATCTTTGAAGCTTAATTGCGCGACATTACTACAAAAAACATTATAAGTTGCTTTTACTATCACCTCAAAAGGTAGTGTTTAAACATAAAGTGATGTTGCATATGTTGTCTAAAGGGTTTAAGTATTGTCCACTCATTAGCTTGTGCTAGCAATTTTTCTTTTATTAATATTTGGTTGCAAGTTTTTTTTTTTTGTTTCAAGGACAGGAAAGTCTTAACATTATATATAAAAATGTAAGATCAATCTCTCAATAAATTTTGTTTTTAAAAGTAAAATAATTTTTATATTATGTTTTTAAGGAAAGAAATAAAATAAAAAACACAAAAACAATATAAAATTTTCAATAAAATATCTAAAAATACATTAAACGACCTTGAATTTGCAACAATATTATCCCCAATAAGCATAGAGAAGGCATGAACTTTATTAGCATTAGTTTAGACCTCTATGAAACTACCAACATCTTAATATTTGCATGCATCAAAATTCAAGATATATACATAAAAGATTATTTAATATTTAAAATAGTAGTTAATTAATATGTTCACGTACTTTTACTTCTTCTTTTTAATCTAAAACACTCTAGGCTTACAATATAAGTTTTGAGTACCTGTAAAAATAATCATAATTATGGGACTCAAAGACCCTCCGATAATAAAGTTAACATCTTTATGGAAAAGGTATTGAATAACTTAAAAGAGATTTAAATTCAAGGAACAAAGATGTTTGTTCTTGAGTTTTAATTTTGTTGATACTTTGAAATCTAAGTATTTTTTGTTTTAAGAGATAAGAAGTTGTAAACCATTTACCTAGACGGTTCATGAGGTATTTGTACTATCTGAACCTTGTCATTTTCATAAAAAGAAAGGTCTGGAAAGTCCTCTGGTTTCAATGATATTAATGAGATGCAAATATCTATTACATATCATTAATGAGATAGTAGATATGGTAGGTCACTTAAGAGATTTTATATAAACCTATAAGTATAAGGAAATAATTCTATATGGAGAGGCATGACGGCTTATTATATCTTTAACACTTATATTATAGAAGATTGTTTAGGATCAAACATAAATCTTTAGAATTTGGTAGTGTCTAAGTTCTTTGGGTCTAACATGTTTGTCAAATTCACGTTAACTTGGACTTGGTGAACTACGAAGTCCAAATACCTTGGATCTGACATGTTTGTTAGACCCACGTTACATTGGACTTGGCAGACTGTCATGTCCAAATGCCTTGAATTTGACATGTTGGCAAGACTCACGTTACCTTGGACTTAGCAAACAGCCACGTCCAAGTGCCTTAAGTCTGGTATATTAGCAAGACCCATGTTACCTTGGACAATGGTTGAGTGTCACGTCCAAGTGTCTTACATCTGGCGGATTAGCCAGACTCACATTCTCTTGAACTTGACAAACTGTCTTGGGTCTGACATATTTCACTATCAAGTCTCTATATATTGGGTCTAGCATATTTGTCAGACATACATCATCTTAAACTTGACTGACTGTCAAATTCAAGTACCTTGAGTCTGGCATGTTTGTCAAACCTATTTGATTTAAGAAGATTTTTATTTATAAGAAAAACTTAACTCATCAATTCCTCCCTCCCCAAGCCTTTAATGCGTAATCTAATATTTAAAGGCTTAAGAGATGTTGAGGGTGACAATTAGCCAGTAGACATCTTGTCATCCTTTGGGAAAATACGGTATTGTATTGTAGATCTAAAAAGATTTCGAGAGAAAAGAAAAAAGGTTTTTTAGGAAGATCACTTGGCAATGAGCAATAAATATTACAAGTCTTTTTTTAACTTCATCCACCAATATTGGATTCACTGGGTATTGAATTTTATAATTTGTTTTAACTTTCTTTCATTGCAATTATTCTGGTCTCATGACCAAGGTCTAAGTTTTACGTACTAGCCATGTTTATCGGAGTTGTTTTTTTTGTTATTTTTTTGACTTAATTTTATTCTCAACTTCATCCTTCAATATTGGATTAATTGAAAATTAGGCTTTATAATTTTGTTTTATTTCTTTTATATGTTGTTATCATAGTCGCATAACCCGAGTCACTAGTTTTGTAGGCTAGGCAGGTTGATTCAGGTTTTTTGTGCTTTTTTATTGATTTTTTTTTAATTTATTCATTCAACACTAGGTTGATTATGAATTGGACTTTATAATTTTTATTTTATTTGCTTTCTATAAAGTTATCTTGGTCTCCAAACCCAGGTTTGGCATATAAGTCCTGAGTTAATTTTTTATCCTTTTTTTATTTGATTTATTTTCAATTTAAATCTTTAATTGGTTGGTTGATAATTGAGCTTAATGATATTTTTTATTTATTTTTATGAGGATATCATAGCCTTATTGCTAGATCACGAGTTAAGCTAGTTGACTTAGTTTTTTTTTAATCATTTTTTTAGTTGAATGTTTTATAATTTCATCATTCAATATTGAGTTGATTGAAAAGTATGCTTCATAACTTGTCTCGGTTTGTATTCTATGAGATTATCTCAGTATCATAAATCAGGTCATGAGTTTGGTCGGTTGACAATGGTGGTTTTTAATGTCTTTTTTTTAAAAAAATTTCATCATTCAATATTGAGTTGATTAAGAATTGAGTTTCATATTTTTTTTTAATTTGTATAGGGTTATTAACATATACTAAAAGGCATTGACATTTTCATTATAATAATGAATAATGAAATGCTAAGGTCCTTATCGCTTTGGTTCTCAAGATCTTTTAAGACTTTTTTTTTTTAAAAAAATTAAACTTAGTATTTTTTATTAAAAAATTATCATCCTCAAACTGGATTTATTGGGTATTGAACTTCATAATTTGTTTTGATTTGCTTTGCATGTAATTATCCTAATCTCATAACCCGAGTTGTGAGTTTTGTGGGGTAACCATGTTGACCCCGGTTATTTTTTAATTAATTTTGTTCTCAATTTCATCCTTCAATATTGAGTTGATTGAGAATTGAATTTCCTAATTATTTTTTGATTTTTTTCTATGGGGTTATTACTTTTTCATGACCTAGATCGTAAGTTTTGCAAGTTAATCAGGTTGACTTGTTTTTTTTTATTATTATTAAATATTTTTTTTTCAATTTTATCCTATTGGAAATGAAATTTATAATTTTTTTTATTTTCTTTTTCTGGATTTATCCCGGTCTCCTAACCTAGATTTGGTAGATTAACCTGGGTTGGCTTAGGTTATTATTTATTTATTTATTTTATTTTCAATTTAAATCTTCAACATTGAGTTTATTATGAATTGAGCTTCATAATATTTTTTTTATTTTTCTTTCTACAGGGTTATCAAAGTCTTATGAACCGGGTTGTGGATTAAGCAAGTTGATTTGAGTTTTTTTTTATTCAATTTAGTTGATTTAATAAAAAACAAATTATCATTCAATAATGGATTGATTAGGGAGTAGGCTTCATACTTTATTTCAGTTTGTTTTCTATAAGGTTATCTCGGTTTCATGACTTAGATCATCAGTTTGGTTGATTGACTCAGATGGTTTTTTGTGTCATTTTTAATTGATTTTTTTAAATTTTAATTAATAATTGAGTTTCATAATTTGTCTTGATTTGCTTTATATAAGACTATTTATCATATACTAAAAGGAATTGGCATTTAACTACAATAATGAACAATGAAATGCCAAGTTAGTTTTCACTTTGGTCCTTCAATTTTTCAATAACCTTTTTTTTAAAAAAAATCAAATTTAGTATTATTTTTTTCAATTTCATCATCCATCTTTGAGTTTACTAGGTATTAGACTTCATAATTTATTTCAATTTGCTCTATATGGAGTTGTCTTAGTCTCGTGACTTGAGTCAAGATTTTTGCAGGTTAGCGGTGTTGACTTATGCTATTTTTTCTTTGTCCTTTTTATTAATTAATTTTGTTCTCAATTTTATCTCTTAACATTGGGTTGATTGAGCATTGAGCTTCATAATTGTTTTATGTGCTTTTTATAAGGTTATCATAGTCTTATGACTTGAGTTGTAAATTATGCGAGTTAGCAAGGTCGACTTAGGTTTTTTGTTTTTTTTTAATTGAATATTTTGTTTCAATTTCATCATTCAACATTGAATTTATTGTGATTGAACTTTATATTTTTTAAATTTGCTTTCTATGGAATCATCTCAGTCTTCTAGCTCGAGCTTAGTAGGTTAATCCGAGTTGACTTATGTTATTTTTTGTGATTTTTTTAATTTAAACCTTCAACTTTAGGTTGATTGAGAATTGAACTTCATAATTATTTTTTATTTTCTTTTTATGAGGTTATCATGATCTTATAACTTGGATCGAGGGTCAATTTTGATTGACTCCTCTTTTTTTTAGTTTATTTTTTTAATTTCATCCTTAAATATTGGGTTGATTGGGGATTATGATTCTTAATTTGTTTCGGTTTACATTATATGATGTTATCCTGGTCTTAGATCGCGGTTACGAATTTAGTTGGTTAACTCCAGTTATTTTTTGCATCTTTTTTTTTTAATTTCATCCTTCAACATTTGATTGATTGAGAATTAAAATTTATAATTTGTTTCAATTTACGTTTTAATTTAGATATCTTGGTCTTATAACCGAGGTTTGATAGGTTAACCCGGACACTCAGATCATTTTTTTAATTGATTTTTTTTCAATTTCATCCTTAAACATTGGATTGATTGAGAATTAAGTTTAATATTTTTTAAATTTTTTTATAGGGTTATCAGGATATTATGACCTAGATAACTGATTTGGTAGGCTAACACGAGTTGATTTGAATAGATCTAATATGCTGTCATTTTAATTTAAAAAATAATTGTTTCAATTTTGCTTTTTGATCAAACTATATTTTAATTGGTTATCTAAATCTGCTTTTCAACATACCATATCAATTATATCATATTAGTTCATCTTCATATAATTTAATTTTTTTTATTAAAAAAATTTAATCATATCTAATTTTTTTTTTGCATTAAAAAAAATAATGCCCCTCAAAGCGCAGCACTAATACTATCTAGCGGTATACTAATAAATCCATTAAAAACCAAACAATTAAATCATTCAAAATTTTAATATTTTTAAAATCAAGAAGATTTCGATTATCAAAAAAGCAAAAGACCGCTCATGATACGACGACGTGTGGTTTGAGTAGGCACAGGCCCATAATGTATTTGTCTGGGCCTTAAAAAACCCTTGAGGTGGCAACAGAAGCTCTCTTATCGCTCACTCACTCTCTTAAAACCAAAAAACCCTAGCCCCTAACCCCTCCTTCTCCCTCTGTGCCTCTCACACACACTCAAGCAGTAAATCATGGCGACAGCAACCGGAGCAGCTGCGGCTGCACCAACAAGGGCACTGTCGCAGAAAGAGCTAGACATTCAGATGATGTTGGCTGCTGAGGTTCATCTTGGCACCAAAAATTGTGACTTCCAAATGGAACGTTATGTTTTCAAGCGCCGCAATGATGGTATATTAGCTGTACTCTTTCTTTGTACATACCCATCTGTTTTAGATGTGTTGATCGTTATACTTTTAGGAAATAAGTACTACGTTTTTTGTTTTGTGGTCTGTTGCTGTTGCTGATCTATTAAAGGTTGAGTCTTTGAGCATGATTTCTGTTACGTGTTGTGTGTTTTACTTTTCTTTTGTGTTCATGAACTTGAAATGGTTTGGAGATCTTTTTTTGGATGAATTGTCTATGTTGAGATCATTGGTGGAACAGAGTAGATGTAATTTGTATGTTTTATGTCATTTGTTATTAAGGCTTCGAATAATCTTATGAAAATGAGGCTTTCGATTAAGATTCAACGTGTTATCTGTTTGAGATGCAAGGGAGTTATAATTTTAAATTTGTTTGTTTTATTTGTCAATTTGACTTTATTTTTCTGAATATTTGTACAGTATGCTTATTGTGGCTGTTCATTGCTTTGATGGGCAAATGGTTTTAGTTCTAACTTGTCTGTCTTATTGATTTGTGTTTATTGCTCAGGAATTTATATTATCAACCTTGGAAAAACATGGGAAAAGCTTTTACTGGCTGCCAGAGTTATTGTTGCAATTGAGAACCCCCAGGATATGATTGTTCAATCTGCAAGGCCCTATGGTCAAAGAGCTGTCCTCAAGTTTGCCCAGTACACAGGTGCTCATGCAATTGCTGGAAGGCATACCCCTGGTACCTTCACTAACCAGATGCAGACTTCATTCAGTGAACCTCGTCTCTTGATCCTCACTGATCCAAGGACTGATCACCAGGTGAACCCAAACTTGTGAATAGCATTAAGCTTATCATGCCTGTTGGTCTTTTTGCGCTCTTTTTTCTGTCGTCAAATTTTAATCATCATCAATCATATCATACAGCCTATCAAGGAAGCAGCTCTTGGAAACATTCCAACCATTGCTTTCTGTGACACTGACTCTCCCATGAACTTTGTGGATATTGGCATTCCTGCTAATAACAAAGGCAAGCACAGCATCGGATGCCTGTTTTGGCTGTTGGCAAGAATGGTTCTGCAGATGCGTGGAACTATTCCGCAAGGGCACAAATGGGATATTATGGTAACATGTTTATTGCAAAATTGTTTTACAGTCTCTAGCCCCGCCCCTCTTCTCTGAGCTTTCTGTTTTTATCCATTTGCTTTTTAAATTGCAAGTAGAATGAATTGATGCCCTGCACTCTATCTTACTATAGCAAAATCCCAATGTTTTAGTTTAGCCTGCAGCAGATGCAAACATTCATTATGCGTCTGTTTCCTTCATCAGTATTTTAATGTCATATTTTACTGCTTGGGATTGTTTTGTACATTCACGGTAACTGTGCTTGAATACGTTACATGGATTGGTTATGAAACGCTTCCTTTGGCATTTTTCTGGACAGGTGGACTTGTTCTTTTATAGGGAACCTGAAGAAGCCAAGCAACAGGAAGAGGAGGATGCACTACCAGCTGCTGATTATGCTCTCCCTCCTCCTGATTATGGGATTTCTGCAGGTGAATGGGGTAGCACTATAGCTGATAGTCAATGGACTACTGATGTTGCCCAACAACCCATTCCTGCCGCCAATTTCTTCCCAGAACAAGGTAACCACAATTTGTTGAGACTCCTATAATCTTTGCATTTGTTTTCTGCAGTGAAACTTCTGTCTTTGGATTCATCCCACCTTTTTATTCAAAATTTAGGTGTTCTTTCTGGTGAATGGGGTGCAGCTCCGGCTCCGGCTCCAGCTCCGGCTCCAGCTCCAGCTCCTGCTGCTGAACAGCTCCCAGGTGCTGAACTTGGTGTACCTCCTCCTGCTGCTGCTGCTACTGGCTGGGACGTTTAAATTCAGCAAGAATGCTCATGTTTACAACTACCATCATTCTTGTTTACAATTACCATGTTTTGCACTCAGTGGAGAATCATGAGTTAGTTTTGTGGGGAACGGACTGTTTTTCTTTTTTTACATTTTTGGGCTCGGTGCAGTTCTAGACGGTTAACTTTTTTTTTATATAAGATTTACACCGATTTTGGTATTTAATAGTAATGCTGTGTTTTGTTACGTCGTTTTTTAAGCTTCTGTTTAAGGTGTAATATTCCATGTGGCACTGTATTTTATCCGGCCTGATTCAAATGATTCGGGGTTTGCTTACGACAGAAATCTCTTTTTTGTACTGTAGACGTTACTGTTCCCCCATACATGGTGGCTCCGAGATGTTTAATCTGGGGTTGTGATGAACAGGCGAGCATGAAGATTTGGGGATGATGCTTCCTACCAGTGCAAGCGTCATCCCAATTATATAAAGCAGCCTTATTTAACTTGGCTTGTGACAACGGCTCCATGGTTAATTTAACAAAGATTTAATTATTTATAGAAATGAAAATAATTGACTTTATTATTTCATTTTTTAAATTTAATATGAATCAAGATCAAATTTCAAAGCCTTTGTTTTAGCGGAGGGCACGAGTATCGGATGAACATGTGAGATGTAACATATGAATCCAACAGTTGCAACTGCTCTTTCTTTTGGCAAGATGTATGTAAATATATACAGGGTTTCAAAAATAATCTTTAATATCCTAAGGGTAATGGAGGCCTCGAGAGCTCCAAATGAATTTAGCTATGCTATTTACCCTTGTGTTTACTCATTCTCGTTCATGAAGGCTTACAATCGAACAAAATGGCGGCATTGTATCTTTAGGTTGATCTCTGGCTATTTATTTTCAGACAGGAAATCCGCATCCTTCGGATGGGATTAAACAGATTTATGGCTAATGAATTATGTATTGAAAAATTGGAGGTGAACTTCAATGGAACAGCATCTCCTCACTCATTACCCACTGGACAAAGCGGTCTGGGAATCCACCAGCGAGGTCATCAGAAGATCCAGTTTGACTTCTTCCCTGAACCAAAGGAAGTATCAGATTAACATTCTGACCAACGCAAATCAGGAATGCAAGTGATGAACGATCAAACAGCAAAACATTACTCAAATACAAATAACAGAAAGCTGATAAATGTCGGCTGAATAATGCGAGAAACTTGAGCACATAGCATAACAATATAAACTTGAGCACATAGCTGACCATAGTTAACGCAGTGTCAGACTGGAAAGAAATGCATAAAATTGGATGCCAACTTGAGCCAGCCATAATCATTCTACCATGTGTTAGATTCTCCCTTAGAGAGATAGAACAGGCATAAACAAAAAGTGAAATTGATGCTTAAACATATGAGAGATGATCAAGTAGTTTTAACCAATTTACTAACACATGATGTCAATTGAGTAAAAAGTTGATAAATAACATAGTTGCTATAGAGGGTCATACACCAGAAACTTGTACTCTTTAAACAAACTGCAAATGCAAACACCAGAAGAAAAAAAAAATACTAACCTTCAAGCTAGATCCAGACTCACCAGCAGATATGGTTGTTTCTATTTTCACATCGTTCCCAAGATTCTCAGATGATAGGCCAGCACTAGACCTGCAGCCATTAAAATAATTGTCGAGTACTACTTGCCTTCGGTTCCTGAGCTGAAGCACTTAATTGGAAGTATAAAAACTACCTATCACACAGATCTTCTTCACATGAATTCCCAGATGTAGAAAGCCTGTCCATATCAAGGAAATTTGAGCAGCTGCAAGCGTCCCCATGTTCGTCATAACAAATATGATTACTTTCAAAACATTGGTATTCCTCCACATCTTTGAAAAGCTTCCTGCAAGGCATTGAGGGAGTGTACCTAAAAAGACCCCCAACATTAATCAGCCACGTGAGCACATCAAATGCAACAACCGCATGATATAAAAGGGTTAAGGAATGCATCCAAGCATTTCCATTTCCATTTCCAATTGAATTACATGCTGAAATTGAGGGACGATAACAGCCAGATTTTAGCCACAGCATTTATAAATAAACCTCACTTATCCATTCCCAAGCCTTAACATAATGGCTACAATTGCAGAGGAATGACAACTTATCTCCTAATGGCTAAAGAAATATAACCTGCTGAAAAGAGAATCTATTTGGCATTTCAATTAGTCATTAACTATGCACCTCTATGAGGAGTGAATACAAATCGGATAAACCATGGGCTTACCAAATAGGGAGATAAAACGTAACAAGCTGTGACAAGCATTGAACAATTTAAGCAGACCTGGAATATGATATGTCACTTTCACAAGTTGATATCTCTGGATTTGAATCTGAAAGACCATTATTAACTCCTCCCTCCTTTTCAGACATAGGCTTACTGTATCCAATATTGGCAGCTACAGGTGACTCATTTTCACACCGAAGATTGCCATCTGACAGTGACCTTTTAATGAATGACCTACAGATGACAAAAATATTAGCATAAAGGTTTCCTTACAAATGAAACTCTAGTTTCATCATATTGTATGTTCTAAACATTATATGGTCAAAGTAAATCTCACATTAACTTATGCTCACACGCAAGCATGTTTAAACACATAATTAATTTGAGAAAAGCGCTTCCAATATCCAAGTTGTATGCATCATTTGAATAATTACAGAAGAATTGCATTTGCTGGATGTGTTAAAGCTAATGATTTATTTGCAATACAACAATGATAACAGAAACATGCATTTTTTTTAAAGCGAGGTCCTTGACCAACATAACTTACTGCGATACACAGTTTTCCTATCCACAAAAAGGTCCCAAGATAGTTCTTATTCAAAAAAAGTCCCTAGATATGAAGTGTAAAACTTGTCAAAAGCAGAAACTGAAATTATAACCACAATTCTCCTTCCAGTCATTGAGAATCATAGTCCCACATTGACCCTTTTTTAGCTCTGGTACATGTTTTTGCATTGTCACCAATTACCTATTTTCATACCCTTAGAACAATATAATGTTACCACCAGCCATACCCAAACAAAGTGGTTACCTAAACAAGTTATGGCACTGAGGGAATGAGGTAAGCATACAAAAATTATTGAGATATGGCGTGTTATGAGGGCATATTACCTAGCATTCTCAACTAAATCAGGACCACGCCTTCCAACATCGCAATGCTGGTCCGAATCCAATTCCCACAGTGCTGGCTTTCCCTGCTGTGGCTGGAAATGACCCAAGAACCTGACCAAAAAGTTAAGGCAAATATCACATCAAATGCATAATCTATCCCCTGCAATGAACCTACCATCAAAACATACATTTTAAAATCCCTGATCTGGGAAGTTCTTTCCAGAGAAAAGTAATGATGGCATTGAAGCGCAGAACCTCTTATACTTACACATTAATAGCATCTTGTTTCTCAGCATCCATGTAGGCATTGCTGTAATAACGTTGTAGAGTTCTAAAGAATTCCTGGGACTGAGTTGCTGCTTTCCACTGACCTCTTCTCTCAGAAAATATCTATTTAACATCATCATTGCAACACAGTGATGCATTGGCAGTGCTAAACTTAAAATAGATAGTTTTATGCAGAGTTCCAAAAGTAGAATTTTCAAAAACAAGTGGACAAATGGAATGAATATGAGTATTTCAGAAACAAGGGTTTGCTTTTTAAGTAATGAACTAACAATTTCAACAATAAGTACATCCATTGCTCTTTTAACTCCTGAGAATCCTTACTTTCTTCCCATGCAGGCAAGGATACCCAACGTGATCAACTTAGTTCCTTGGCATCACAATCAAAGAGGCGATGACATGCAAAATTTAATTTCTTAATAAAACACAAACATGACAGAGCCAACTTGCTCAAATAGTTTAGTTTACACACACTGGAAGATTGAACAAAACTACAATACAAGTTTGGTATAATGTTTTGCATTATCCGCACCATCCTAAAACACATGCATCCAAGATTAAAAGCATCAACAAGCTTGCAAATGTTTCTTTCTGATTTCCAAAATCCTACAAATCAAGTCAGCTCATTGAGCAGCAGACCCACCTACTGCAGTTTTCAAGGTGACCAAAGAAAAATAATCACGCCCATATGAACTACATAAACTTAAGTGAGAAAATCCTTGATTTTTATTTTTTTTACCTTTTCAACTAAAAAAAATTCCAAGGAAAACAGCTAACTGTGCCCGAAAATGTATTTGATCCACAAAATTATGTTCAATCATATTTAATCATTAAACTGTAGGCCTCCCCAAACCCACAAGGATTACCTTGTTGTGAGCAGCGGACCCACCATACTGCAGTGCAAGTGTGTCACCCATCGTCTCATAAATCCTCATTAAATCTTCAGCTAAAGGATTATCTAGATCAATACTTGGGGATTCCATATATCCTAGTGCATGCAGCTGATGCCCTAGAGCCACCAATCCATAGGCATATTGTGCTACATTTGTGCGATCTAAACAGTCTATGCAATTGGTCCTTAAAACACCACTTTGGAACATTGGAACGTTGATACTCTGATTTTGATTTGCATCACATTCAGCTTTGGCAATTTCTGAATCCAACTTGCTGACATTGTCACTAGAAGGATTTTCAAGAGAATAGTCACCATCACGTTCCCTGCACCAAATTTGCATCGCCAGCATTGTAAGTCACTTACAAGAATTAGACAGAAACAAAGGAAAAAATCATGGCAGTGTACCCTAAAATTGTTAGTTTCTAGAAAACTATCATTATCCATAATATTGCATTTTCTGTTTTTCCCACCTTTTTTTTATTGATTACAATGTATGCAAAAGGACACATTACACAAGCTGCGCATATGCAAGTTTTGAGTTTTGAATCAATATATTTCCTCAAATCATTTGAAATTCTACAAAGCAAAAAATCCACTTCAGTTTGAATTTACTATAAATTTAAAGGGGCCCAGATAGCAATTGTGTGATTATTGCGTGAAATCTAGCAAGACAACGGATTCTCAGAGCAAACATTTCCCTGAGTGGATAAGACAAAAGAAAAATACCATGTAAAAAGAGTTGGAAGCCTTTTCATTAACTTACTCAAAGCAGGACCCATTTAACAATCCCTTGGAACTTGAACTTGGCATGACTTGACAATAAAAGATCCCAGTTAGATTCAATGCATAGCTTGCAACTCTTCCTAGAAGTGCCAAGACATTTGTAGCCCTGTTGAAAGCAAACAAATGCTATTAACTTCAGTCATCACAAAATTAATGCGAGAGAAAAGTATGGGGTGGGCTAGCAAAGTACTTTCTAGAGTGTTTATGCAAATCCCAGTGCAGAAACTTTAGGCGATTCTCCTCGGGTAAACTTTTATTGATAAATCTGATGGCATTTGCAAACTCAGCACGAAGTATGGTTTCCCGAGGCTTCTTTTCACGCGACTGCCAATCATCAACATTATTGTTAGAAACAGACAACAGCCACGCCTCAATCCCAAAAAAAAATGCTGAAAACTAATGACAGCAATAATAATAAAAAAACCACATCATGAATCCATTTTCATACACAAGAAGCTTAAAACTTAAAAGATCACATGAGCACAGGCATCTGGAGCAATCAGTCTCTTGGTAGTCGCAGCAACCTACCTTTATTAAATTCAAAATAATTATCGGACTTCCATATCTCTTCACAAGATTTTCAAAATGAAGTTTTGTTGCCTCAAAATTTTGGTCCTTCCTTGACACTGCAAAATAATAATAAATAAATAACTTGTGAAAGTTACCACTCAGAATAACACGGTTCACAGTATCGAAGTCATACACATAATGTCAGGTTTGATATTCAATCGTGAAGTTTCTTGAGACCAGAAAAGCGGGATTGAACCCCGATTCTGAACAACAGAACTTATTTGCACTGGCTGTTCTTCAGGAACATCTTCAAACATTATCTGTTCTGTCTCAACATCATTAGCAACTCTACCCTTCTCATTCACGCCTCGTTTTAAATATCTAGACAGATCAGAAAATAGGAAAATCAAATAAAATTCATTGTAAGTTCAGCAGTGATCAGTGGGATAAAATCTGGATAGTAGTGTTTCTATAACACATCAGTGGACTATATGAAGAGGTTAATATACAGATTGGATCCGATCAATATTAGAGAGTTTATCATGTTCACTGGCAAAAGATCAAAGCAGCCAAGCAGGGTTGGTTAACTCCAGCTGGCATGCTGTTCAAAAGTTTTGAAGACCATCCATACCTTGTGCCAGCATAATGCCGTGATCGTCTAGCAATGAGAGCCAGCTTAAGCTCCCTGCCAGATACTGAAAGTTTGACCTGGATACCAACAAAGGAAAACTAAAAAAGATCAGATTGAAGCAGATCATACAAATTTGCATAAATAAAGATTGAAAGGCGATTCATAAGGCCAGATAAATATGGATGGAGTTGATATTCCATTCAACCTGGTTCAACTTACAAAAGGACCATGTTCTTAATTCAATTAATTTTCCTCGCAAAAGACCTAGGTAGAGAAACTTCAACTCCTAACTCTAAATGGGATGTAATAATAAACTTGATGGCTTTGAAAAGAACCACAAAAGGTAGTGAGTTAAGAAATTAGAGAAGAAGACAGCAACACGTAACATATACCATCGTAAATGTGATGACCATTTTCTATCATGGACTGTTCTTTTTTATAGCATGAACGTCTTTAAGCACTCATGTATAGTTGGTTACTTGAAATAAAATGCACCTGTTTAAAGAAGCCATACACTAATGCCACTGTCCATAGAGTATTCTTGAGGTTATTTCGAATTCCTCGAGTTAAGAATTCATTCCAAACAAACATTGATTCATAGTGACCTTGTCCCGTCTCATTACAAGATAAATTCTTCTGAAGACTGTGCATAACATGGTAGGAGTAGCTGAAAAAGAAGTCCCTTGTAAGATCCACCGTGCACAGGAGCTTCTTATATCTATTTCATCAAGACAAAAAAAAAAAAAAAAAAAAAATTGAAAGGACAAGTCAGTATGTTTTTACTGATGTTAAAGAAAAGGAATGCTAGGAATTGTTAGTCTAATAAATATAAACAAGAAACTGAAGTAAAAAAAAAAGAAAAAAAAGAAAAGTGAATTTTCCCCCACAAACCCTGATGATACCTTGCCTCATTCAACAGATTTTATTAACATCACAACAGCAATGAAGTTTGCCCCTGTACGTATGCAGGAAATGAACTGGCAATAGCCACTAGGCAAAAATATCAGCTACAAAGGATGCAACAGCAATATTTTATATGCATACCTCAGAATAAGATGCCCTACTTGTCTCATCTCAAAAACAAAAATTAAACAAGGAAAGAAGAAAGATAAACTATAGCTACATTTACTACCAGAAGAAATTGAATAAGTTTGAATCACAGAAGCCCGCATCTTTATGAATCACACAAGCCCGCATCATTAATTAACACTGAAGGGTGTAATGACAAAAATAGTCAAGAAATTACCTCCACAGTGTTGAACCAGTCTACTTCTAATAGGCAACACGCAACTCAAACTAATTGTTCCAAACAATTAAATGAAAGAAAATAAAAATACCGAACATTGATTTAAAAATTCCAGTGCAACCATAAAAAAGTCATCATCTAATTACAAATCAACAATGCTAATTCTGATACTAGTATCTTAGGTCTCCTTAACAGAACCAAGTACATATTACATTTACATGCAGAATGGACAAAAGACCTGTTCTCGTTCTTAGAATTAGTCATATTGGACTGCACAGTAGAGTTTGGAATAGGAATCATCTCGCTCTTGGTTATAGAATAAACTGTGTGGCCACAAATTGCACCGATCTTCCTTCTTTTTGTTATCAGCAGCATGTAATGGGGTCCCAAAAATTTAATAAACCCTATGTTAAAGAAAAGAGCACCATGAGTTCAATAATGAAATATATCAAAAGCTCATATAGAAGACCTTGCAGATACAACATACCAACAATTCCGTAACAAATAGTGACAAATTTAAGTCCACCCGTTGACTTATTGCCTTCATGAATTCGCCTTAGCAGGTCAACGCATTCACTTTCTGAATATGTTGTAGAATCTTCAAGAACAACGAGTTCAGATGGCTCTAACCGATCAATCTTTAACACCTTGCAAAGGGTTCTGTTCTTGTCTCTTCCGATCATATAAAAATTCTGCCAAATATTAGATGTTGGATCAGAAGTAGTTGTAATGATGATTCGATAAATTGGCATGAATAATCATTGCATATAAGAAGAAAAATGAAAATGTTTTGATAAATAAATTCATATTAACAACAGCACTTTACTATTGCTGTAAAATAAATTGTGGGATAAATGAAAGAAGCAACAAAAAGTTCCATCAAACAAAAGTAGAGATTTTTCAAATAGGCAAAGCACATCATCAGTACATTAAATTCCAGCAAGACAGCAAGAAAGAAAGTTCTATGCAACTTGTTTCCTGCTTCATAAGCATCAGGATATAACTCATGCAGAAAGTCTGGATGGACATGGTTTTCCAAAATGGTAGTGACTTCAATGTTCAGAGGACCCATATTACACAAAACAAATTGAAATAACCCCAATACTTCAAATTATAGGGACACAGATAAGAGGAGGGCAACGACTTCAACATATAGTACCATACATGACAAGGATTACTCCCTTTATACAACATATAAAAACACAAGAAACATAAGGTCTGGTAAAATTTTAGAAACTAATGGCCCATGTCTGTAATACTCTATTTATAAGATTCACTGAAAAAAAAAATTGGATTATGCTTGACCACCTTATTGGAATAATATTAATACAATAAAGTTATATCCATTGACTGCATGCCAAAAAAAAAAGATAGACAAATCTGTAAAATTCAAAGATTTCTTATGCCTAAAAAATGTGACACTGAGCAAGTAAACATGGGAAAGCAATCATAAAGGTGAGCGAATGCAGGAAAAAAATTCATACAAAAGCGTAATTAAAATTTTAATCTCAATTTATGCTAAAGAGTAGGAAAAGCAAACAGCGTCGTGTACATTTCTTTACTGTTACCAACCTAAATCCTACAATTAGATTGCAATAACATCAAAGATTTTTGCAATAACTGACACCCAAACTTGTCATTATGAAGTATTTTCAAGGGACAAACTTGGCGACAAATCAATGAGCTGCTATTGTATAAAATCGAAAGGCAGATGAGCAAAATACATATAGTCTTATTCGTTACTTCGGGAAGAAAGAATAAGGCAGCAAAACAGGTATGACAAAAGCAAAATTTGGACATTTACATCTCCCCACTTTTTGCTTAGCCCAAGAATTCCAATGGAATAGTTCGCTGGAAGCCCAGTCACAAATTCCACATCCCTACTTTTTTAACAAAATCATTCTCTGACATAAACTTAGCACGCTTTAAGTTTTCAAAATGAACTAAGCAAGAAAAAACCAAAATCAAACTCAACCAATTGCTAACTACAATCTCAGAAGCAATGTGTGCTTTATTTGAAACACTCCCTTCAAATCCGAGTTTCCAATCTGGTCAAGACCACCCCCTAATCAAGTCAAAATCCTAAATCTAACACCACGTGAATCATATCCAATGTAAAACAATCACCCCATCAACATGAAAACACCAGAAGCATCAAAATTTTAAATTCCTCACTTCACGGAGGCAATCACAGCAGAATTGAAATGAACACACAGACGTAAAATAATCATTATCCCGGAAATCACAAACAAGAACTATTAAAACAACAAATCAAAGACCTCAAAACCCAAAAAAAAAACAATCAAACACGACAACATAAAGATAAAGATTGAAGAAAATGAGCACGTATATTATGTATATATACCGAGCGAGTCTCATAGAGTCTGAATTTCTGCAAGTAACAATAATTGGAGGCACCATCAATCAAGTTTGTTTCCATTTGGGATCCCACCTAGCTGAACCTCCTGGAGTTGGGTCAACTCCACGGTAACAAAAACTCCTTTACTTCTCAAAATCTACACTGAAAGCACACATCTTTAACTATTTATCTATCTGGGTTTTTTTTATTTATTTAAGAAAACACGCAGAATGAGAATTCAAAAACAAAACAAACAAGAAGCAAGCAGACCAAATAAGTGAAAGTTTCAATCTTTTTTTGTGGTGACGATTACAGTTTTTGATCGAGAGAAAGCAAACCAGATAATGAGCTAATAATACACAGGACGTTTTGGAGCAGATCGAAGAGAGAAGGTAGACGCAGAGAATACAAGAGAGAGAGAGGCTGCAGATCAGAGCGAGAGAGAGAGATTGAAATGAAACGCAAAAGGAGAAAATTGTTTTATTTATTTATTTATTTGTCTTTAATTTTTATACACTGTTTGCTTTGTGGTTGTGGTTGTCAGGAATTAGGAGATTGTATGAGTGGTGACTGACTGTCCGAATTAATCATGTTTTACTTGTTCTAATTTTCTTACCTTTACCACGCTTTACTCTCTCTTTTTTTTTTAAGAAAAAAAAAATTCAACCATAAAAATAGTTTTAATGCTAAAAAGCTTTGTAAATAATTTTCGCTGTACAACAAACAATAACAATATTGTAATATGAGGATTTGGAAGATTGATCTCATATTTTTTTTATAAGAAAAACTTAAAAATATCGTATATAAATAAACCTCCTTTGTATGTTCTTGAATGTCAATGATGGTATTGAAAAATTATTTTAATTCTCTATTCATATAAAAAATATTGTTCAAGAGCAATGGTGTTTTATAATGTAGTAGGGCCTATTTCCAATAATTCTCCAACTCTTGTAGGAAATTAATATATTTTATATTACCATGAACATCTTATGTGACGATGTCGTGGTGTTAGTGAATAAGAATATGCTCATACCATATGCCTTTCTTTGCCACCTTGCTTGTAAGAACATAATATCATTATAATATTCCATTGAATTGTGGAATATTTACAATTCTGCAACTCTAAATTTCCATCTTGATCACATGAAAGTAATATAATGTAACCTTACAAGAAACAAAGTCAATAAACTACTATTTAGGATTTATTATATTTTTTAAAGTTGATTTAAGATTATTTTTTCTATTTAGATTAAAACTCTTTTATTATTTTTTAAATCTTTTTATGACCTTTTAATAGTTTATAAGCCACCTAAAACAACTATAATAAAGAGTTTTTCTTATATTACTTTCGTGTTTTTCTTATATTGCTTTCGTTTGCGTCATATGTAAATTATAAATAAAGAATTTGTGCATCATATTAAAAAAAAATACAACTCTATGAAAAAATGAGTTAAGAAATCGGGTAGGGAAGAATTTATATAATGGAAAGATGTACCCTTCATCCATTGCACTCGACTTAGTAAAACCGAGTCAAACAAGCGAGGTAAATTTTTTTAATCTTCATTTGAAACAAAATTAGCTTATTTTAATATTATTTCTCTTTTTATTGTGCTTAGAATAAATGTAGGCTCAAAATCATAACAAATTCCAAGGTTTACCTAGATACACACAACCCTAGCTGAGACCAAACAACCCTTTTTAGTAGGGCTGAGCATTTTCGGTTCGGTCCGGTTTTGGGCAAAAAAAAACAATCAAACCGAAATTATTTTTTTTCAAGTTTTTGAACCGAACCGAACCGAAAACCGGTTCGAACCGACCATGTTCGGTTCGGTTTTTTCCCCTTCCAAACCAATTAAAACCGAACATTATTTCTGGGTTTTTTCATTGTTCATATTTTTTCAAGGATCTTATTTTCGTTTTATTTTTAATTTTACATATCTGTGCTTTCTGTGTTTATTTTCTGAGAAATCTTGGCTTTCTCAACAAGTATGACTCTTTTTTTAACTGGTTGGGCATGCATGATATCCAGAAATTCAATCCCGATTTTCTTTCTGTTAGATCTTTGCCCAAGAATTAAACTTTGCAAAAAGATACACAAAACAAAAGGAAAGAACAGAAGTAATTTGACTGGAGAAAAAAAAAACAAAGAAAAGATCAAAAGATATCTGTTATTAAAATGTAAAACCATCAAAACATTATTATTTGAACAAGAGGAAACAAATCAAAGAGGAAGGGCCAAACCCTTACACGCTAGTTAAAAAATCCCCCTTTTCTACTCTCTAATCTTCCCTCCACTTTGTTTTGGAGCCGCCGCCACACACCTGTAAAGAAAAAACCCTAAACTTGCTCTCAATGGCGACCGATCCAACTTTGTTGCACCAACTCTCCTTCTCCAATAAAAAAAGAGAGATGCAAAGAGAAAAGAAGGGGAGATATGTAAAGAGAAAGGGAAGGGGAGGAGAGAGATGCATAAAGGGAGGGGCGGCTACTTTTTTGTTTAGGGAATGCAGAGAGTAAAGTTGGCTTAGGGTTAGAAAAAGCATCCTATTTATAGTTGTTTTTTTTTTAGTGCTGGTCTGGTTGAACCGGTTCGGTTCGGTTCAATCAGTTTCAGATTTTGGAAACCGAAACCGAACCGAACCGAACCGGAATTTTTTTGTGATTTTTTAATCGGTTAATTCGGTTTTTTTTTTCGGTTCGGTTTTTTCAGTTATTTTTTTCCCAGTTTTCTCGGTTTAATCGGTTTATCGGTTTTTTTGCTCACTCCTACTTTTTAGTTTGGTTTTCAAGAATATCCTAATGGCCTAGTATCACTTAAAGGCATATATGATCAATTTAGGATCCTAAAGGTCTTGATGACCTAATTAGCCTAATGCTTGCAACTATTGGATTGTAACCAGGGTTGTTTTTGGTGGCTCAATTGACTCAAATCTCAATCAACCATAAAGTTTCTCTCTCACAAATCACTACCAATAAGGTTATTTATTTTATGTTGAAAAATATTATTGTGTCATTTTAGGCTATCTAAAGTTTTGATAACATATAATGAATAAACAAAGAAAAATCAAGGGGCAATGTTAGAGGTTACAAATATAGTATAAGTTCCCCTCCATGTCCTAACCTTAAACTAAAGAACAAACAAAGCTCATAAATAAAATGCTTATATGGACTCAAGAAAAAAATTTAAGAAGTAAAAGGAGGACTAATGAATCTCCTTGATAAAATTTCTTAGACTTATAGAACCACCAATAAGTATTCTATATGGGAGGCCCTATTTCTCCTTACTTGTAGCATGAAATCAATCATACTAGTAAAGATTAAGTGTCCTAGGCATATGGAGTTGATTGGAATGAAAAAGAACTCAAAATGAATTTGGACTTGTTAGAATAGACCCGATTAATGGCTTTAGTAAGAAAATAAAGAATATAAACATAAGATATCCCAATACCATAACACTAAAGTGAGAACTTAATATTTCAAGGTGAGGCATCTAATCTTGAGGAAGCTAAAAGCAATGAACAACCCTTACAAAAGAGGAAAACTAGTACCACAATATGACGACCCTTATAAAGCTACATGTCTGATCAAGCGAACATCTATAATCTTCTAGTCTTTATAGGACGAGGGGTTAAATAAAAAAATAAAAGGCTAGACGCGCATTGACTAGGAAAATGAGCTTGCGTTACTGGACCGCATTTAAAACCCAAATGTTTGGGCCTGGAAGCTAAGGTCTACAAGCTTATGGTTTTTTTTAAAGAGCAAATAACTTGCATTTTTTTAAGTAAATAGACAACATGTCATCCATTTACAACTTTTTTTTATCATTGAAAAACCAAGGACTAATGTTTTGGATCATAAAAACCTATATCTCAACCATTTTTTCACCAAAAAAACATAAAATAAACATCTCATGAACCTTTAAAACCCTGTTTTGAACAACACAACACATTCTAATTAATATAAAAACTCAAAATCAAATAAAAAACTTTCTAAGCTCTTATCTATTTTGTTTTGGTGAAAATTTGATAATTAATAAAAAATTATTCTTAATAATTTATTTAAAAATAATCTAATTATAAAATGTGAAAAGAAAAAAATAATCAAATAAAAAATTAAAAAGCTAGGTACGCATGGGCTAAAAGAATAGGCTTACATGCTTGGCCTATATTTAAAATTCATGTTGTCCATTCTTATATATATATTTTTAAATGAAAGAATGACGAGTGATTCGTCTACAAACTTTAAACAAATAAAGATCAAACTATTAGAATGTGTTTTTTAAGCCACCTTCGGTGAACTGAAAAATTGAGGTCCAAGGTTTTAGACCTCTAAAACTAAGACCTTTAACATTTTTTACCAAAAAACATGAAAAAAATCTCATGAATCTCTAAAATCCAGTCATGATCAGCAAAACACTTTCTAATGGCCTAAAAAATCAATATCAAATCAAATAAAACAACTTTTCATGCCTTGATATACTTTTTTGGGCATCATTGAATGTAGAAACCACTTCCATTGAGTTTATCTCTTAAAACTAAATCCATAGACATCAAAATCAAAGTGATTAGTGGTTAGAACTCAAGCACCTGAGAGCTTTCTTTCTCTTAATATTTCCCAACGACTTTAAAAAAAAAAAATCCAAAAATAGAAGGGACTAGATATGAAAAAAATATTAAGGGATCAAAGTGTATTTTTACACGCCTTTTTACAATACACATGTGAAAAAGGTCGTTAATTTTTTCTAATGTGAATTTGATCTTTATTTTTAAAATTTTATTTTTTCATTATAATTAAAAGTTTAATTATGTAAATTTGACCTGTTATTTAATCCTAGAACAATCTCTAACACATCAGATACATGATAACATGCAATTCAACAAAAATTAAAAAAAAATTCTTAAAAGACCAATAAAGGAAATTTTCATAGTGAACAATGTTATGAATAATGAAATGTGAAAGTATAACTATGAGCAACACAACAAAATGTTGACTTCCTTTAGTTTCTTTGTTGATTAATATGCATGAAAGTTGCTTGACAACATACTCATTTCACCTTAAAGCAATCCTTAATATATTGGATACAAGAAAACATGCAATCCAAATAATAAAAAAAAAATATCGAATAACTACATCATAACTTTTAAAGATCAAATTGAAAGAAAATAAATCTTATTAACCAAACTGGAAAAAAAATCTAAAATTTGATGGAGCAAGGAAGGAAATTTACATAGTAAATAATATTATAAATAGTGAAATGTGATAACATAAGCAAAAACAACGCAACAAAATATACTATTCTCCTTTAAATTCTTTGATAATTAATTAAAATGCACGAAAGTTGATTGACACCATACTCCTTATTTTTTATATATTTAAAACCTCAATCATATTGTTATTGATACATTTTGAATTTATAAAATAATACTTTGTACTATAAAAAAAATGTCAAGATATCACAACATCCTATGATATTACAATTATTTCTTTAAAATATTAGAAATCTAGAATAACAAATATTCAATTCATTGGACTTTTTTTCCACAATATTTTAGGTTTGGGTTCTTGAAAATATTAGCCAAATGTAATATAAAAATGGTAGATATATTTAACCTTTATTTTTAATTAAAAAATATGTTACTTTGATCCCTATTGTTTTTTATTATTATTATTATTTCTTTTGAGAAAGATACTTATGTTATTTCTATTTCTCAATAAGTTAAATTTGTAAAAGAATATTTTAATATGATTTCAATCTTTGAATTTCTAAGGGAAACTAATAAAATGCCATGCTATTTCTCTTTTTTTTCTTTGTTTACATTTCAACCTAATGGAATTCACACATTTTAACTTTAAATTGATGTATTTTTAGTGCTTTTCAATGATTTTGATGTGTTGGTGTTAAAAACAAGAAAATATAAAAAAACCATTTTAATGTATTTTTTATAAGGGATACTTAGAACTAATATGTAGGTGTTCGTCATAAAACATATACACTAAACTAACCGCATGAGAATTTCATATAAAAAGATCATTTATGTCTATGGAAAGACTCATATAATAGTTATGCAAGTGATCCTTATACTTAGATCACTAAGTCATCTTATATAGAAAATGTTATGTTTTAATCAAGTTACATATTATCTTAATTAAGGTAATGAAAGGGCAAACATTGAGTTTAACATGAATTATATGAAGGTACTTGAGTGATTAATAGAGGATTCATCATTCTAGGTGAATTAGAAAAAATGTCACATTTGTTATCAAATAGTATTGACTGAGAAATCATTAGCCAAGATGGAATGAAATTTGAAAAGAGTTTCAAATTTTATTCAAATGATCAATAACTATTTTATAGAAAACAAAATTAATTTAACATGACGGACATACTTCATACTTTAATGTTAAATAAAAATATTATTGATGAAATGATATTAATTACATTGAGAAATTGATCATTAAAAGGTTAGTCAAACATGATTTAACATGATAGACATACTTCATGTTTTAATATTAAATAGAAACATTATTGATGAAAAAATATTAATTACACTGAGAAAGCGGTCATTGGAAGGTTAGTTAAACCACTAATAACTTTTCTAATATTTGAGGGATAATGATACGTTGTTAGACGATGCACCTGAACTTCAAATATAAATTAATCAATTTTTTAATTGATAATAAATTAATTTATTTAATTCTATTTAATTAGAAATATAATTTATATTTAGACCAACATATTTAAAATATAATGAGTCACACACATTAAGGATCATTAGTTAAAAATTAAACTAAGATAATTTAATTAAGTATGACTTGATTAAAATACATTTTAGAAATACATTAAAATACATTTTTCACGGATGGTTCGTGTGGATTACTGTTGGAGGCCGAATAATTAGACAACTTGTGGTATGCGACAATCCAATCTTTAAAAAATTATTTAAAGCCGAAAAGATCATATATTTAGATAATAAATTCCTAAACAACTCTAAATTTGTCTAACAAGATTCCAGGGATTCCCAAATAATTTTATTTTATAGTTTTCATTGTGTATATGATATTCAAAAACCCAATATTTTTAAATAAAATTATTTTTAAAAAAACACCTACACCACATTTATCAAATGTCAAAGGAGTTTCCAAAACATTTCGGCGTTTCCAAAACATTTCTATACGCATTTAAATAATAGATGGCATTAATCACATGTCTATATTTTTATATTGCCTGTTTAGTTATGCTATTAATATTTTAAGAAATTTCTACATCATCATCACAAACGTGAGAATTTATGAAAAAGTATGAGACAAAAGAAATCAGAAACATGGGGGATTTAGAAAGAAAAAATAAATAAATTTTGGTACACATTAGAAACGTGCGGTGTTTGATGTTTCCCACTAATAACAATGATTCATTTCTATTTAGAAAAATTAGGTAAAGTTTAATTATTATTTTAAGAGAGAAGAGATGAACATAATAATGTATATCTCTTTTATATTTTTATTTTAAAAATACATAAATTCATTTCAAAATTATCATATAAATATATTTGTTTTATACTTTTATCATTATTTTTTTTTATCTAAATACGTTTTTGTTTTATCATCGCTGTCTAACAGATAATATTTTAGAAACATTATAAATGCAACCCCACACATTATAATGTATATCTCTTTTATATTTTTATTTTAAAAATGTATAAATTCATTTCAAAATTATCATATAAATATATTTGTTTTATACTTTTATTATTATTTTTTTTATCTAAATACATTTTTGTTTTATTATCGCTGTCTAACAGATAATATTTTAGAAACATTATAAATGCAACCCCACACATGATAGAAAATTTTAAGAATGGACTGAACTATTTTCCCAAATTCCAAATCAAGTGGAAAAAAACTTGCAAAGGGAGTAGCTTTCTTCATTGTGTTCATCGTCCAAGTACTGTGTACCAAAATTGTCAAACAATAGTAATGCCGATGTCTCCTTAACCAAAAGGAATTCTTGAAATTGTTAAAATAGTATTTGTCCTTTTATACAGGTTGTTGCGGAGACTTGCTGGTGTGGAATCACGATTGAGGTATATTTAGAATTTTTTATAATTTAAAGTGTATTATTTTTTAAAAAAACATTAAAATAAAATATTTTTTATTTTTTAAAAATTATTTTAAAATCACCACATCAAAACTATCTGAAAATATAAAAAGAAATTTAATAAAAAAATTTAAAATTTAAAAAAACACTGTTATTATATTTAATGTTCTATGTTTTTAATTTAGCCATTTCAGACTATTCTCCCCTCATCAATGAAAGAGGAATAATTCATCTTCTTTCCCTTGCTATTGTAAAGTGATGGATTTGATTTCAAATGCGAGGAAAAATAAATAATAATTTAATTAAAATATAAATAAAAAATATTTTAAAAAATAACATCGCTATAACAGTTATAAAATACTACCTAATTAACTAAAACAATGGCCATTGTATCAGCTAATCGGCAAAAGAAATAATAATAATAATAATAATAATAATTTGAGCGATGATGCAAGCAAATCGAAATTAGTTTTGAAGGGCTCCTTTCAGAGAGAAAAAAGAAGAGTGCAATGTATGGCAGTTTCAACGTGGCCAGTTGTAAGGGGTAGCTGGAGACAACTGGCAGGTTGACGTGTAAATATGTGGACGTTGCATCCTTACAAAACCACGTGAAATGCATTGCTGGGCTCTCGGGACGACAGAGACACCACGCGTCGTTGTCTGTAGTGGCTTACGTCACAAAACAATTACCTTGGCTTCGCGTAGATTCGGGGCTCTTTTGTCCTGTTACTTCTTTTCGTGTACGTGTCTGTGTCTATGACTCTGAAGATTGAGGTAAAGAGACAATGTTCTTATCCTACGACCTCTGGGATTTTATTTTTAAGCACAGTATAAGATAGAAAAACTGACACGATCCATTTTATTTTCTTAAGAAAAATAATATATTTTGATACGTCGCATGTTTCATCTACGTCAACGCGGCTTGGTAATTCAACTGGTTATAGGCCCGGATCGCGGTTTTTAATTTGGCCATTGGATTTTTTGGGTTGATTTTCATTTTATGTTATTTTTTTAAAAAAAATTAACATGACATTATTTTTGTTTTAAAAAATAATCAATATATTACAACCAAGTTTTTGACCAGGTCTTTCTGTATCAACTAAGTCATCGGGTCAACCTATGTAACCCGAGTTTTTTCCTTCCCTTTTTTTTTAAATCTAGCCTGATTTTGGGTCAATCTGTCGAATCGGGTCAAGTTTTAAAACTATGGCTATAAACACTCAACACAATTAAAAAATCAACACATTTCACAGTTCATCAAAATTAACAATTAACAATTTATAATTAAACACAATGAAAATTCATATAGCATTTTATTAAATTTAAAATTCTTATAATATTAAAACATGTAATCTAACTACATCTATAAATTGCCCTACCTCGTGGATGGGTCTGCACCACCCTAACTCATTCAACTCAAGGATGGGTCTTTAGCGCTTATAGAGGGGTCAACACCAAAATCACTCAGCTCATAAACGAGCCTAGATCACTCATTGATGAACTTGCCTCTCAAACTACATGTCCTTGTTTATGACAACCAATTTTATCATCCACAAGGCTGCTTTTGAGACGCTCAACCTTGCTAACTTCTTGAAATCCACAATGGCACAAATTGAGTGTATTGTTGGCAAGCGCATGTATCATCTCATATACTTCTTCACAAAGAGCGGTCACTACTCTCCAAGCTTGTAAACCCCATATTAAAATTTTAAGAAAACATGAAAGTAGAGTATATTTTAAACGAGTTTAAATGAATATTTATTTGTACAAAAAAAATAGTTTAGAATAAATCTCTAGTTATAATGAAATTTCTGGATGAAAAATAAATAAATAATATAAATTGAAAATAAGGTATTTCCCGAAGATTATTCAAGGAATATGAATAAATTCGTTCACATACAGTATCAAAGTTTATCAAAAACTCGGAGAACTACCTGGAATTATTTAACAAACACAAGATAATGACAAAACTAGAATTTTGATAAAAATTCTAGCCCTTCTCTTGCTTATAATCCATCGACCATAGAAGAGAAGGGAGAGCTTTCTTATTCTTTTCTTCCTTGCTTTTTATCCATATTTCTTGTGTGTAAACCAAGTTTAGGGCATCGTAAGTGAGATTAGTAGTTTTTAAACACATGAACACAAGATTTGAGAGTGATTAAAGTGAGAGAAAGTGAGAGTTAGAGAGAGAAACTAAAGAAACGAGAGGAGAAGGAAAAAGAAGTGGAAGAAATTCACCTGGAGGGCTTATATTGAGCACAAAATTGATGGGCAAAGTGTTCTTTACCAATTATTTTATTGTTGAATGAGGTTAGGCAAAATCAAGCAAAAATCCCTAAACTTTTAAATTAGGGTTTTTGGTTAAAAATTGAGGGAAATGTAAAATTGATGTAAATTGATTCGGAATGAAATAGGTTAAAAAGGACATAAAATCTTAAGAAATGGAATAAGAAACTTGGTGTTTTTTAGGATCTAGGGCTGAAGAAATCAGGAGTAAAAAAAGGATTGATTTATTTAGTATAAATACTTATTAATTACATATAATTGATGTGTATTATTATAGTAATGATGTTTGGAGGTGAATGGATTACCATATCAAACTTTATTTGAAATTTTAGCATGCTTTAAATTAGAATTTCTTGAGATAATTGAGAGAAAGTGTATGATTGTTTATGATATTTTTTGTAACAGCCCGACCCAATCTGCCATATATTGTCCGCTTTGAGCCTTATCGTCCTCACGATTTTGTTCCTAGTAACGCGAGCCCACTTCTGAGCCTGACGCCCCAAAACGCGTATGACAAGTTGGCAACCAACACTCTTAATAAGGCCAGCTACCACTCCCTCACCCGCTGATGTGGGATATTATATTTTTTAATTAGTATGTGGGGATTATTTACTACTTAAAATTATAAAGAAATTTAAGGAAAATCATGTAAGAAGAAGGGGCCTTTAAGGCTAGTCAAGTATATGGTTTTAGAAGAAATTAGATAATTGATACTAAACTTTATAAATTATGATTAATCTTGTAGTATTAATGAGATGATGATGGTTGAAAAAAATAATTGATTTTGTGCATTGAAATTATGTGTTTACTTATTAGAAATTATATATTGAAATTTTAAATATGGTTTCGGATAGTTGTTGGTTTGTAGGATTCATGAAGATGAGGTTGGATAATATAATATTTGTGTGTTAAGTATTTTGCTAAGAAAAATTAAAATATTTTAGTATTAAATGGAAAGTGTTTTGATTTGAATATAGATAAGTTGATTTGGGAGATATATTGACCAGTGTTGTATCTCTTTTTGAAATCAACAGAAACATTAGGAGTTGGGCAATCAACGAGAAGAGCTAGGTCTATTAAAGGCACAAGTGGGTACCTAATACCTTATTCTATTTAATTTACAAAAATATTTGTAAATTAAACTCTTTTGTGTAAAATCCATTCCTGCATCCATTATGTCAAGTGTATAATATAATAATGAAAGAAAAAATAGTATTGATATAGTTGATTGTGAATGAACTATAAGAAACTCCAATGGATTAATAAATGAACTGGTGGTATGCTTGGGGCATTTGTGTGGAAATTATGAGAATGTATTTTATGCAGGCTGTGGTGGGACAAATTTTTTGGATAAAGCCTCGTATAAGGGTAACTCTAATAAAATTTTGTCAAATCCAATAGATCTTTTAAACAGTTGTTTAGATATATTATGAAATATAAAATGAATTTTTTTTAGGAAAAAAAATACAAGGATTAAAGATTTGAAAATGTTGTGAATGCTAATCAAGTATTGAAATGTGTTATAATATTCATATTGAAATAATACAAATGTTAATTCATCTTCCCTCTAATACATAATGCATGTATAAAATTGGAAAGATAATTTAAAGGGGATATGAAAATAGATAATTGGTAATAAGAAGAATAAATAATATAAGAGTTATTATTAAAAATAAAGAGCTAAATGGTATGGAACATATAAATTCTCATGGAAGTAAATGAGATGGTAAAAAGAAGTGATATTGGATTCTAATAGGAAAAAAAATATGTGTACACACACATACTCTTTTCATTAATGTTATAAAAAAAACATTAGCAAAATTCTCTATTAATACATAGAGTGTTACATAGCCTTCTGTAATAAATAACGAATCTAATAAGTATTTTTAAAAAATAATTAGCACCCATCATCTATAATAATATGACTAATATTTAAAAAATGTTATATAGAAAAAACTATTGCATACCAATCGATTATGTTTCGGATAACAAAGCTTGTAATGCATCAAAGTACATGGATGCCTAAAGAAACGTGACTATGTAGGTGTAATAAATCGACACATTATGGGAAAACACCATATCACACTATCTAGATCAATTATTGGATGTTGCACTACAAATATCTAATCTCTCATAGCATGTCAAAAATCTAGGTAAACTACATGATTCACCAATCAATTTTCTCCCCGCTTACCCTAACAACTGATACTATACGACTCGTCACTAGTATCAACATAATCTATGATGTGTTGAGGGATCCAAATTGCTGCATTATTCGATCAAGGCAATACATCTCAACGATATCATAGTAACGCAGTTATGTATCTCCCTTTGAATATATCAATGAAGCTGTTAATATCAAATACTTAGTGTATGATGCCCATTTAACCTATCAAGACATGAAAGACACACATTATAAAACAACTTGAAACTAAAAAATCAACACCTAAATAACAAAAATAAATAAAATTATAATCCGTACCTAGTAAGGTTGTTGCGCATCCTGCTTGTCTCGATAAAACTTGTGGATGTGGGTAGGATTTAAAGTGAAATGTCTATCACTACACCATCTAACATGACAAACCATAAAGTTAGTACTTTTTTTTTCACATATAGTTTATATAAATAACATGCTATTTAAAATTTATTAAATCCTATTATTATTGATATCCTATCGAGAGTTGCATCTGCGTGGTAGTATCAAACATATTGTTCCCCTAAATTTTTAGATGACGGATATGAAGATTCTCCCACGACCAGAGCTATATGAATATACACTTATAGTTTTAAGTCAGTAATTAAAAAGGAATTAATACTAACAAAGTAAAATGTTCACTTGAGAATATTTATAATAATTATACCAGTAGAAATAATAAACACTCAACTATTTAGACATAACAACCAATATAGATATGCAAGCATTCCCCCCTCCCCCCAATTACAGTTAAAAATAACCTAAAATTCCTCAAGTAGTGTCAGGAAAAATATTGGCACCGCATTGCCTTCACTACTTCCCAAACATGTATTAAACATAATTTATACTTAATTAAAAAAAATCCCTAATCTAACTAAAAAACCCTAACCCTAACCATAACATAATAGACAATAACCCAAATTTATCATTTTTCTTCATAAATAACAAAATTATTAAATCAGTTTAATGTATTGTATATCTAGTTAACATAATTTAAATCTAATTCATAAAAATCATAAATTACCCTAAAAATCCTTAACTCTAAATCCTAAATTAATCAAAATAAAAATTATCACAAATCTTATGTAATTGATAGAGAAAAAAAATGTGTAATGTACCTTGAAATGTTGAATTTAGGTGGTGGTGCTAAATTACGGTGGCCGCCAAAAATTAAAGAGAGACCCACATGTTAGAGGAGAAAGAGACTATCGTGTCTTGTGATGGGGGGAGAGAGAGAGAAATGTGGTGCCGTTGTGGCAGTATATGTGTTTTGTGGTGAAGAGAGAGAAGGGTGTGGGCAGGTGCAATGACAATAATAGTGAAAAGAGGACGAGAGAAAAGGGAAATTAAAGAAAAAAAAATAGGTTCGAGGTTTTAATTTGATGAAAGTTGCTTGTGATGTATGCAACTTCCAAGTCATAGATATCTTTTACAACTCACTAAACTATATTATTTTTATAAATATTTATTAGATGGTGTCATTTTCTCTGTTTTTTTTTTATTGTGCTAGTTTCAAATAACACTCATTTTTATTGTGCTAATTTTCAAATAAAGCTCTGAAATTTAATAATTTCTTCAGAGTTAATGGCTTGAGTATGTTTTGTTTTATAAAAAAAACATGGTTTTTTTGTAACAACACAATTATTACTACGGATTTTTTTTTCTTAATGCTGCTTGCTCTATTATTGTTATTATCATGTTTATAACGGAATCAAAATAATCAGCATTGTAATCCTATTCCATACGACATCATGAGCAAAGGTGTTGCCTGTTCTAGAAACAATATTGTTCACATTACGTGTATTAAATTAAATGTCTTTCATATCTATACTATTCTAGACATGATGAGCACATGCGTTGACTTTTGTTCTGGAAACAATTTTGTTTACACAAGTGTCTTTGTATCAATGTTTTGTTAACTTGGACTCTCTCTCTCTCTCTCTCTCTCTCTCTCTATATATATATATATATATATATATATATATATATATATATATATATATATATATATATATATTGACTATCAAGGTTCCTCAATCCACCATAATTTAGTAGTAAGAGAATTTGGTGCTCAACATGTTGCATTTAGCTTAGATTGTAAACATACTTTTATGAGATTAGATGAGGAGTTATGTTAGAATAGGCCTGAGAAAGACTTATTAATTATATATGTAAATGAAACATCTCAAATTAATTAGAAGTAAGAAAAATAAGATGCTTGCGTACGAATATTAAGGAATTGTTTAACCAGTTTAATAATAATATTTAAAAATTTCCTATAATTTAATTTTTTTATATTTAATTTTTTTCATTCCAATATGTAGCGAAAAAAAAACCTGATGTTGTTTTGGGGCTGGGGCTGGGGCTGGGGCTGCCTTAGCCCCAACCACATTTATAAAAATGTTTAATACTATAAAAGTTTGTGTTGCACTAATTTAAGATCAGACCATTAATTTTTTTAAAACAACAAAACATGATTTTTGTGTTTTTAGAAGAGAAAAGGAAATTAAATATTATTACTTGGTGTGAAATTATAAAAGTAACATTTTAAAAAATTTTTGGAAACACTAATAAGATATAAATAATTTTTTTCAATATATGTATTTTTGAGTTATTTTATGAGCATCTTTTAAATAATTGTTTTTTCAACTATAGATATATTCAAACACCTTTTCAATTCAATTTTTTTTAAAATTCTTTATACTGTTACCATAAAATCTACTGTGATACTAAACACAATTCAATTAAAAATATATTAGAATAATATTTTTTTAGATTTTAATATTTAAAATCATGTAAAAAACATGTAAAAAACCATAAATTTTATACTTGTTTAAGAAAAAACCATAAAAAAAAAAAGAGGAAAAGTTGGAGCGCATTAGGGTCCAAAAACTTAACACGGGCAGTGTGTTAGGCTTCCGTTCCATTGCGGTGATCTTGACTTGCCGTGTCCGAGAGAGCAATAATTGAGAGCGAGGAAAGGAGAGATTGTCAAAGAAAAGCTTTTTTAATTGATTCTAATCATCTTTTAAGTGGTGGGCAAGTAACTTTCTTCGTCCTTGGATTCTTCCAATCTCCCTCTTTCCTCTTTATTTCATGTTTTTTCACAACTTTATGCAAAGAAGAATATCATTGGATTTTGGAAGTTGTCTGTCCTCTCAATAAAGTTACATGCAAACCTCCCCCCTACAGCTTGCGACGAGCATTCAAATTTGCCCCTCCATTTTCTTCCCGAGCGTCTTTATCTAAATCCTCTTCCACACACGCACGCACGTAGCAACAAAATTGGTCTTTCAGAGGAGTTTTGTACTTGCTTGTAGCTGCCTTAATCAAGATGGGTTAATAATTGTTGCAAGTTTTCTGCAACCATCTGTCAAGCCTTTCTCAATCTCTATCTCCCTGTCTATTCTGAACGTTGTGGTTTGCATGGTGGCTCTGATGTATGGCTACCAAGAAAATCATATATGATCATGGGAACGGGAGTGTATTTTGTAGGGGGGTTGGTCACAGGCTGCTATCAAGTATAAATGCAGTAGTTGTTGCTTTCACTTTGCTATTTCAGTTTTGGTGCCCACTACATGATTCTTGTATTGCACTTATCATCTTGATTATGACATTAATTAATCATTGTGATTGTTTGGTCAAGATTATGGCTACAAAGTACTAATTCCTTACGATTACAGATTTAAGCAAGGGTTCTTTTTAGGTGGATTAATTAACCAAAAAATAATAATAAAAAAACTAAAAAGTGAGGCGAATTAAATCTAACTATACTCGTGAAATATTATTTATTGAAATAATATTTTGTATATTTTTTAATTTTACTTTTTAACAACCCAATTTTTCTAAGTACAAGGATATAATTCTAGAAAAACCACTTTCAATTGTATTGTTTAATATGCACTTCAACAAGTGTGATTTAGTTTATTCGTATTGTTAATTCATGAATATATTTTTGCTGGGATAATTTAATTAACATAATTTAATAAATATAAATATATTAAATTATTAGGGTATCTTGTAAAAATGACAATACATGATCCTAAAAAATCAAGATATGACCTAAGATAATAGAGTTTGTATTCATTGAATATGCATTCAATACTTGTGTATATGAGTTTTCTGTACACAAATCAAGTATTAAAGGTAATTATTCTAATATAGTAATAGAGTCAAGGAATGTTATATTATTTAAACATACTTTTTATATAAAGAGTCAAGAAATTCATTCACTTAAAAGAATGAATGAAATACGCTTAAGTGATCAACATCAAATTATAGATGAAAGACTTATTAAAAAATAATTAAATTTAGACAAAGAGAAGTAAGAGATAAAAAATCTCAAAATTATATGGTCTTGATTTTCTAACTTGTTTGTTAAAAATTAACTCTCAAAACTACTCTAAAACAATATCATGCCTTGCATATTCTTATTGGAAGGAGAAAATCAATTAAGAGATTTGAGCACATCATACAAAATTATATATAGAAACTAATGGATCTTCTATCTTGAAGCAAACTATTAGGCCATAAATGAATTTTTTTAAAAAAGATAAGAGCAAATGGAACTTTTGACAAATACAAGGTAAGTTTTATTGTTAGAGTTTTAAAATATTAAGATGGTGTAAATTATTTTGATATTTACTCACAAATATTAAAAATAACTTCTATAAGAGCATTAATAGCTATCGTGGCTACAAACAAACTAAAAATATATCAAATAAATACAAATATATACTCTTTCCTTATCTTAATGTATTGACCTACCAACTTACTTTTTATCTAAAATTTTATATATCTTTGTATGCTGATTAGTCAACTTTCATTAGGAGATAATTAGAAAAAAAAATGGCTTTAAAATATGGTTATTACACACATGAAATATCTTTTAAGGTAAATATTTTGTTGTAAAATTTTCTCCAACATTATTATTATAACATGAAATATTAAAATATTTAAAAATAATTATAGGTGAATGAGAAATTGATTTTTTTTTTGTTGTAGTTGGCAAAAAATCAAAATACAACTAAATTAGTTTTATTAAGTTAGTTTAGGCTTGGTTGTGAAGTGCATCAATCCTGAGTAATATTATGCATCAATACTAAGTAATACGACTGTCGAATCTTAACATGTAACTTTCATCTATCTCATGCACTAATTGATGAAAAAAAACATTATTTTAAGAATAAATGGCACAACTCTTACGACAATCACCTCTTTTTATTATATTTTTTTAATCTATGTTTCAATAAAGTATGATTTAGTTTATTCATATTTTTAATTAATTAATATTTTTTATCAGCACGGCTAGTTTAATTTTTTATATCACTTTGTATACATGCCTAACTTATTCTTTATAGTTCGATATATTTTTCAATCTTTTTATATGTAAAGTGTTATCACATATGACATGCATTAAATGCTAAAATAAAAAAAATTATATATCTTAAATAAACTTATATTCATATATAATTCAACATCCATTTAATCAATTTAATTTTCGATCATTATCTTATTAAGATATTAATTTATAATTTATTTAGATTAATAAATATATCAAATTCAATTAAATAAATTTAGTTTTATTTAATTCTGAAGAAATAAATTAAACTTTCTTTGACTTCCCTTTATTGATGAACAAAAAGGACCCATCATGTTAGTGGCTAAGCTTGTATATTTAGGTCTTCATGGGCTTGACAATGAAACCATTTAATTACTCTATTATAAACGAAGAGAAGGATTGGGCTAAAATGAAACTTCTCGATTACAAAATTAAACTATAATCATCCCCTCTTAGAATTGGATAGGACCACCTCGATGGGCAACACCAAAATATAGTACAGCTTGGAAACCCATCTTGGTTTTTTTAGGAAGAGTTTCTGTGTTTGAATTTTCATAATAATCGTTTGCAGAAGCTATTTAGGAAGTCCAAATATACAACTTAGACAATAAGAAAGTTATCATGATTTCAAGGATATTCTAATTAGACAATATTCCTTTCCAAGTCAAGGACTAGAACAACAAGAAGGAAAATAAAAGAGAACAAGAGAAAGAGAGACAACAAAGAAGTATAAACCATAAAATCATCATTTAAGAAGAAAGAAGGAACAATAATATGAACTATTTATATTTTAAGAGAGATAATATTCTAATTGATTTTTCATTTACATGTTGATTAATATGCATGCTTTATATTTTATTGAAACCAGATTATTTAAGAAGAAAGAACGAACAAAAATATCAACCATATAAAGTGTTCCAACAATCTTAAAACAATTTATTTACCTATGCATATATGTATGATCTAGTTAATAATTACTGGTGGAAGAAATATATGTTTGTTTATCATGCATATATATTTGTTTGCTTGTTTTATATTATGGAAAATGGATTATTTTGTATCTGTATATATCTTATATATAGCTCAATTATCATGTGTAGTGTATTCTATTATTACTAATATACACAACCCTAAACATATAAATACAAATGATGACTGCTATTATAGCTAATATCCATTACTAATCATACAAATTTATTTCTCAATTATCTTAACTTGGTATTAGAGCCTCCTTTGTGTTCCTCTTTATCATGGACTCTATAAACACTCAAACCATAGACTCCAATATAACTACATCGATTCCTTTTTTTGCTACTACTATATTTTTTGGTGCCTCTTTGTTGTTGTTGCCAATGACTCTGTTGCTATCTCTTTGCCTCTCATGGTTGCTGCCACTTCTATTCCTCATGGGACTGTCATTCCTTTGTCAAACGCTCAACAAGTAATCTTTTTTGAAATTATGAAACACTAATTTTATTTACTAGAGGACACATATATTATATGTCTATTCTTTTGTTGATGATTCTTTCTCATGCCTTCCTTTACATATTACATCTGCTGATATGTCCATGTTTATTTTTAATTCTCTAATTTTGTCCTAGAAGCAACAAGATCAATTGATCATGAGTGTTGTTTTATCTTTTTTGTCTATTGAATTGTTACATCTGGTAGTTGTCAGACCTCCCACAACATCTGCACAACTCCTGAGATCGCCTTTGTCTATCATTCTAACTCGCGAATTATACAACTCTATAGTGCATTCCAAGACCTTAGGCAGGATGATGACATTATTAGTGTTTATTTGCAGAAAGCCAAGACGCTATTTAATAAAGTTGTTGTTGTTGGTAAACCATTTTCCCTAAAAGACTTCAACTTGTATATGTTTTATGGATTCAGAGGAGACTTTAGGCATCTCATGACCAGCCTCTCTATTAAGTCAAAACCTATTTCATACACTGATCTTCACAATTATCTTCTGATGCAACCATATTATTCAATAGTTTCACCCACATTTAACTAGTGTTTTGCCTATGTTTTATATATAAAATGCCTTGATATTCTTTGTTTTATGTTTTGAAGGCACTTTTGGATGAAAGATGCAAAAAGGAGTAAATTGGAGATAATTGGCAGATTTGACCTTCAGTCGATGTTTTGTGCAGAGCGTGAGCTCTAGAGGTTGAAATGAAGTGATTCCAGTGGAATTAAAAAGGTAACATCCATACCTTTCTGGACATCTAAGGCAAGAAAATAAAATAAGGAAGAGCATGGAAATCGCAGCCTTCAAAGTCAAATCTCGCAATCTGCCAGTGTTGACCTTCGGCCATTCCAACTTGAATATCTGGAGCTACAGAAGTCCAATTGATGCAAACTCAATTTTTTTGGATTCATGACTCAAATTTATATAAACGCTCAAAATTTCAGCCAAAAACGATGTCATATGAGGGAGATATGAGTTTTCAAAGATGACATCTGAATTCTGCCAGCAAACAGGTTTCGTGAAGAAACGAGTCCAAATGACATTCCGAAGCATTTAAACCGATATCCAAGTTTTTATTTCAGCAATTTAGCTCCTCTAAATCAAAGCTTGAAGATTTCATGCAAGGCTATTTCTCCTTTTTAGGAAAATAGTTATTGAAGTACTTAAATGTAAACAGTCTACTTAATGGAGGACTATTTTGTAAAATAGAGACCTAGGGTTTCCTAGGATATAAAAAGAATGAGAGAAGAGAAGGGGAGTAGCCAGCCAAGGAGAGAAAAACGCCCCCTTCCTCTAAGAAACCCTAAATTATGCATTCTTTCTTCTTTTTGATTAGTTGTTCAACAAACATGCAAGGCTAAACACTTTTTCTTGGTTGCAAGGACACGGAAACCTTCGGATTTCAAGAACTGTGAGATTTATTTTACCTTTTCTTTTCAGTTTATATGATGAATATGTTTGTTCTCCTATGCTTATTTTTCCTATGATTGTTTATTTTAATTGCTAGAGCGGACTCTAAGTTATTATTGTAGACAATCTATTGTTAAGTTTGATATCAAAACCGGAGTTGTGGTATATGAACTTGTGAAGCAACTGAGTTTAATAATTGTGGCGGATCTACGTTATTAATCTTAGGGAGAACATTCAATCAAATCAAACATAGACTGCGGACAATTATGTTTTCTTGATTAATCAACTTATCTAGTTCTTAAGGCTGCCATTGAATTAAATTACTAGTGCGGACACTGTGGTTGTTTGATGGTTAGGGCTAGTTATACGGCGGATCCGTTAACTAACCAATGTTAAGAAGAGATAAATATTCAGAATATAAATTGATGTTTCGTTTCCATGATCAGTTCTGATTTCTGTAGGTGGATGTGTGCTTGTGACCAAGGTTTGTTCTCTTGATAATTTTCTGATTTTATTAAATTTAGTTTGATAGTTTCTGTTTTCTTTTGCTTTAGCCTAGATAACGTCCAACCCCCCCCCCCAAATTGCATATCATCTAGCATAAAAAATCTGACTTGAATCTTCCTCGTGGGATCGACCCCTTGCTTGCTCTATACTATCTTGTGTGTTGTGTTTGAAGCTAGGGTAATTAATTTGTGCGACCGCGACATCGCAACAAATTTTGGCGCCGTTGCCGGGGAAGTAATTTTAGTTGATTCTTGTGCTATTATTTTTATTTGCTGTGATTTTTATTTCTTTTTCTGAAAAAAAAAATAGAATTTTTGTTTGCTGCGGTACTGTTCATTACGGCAGCGGTACTGTTCAAAACAGATTTTTTGGTGGAATTAGGTATCGGCCATTTGTTTTCTGAAGGGAAACGACGTTCTAAACAGGACTAGTGGTAAACCACTAGCCCCACCCTATCGAGGCCAAATTCCGCTGTTTTCTAGGGTTTTTAGGCAGTTTTGGTTTTCTACCGTAGGATTTTCGTACAATTTGCATTGTTTTTGATCTCTTGTGTGGTTGGTTTATTTTGAATTTTCTTGATGATTTATGCCAGTAACCCGTTCTACTAATCAAAGTCAAGTGCATTTGGATCTCGAAATAGAAAAAACTTTACGCAGGTTACGAAAGGAAGCTCGCCTTAACACCATGGCTATTGCACGACAACAAACACTCAAGGAGCTTGCTGCTCCTAACGTGGAAAATCAGCCATTGTGCATAAACATCGACAATAATGTAAACTTTGAGCTCAAATCTGGTTTTATACATTTGCTACCAACTTTCAATGGTCTTGCAGGAGAAGATCCTCATACTCATCTCAAGGAATTCCATATGGTTTGCGTTGGCATGAAACCGAATGGAGTTGATGAAGAACAAGTTAAGTTGAAAGCTTTCCCTTTCTCTTTAAAAGGGGCAGCAAAGGTATGGCTTTTCTCCATTCTCCCAGGTTCAATTGGAACGTGGAATGGCATGAAGAAGATCTTCCTTGAGAAGTATTTCCCAGCATCTCGAGTTGCCAACATAAGGAAAGAAATATGTGGGATTCGACAATCTCATGGAGAGACACTTTCCGAGTATTGGGAAAGATTTGAGCAACTGTGCATTCAATGCCCTCATCATCAAATACCCGATCAGCTGCTCATTCAATATTTCTATGAAGGATTGATGCCTACTGACCGTAGTATCATTGATGCTGCAAGTGGAGGGGCATTGGTAGATAAGACACCCGAGGTTGCACGCCAATTGATCTCAAACATGGCAGCCAACTCGAAACAGTTTGGCACTCGTGGAGACTTTGCAAATAAACGAGTAAATGAGATAAGTATTTCTAACCTTGAGAATAAAGTTAATGATCTTACTTCTCTTGTGCGTTCTTTGGCTTGTGGCAATGTACAGCAGGTGAAAGTTTGTAGCATATGCTCCTTACAAGGACATGCTTCAGATATGTGCCCAACAATGCAAGAAGATTACATTGAACAAGCTAATGCAGTTGATGGAGCATTCAATGGACAACCTCAGCGTAAGTATGATCCTTTTTCCCACACGTACAATCCTGGATGGAGAGATCATCCCAACCTACGGTATGGGAACCAGCCTCAACAAGGCAATCAAGGCCGACAATTCCATCCCCATGGATTTCAGCCCCAACAGAATTATCAAGCAAGACAACCCCCTTCATTCACAAACTCCAATGTTATGGGGTCGTCATCCAGTGATGATCTTCGTGAGATGATGAAAACTTTGGCTTCTAACACTGTGACCTTGCAACAAAATGTCATGTCTTTTCAACAGGAAACAAGGTCAAGTATTCACAACTTGGAGAAGCAAATGGGGCAAGTAGCTTCAAGTGTGGGGAAATTGGAAGCACAAATGAATGGAAAATTGCCCTCCCAAGCATTGAATCCAAAAGAGAATGTTAGTGCGATCATGCTGCGAAGTGGGAAAGAACTTGAAGAGAAAAGGTCGAAACAAATTGAGATGGAGGAAGAAGAAGAGATAGAAACTGAATTGAGTACAAAAAAGAAACATCCTTCTCCTTCACAAATTGAAACCACGACCAACACTCTAAAGGTAAGTCCTCAATCAATGACTTCCAGTTTTAAAACAATTCCACCCTTTCCTGTGAGTTCTTCTAGGTCAAAGAAAGAGGACAAAGAAAAAGAGATTTTAGAGGTTTTCAAGAAAGTAGAACTCAACATTCCTTTGCTTGATGCTATCAAGCAAATTCCCAAGTATGCAAAATTCTTGAAGGAGTTGTGTACTACTAAGAGAGCTTTCAAACTGAAAGGTCATGAAACGGTAAGTATGGGTGAAGTTGTATCTGCCGTTGTTCAAAAGAATCTGCCTTTGAAACAAAAAGACCCAGGTGCGTTTACTATCCCATGTGTTATTGGTAATGCTAGTTTTAAAAGAGCTTTATGCGATTTAGGTGCATCCATTAGTGTTATGCCCAAACATGTTTATGATTCTCTTAGTCTTGAGCCTTTGAATAAAACTAGCATTGTAATACAACTTGCGGATCGTAGTTTTGTTTACCCACTTGGTGTGATAGAAGATGTCCTAGTTAAGATTGATAGTTTGGTCATTCCATGCGACTTTTATATTCTTGATATGGAATATGATTCTTGTGATTCATCAAACAGCACTCCTATATTGTTTGGGAGACCATTCTTGAAAACTGCCAATACAAGGATAGATTGTGGTAAGGATACTTTGTCTATGGAAGTAGGAGATGAAAAGATTGAATTTAATTTTCATGATGCAATGAAATATCCTTATAGCAATGTTTATTCTATCACATGCTATGACCAAGTTGATAAGTGTGTGCAGCAAGTTTTTGATTTTGATTGTGAGGATGGATTAAGCGTAGCTTTGAGCTATGGCTATGATTTTACCGAGATAGAAGAGATGGAGAGGCACATATGTGCTCCCCAAAACGTGCACGAATCAGCATTGGCTTTGCAATCATTGCAAACTGTTCCCCATGGTAATGTCTTTGTTGATTTAGTACTCTCACATAAAAAGCTTTTGCCATCTATTTTACAGGCACCCGAGTTAGAATTGAAACCTTTGCCCGATAATTTGAAGTATGTATTCATTGGCGACAACAATACACTTCCCGTTATTATAGCATCAGGTTTGACAAATACGCAAGAGGAAAAACTTGTGAAATTGTTATGTGATCACAAGACGGCCATTGGATGGACTTTAGCTGACATCAAGGGCATTAGTCCCTCAATGTGTATGCATCACATACTATTGGAGGACAATGTGAAACCAACAAGGGAAATGCAAAGGAGGTTGAACCCGCCTATGATGGAGGTAGTGAAAGCTGAAATTTTAAAACTGTTAGATGTAGGAGTCATTTATCCCATCACGGACAGTAACTGGGTTGCGCCAATCCATGTGGTGCCTAAAAAGACCGGAATCACGTTGGTGAAAAACAAAAATGATGAGCTCATTCCTACTCGCATCTCGAGTGGATGGAGAATGTGTGTTGATTACAGAAAGCTAAATCTTGCTACACGCAAAGATCATTTTCCATTACCATTCATGGATCAAATGCTTGAACGCCTAGCAGGTAAGTCTTTTTATTGCTTTCTTGATGGATATAGTGGATACAATCAGATTGTTATTAATCCTGAGGATCAAGAAAAGACTACATTTACATGTCCATTTGGTACATATGCATATAGGAGAATGCCCTTTGGTCTCTGTAATGCACCTGCAACTTTTCAAAGATGCATGATGAGTATTTTTTCTGACTATGTTGAAAGAATAATTGAGGTTTTCATGGATGATTTCACGGTGTATGGTGATTCTTTTGATAAATGTCTAGAAAATTTATCTTTGATCTTGAAAAGGTGCATTGAAACTAACCTTGTCTTAAACTATGAGAAGTGTTATTTTATGGTAGAACAAGGAATAGTTCTTGGGCATGTTGTGTCTTCACGTGGATTAGAGGTTGATAAAGCTAAAATAGACGTTATTTCATCATTGCCTTACCCCTCCTGCGTGAGGGAAATTCGTTCTTTTCTTGGCCATGCAGGTTTCTATCGACGTTTTATTAAAGATTTCTCAAAGATTACAGCACCCTTGTGCAAACTATTAGCCAAAGAAGTGGATTTTGTGTTTGATCAAGCATGTAAAGATGCCCATGATGAGCTTAAGAGGCGTGTCACATCTGCCCCTATCATCCAACCACCAAATTGGGATGAGCCTTTTGAGATAATGTGTGATGCAAGTGACTATGCGGTAGGGGCTGTCCTTGGGCAAAGAATTGGGAAGAATTTGCATGTTATCGCCTATGCTTCCCGCATGTTGGACGGTGCACAATGCAATTACCATACAACTGAGAAGGAACTTTTTGCAGTGGTGTTTGCTCTTGAAAAATTTAGGTCATATCTACTTGGTACAAAAGTCATTGTTTTTACTGATCATGCAACTTTAAGGTATCTTTTGAAGAAAAAGGAGTCCAAACCAAGATTGATTAGGTGGATCTTGCTTTTACAAGAATTTGATCTTGAGATCAAAGACAAAAAAGGTGCCGAAAATCATGTGGCTGATCACTTGAGCCGACTAAGGACTGAGGATATACAAACCGAAACAATAAGAGAGACATTCCCCGATGAGCAGTTGTATGTGTTACATTCCTCTACAAGACCATGGTATGCTGATTTGGTGAACTATTTAGTCACCAAAGAATTCCCTCCAGGTTTGTCTACATCCCAAAAAGACAAGTTACGAGCTGATGCTAAATATTATTTTTGGGATACTCCTTATCTGTGGAAATTTTGTGTGGATCAAGTAGTTAGGAGATGTGTACCACAAGATGAATTTCATTCCATTCTTACCTTTTGTCATTCTCATTCTTGTGGTGGGCATTTTGGAGCAAAAAGAACGGCCCACAAGGTACTTGAAAGTGGTTTTTATTGGCCTTCTATTTTTAAGGATGCATATCATTTTTGCAAATCATGTGAAAAATGCCAAAAAACAGGTAATATCACTCACAAGAATCAAATGCCTTTAACAAATATTCTTGTGAGTGAAATTTTTGATGTTTGGGGTATTGATTTTATGGGTCCATTTCCTTCTTCTTTTGGCAATCTTTATATCCTTCTTGCTGTTGATTATGTGTCCAAATGGATTGAGGCGAAAGCCACACGAACTAACGATGCTAAGGTTGTTTTAGATTTTGTCAGGACTCACATAGTTGATAGGTTTGGAATCCCTAAAGCTATCATTAGTGATCGTGGCACTCATTTTTGCAATCGTTCAATGGAAGCATTGTTACGCAAATATCATGTGACTCATCGAACTTCCATAGCATACCATCCTCAAACGAATGGCCAAGCTGAAATTTCAAATCGAGAAATCAAGTCCATTTTGGAGAAGACAGTGCAACCTAACCGGCGAGATTGGAGTCTACGACTAGGTGATGCACTTTGGGCTTATCGGACTGCTTACAAATCACCTATAGGAATGTCACTTTATAGGATGATTTATGGAAAAACATGTCATCTACCGGTGGAGCTTGAACACAAAGCTTTTTGGGCCATTAAAAAATGTAACATGGATTATGATTCTGCTGGGATTGCAAGAAAGTTGCAATTGCAAGAGTTGGAAGAGATTCGAAATGATGCTTACGAGAATGCAAGGATTTATAAAGAAAAGACTAAGAGTCTCCATGACCGAATGATTACAAGAAAAGAGTTTAATGTTGGAGACAAAGTCCTTCTTTATCATTCGTGTTTGAAACTTTTTCCTGGAAAGTTACGCTCTCGTTGGATTGGACCATTTGTTGTTTCTAATGTTTTTTCTTATGGTGCAGTTGAAATTACAAGTTTAGAAACCAACAAAGTACTCAAGGTCAATGGGCATCGCTTGAAACCTTTCTATGAAGGTTGGACGACAGAACTCACCGCTTCTGCGGAGTTAGCTGAACCAATCTATGAAGAATAAACATGCAAGATGTCGAGCCAATGACATAAAACAAAAGCGCTTACTGGGAGGCAACCCAGCACAAAAAAAAACAGATTTGCTTTCTTTTTCCCTTGTCTTTTATTTTTCGCATTTTACTTTATTTTTGTCATTCTCCAATATTCCTTTTCTTTTATTTTAACATTGAGGACAATGTTATGTTTTAAGTGTGGGGGTATTGGGAGAATGTTGGTTTTCTAATTTTGGTTTTCTTTGTTATTTTTCAAAATAAAAAAAAATTATGTTTGATCTTTTGAACTCCCATTGGTTTTTGAGAATATGAGTATTATGTATGAGAATTAGTTGAGATAGATGAAGATATAAATCGAATGAAGGAGTGTGCATGCAAGTTTTAAGGTTTAATTGGTTTAGGGATTGACTTTGAGAATATGCCATGTTGACTTTATAGTGTTATACCAATGCAAGCTTTTGAGCCTTCAACATTATATTCTTTGATTGTGCCTTCTTTCAATGATATGTATCTTTAGAACTTGCTTCATATCTTGTTGAGATTACATTCATATTACATACATACATGAAGATGATAAAGGCATTAGGAATTTTAACCATTTGAGCCAAAAAGCCAACCTAAAGCATATTATCCTTAGTAAACCCCTTTTGAGCTTGTTTATCTTTTCTTTGCTTTATCCATGTATAAGCCTTAACTTTATATATGTTTTCCTTTTCCCTTGGCCAAGGATTAGTAGAGCATATACTAGTGATATTTCATGGAATTATGGTTGGAAATTATGTGAAAAGAAAGAAGAAGTGATGTTTGATGAAAAGATGGGCAAAGTTGCCAAAGGTAAAAAAAAAAAAAAAACAGAAAAAAGAAAAAGAAAAAGAAAAAAGTGTTCCTTTATGTTCTTAAGATTTTATATTGAAAAAGCTTGAAATCAAAAGAAGTTAAGCATTGGTGATTAAAGATGGAAAATTTATGTGCTTCGATGGAATATCTTGTTTGAAATATCATTTTTCAGAATGCTCTACTTTCTTTGGTTTGAACCTTTTTCTTTTACTCTCTTTTACCTCACCTTTACCTTAGCCCCATTACAACCAGAAAATAAGACCTTTTGATTCATGCATTGTTTGTAATATGTTATTAATGGAGATGAGATTGAAGAGCAAGCTTATAGTAGAACATATTCATTGATTGAATTTGAGAGATTTAAACACATAAGCCCTAAACACGTGAGTGTTGGAGTGTATATCAATGAGAGGACCTATCACTTTGGCATGGCATAGATTTCATTTAAATCCCGATGATTAATTAAGTTTTGAAGTTTGCATGTAAATAAATTCATGAAAATTTATACTCTTTATCCTTCTTAATTGTGTTCTTGTTTATAATGCATATATTCTTGGATATTGATGGGAGATTAGAAGATTAGTCATAGTGATTTCATTTAATTTAACTTCAATTTGGTTTTACCTATCCTTTCTCGAGGACGAGCAAGAGGTAAGTGTGGGGGTATTTGATGCAACCATATTATTCAATAGTTTCACCCACATTTAACTAGTGTTTTGCCTATGTTTTATATATAAAATGCCTTGATATTCTTTGTTTTATGTTTTGAAGGCACTTTTGGATGAAAGATGCAAAAAGGAGTAAATTGGAGATAATTGGCAGATTTGACCTTCAGTCGATGTTTTGTGCAGAGCGTGAGCTCTAGAGGTTGAAATGAAGTGATTCCAGTGGAATTAAAAAGGTAACATCCATACCTTTCTGGACATCTAAGGCAAGAAAATAAAATAAGGAAGAGCATGGAAATCGCAGCCTTCAAAGTCAAATCTCGCAATCTGCCAGTGTTGACCTTCGGCCATTCCAACTTGAATATCTGGAGCTACAGAAGTCCAATTGATGCAAACTCAATTTTTTTGGATTCATGACTCAAAGTTATATAAACGCTCAAAATTTCAGCCAAAAACGATGTCATATGAGGGAGATATGATTTTTCAAAGATGACATCTGAATTCTGCCAGCAAACAGGTTTCGTGAAGAAACGAGTCCAAATGACATTCCGAAGCATTTAAACCGATATCCAAGTTTTTATTTCAGCAATTTAGCTCCTCTAAATCAAAGCTTGAAGATTTCATGCAAGGCTATTTCTCCTTTTTAGGAAAATAGTTATTGAAGTACTTAAATGTAAACAGTCTACTTAATGGAGGACTATTTTGTAAAATAGAGACCTAGGGTTTCCTAGGATATAAAAAGAATGAGAGAAGAGAAGGGGAGCAGCCAGCCAAGGAGAGAAAAACGCCCCCTTCCTCTAAGAAACCCTAAATTATGCATTCTTTCTTCTTTTTTATTAGTTGTTCAACAAACATGCAAAGCTAAACACTTTTTCTTGGTTGCAAGGACACGGAAACCTTCGGATTTCAAGAACTGTGAGATTTATTTTACCTTTTCTTTTCAGTTTATATGATGAATATGTTTGTTCTCCTATGCTTATTTTTCCTATGATTGTTTATTTTAATTGCTAGAGCGGACTCTAAGTTATTATTGTAGACAATCTATTGTTAAGTTTGATATCAAAACCGGAGTTGTGGTATATGAACTTATGAAGCAACTGAGTTTAATAATTGTGGCGGATCTACGTTATTAATCTTAGGGAGAACATTCAATCAAATCAAACATAGACTGCGGACAGTTATGTTTTCTTGATTAATCAACTTATCTAGTTCTTAAGGCTGCCATTGAATTAAATTACTAGTGCGGACACTGTGGTTGTTTGATGGTTAGGGCTAGTTATACGGCGGATCCGTTAACTAACCAATGTTAAGAAGAGATAAATATTCAGAATATAAATTGATGTTTCGTTTCCATGATCAGTTCTGATTTCTGTAGGTGGATGTGTGCTTGTGACCAAGGTTTGTTCTCTTGATAATTTTTTGATTTTATTAAATTTAGTTTGATAGTTTCTGTTTTCTTTTGCTTTAGCCTAGATAACGTCCAACCCCCCCCCCCAAATTGCATATCATCTAGCATAAAAATCTGACTTGAATCTTCCTCGTGGGATCGACCCCTTGCTTGCTCTATACTATCTTGTGTGTTGTGTTTGAAGCTAGGGTAATTAATTTGTGCGACCGCGACATCGCAACATCTTCTCACGCATGAGTTTCTTCATAAGGCTTCTTTTCCACCTACTGTAACAGCTCCACTGTTGTTAATGCCATCACAACCTTCTTTAACTTTCCTTTTGTGGTGTTAGTTAGGGTCTCCAAGTAGCAATTACAACCAGAACTATATTAGTAGAAGTCGTTTTCATGAAGGTTGGAAGAACAATAATCGTGGCAATAATTGATATGGTTCAGGTTAGGATTTTGGGTAGCAAGGTAATCGCTTTGGTGGTTTAAATCAGTGGTCTAATACCAAGTCAATCAAGTGTTAGTTATATTATACTTTTGGGCATTCAGAACAACAATGTTCATAATTATCCATAAACAACCTACAAGCTAATGCTAATTTAGCTTTTAATACTGCCTCTATGACCACTTGTTTACTTGGTTTTCTGATACAAGTGTTAATCATCATATGGCACCCGATATTATGAGTATGACGAGCTCAAAGCTTCATCTTGGTAATGATCAATTAGATGTTAGAGATGATAAGGGCATTGTTATCTCTCATATTGCTCATTTTAAAATTATTAAAGCCTTTGTTATATGTTCAAAAGTTCTGTATTGAAAATAATGTTTTTTTATATTTATATTTCATCATTTTATGTTTTATGTTAAGGACCTAATAATCAATGAGGTGCTTTATTCCGTTTGAAGTAGAGATTGTTTTTACAATGTGTCTAAGTCTTATGCAATGTCGTTGCCTCAAGCCCTTTTGTTTGCATGTCTTTCAACTTCATCTAATAGGCTTGAGCATCCTAATTAATGCAATTTGAGTTTTTTTAATGTCAAATAAAATGGTGTCTTATACATCAAAACAATTTCATTTTAATTGTCCAACATGTTTTTTAGGAAAATCATTACGTTTGTCATTAAGACTTACAAGTTATACAAATTTTGCCCTTCTTGAAAATCTTCCTTTATATTGTCACCTAATGATTTATTTTTATTTTTATGGATTCTCATACAAAGTAATTTGGTTTTTTTCCTTTGGTTTTCAAATTCGATGTCTTTAATATTTTTCACCAATTTTAAACTCAAGATGAGCACTAGTTCTCTTTAAGAACTAAATCTGTTTAAACAGACTAAGGTTGTGAATATCACAAACTAAATACATATTTTCAAACTATTGGTTTTCATCATCACTAAATTTGTTCACATACTCATAAATAGAATGATATGGTTGAATGCTAACTTGATAAATTGTTGAAATTTGCCTCACCTTCTAGATCAATATAAAGCTCCTTTAAGATTCTTGAGCTATGCATTTGAAACTTATGTTTATTTGATTAATCTCATGACAACTCTTATTCTCAATTATAAAACACCTTTCAAATGATGGTTTTCTTCACACCTTTAAGTGTTTCTTTTATTTGTTTCTCAATCTATATAATGCTTATAAGCTAGACTTTTGCTCTTCTCCTTTTGTCTTTTTGGGATATAACATCTTATTCTTAGGTTATTGGTGTCTTAATTTATCTTTTAAATGTATTTACATTGCTCGTCATGTTCAATTTCATGAAAATATTTTTCCTTTTAGAACTTTTAAATATATACAAACTCTTCCCACATCGTCTAACAGTACCCTCACTTACTACCCCTGTTTTGCCTGCACCTATGCCCTTGTTCTATCTAATTCTACAAGCACCAACCCATACCATTTATCTCCATATTTATATCATTCCATTTATTATTATCTAGGTATAAGTTTTGTCCCTCATCTTTGAATATCTCTCATACTTCACTTGCTTTTCCACCATCTAATTCAGCTTTAGGTGCTTCCCTAGTAGGTCTTCTTTCTCGGCTTGGTTCATTCTTGGGTGTATCACCAGTAGGTTCTTCTGTTGTTTCCCTACTTGGTTTGAATTTAGTTATTAATCTATCTAAGTTTTCTCTTTAAAAGGTCTCGGACAACAATATTACCTTCTCTCTTCATTCTGTTTCTATCAACATTCCATGGTTTTTCAACTATAAAATACCAAAATTGCCAATCTAAGTGAATCCTCTGGCCCGCGAGCTCCTTACTAGACTAGGAATCGTCAACTTTCCAAGATGCAAATCGTTACTTGGCATGACAGAAAGCCATACAAGAGGAAATTTAGGCTTTTCACCAAAATGGTACATAAACCTTTGTCCCTTTTCACTCCATTATGAATATGGTTGGTTGTCGTTGGGTTTATAAGATTAAACAACGAGCTGATGGTAGTGTTAAGAGATACAAAATATGGTTAGTTGCTGATTGGGCTAACAATATTGATAACTGTAAGTCTAATAATAGTTATCTTGTGTATCTCAGTAATACTCATGTTTTTTTAAAAATCTGAGAAGCAACACACTATTGCTAGATCTTTTATGGAAGCCGAATACAAGACTTTGGCTGATGGCACTGTTGAAGTTTTATAAATTTGCTCTTTATTATCAAAACTTCACCATCCTTCCCTTTCTATTACTACTTTGTGGTGAGATAATTTAGGGGTCAATTTTCTATTTATCAATGTTGTTTTTCATGTTCGTACTAAACATTGTTGAGCTTAATTATCATTTTGTTCTTGATAGAGTTGCTAAGAAAGGGATTCATATTTGGTTCATCTCTTCAAAGAATCAATTTGCTGATGTTCTTACTAAATCTCTATCTTATGCTTCTTTTTCTCATCTTCAGGTGAAATCTCTACCTTTAGCTTAAGAGGGTGTATTATGTTAAAGGAATTATTATTATTATTATTATTATATATATATATATATATATATATATATATATATATATAGCTTAATTATCACGTGCAGTGTATTCTATTATTACTATTATACACAACCTTAAACATTTAATACAAAGGATGGTTGTCATTCATTCAAATTTATTTCTCAATTATTTTAACTCTTTGTCTTGTTAAAAGTAACTAAAACAAATACAAATAAATTATGTTTCTGTTGTTTATTGCATGCCATGTTGTTAAATGTGAATTGATTTCTTTTGAGGAGTCCATATATAAACAACAATCTTGATGTGCCTTCTCTTAAATTTTATGCAATATATCTATTATTGTGCAAACACTTACTATTGCATGCTTGGCAAATTATATAAAAAGACCGTGCAAATCTCATTTATGTATATATTATCTATAAAATCTGTTAGTTCTGGACATAGATTTTATGTGCAAGTTTTTAAAGTCTTATTATAGTTTCTCTTTGCAATAAGTATACTTTGTGTGAAAGTCTGTCATAGTAGTATTTGTTACTTGCAAACTTGAAAAAAATAGAGAAGAGTTGGAAAACTACCTGAAAATAAAGATCGAAAGGAAAGTTTTGTTATCATCTGTCGTCAAATTTATATGCTTGAACTTTCTAATTTATACAAGTTACTTTATCTGTGCTGGAATCTATGTTCTAATTATATATAATAGTTGTGTTCAAGTTGAGTTTGTATCTAATGCTAGTTGTTGGAAGAATTCATGTTTTGCTGGAAAAAAAAGAAGCACAAGTTACATATACTGTTATTATATCCACGTGCAAGTTTATATGTATTTGTTAAATTGCAATTCCTTGCTTTGTTTGTCTAATTTCACTTGCAAAACGTGAGAGGAAAAAAAAATGAACTGTAACATTTTTGCTTCTTTTTTCGGTTTGTCTTATATATATATCACGCAACCCCACCTCTAGAATCGAACATGGAAATCCAGGGAAAATAAAAGAATTTGTTGCCGCTTGGCTACTGCATGATTCATGCTCTACATTATATACTTCAATTTAGTTATATTATTTTCTAATGTGATATATATTTGTAATGCTGATCCTGTTATTGAGATAATAGATGGCTAAGACTAGTGTTAATAACACTAATGCATTGGTAATATCGGCAGCCCTTGTTATCCAGGTTGCCTCTTTGGCAAATTCAATTCTGACTCTATGTAGAGAATAACCCTAAAAAATTAAGTGATGCAAGCTTAAATAGGAAGCATGAAAGAACAAGTTAATTCAAGGGTCCTCATATATTTTTTTTTACTACAAGCCAGGACACCACATTAAGGACTATTGTCATCATAAAATGTGGGCAATCCTAAAAGATGGTAGATTGATATTGGAGTCACCTATCATGTATATTTTGTCAGAATAACTTTTTTTAGTATACAACAACTATTGATGGAGAACAATTATCTCTGGATAACTCTTTAGTGTGCAAAATCCTAAGCCACTAAAAGGTGGTGCTAAGGATGATACCTAAAAAAGAAGTGACTATGAACAATAATGTTTATACTTTTAATATTCAAAAGTTTAAGCTAGTTTTCTTTATTCCTATTGAGCAAGAACGAGTTTAAGTTAGTTTTTTAGTCTAATAAGTATATTCTCACCAAAAGTAGAATGATTGTGGACAAGGTATATTTATGTCATAAGCTATTAAGCTTGATGTTATGTATATTTGCCGAGTAACAAAAACAAGGCCTTAGAAACATTTAAGCATTTTAAAAAAGCGGTTTGGAAGTCAACTCAACATAAAGATCAAGATGATAAGAAACAATTAAGGTGGGGAATATGAATCATTAATGAATTTTATTTTAAGAATTTTATAATCCATCAAACTATGACTTTTTATTAATTGTAATACAATAGTATTGTTGAATGTAAAAACTGAATAGTGATAAGTTTAAAATTACATAATTACCTCAGTATAGGGGTAAGCAATTTTATTATAAAATTATATACTTAATAAAATACCTCACAAAATTAGATAAGAGAATATATGAGTTATGAGATGGTCAACGACCTTCCTATAAATACATGAAAGTATAAGGATGTTTAGCCAAAATTATGATTCCTCCATCAAATAAAGTAAAAAAATGTATTGTATTATATGAGATATTTAGTTGTACTTGAAGGGTATAACAATGCTAATTGGATATTTGATGATAAAGATTTAAAATTCACAAGTGGATTTATCTTTAGTGTTGAAGGAGCTTTAATCTCTTAGAAATCCTCTAATTAAACATGCATATTCAACTTCTCGAAAGAGCTTGAGTTTATAACTTTAGAAAAAGCTAAGAAATAAGTAGAGTGTCTTAAACATGTGCCAATAATTTATATACATTACGATAGTCAATCTAAAATTGGCAGGGCACAAAAAAGTACATGTAACGATAAGTCTTGACACATTTATCAAATATACAATACCATAAAATAGTTGCTCTTAAATAAGATCATCTCAATTGAATATATAAAGTCAAATGATAATATCATGGATTCGCTAATAAAATGCCTAACAAAAGAGCAAGTTGATGAATCATTAAAGAGAATGTGATTAAAGCATATATTCAAAGAATCACTGTGATAGAAACCCAACCTACTTGACCGTATATCCTAGGATCTAGGTTTAAAGGGAGAACATCAAATCACTAATAGCACTTTTGCCCAATTCTATAATGAAAAGTGATACCTGCTGCGTAAACAAGATAAATTAAGCTATTAAGATTTCTTATAGCTTGAGAAATTCAAGTAGGATATGCAAGATACTTTTAATAAAAATCACCTATTTTAGTGTAAAACGATGTTATTTCTATGAGAATTAAAAAGACTAATTCTCTAAAGCACTCCTTAAAATTAGGACGTGTACAAAGCTAAAATGAACACAACTATGAGAACCAAAATTGTAGAAAAGAACCATGTGATTTCGATTGTCTGGTTCCACATAAAAGGCTAAACAATTCAAGACATCATGTTCATTAATTAGCCGAGAGAATTAGATAGTTTTCACTAGGGAAGGTTCAAAGCTAAAAGTTACCTCGCCTGATACAACAACTTTTATTGTTACTCTTTATTTTTGTGTCTACTTTGTATTTTATTCTGATCAAATAATTTTTATTCTTGTGGGAGATTCCTAGGGTGTAAATGAAAAATTATGTGTTAAAATTCTACTTGAAAAAGAGTTGTGTCGTTTTAAACTATAAAGTTTTATCCTTTTGTTTTAAAAGTTGTGTTAAAATTAATTGTCAGAATTGCCTGTGAAAAGAGACAATTCTAACATGGTTTTGATAATGAAAAATAAATTCTAGTCTTTCTAAAACTTTCTCTTTTGCATTCATTCTGTCAAAATTCATACAAAGAGCAATATGCAAACTTTGATTCGCCTTTTAATTTTGGTTATGCTACCAAAAATAATATATTGAGTAAGTCTGAGAAACAATATTGCAATCATATTACTAGCATTAAAGAATAAGTAATAAATTATTTTAAGGTTAGAGAATTGATCCTTACCTCAATCTACTTCTTAAAGTTTATTTTTTAGTCAACAAGTACAAGTACAAGTACAAGTACGGTAAGTTGATTTTTTATTTACATGCTGATTAATATGCATGTTTTATAATTTATAGAAACCAGGTCATTTAAGAAGAAACAAGAAATAACAATATGAACTATTTAAAGTATTACAACATGAGTTCCTTTATAATATACGAGTAGAATATTCTATTTTATCATATAACAATTAAGTATTACAACAAAACTTTTACTTCTACTACTTTACCTTTATTTTTTTAATACCACTAACAAGCTAAAATAATTGGCTAAAAATAGCAGTGTTGTTCACTGTACAACCAAACTTAGATGCACTATGGACAACATTGTTCATATAAACAATTCTTTCTTTTTCTTTTTTCATTTCAATCCAACTTTATTTCCTTCCAATCATAGTTTTATGTATTGAGAGTTTATTTCTCTTCACATGCTTTTCATTTGAGGAATGTTGATAAACATTTTGACATTAAATTATAAATTGAAAATTTAAAATAGAATATCAAGTTGTAGTTATAAAGGAAATTTGAGGAATAAGGACTAACATAAATTAAAAAAAAAACAAAAAAAAACCCTAATTTGAGAAAATGTGGTGTTTAGTCTTTAATGTTTTAGGATCTTACACTTTGGTCCTAAACTTTATTTTTTTTTCACATTTAAGTTCTTGGATGTTGAGAGAAAGAGATAAAATCATTGAAAAACATTGAACAGAGAGAAAATACTTGGATGACCACCTTTCAACCACTAAAAAAACTCACCTTAGTGTCAACGTGTTCGTTTTTGCAAGAGTTCAATAAAAGTATTGTTATCCTTAACCACGTTGGAAAAAATTTATCAGGGTCCATAAAGATTTTTTTTATTCATTTAATTTTTGTTTTTTAGAGTGATTATCAGGTGTTTTGGGTTTGTAAATGAGTTTGTTGAGATTTATAAGGTGTTTTTAAGGCATTTTAAATGATAACAAGTTGGAAATGGGTTTTTAAGGTCCAAAAAACATGGACCTTGATTTCTAATGACTAGAAAATTGTTTAGTGAATAACATGTGATCTACCACAACATACGACTTATTATCCATTAAAACAATATAGACTATATGTTATCTGTTCGTTCAAAAAAAATAAAATCAACCAAGCGTGACCCTAGGCTTGACGAGGTACATGGCCTAGACCTATTGTTTTTTTTTTACTCTTTATTATTTTTATTTATTCAAAATTTGAATTAATACCATCTCTTTTATATTTTAGATTGTTTAGTTTATATATATATATATATATATATATATATATATATATATATATATATATAATAGTAACATATGCATCTGATGTTGGCATTCATATATAGAAATCTACTATGTACTTGTGGCTTTTTTTTTGCATTAAAAATGATGTTCAAGTATCTCATGCACCTTTTAAAGAAGAAGAAAAATATGCAACTCAAATTATAGACCAAGCTAGGTGAAATAAATTGTTTTTTTTTTAATTCTAATCCACTGATAAGAAAATAGATAATAACAGTAAATGGACTAAATTAAAAAAAATTATAATAATAAATTGGGAATTATTTTTTAATAAATGGGGACAAACAATGTAACTTGATTTTTAGCCCATTAAATACAAAAGAATGGAATTGGATAAAAAAAAATGATAAAAAAACTAGCTCGATTCAATCCGAGTTAGCATGACAAACCTGTAACTCGAGGAATTAGAGGTGAGCCAACCTGGGTTGACCTACTAAACTCGCAACCCAAGTTATAAGATCAGGATAACTCAATATAGAAGAAAACATAAAAAATTTACAAAGCTAAAAAGAAAATAAGGAAAAAAAAATAATAAAAAAATAATAACAACTCACGTTAATTTGTCAAACATGTGACCTTGGGCATTAGATTGGAAACACCCTATCTGGAAAAATGACGTAACCCCATTCTCAACCAATTAAATTTCGAATGATTAACTTGGAAGAAAATATCAATTACATAAAGGATTCATACCAAAAAATGACAATTAAAAAAATAGGGATCAGAATTGAAATACAAAATAATTTTTTTTTTATTGAAAGATAAAATTGAAATGAAAAATTAATTGAACAAAAAGGCAAAAAAAAAAACCAAAAGAATAAGGATCAAAATTGAAAAACAAATTTGCTTGAAGAGTGAAATTGAAAATAAAAACCAATTCAACAAAAAGAGCAAAAAAACAATAAAAAGAATGAGAAAAAATAATAATATATAGCAAATTTGGATGGAAGGATGAAATCGAAAACAAATAAAACTTCTATAAAAAGGTCGAGAACAAAAAGAAATCAAAATAATAAGGACTGAAGTTGAAATGTCACCAATAAAAAGGCCAAACTATAATTTTATGGGAGAGAAGAGATAAAATAAGAAGAAGAAGAAGAAGAAGAAGAAGAAAAAGGTCTACCGACGACAAATCAGACTACCACCACTGATAAGCGCAGCTCTACGAGGAACAAGATGTAACAACGATTTCAACAACATGGCAGAAGGGTATTTCTAAATGCAAGGAAGTGCTACTTGAGCCACCCAGAGGGCATCGACGCCTCTCACACGCTGAATTATGTGTCACACATGCACCACCTTTTTATTTCTTTATTTTTTACATTTGATCAAATACTAAATAACTCATTAGCTGACTTGATTATAACAAAAGAATCATTGTTAAGAGATGAAAAGGTCAATTGATACCAATTTAAAAAATTTTGTTATTAAAAATAATTTGATTATTTCACTTTGTTTTTATTTTTTTTATTTTTATATTTGATCAAATACTAAATTGTTTCTTAACTGATATTATAATAACAAAAAGAAAACATTTGTAAAAATATAAAAATATCTCTTTACATCAAGTATTTTTGGCTTTCAAGAGTAATGTGTACAAAGATGCAATATAATCACCATAAAAAAACACATTCAATTACTTGAATCCATTGTCTCATATACAAGGCATCGATCACATTCAATTACTTGAAGGAGCCCTTTATTTTCCTCTATTCCTGAACTAATGTTTGAAGATTGCAAGGCCCGGTGACAGAAGGGCTTCCCTTCCACATTAATTTTGCAAATTGATAGTTGGCCTTTTCGGTTGGATGAGAACCATCAAAGAATAAATGCTCGCTAGCATCGTCACACAATTGGTACTCTTTTATTGTTCTCTTTCCACCACAGCTCAGGATTCCTCTGTACGGACCAGTGCCACAACATGCCACTTTACCCTCCTTGAAACCTACAAAACGTAAGTGATTGTAATATGTAAATGAAAAAACGAAAGCAGAGATTTCTTCTTCTACTACTTTTTATCCGGTAATTAAGATCATGGGAAAACTCTTTGAAGTAGTAGACGTGAAGGGGATATACCATATTTTGAAGGATTGTTAATTCTTTCACTTAGTGAGGCATGGAAATCAAAGTTTGAATACTTGAATCCTTTTAGCTGCCCCATAAGCTCTTCCAAGGCTTTAGTCAGTGCTCTGTTGTGTAGTTTAGCTAGCACTGTAAGTTCATCTACGCAACCACGAGTGTTGTTTTGTAGAGCTGCTCTCGCGTATGGACAACAGCCCATAGGCTCCACATTTAGGAATCCAAATTTCCTTCCTCCGTTCTTGTATATTTCCTGAATTAGGCACCGAATTTTACCCATAAATTGTCTAATTAGAGAAAACAAAGAAATATTCAATACCACGCAATATTAGCCTGGAGAGTACGTATTACCTTGACCACAGTTGTCAGGTTACCAACTACCATCCCAACATAATCTTTTTTGGAGGAGGAATGAAATGCACTGAAGTTTGTGGAGAAAGGTTCTACGTAGTCATTGCTTCCTATGCTGATCAAGTAAATAGCTTTAGACAAAAACGTCTTAGTTTCTGTGTCGCCTCTTTCTTCTCTGAGCTGCTGCTTCACTTTCCTGAAATAACTTAGCTGAGTTTTAAGGTCTATTACCTGTAACAGAAATATGCGTCATAGAATTAAATTAGAAAGTGAAAAGTGAGTAAGGATACATATTTGAAGAACTATAATCTTACGTCAATTTAGATCACATACAAATCCCTTGTAAGTTTCTGCCAAAGCACCAGCTCCTGCTGATGCAAAGTTGACCCCAGCTAGATACCGATGGTTTCCAGGTTGTAGATATGGTGGAATTAATGGCAAGTTTAGATACTCAGCTGTAACATGGTTGCAGCTATCCATGTTTTAGAATCTCATTTAAATGGAAGAAGAAGAGACTCGAAATTCATAATACAAGAATATCATGTAAATGTCTTACCGATAAAATCAGGAATTATTCTACCATCGGAAAATCTCCCAGTAGGATGCTTAAAGAATGTCCCACCGTATGGCCAGAAATTTGCTCGCCCAACAGCACTCTTTAGGTAGTTGTTGTTACCAGCATCAAACAGTGAATCTCCGAAGATGAACATCGCTACATGGTCACTTGGAGACGATGGACGCTGACTATAGCAACTTGAAGGGATGACAAGGCTCGTGTATACGAGCAACAAATGAAAACTGGACCTTGATGAATTAGCCATGTTCTAACTTGTTCCCCTGCTGTTATGATATGCTAATTTCTCTTCGCCATTTATAGAATCTCCCGGCTTGATTATCGTACAAGACAAAGTCAATTAAAGAAATTAAAAGAGGCAAAAACACTCTTCAGCTCCCATGCTTGCGCAGTTGGTGTGTTAACACCCCGTTTCAAACTTGCCTGATTTAAAACAAAAAGGAGCCAAAATGCTGGTCTATCGAGTCCCAGCTAATAATGAGAAGAACTTGATTGCATTTGTTCTAAAAATAAAAATAGGGATTGATTATTTTTTTATTAAAAACCATTTTAAGATATTTAAAAATACAAAAACTAGAATTGACTCTTGTATTAATACAAAGTGACATTGATGTATTTATAAGGGCGGGCGTAAAACGATTACTTGCTACAAAAAACACTAAAACAGGGACAAGTGGATTGCTTTTCCTAATACAAGGGGCCGGGAAAAACAAAATATAATATCTAATGTAGGGCTTGAACTTCAAATTTTCAGCCTTCGGCTGTAAAAGTCAACATGATGATTTCTTCAACGTTGTAATTGCATTGAATGGTTCTTCCTCGAGTCTGCAGTACTTCTAGAGAAATTAAGTATCCCCAACCACTTGGTTATAAATTTAAATCTCGTGGTGAAGGTACTACTGATCAGAAAACCCTATTTCTTATATATATGGAGCCGCCGGCGGTTGAAGATAAAAGAAATAGAAACTTCTAGACAATATATAGAACTAACCATCCCTCTCCTCGTGTTATGCAAAGCAAGGAGACAGAAACTAAAAAAATAATCCCATCAATAGTAATGATGGTAAAAATAATATACAAGTTATTATCGTGGTCGTTGCAGAAAAGAATAAAGAAATGATGGTTAGATAATGAAAATAATAATATATTTTAAAAATATTATACCATTATAACAGAGAAGGTGAAGATAATGAAAACATAGTAGTTTAATTATAATAATGATAACGATATCAACATTGACGGCAAAGTTGACAACAACAACGAGGAATTTCAACCATGTACTCTTCACTTGCTAGGATAATCAGAGAAAAGGACCTTTGTTGGCCACGGCTTGCTGAAAATGGAACGCATGATCATCAATTAAAAGTCCCCACGCTGAACTTAGTTGGAAAGGCAGGTGCCCGACATATTACTATTTTAAATAATAATTATATTAAATCATATAGGTTGATGAAGCCCATTGCTGTACCAAGTTTGGAGATGCCATTGGAGGAAAGTTTAAGTTTTGTGATGATAACTAGAGATTCGTTAAGCAAGAAAATATATACATATATAATACATGTGCTTGATGGCTCAACTCAGAAAAACTAGAAAAGTCAAGTGCAGCAATAAATAAAAGAAATCAAGGTTGATATGTTCGAGGTTAAATTAGCTTATGATCTTAAGGAAATAATATATATAAAAAGTTGACCTGGTCGTCTTTTGCAATGGTTCTGACAGCCGGAGGGCTGTTGGAAAGTCAACAGTTGCCGTTCATGTTCATCTAGAACACCATTTGCCACTATTTTCAGTCCAAAATACTTGCAAAATGTCGTTCCCAAAACCTCCATAAACTTGTTTATAATTTCAAAAACAATTCTCGTCTGCTTTAAATCCTCAAATATTGAAATTGCAAAGTCTCTATTGATCTCAATCTTAAACGTCTGTTTTTCAGCCATGAAAGATATTTTCATGGCTATCGATCAATTTTACTAATCAAGACTACACTCGTTCACAGCCTCTAACTGAAAAGGTCATCTCTGTTGCCATCTCTCTCTCCTCTCCTCTTCGTTCTCAATATACCACTCTATCTCTTTATCTCTGTCTATAAATGAAGTCAAGGATTAAATAGCAAAATAAATGAATTTTGGAGAAAGCAATATGTTGAAACAACACGTAAATGTTCATCTAACCGAACAAAATAACAAAAATGCTTGCGAACGATAAATTTACTGTGAATGACCCTCTCCCCAAATCTTTTTGTTATAAATAACTGTATTAATTTCTTTAGATTTTTTTTCCTTTATATATATATATATATATATATATATATATATATATATATATATATAAGAACATATAAAGCGTGACTCTTTTATTAATTTGATTATCGATATTATATTTTGTACAATTCAGCTCTTTTAAGTCCAAATTAAAGCCTAATTATATGTTTTTTTTAATTAAAAGACATATAACTGAAGTGAAACACGCATATACCATAGGTAGTTCTCTAAAATTTTCTTGAAAAGTTCAATTTCATTCCTCATCTTTTAAAGCTATTAGGTGATCAATCTTTATAATTTTTTTAAAAAGACATTTTGATACAAAACTTAATTTTTCTTAAATTTTAGCCTTTTTTTTAGTAGAAAAGAGAGAGGGGATCACCAGATTCTAGCTTAGAGAGAGAAAGTTGTTAGGGAAGATTTATGCCACCAAAACGGTCGATTTTAGTGTCAAATGGTTCCATATGATAAGGGGGTTTCTATTAGGTGATTTTTACATTCAAAACATCTAAAAAAACATATTTGAGCTCAAAAAGATTTATGGTTACAGGTTGATTTCGGGTTTCGGACAAGTTTTTTATGTTTTTAGAGGTCATGGATTGGTTTAACAAAGTTCGTAAGGTGTTTCCTAAGTGTTTTGGATCAAAAATGGGTTAAAAATGAGTTTTTGAATAAGAAAAAGAACTCTATTTTCCCGGCCAAACAAGTGGCTAGATTCTAGAATTAACAAACGACACGTTGTCTATTTTTTGTCACAACCGACTGGAGTGGGCAACGAGTCGTCCACCCTATTAAACTTTTTAAAAATTAAAAGCCTGTGCGCGAGCCTTTTCTTTATTGGGCCAGGCCAAGTAGTGCCTGGCTTTATTTTTATTTTCAATTTGTTTTTATATTAATGGCTTTTTTTGTGTGTTTTTTAAATAATTTTTAAATTTATGTTTTATTTAATACCCTTTCTCTATGATTTTCGGGTTTTTTTATTCTTCGTTGAATAGCGATCATTTTTTAATTATGTTGGGTGTGTTTAATTTTCTAGGGTTAGTATGATTCATCTTTAATTTTGTTTTAAATATCTTATATAGATTAAATATTTATTTTTTTACAATATTTTTAATGTATAACCTTGTGTAATATTTTTCTCCTTTTATTTTATTCAATAAATTTTATGTGTATCAATCTCCTTTACAAATTGATTTTCATAAACAAATTCATTAAACACAATCTAGTAAATGATCCGTGTTGAGATATTAACTATCTTGATTTACATTGGTATTTTGATTTTTCCAATTATCTTTTTTATTGTTAATTACTTTTTTTCATTTATTTACACAATGATTTGTGATTTATTTAATTGAATGCATGCATAAGTTTTTTAGATTTACATTTATAATTTTTTTTTTATCTAAAACAATGTGTTGAAAAATTCTACAAGTTCAAGGTTTTTTCATCATGTGTTGGTGTTTTTAATTTGATCCTTATTGTTATGATTTCTTATTTTTTTTCCTTAATTCTTTTATATAAGTTTTATTATTTTTAATTTTACCATTCAATCCAAGTTGACAGTGCAATTTTTTTAAAAAATTTTGGTCCTCATTTATTAGTTTATATATGTGTGTGTGTTTTTTCCCATTTGGTATCGTTGCCTCTTTTTTTCCTCATGTGATTCAAATAAGTCCAACTTATTTAGTTGGTTGGGACTATAACCCAAGTTATTAGATTTTTTTAAAAAAAAAATCCTTGCGACATCTAATTATTTTATTGAAAAAATAATACAGACCCGTGACGTAGCGCAAGTACCAACCTAGTATATATATATAACTAGTGCTTTTCTTAATGTGTGATAGTTAGACAAGAAAAATGTGTTTTTGTTTTCTTGGATATACTTCAAAAATACCTCAAAAATATTATGGTTGTCTTGATTTTACATCAAAACTATTTGTTATTTTAATTTGTTTTCATAAAAGTAATTGTATAGAAGAGAAAAAAAATATACAAAAACACGAGGGTGCATACCCTAAAAAGTATAAAAGCATGTTACCTAGGTCATATTGACTAAAGGCAACCAGAAAGTGAAGCAAAAGCTAAGGGAAAATATAGACCACCAAGACAAACAGTTGGTTAATCGGTCAACCGGCTTCTTGGAAAACTAGAAGCGGTCAACTAGTTGTTTATACAAAAACCTAGAAAAAAAACTCAGAAAACAATCAACCGGTTCATCAAGATCTCACAACCAGTCAACCAGTTTCTACAAAATAATAAGAACCGAGAAGCAATGAAATCTCAAGAAATTAGAAGGCACCGAATGGACTTGAAGGCAACTAAGATATGATATCTTGGTTTAACCTCAATCAAACAGGACTGAACGAGCTCAAAAATTTCCTCACATATATCCTGATAGAATTGATAGATCTGATGAAAGACTCGGTTATCCCTGTCATACTAGACAAAGTAAATCGTGGCTGGGAGGACTAATCGAGCAAGAAGATGCAAAAACTTCTTCTTCTTTTTCAAAAGCATGTATGCCCATTATAGTAAAGGTCATCATAACATGAAAGGCAGCCTAGAAGGGTCCTACTCAAGATAGCACCCCAAACTACAGTAGAAAATGAGCACTGAAAGAACACGTAGTCATGTGTCTAAACTTGTAACCCACAAAGGATACATACCAAAGAGGGAATGATCTTGAAAGCATGCAACTTATCCATGGTGTATAGATGACTCATAGAAGCAAGTTATAGGATAAATGAGTGTTTCGGGATGAATCCTAGGAACTAAAAAGGATGGTGCATAGAATCTGTGAATCTGAACTTTCTAAGAATCTCTTATACTGAGTCAATGGAAAACCTCTCTGAAGAATGACCTTTCCAAACATAATGATTTGGAAAGGCACTTTTGTGGTGAAAGTGAACTAACTCCCATATAGGCTAAAGCTTTGAACTACCCTGTAGAAAAGATCAAGTAACCTCATCTATAATGTTTGAGATATTGGCATCGCAAGGGAGCCTAGTAGATGATAGCACCTTGAAAGGCATAAGGTCGCTTAACTATTGCCTATTAACAATTAATAGTTTGATCATAGAGAAGTGAGGGAAGGGTGAAGCAGCTTGTCTAAGGTATTTATTACCTTCGACCCCCTAGAGCCTAGGGTGGATCTCTCTCACGACACGAATTCCATGATCTTTTTCTCCTCCTCACGGAGAATAAGAAAGCAGAGGGGAGTATGATCCAGGCTCATCCTGGAGAAGAACTCCACCCGCGTGGTATAAAGCACCTAGCTGGAAGAACTAACGAGCATAAAAACGAGGCTAATGGAGTTGGAGTACTAGTTGGAGGAGTTAAAACTTCTATATTAGAGTCAAAAGCGACAAAACTCTTTGCCTCTTCTAGCAAAAAGCAACTTTAAGAATGACTAAGGTGAGAGTAGACACCTTAAATGATATTGGAGATTGACTCCCTTTTGTAGTTTGACTCCCCCCTCTAAAATCTTGGTGCTCAATCTCAATTAAAAGAGCAACTACTAAGAGCCCCTCAACATTTATAAGAGCTTCTTCTATGCCCATCCTCCTGGATACGAGGAATTCCTTTAAGAGGGAAACAAAAAGGTCTTTGGACAAAGAGGCACAACTAGGCATTGGGGTGGTCATGTGGCTAGGCATGGATAGTGTGAACTCGCTGAGCTATGATTCAAATACTTTTAGTGAGGATCCTACACAAGAAAAAAAAATTCAAATGATGAATAACACACTAAACTAAAATAAACGATTGATAAAATAACATACTAATATAATAAGAGCAATAAAGTTCTTGAGTCATGCTGTTGATTTTGTACTCTATCTAGAATTGACGTAACCTAATGCATACCCTCCCATCCTTCTCATTAAGGAGTAGCCCTAGATAACACTATAGTCCAGCTGAGGTCTAGCTAGACCATCAAATTTCACTATTAACTACTTTCCCTTCCATTTCGTTACATGAGATGATTTACCTTGAAAAGTATCTTTTATAGGCCCTTTTAGCCTAGTAGAAAATGTAAAAAATCAAGGGTTGAAAAGCTCTTTTTCAGCATTGTTGATCAACATGTAGTAATGTCTAAATATTCTAACTGTGGCTTCATATTGAGGATTCCCAACAACTTATTAAAAGTAAACAATGTGGTCCACCTGTTAGGATGGATCTAAGTTGAACTCAAATTATAATAACAAAAAACATCCCTTACAAAGGGAAACAAGTACCCAAACTCATACATGCACATGGGGGTAGTAATGATAAAATTGCCCCCAACAGCTTTACTGGTGACCTAGGTAACCCGATCATCCTCCTCAGGTAACAGTACCGTAAAGTCCCCCAGTTACTTAGAGTTAGCCAAGGACACTTGCTCATACGATACTGTGTTTTGCCCCTCATCATAAGGAGTCCTATGCACCAGCCTAATTGGTCTAAGGGTCGTTATAAACCCATGTTGGGGTCATAAAGCTTTGTTTATTCATTCTTAAAACTTTTATCATGAACTATTCATGTCAGGAATTATCGTCTCCCTATATCTATAGGTGTATAAAAGATTTCCCAATGGCCTACCACATTTCCATTTTATTAATGATGTGTAAGGGATATTTGTTCATCATTAATAATGTAAACAAGATTTTTATCTGTCATTAATCCTATCAGGAGAAAATGACTCTCTAACCCTTTCATTCCATCAAAACGACAAGGTTCAAAGACTATAAATACCTTCTGAATCACTCACGTAAAGGTTTCATAATTTCTATTCTCCAAGCATTCATTCCTTAATTCTTAGAGCATTTATCATACTAAAAAAGAGCAAACACCATTGTTCTTGGAATTTAAAGCTCTTTTTTTTATTTTTTACAATCCTCTATTTAAAAGTTATTAACTTCATTATCGGAGGATCCTCAAAGTCACCAAAAAAAATTGTTTTATAGGTGCTAGGATTTCTAACACTAATCATAAACTTCTTGGGCTATAAAGAAGGAAATATTGATATGAACACTGATTAACTATTATTCAAATACCAAATAATCTTATTCTTGAACATATCAAATTTTAAGACATCATCACTTATATTATAGTTAGATGATTTTTGTGAGGTTTCCTCTTTATTCTTAATATTTTTAATTTATTATATTCTATTATTTTAATTTAGACATGCCGGTTTCTGATGTCAAATTGATAGTTACCTAACATGTGTCTATTTAATTGTGAATTGATGGAAGGACTAAAGTCTTATCGAAATCAAGAGTTTAAGATCTTGCCCTGGTACTTTAAACACATGTTCTAAATGAGATTTGGATTTAATTTGAAGGGGTCGGTCGAGTAGTTAGGAATGAATAAGAAAAAAATTACCCTTTACAATAAAAATAAATATTTCGGAGACAAGATCATATCTACTTGCCACCCTCAACCATAGCTTTGAATAATCTTCCCTGATTTGTTACTTTCGACCCTTGAAGGTTCCCTAGTTTTGAACTTTTGCACGAGACCTTGACAGAAAGTTCTGTGACATCATCTACAAGTGCTAACTTTACCACAAGTTACTGGAAGGCGTAGTACTTGACCTGGTATTCGTCATATGTAAAAGCAATCAATAGCAAACTTCATTTGAAATAATTTTCTGATGCAATAAATTCACACATAACAAGGTTGGGGACACAGGCATCTGCAAACCCTATTCAGCTATTCCTTAATTAGTGTTTTCAGATTGTGAGGCCTCATGACACTAGAACAAATGTTCCCTTGCATTCTTACATGATGCTCTTGTATTTCCGTCATCCCTCCACGGTTCAGGACTCCTCTGTGTGGAACCCTGCCGCAGAATGCCACTTCCCCCTCCTTGAAACCTTCATCGTATGAAATCATAACTTGCAGATTAGAATAAGGCCAAAGTTATATATGAAAAACTCGGTGGGAAGTGGTATCTACATACCATATTTTGAAGGATATTTAATTCTTGTACTTAGGGTGGAGTAGAGATTGAATCTGAATATTTAAATCCTTGTAGCTGTTTCTGCACTTCTTGGAGGGCTTTTGTAAGTGCTCCATCGTGTAGTTTTACCGGCAATGTCACTTCATTCAGGCAGCCACCTTTTCTATCTTGTTTAAGTGTTTTTATTGTAGGGAAACGATCCTAAGGAGCCAGGCTTGCAAAATCAAACTTTCCTCCTCCAAATTTTTCATACTTGCTGGAACACAAATCGCAACATTAAGCTATGATAACAAGAATGAAGAATACGGTAACATTATGCCAATCGTTTGAGCACAGTTATCAGATTACCCGTAACCAACCCTACATAGTCTTTTCTGAAATACGACTGAAGTATACTGGAATTTGTGGCAAAAGTGTTGCAAAAACATGGTTTATTTTTTTAGGCTAAATTAAAAATGTATCATTTTACTTTTGGGGTTAAAATTTTGTCGAAATATCAAGTTTGTCGATTTAATTTTTTTAGCGCTTGCAATAATTTAACCATAAGCTATAATTCGCAACGTAAACATTGCAAAAATAAATAAATTAACATGATAAATTTATTGTAGACACATAAGAATTAAAAAGGACACTTCCTATAGCCTTTTCCAAAACTCTATTACAGAGGGTGATTATTGAATAGAACTAGTAGAGGGTGATTATTGAATAGAGCTATTAAGCTTACTTTTTAAAATATATTTTTCTTTTATTAAAATAATATTTTTTTATATCTAACACATCAAAACAATAAAAAAACATAAAAAATAATTTGAAATTAAAAAATTCAGAAATTCTTGAAAATACGGCGCCAAACAGAGTCTAAGTTTCTGTTTGGAATAGATTCATTAGATTATAAGGCCCAAGAACATGAGGGTGGCCAACCCCTCCACCCCACATTTGATCTGCCAACTGTCTGTAAGCCTTTTCAGTGAGATGAATAGAGTCCCAAAACACGTATTCATTAGGATTTTCACATAACTCGAACTGCTTCACTAGTCTCTTTCCTCCACAGCTAAAAACTCCTCGAAATGGCCCAGTTCCACAGCATGCTGATTTCCCTTCCTTGAAACCTTTATGATCCAAGTATTTGAACATAAAGCAATGTTAGATATATACAGTGGCCAGGCCGTTTGCCAATCCATACCATTTCCCATAAATGAAAGCTTCATGGGTCTAATCTAGTGAGCTATAAGGACAAAGAAAATAGGACCACAATAATTTGGGTTGGAGCCCACAAATCCCCGCGTCAAAGAAATGACAGTGTTTTTTTATAGAGCATAGATCGTAGGACATACCATATTGAGAAGGATGATTGATTCTTTGTTCAAGAAAGCTGTTGAGGTCAAAGTGTGAGTGTTTGAAACCCTTCAATTGCTCCTCCAGTTCACGGAGGAGCTTGGAGAGAGCTTTGTTGTGTAATGTTGAAAGCAGTGAAGTTTCTTTCAGGCAGCTACCGTTGCTATTCCTGATTGTGGGCAGACAGCCCAGTGGTGGGACATTGATAAATGCAAATTTTCTGCCCCCCAACTTGTATATCTCCTGTCAAATCAGCATCGATACAAGTCTTGATATTTACGTAAATGGAATTCAGAAAATACAAATCTGCATCAGAAGTTTAGAAGGCAATAGTACTTACTTTAATCACTGTTGTCAAGTTGCCGATGACCATCCCAACGTATTTGGAGTCTGTGTATGACTTTAGAATAGTGGAATTGGTCATGAAAGGGCTCATGTAATCATTGCTTCCAATGCTAAACAAGTATACAGCTTTTGATATTGTCATCTTGGCTTCATCATTGCCTAGCTTATGTCTCAACCACTTCTCCACCTTCTTGTAATATCTCAACTGTGTTCTAAGATCAATCACCTAAAAAAAGATGAAAAACAATAGTAGTATGATATGACTGGTTTGGTGCCACTATTCACCCAGGTAATGAAATCCTTTCATTTTCATGCCTTATGTGTGGTGTGTGGTCATTCCACCATATCCATGTTGACTTCAGAAACGTATTAAAGCTGTGCAAATTTTATGTCGATCATCTAAGTTAAGAAAATGGGTCGGCTTGCCATTAAGTTTTGAGGGCCTTCTCTTTGATTTTGACATGTCGAGGATGCACTTAAGAGCTTGTGGACCCGAAAAATTAGGTGCATCCAGCCTATAAAAGTAATACTGTCTTAAGTTGAGCTTACACTGCCCTTAATATTTGGGTCAAAACAAAAACTTCAATTTTCAAGTCTCTAATAGGTACAACATCAAAGTCTCTACATCTTTGGATCAAAAAAGAAAGAAAGAAAAAGGCCTCTAGATCTCCAGTCTTTACCTCATTCTATCCTTCTTTTTAGTTCTTCTAACATGCAAGTAATTAAAAAAACAGAGAATAGGTTAAAGGTCTCTGCTTTCTCATGGAAAGCATGAAATACAAAGTAGTTGAAACAAATCAATGAAAAGAAAAAAGTTCTCAATCCACACAATGAGTTGGATTATTTGAAAAGCAGAGCACGTCTATGCGTGGAAAGGCTTCCCTAAATAACATGCGTATTTAGATAAGTATATGCAAGATATGGCTTGTAGCGAAAGTAATTCCATTGTAACAATATACTTACATCCCCTTTATATGTTTCAACTAAAGCACCGGCTCCGGCAGATGCAAAATTGACTCCATAGTAATATTGATCAATGCCAGGTTGTAGAAAAGGTGGGATAAATGGAAGATTTGCATATTTGGCTACAATGTTGAACCAGAAAAAATAATGTACAAGATTATAAGAGAACATAATATTTGTAGGTTAACCAAGGATGTCATGAGTTGCACAAACAAGAAAGACATAGCTAGAGATTTGCATCTCTCACCAATAAAATCCGGTGCCAGACGACCGTCAGAAAAACGACCGGTGGGGAACTTGAAGAAGGTTTCTCCATAAGGCCAGAAGTTTGCTTGGTCAAGAGTTGTGGTGTTGATATAGTTGTTGTTGCCGGCATCTAAAAATGAATCACCGAAGATGAAGAAGGCAACAACATGTTTCTTTGGATGCTCGGATGTTGCTTGGCATCTTGCTGAAATGAGGACCGCGTGAAGAAGAAAAGCATACAAGAAGTGTTGACTTATCTTCGCCATACCTTACTCGTTTTGCTCTCATCAATCACGGAGACCACTTGTGGTCTATGGCTTGACTTTAAATATGTAGGAGCTTTGCCATTGCTTCATTTACATGGCTGAAGAATTATACATATACGCATGTATATATCAAGAAAAGACCGACCTTGTTCAACTGGGTGCAATGGGAGTTCTTGGTTCAAAACAAGGAGCTGAGATGTACAAGTGTCGACATTGTAGTCAACTTTTTTGAGGTTTGGCACGATGAAAGGGACTTTAGAGGATGTGTTAGGCAAAATCTGACAGATCAAACATCAGATGAAATAAAAAAAGAACATCAAAGTCAATGAGCTCTTAAGTAAACTTGACAGTCTTTTTTGCTAATTCTTCAAAAAAAAAAAAAGGCAATTAGAAACTCAAGCATGGGAGAAGGACCAAGTTGGGAAACACGTTTTGTGGCACGAGGACAACCTGTTCATCGCATAGTGTTCTGGCCAAAATCAAATAGCAAATTTCTGTGGTGATGGGGTCTACAATTTCCCCACTTCAATGAATCTCTTTTTAATTCTTTTTCAATCCCTCCTAAACTCAGTTGAAAAGAATGCATGCATCTGCATCATTTGCAATAAGTTCCTTAGGAAAACTAACAGCCGCATGATTGAAGAATAAGGTGCTATTTTGATGTTGATCTCGCATGATGTCGCCTTGGTGTTATATTAATTAAACCAACATATAGAATAATGTTTTAACTTTGTGATGAACATGTCCTTTTGAGATAGCTTTCTTTCAAAAATCAGAATCATTTTTGTTGCTGAATCTGTCACTTTCCCAGTCTAGTATTCGTCCAGGTAATTCTCAAATATCTCCACTGATGAAAGTGTAGTCTTATCGATATATATATATATATATATTTTAATGTTGTTTCCTTAAAATTTAAAGTAGTTTGGAATTGTTTTTCAAATGGTATTTTTAAAAATTTTGTTTTTTAAAAAATTATTTTATGTTTTTTAATTATTTTAATGTTAAAAAAATATTTTAATTATTTTAATTTTAAATATTTTTAAAAAATTAAAATTTTACGTCATGTATTATGACTTATTACTTTTTTTTTTTCAAAAGGTTAATTTAAGTTGTTATTTTTATTAAACACACTTCTAATTTAAATCGTTTTAACTCATTTTTATTTTAAATTATTTCTGAAAATTAATTTTTAAATTATAGCTCAAAGCCAAAAATTATCCCAAACTAGCTCTCAGTGTTCATTTGATATGATTAAATTAATTTAAAAGGTTTTATCAAATAAGATTTTAATTTTTCTCTAATTATTTATATGTGAAGGGTGTTTTTTTTTTTTTGTTTAATTTTTGTGTCTAGCGATAAATATATACGTAGCCTGTGTGCTCTTCTGCTGGAATGTGATATCTGTCATTTTCACCTATCAAGCTAAGATACAGAAAGTCAGAATCATAATTAGCACCTCTTTGAGTGGCAGTTTAACATTTTCTTAATACAATTGATAGCATGTTTCGCGATTAGTTTAGTGCGTGGTTGCTTTTACATCGACATCTAAATGGTTTTATATTTAAAATTTATTTAAATAATATTTTTTAAAATTTATTTTTAAATTAATATATCAAAACAATTTAAAAATGTAAAACACTCAAAGTCTAAAACGTGCAGGAGCATCATCAATGATCAAGTTTGGTAAACTTCCAGCTTATATGTCTGTAAATTCGTCTGTCATAATTCACGGATTGGCCATCTATTTAGGCAGTCATGTGTAATTGTTAGAAGCCCTACCAATGGAAGTTTGTTGAGATGTGACTAATAATACTATTGTCTGTACTCATTTTGGCATTTCCTCCTTTCATTTTGTAGCAGAAGAATATTGAAGAGATGGGGTCGGTCCCCTGCTGCATTATGGGATTCAAATTTTAGGTAGATCATGAACAGTGTATTTGGAAGATGAAGGCAAAGATTCCAATCCGCTCAAACAATTTGTGAAACTGAAAGGTTAGAACTCTATAGAGAAAACTGAGAAATAAAATATGCTCCAAAATCCTTTTCTTTAATGGGTTAATTTTTTCATATTGTATAGTGCAAACAAGCATAATTTTTTATTCAATTGTTTTACCGGATTGAAATCTTACCATACATTTCTAGAAGTTCTGTTTTATATCGAGTTAAATTGTCAGATCAATTTGACATCAGGAAATCCTTACAATAAGGTTCATAAACTACTGTACTTGATTTATATTTGTTTCCTAGTTGATTTAGGATTTGTTTTCCATTTTTATTTAGAATTTTTTTATTATTTTTTCAGAATTGTTTAAGATATTTTTACCTATTATAAATAGAGTTCTTTAGATTGTACTTAGGTTTTAGTTTTTCGGCCATGATGTTTTGAATAAACTTGTATTTTACGTAATGCAACACTTTTCTTTGTGGTTAAACAAAGAACAATCAAACTTATCAAGGTATAATTGACTTTGTAGTGTTCTTCCTTGTATTTCTCGTTTGCGTTCATTAATTGTTGGGTTGGGGTTCATATTTCAGTAATGTTGGTGCTTTGGTTCAAGTAATCTCTATGTCATACTTCAATCAAACTTGATTCTTTAGCTTTCTAGGATTTGTATTTCTTGTATGTGTGTTCCATAACCAAGTGATCACGGGGTTTATATTAGTTAGTATCAAAGCTTAGCTTTACTTATCAAGTTATGTCCTTTTTGTTTTTATTATTTAAAATTGTTTCCATGTATTTCTTTTTTCTTTGTGTCTCGTTTTGGGTCTAATTTGATTAAAGTTCTATTTGGTCAATTTTTTTCTATCTTCTTTTGTTATTGTCAAGTTTTGCATTAAAGGTCATTTGACAAAAAAAAAAGGCGTCTAACATCTTTTTCTATCCGGAATATTTATTTGGAGTAAACAAAGAAATAAAAAAGATCACAAATTCAGGTTTATAAGGGTTTATTCATTTGGGTAACAAGGTAAATTGAATTTCTCAGGTTTGATCTCATTAAAATCAATTCGGTACCTATAATTTCAAATTTCAAAATTTGGATCAAAATTCCTATAGTGTTTTTATATCATATCATGCTTGTCTTTTGTCTCATTTTTCTATTGGTGACATGTATTCACTGAGGGAGAGAAACGAAGAAGGGTTCTCACTCAAGAATACAAGGACCAATCCTATATGTTTAGGGTTTTAAGGAAATAATTTGCTAAGTTAAAAGAATTGTTCTATGAATGCAAATCATTAGAGAAAGAGGAACAACAACGCCGAAATGATGAAAGGAAAAAGAGAAGGGTTATTGCTTTTATGCAAAGTTGTTGGATGCAAGTGTTAGCAAGAAAAGAGTTCTGAAGGCTTAAACAAGAGGCTTATAAAACATCTATTGTACCTATGGGTTATTCGAGGATAAATCATTTTAAAGAGAAAGGAAATGATACGATCTAAGAAAAGATTGAAGAAGGAAATTCGAATTCTAGTGTAATTGTGCCTACTGTTCAATTTTACTCTATTAAGCATAACTCTCAATTTGATCGTTGGATCGGGCTAAAATTTTACCATGAGTTTTCAAACATATTTTCTATATTAATTTAAATTTTGAGGTCAATTGGAGTTCTAAAAGGTATCGTAATACAGGTCAGTAGATGCAATATAAATTTTGTTATTTGTTACCTTTTTATTTATAGACTTCCTATTTCAAGAGGATTCTTTTTCTAATAATGCAAGGATGTTCAACAACTAATTTTGGGACTTTTTCTACTTCTACAATGATCTTTAATGGGCGGTAACATAGTTTTTAAGTGTGGCAAAATCTTTAATGTTCTAAAATCCTTTTCTTACAAGGATTATAGGGCTGATTTTTCCTATTACACAATTCTATACTATCAAGCATAATTTTTTATTTAACAAATGAAACGAATTGAAATTTTACCAAACCTTTTTAGAGATCATGTTTTATATATAGCTAAATTTCAAATCAATCCGACATCAAAAAGGCATTGCGATAAGGTTTATAAACTATTGTATGAGATTTATGTTAGTTTCCTAATTGATTTAGAATTTATTTTTTCCTTTTTTATTTAGAACTCTTTTTATTATTTTTCTAGAATTGTTTAGGTTGTTCTTACTTATTATAAATAAAGTTATTTAGCTTGTACTTAGGTTTTAGCTTTTCAACCGTAATGTTTTTAATAAACTTGTTTTTTACATGATGCAACACTTTTATCTTTGGTTAAACAAAGAACATTCGGACTTGTCAAACTATAACTGACTTTGTAGCATTCTTCCTTATACTTCTCGTTTGTGATTCGCTAATCATTGGGTAGGGTTCATGTTCCAATATTGTTAGTGTTTTGGTTTATGTAATCTCTATGTCACACTCCTATCAAACTTGATTATTTGACTTTTAAGGATTTGTCTTTCTTGCATGTGGATCACATGACCATAAGGTTGGTATCAATCCAATAGTTGAATAAAAAATTATGTTTGCTAGTATAAAATTATGTAATAGAAAAAATCTGCCAAAGAATCCTTATAAGAAAAGGATTTTAGAACATTAAAGGATTTTGTCACACTTGAAAACCATGTTGTTATCTATTATATCTGAATGCTTGTTTGGTAATTATAGGCATATGTACCTTAATTGCTTCTTGTAATGCCACCATAATGTCCTTGTAAGGTTTGTCATTGAACAAATCTGAGACCCTTTTGAAACCAAATATAAAACCTATCCATGCTCACTTAATGAGTAGACATATCATTATAATTATATACCATCTATAAAATGCAACAAAGAAAGCTCGACATGTAGCATCCTGAATTCCAAGACTTTTGGATGGTAAATGGTCGTCATATAGATTCTAAAAAAGTCTAAGCTATTACAAATTGATTGAGATAGATATAGATTCCCTTGTTGGTGTAATGATAAAATCAAGTTTTTAAATCTATAGATGATAATCATTATCACCTTTGAATGGCAAACCTGCATGTAATTTACCTTTTTTTCATAAGCATCCCATGTTTATAGGCATTGCAACATTGTGTTTTTTTCTTGTTTTGAATGAGAAATATAAATCCACCCCTAAACATCAAGCCTTAACAAGATGTACAAGAATCAAATAGAAGACAAAAATGAAGTTCAACTTGTGTAGAAACAAGATAACTTTTAAGAACGTAAATGGCTCAGTTAACTAATCTGCTAAGACAGACCATTCACTTTCAAGGGATGCCCCCACACATGGAAGCCAATATTAAAAAGTTCACTATGAATATGCCACATTGTCCCTCTACAAACCCTTATCAAAATTCTTATCTAGTTAATTAAAGCATATAATTTTTTTATAATGCTCCTAGTTCATCAAAGATTTATGTTGTTCTACCTCAAAATTCACTGTAGATTGCTACAAACAAAATAAACAAAACAACTTTGCCTTTGTTTCAACCTGGTTATCATAACAATCAAAATCCAAATCATAAAAGAAAATGTCAAGAGAAATATTCTCCCCTCCCAATTCTTATTAAGGATATTTATCAAACCCTTACAAATACTTATTAAATAATGCATTAACCATTTAAATCTATCTAACCACACTTTTCTAAATGGTACAATGAAAATTCCAAATACAAGTATGATAGTGGAACAACGGCTCATTCCATTGATTATTGTCAAGGCTTAAGGATAAGCTAATTCAATATTGATGGCTATCATTCCATAAGAAAAATGGTGAATTCAATACAACCACAAAAGATAGAGACTCGTATGATTCATTTTAACCTAGAGAAATATATATGTTGAGATTCCCAGAAAATTTAAATCTTCTAAATTTTTTAAGTATACCAAAACAAAATATCCAGAGACTTGCCTCAAATTTACCTAAGAGACTTACCTCAAATTTGTTAAAGTTGATTAATTTAGAATAATTTTGAGATGTTACAGAAATCACTAGCTTGATGGTTAGTGGTAGCCTAACATATCAGCACAATAACATGTGCATACTTTTATTTTTTGTACATGAATCCTTGCTATTGAGTGAATTTTGCTATCTTTATAAATACAAAGCTAATTTGCACTTCTTGGAGATTGATTTAGAATTAACAGGAAAAGATGTCTGAAAAGTGAAATTATATATTGGTAATCTCAGAAGACAAGAAGCCTCAAAATGGGTAAAAATGGAGACATAATATGATAAGAAAAATACATACTATAAGATCTTGAACTTATTTCATTATAAAAGGTTGATCTTTGAGTGCAAACTCTGTATAGTTGAAATCTATGTCACATTACAGGGCAACCTGAAAACATAGAAGTTGATTGAAAGGTTATAAGATACAAGGAAAAGGCTGAAATGTAAAATCATTCTCTGAACTTGGATGGATATGATAGAATTTAACAATGCTAACTAGAGAAACAAACTCATCCATCCTTAAATTTTTTTTGGCAATGAGGATAAGGAAATATTTCTCATGTCATTTCAATGCAATCTATTTCATATCCTTAATTGGTTTTACTTAATAAAATGTCATACAGGGAACAAACCTTGATCCTAGGCAATGTTAGATTAGATAACCGCAGGTAGAGTCTAACATCGCCTAATATTTTCATCTGTACAACGTTCTTCCTCCCTTTTGCTGTTAAGACACCTTGATCAAAAATATGGGAGACATTTAAACAAGGGAGAGAAATCTGTGTCGTTATACCAACATTACAACTATGAGCGGGTTGATAGAACTGAGGAACTCGAATTAATCCTATAAAAATTCCTTTATAGAGAACATGAAACCTTGAAGGGCTATATTTTATGCCAAATTTGTTATGGTTTTTATCGTTTTGTATCAAAGACACAACATATGAGACAAACAGTGTTGAATTAAGGTAAGCAATAAGTTTATATGAATCCATTATTATCGTCTCTAAAGAAAACTTGGCTCTTGAGGCTTCAAAATGAAGATAACAACGAAAGCAGCTACCCCTATGGCTATGACTATGAAAAGAAAGAAAAACAATACGAAGAAAAAACAGGTTTTGAAAGAACATGCATTATGGAATTCTAGGCAACACAAAGAACCTGAATTTTTTCGATGAAACATCCATGTCATGTCTTCATATTAGTGTTTGCCCAGAAAAAATAGTTTGACTGCTAAGTTAGTTTGGCATAAGTTATTGGTCCTGATTCTGAAGGAATTTGATGTTTACTTCTTAGCTATATATATATATTCTCATATTCCTTTCTTAAGGTGGCTTTATCAATATCTTCAAAATATTATAACTTTGTGCCAAAAAAAAGGATCATACTTTCCCTGAAGTTCATTCTTCAATCCCATTTCTTAGAGTAATATTAACCCGCAACATGTGTTGGGCTTAAGTTCTCCGGCATGAGCCATAGGTTAACCCATATAATGTGCTGAACCAAGCCTAGCAATATTGGTTAGCTAGCTTGTTTGCACAATTAAGATTCTTCTCCAGGTGATAAGATAGTATAATGGACTTATGGTTAAGGTAACATGTTCCTCCAGTCAACTTGTGATGAGTTAAATTCTTATGATATTCCCTTATAGTCTTGATAAAAATAGTATATTTTGGAAAAACTAGAGAGATGGACTTGGTTTTCTACACAAAAATTGACCTAGAGATTAGTGATATCAAATACGCGACAAACAATTATAATTAATTAACATTTCACGAGGTTGGGCTTCTCATTCTTGTCGTATTATTCATATATTATGCGTCGTTTAATGCCTCAAAACATAACACTAAAATTGAAAACTCCCAAAAAATATTTGGGCAAACATAGGGCCTCGAGTCTTCAGAACTCGGCTCTACAGTTGAGCATTGAACACCATAGGATGGTATTGCAGCAATAATATAGCATTAACTTTAACTATAAATTAAAAGATATGGGCAAAACACTATAGTCCATGCCACTGTGGATGTAGATTTATTGTACCGTGGATTGTTGTATTTTTTTTTTTCATCCCAAAATCTTTTTTTTATTTCTCCTTTATGGGACAAAATTGGAGGACAATTTAGTTAATTTGGCTAAGAAAGGACATGGTTATTGGACAAAGGATCAAACTTAAAACAATAGAGGGAATGGATGTTGCTTTTGAAAATTTATCGAAACATTCATTACAATCCTTATACTTTTTAAATTATAAATATTAGATCCCTTGATTTTTTAGATTTCAAGAAAAGTCAATTTTGATCCAAAACATCATTTTTCTTAGTTTTCAATTTCTAGTTTGACAAACAAGAGAAAATGCCATTGGATTCCATCAATAAAAAAGGGGAAATAATTAGTTGACACCGATTTCGGCCACTAAAATGATCAATCTTGGAGTTAATGAGTTTCATTCAATAAAAATAGTTCAACTTATGTGTTTTTTTACCTTTTATATATATATATATATATATATATTATGTGATATTTGGTAGTTTTTTTTTTATTTTGGATTGATTTCAAGTTTTTGGATTGATTTCTTGGTTATTTGAGATCATATATGGTTTTAGTATTTTTTTAGATGTTTTGGGTAAAAAAGTAATTTAAAAATTAAGTTTTTTAAAAGAAAAAAAAAACTAAAGCTGAGTTTTCTGGCAACTCTTAGATACCGTTTGGTAATGCGGCTGTACCGGAGGTTCAAATAAACCACAGTTTCTACATGTTTGGTTATGCAAAAAAGTAGATTTTATTTTGGTGGGATCCACAATAATTGTGGCTGCACCTGTGGCTGATAAGAAGCTGGAAAATTATGCTTTCCAACAACAGCTAACCTCATTTTTCAAGATTCACTGTGCTAAGAAAAAAAAGTCGGCTCAACTATTCATCTTTTGTCTCTGGAATTGCAAATTCTATATGCTGTAGCTTGTCTTCCCCAAACATTAGAGAGCATGTAAAAGATGACTTCCTGGAGCTTTTCCACTGTGTGGAGAACGGAGTAGCATGTTTTGGCCGGATCAGGTTGGTACAAACCTAAATGTAAAAAAATATATATATTTTTTATTTTTAATTATATTTTATTCAAAAAAACTAGTATTTAACATTATTTAATGACACTACATAAATTAGAAGGATATCGCATAATGACATAGTATTTACAGAATTTGATCGCAATTTCAATTTTATTCCTGATAATATTTTATCTGATGTTGTTGCATGCTCAATAAACCATGGAAATTATAGTCCTTATCGAATGAATTTCATACGTTATGAAATTGTAGATGGTTTAATGGAACAATAAAAAATATTTTATATAAAGTGTTATTTATTTTATGATGTAATAGCAGTAGTTAAATCTACAATATTTAAATTAAAAATCATCAATATTAATATATATTTTTTAAAATTATTTTATAACCTTAATTTCAAAAGCATTCTTAACCAAACACATTAAACTACTTTTTATTCAACCTCAATTTCAACCACAGTTTTAACCAAACATTTATTTTTTCAAATCAACTTCAACTAAAAGTACTTTTTATAAAACAACTTTTTTTAAACCACAACCACAACAGCTACCACAATACCAAACACACTCTTAGTTACTTAAAACTAGGCTTTATTTAATTAAAGGGACAACCCGCCCTTTGACTTTCTTTTAAAAAGAATAAGAGGGCACACGATTTTAATATTGGGAAAAAAGGTGTGGCTCACGAGCTCCAGGTGTCTTGCTTGTTTTTTTATTTTTTTTAATTATTATTTTCAACCTCTTAAACTTAAAAAATAATATACATCATTTCTTAGTTTTTTTATTTTTTAAAGGTCTCTCTTAGAACATACATTATGTCAAGACTTTTTTTTTTTGCATTCGAGAAAAAGATTAATTTGACCCTTTTTTTTTGCCTATATTTTTTTAATGATTATTCAATTCATTAAAAAAAATAAAAAAACAAAATTATTCAATACAATCGAATTTATTATCTTGTTACTATCTATCTTTCAATTATTTTTTAATTTAATCTTTGATTATCATCAATAACTTTTATTTATATTTATTATCACAAATAATTTTTAATTTGCAATTATAATTTATTTTTTGTGAAAAAAGCACGTAACACTTGAAAATAAAGACATCCTGCCCGCAGCTAGGCACGAGCTAGATAGCTGGCATCAACTAATCAAAACAGAGGAGCCGCTGTATCAGCCTATCAAACTAGTTCAATTCAGCTTCAACAGCAGCTGTCATGGTTTTGCGATCTCAAAATTGGTCTCCTTCGCGTCGCATGCCCATCCTTGCGCATTTTAGCAATTCGTAACAAAAGAGATAGGAGCCAGTGGGACCTCTTCCTGTTCCCAGTTCGGCAATTTTAACTGGCCCGGCCCGGCCCGGCCCGGCACGGCAGTCACTGATGGGAACGCAGTGGCACATGCTGCTCAAAATTTGTTGCTAAAAAACAAAAACGTCACGAGACACCTTACGCATCGTCGAATCCCATTTTATTTGGCATTTTCTTTTCCACTGCTATTTCAGACTTCACAGTCTGAGAGAGGGCTCGCAATCCTAGATATTGTGATCTCCCAAAATATTACAGTGGACCCCATCCCAGATCCCTCCTCTAATCCGCCACCTCAGTTTTGGAGCTACTTGGCTTTAAAGCTGGAAGATGATGGGACATGGGCATATCACGACAACCTTTTGAAAACTATCACCTTTTACCATGTGCCACGCGGTCGGCGATTGGGAAATTGGCTCAATCTCCCGAGCTCAAGTTACCAGGCAGGAGTTGAATTTAAAACAATATGAATCATTCAAAGAAGGAGATGACCCTGGATGATCCATATCCTTCTGTGTTTAAAAATGTCTATCAGGGAAAAAGATGATGACCCTTCACAAGCACCATCACCTTTCCACCTGCAAGGGCAAGTAAATAAGAATGATACATTATTTAATCATACAAGAAAAGTGAAAATGGCCCTATTTTGACTTCATCCCTCATTCTTTGCATCTGGGACATACGGAGACTTTTCAACCATAACGGCAAGCAACTTTTTCTTTCAGGAATTTATCAATACAGAGTACTAGTTAATCAGGATTCAAAAATGATGGCCACGGGGGAAAACCAACCACAAAGTTGAAATTTAAGGCTTCAGTTCTCAAAATAAATCACACAATATTGTCAAATTACAGTCATCGAATCCAACTTCCAAAGTCCAATGACTTAAAATGTAATGAAACGGGAAACCGAATGTACTACTTTTATATGGAAAAAGCTCCTGGAATGCTTCTCCCACATCGAGGCTTTAAGCATGTTCAGCTGTGTTGTCCTCCATTCCCATCTCAGATAAACAACCATTCCTACGAGCAGCAAAATGAAAGGAAGCAATTATCGATGAAACTCATAATAGAGTAAAACAATAACTTGTAGAGAGGAAAAATAGAGATGAAACTCACTAACATGTAGCCTTATTATTTACAAAACCTAGCAAACACAGAAAAGTAGGCTCAATAAACTCCCCCAACCATGGAGGGGAAGTCTTCGAAGCTCCACAAGTCCACCGCGTTTGTGCCATCCTGAGTTGTGTCTCCATTAAGGAAGCTATCAAGAGAAGCCTCCCAGTTACCCACAATATCTGGCATCTGAAGGTTCATCAACTGATTGTCAAAAGCCAGCAACTCTTCGGACAGAGATTTTCCATTCTTCTCTTCAACAGGCACTGCATTCTCAGTGTATGATTTCAACTTCTTAGGATTAGCATCCACAAAGACGGCTTCATCAACTTCTGGAGTTGCTGCAAGAACAGACAAGATTTCAGGGCCTTGTTCTCCCCACCCAAAGTCACAATCAAATGAGTTGCTCCCGTTGTCAGAATTGAAATACATAGAAGGATTGTCAGGAGGACTCAAGGGCGTCACCCCAGAATCTCCATTGGCCGGGAAAGAATTCATTATTCCAAACTGGCTCACTTGTGGTTTCTCTTCCACAAAGCCCATATTATTATAATCAGTTTCTGGGTTGCTCAAGTAACTAAAATCCTGGCTTAAATTTGCCTTTGTAAGTCGTTTCTGTGAGTTTTCCTTAATTTGATGCCTTGCTGAAGCACATGGAGCTTCATCAGGGAAGTTCACCTTAGCTTTCTTGCCTCGAATTCTACGTGCCTCAGAATCATATGCTCTAGCAGCTTCTTCTGCAGTATTGAATGTTCCCAACCAGACACGTACCCCTTTCCTGGGATCACGAATCTCAGCAGCCCATTTTCCCCATGGACGCTGCCTAATTCCTCTAAACTGGTTCTTTCTCTTCCTCTTTGCTGATTTTTCAGCAAGTCCACTGAATCCAGCAGATTTAACAGCAGTAGAACCTTCAATAACAACCAAAAACAATAAGGAAAGATATTATTAAGCACACGGGCACAGATACTTTAGGTGCGTGCTGCTGCATGAGCAAAGCCTATAAAGATATCAAAAAGGAGAAACAACACTCATGAGGCAGAAAGCAGACAGCGGCAAGAAGAATTTTGGCTTTAAATAGATAAAAAGATCCAATTTTACTTGCATTGAATCACAAAATGAAATCAAGATTTGAAGCAAATTTTCCTAACCTGGAGTTATATTGCAATTCAATAATTATTTACTACAAAGAGAGCTTATTGTCTGACAAGATATTAATTTATCAATTTTGATTTTCTCAAATTTAGACTAAATGAGAAACCCAATCAAATCTGCCTTTAATTTATTTAACACCAACATCATGTAACCAAAGAACCCCCCTATAAAACCAGCTATTAACACCTCAGATAACAGCAGGAGATCATCACCAGAAGCAGAGATTTTAACAGCTAATGATTTGAAGAATCCATAAAGTTTAGATCTAACTGGTTTTACGAGTCCTATCTTTTGGCTAGAAAATAATAATAATAATAATAAATTGTACCCAAAATAAATTAGTACACCTTATACAACCAATTGAGTCCAAAAATATAATTCAACCAAACCAGCATCAAAAATCAGAAATCCACGGATACGAGAGGATTTTGCTCCCATCTCAAAAGGTTTAAACTTCACAGCTTTGAGTTCTCACTATTCATCATTTATTTTCCTTCCACTTGTAAGGAAATCTAACAACCAAAAAGGAGCAATGGACAAATTAAACAATAAAGCTTGATGAAAAGAAATGGTTCCACGCATGAATCAAAGTCCTAGATTTAATAACACAAAGACAACCGAAAAATAACAACAATAACAACAAAACATAATAATAGCCCAACACTAAATAAATAAATAAGAAAAAACAACCTTTAAAATAGAAAAAATTCCTGATCATAGCAGAAAACTACAAGATCTGCATCATGAACGTATAAGCTTTGTAAGAAAAATGAACAGAAATCTAATCCCGCAAAAATGATCAGTGAACACGCACACACAGCTAGAAATTTATCTCATATCAATATGATCAGAAACAAAAACCCACAAGTCACCTCAATAAACTATGATCAACATAACCTACCATATATCCCATCAAGTTCAAAATTACCAAAAATCAAGACACAAAATCAGTTTTTTTAAAAGAAAGTAAGAAGCTTGAAAGAAAAAAAGCCATATAAAAATTATTAAAGCGTACTCTCAATACTGTAGCATCGATCTCCCAGAAACTTGATTCCCAAAAAAATCACAAAAACCCATTTCTAAGCTACAATCAGCTAACCCATAACCGTAATTATTAAGTAAGAAAAATTAAGACAAACAAACAAAAGAAAAGGCATTATTACCACGAGGGAGCCCAAGCTTTTTAGCAGGTTCAGAAGCACTAGCAGAGAAAGCAAAAGGCTTGGCATCAGCGAAGACATCATAATCCTCGTCGACATCAGACTCATCCTTAAACTCTTGAAAATCAGCCTCAAAATCATCTTCGGGATCAGCAACAACTGGCTTCAAGTGCTTGCTGTTGAAGGGTTTCTTCAGCTCAAGCCACTCAAAGCCCGAGGTCAACCGCCGAGAAGATCGAGCGGTGGTTGTCGGAGCGATGAAGTCTGAGATGATAGCACCGCCACACATGTTGATTGATGGTGATTATACAAGTGGGTTGCTTCACGGGGGTGTAATTGAAAAGATTTTTGAGAGAGAGTGGTTAGATGGTGATTTTCCTTTTTCTTCTAAGAGAGAATAATTTGTAAGTAGCGATTGTTGGGATTTAAGTAGAGATGGTTGGAGGAGTTGTTTAATAGGTGGGGGGAGGAAAGGACTCAGAGGGATGGATGTGAAATTACTATTTTAGCCTTCTGCGTTGTCAAGTTGGTGAGATTTTGGTTGCCACGGTCATCTTTTTATTTGAGGTTGAATTTTACATATGTAAAAAAGGAAGGGTTATTTGGCATTACATTTCAACCGTAGAATTTTATTTTTAAAAATTTTAAATTAAATTTTTTATCATTTTATATACTGATTTAAAAATCTAATTTTAAAAATAATATAATATTATTCTAATATATTTTAAAATAAAAAACGCTATAAAAAACAATTTTTATCTCAAACAAGTCTAAAGTTAGATTACTTTTATTTTTTATATACATATTTAATATTTTCAAGTTATGTTATGTATTCGTTAAGATTAATTTTTTTGAGTTATTTTATAAATATATTTGACATGAATTTGTTGCATTTAGAATAATTTAATGATTTTCTTAAAATATCAACCTCGAATTTAAAAAGGAATTTAAAAAATAAAATATAATTTCTTAATCATTTGATCAATTCTTTAAAATTATAAATAAACATTGCCATTAACTACGTTGTTATTACATAACATGCCATGGTTGAGGTACATGAAATGCGTAGTTGGGTGCACGCCACACGCTCGTGATCGACATTTATATACAGAATGAGGTCATTGCATATGCTATTTGCTTCTCTTTCCTTTTCTCTTGTCAGAATGCTCTGAAACTTCTATCTTCAATTTTATATATATATATATATATATATATATATATATATATATATATATATATATATAATTTCATTCTTATATTATTGTGTGTTTGTACTGTAGCATAGTGAGAATTACGGGTGAGAAAAAAATTAAAAAATTAATTAAACTGAGGAAAGCGGAAAAAAATAACTGAAAAAACCAAACCGTGAAAAAAAACCGATTAAACCAATTAGAATTTTAAAAAAACCGACTGTTTCGGTTTGGTTTCAGTTTTATAAGCCAGAAACCGAAAAAACTGAACCGAACCCAAACCGAGTCAAACCAGTTTGAAGCTGTTTTTGTTCTAAAAGACCAAACCGAACTAAAACTAATCGGTTTGAACTGGTTTTAATTCAATTTCTTTTAAAAATAATTTAATTTACTTATTTTTTTATAAAAATCGATTAAAAAATGATCACTCTTGATGAGGATGAAGGATTATATCACGGGTATCTTAAGCTCTATGTATTAATTACTTGACATATTTATCGATATGCGAAACTTTATTATTTTCTTATTCGGTTTTATTAAATAGTTTTTGTTTCTATTTTACTTTCACAATAAATAATATATCATAAATGTATTGAATTTCATGTGAATAATATATTAGAAGAGCATATTATGTGCATTCAAAATTATTGAAATTCTAATTCACAGTCACATGTGATGAACTCCTACCATCTTGTTTGATGGAGTTTTTATTGAACCAAAACCACATAAACCCCATTCGTTTTAGGATAAATCTATGAATTTGTTTTTATATTCTAAACTTGTTTGAACACGTGGCTGATTGATTGTGTATTTTTAAAAATTATTTTTTTTGTTTAAAATTATGTTTTTAATTTTTAGATCATTTTAATATACTGATGTCAAGAATAAATTTTTTTAAAAAAATTATTTAAAAGTATTTTTAAATAAAAAATATTTTAAAAAACAACCACTATCACAATATTGACAACGTTCTCTCTAATTGGTTGTTGGGTTTTAAAATCAACAACATGAATCTTGCCTGTTCTTAGCTTTCTAAATAAGTTTCTTTGTCACTATTTTATGATGAAAATGCCTTCCAAGGAAACATAATTGTAAAATTAGTTTGGAAAATAACTATATCTTAAAAATAAAAAGAAAAAAGAAAATTAAGAAGAATTTTTTTAAAAGAAAGAAATTGTGAAAAACCTTAAAACGTGAAAAAAAAAACATTTTTAGTATTTCAAAGGGGTTTTTTTCAGGTTTGTATGTTCTAAGGTTTGTTCAATTTGTTTCTTTTCTATTGTTTTTGGATTTTTTTTCTTTTTTTATTATTTTCCCTTTTAGGTTTTAAAACTTTTTCTTTAAGATCAGAAAACTATACGAGATGAGCTATTAGGGTGGTCACAAATTAATACATAAATTAGACCCTTCACTATTTCAAGTTTTCCTTCTGTATAATTTCCTCCATACCAGGTATTATATTCATGATTAGATGGGAGATTAGACAAAAATCATATAATTTTCTCTGTATAATTTTTAATTTCCTCAATATCAGGTATTAAATTCATGATTAGATGGAAGATTAGACAAAAATCATAGATATCCACGTTGATGTACAATAATTTCATTGTATATGGCTTGAGTCAATTAATTAGTGATAACAAGAGAGACCGAATATTAAAAAAGAAAACCTCATATCGTTTATACTATATGATATGCCTCTGCGTTGTTGCGGGTTTTTAGAATGCCTGTGCATTACCACAAGTTTCTAAAAAAAATTATAACAAAAAAAAATTTCAACTAACTCAATATTAAAAAAAACTAAGAATATTGCAATCCACGGTGTTTTCAAGAAAAAAAACTACAAAACTAAATTCTCAACCACCTCAATATTAAAAAATAAAATCGACCAAGATAATTTTGAAAAAAATCATAAAAAAAACAAAAGGAAAAAAAAACCATGCAGGGAAACATTATAGCAATCTATAGTGTTTCGTGAGTAAATCTACAGTTATAATTCTCAACCAGCTCAATATTAAAAAAATAAAATCGACAAAGACAATTTAAAAAAAATATAACAAAAAAAAATCATGTGCGGAAAGACTGTAGCAATCCATAGTTTTTAAAAGAAAAAAAAGTACAAAGCTAAATTCTCAACCAGCTCAATATGAAAAAAAAATCAACAAGGACAATTTTGGAAAAAAGCATATAAAAAATAGAAAAAAAATGAAGAAAAAAAAGAACCATGTAGGGAAACACTATAGCAATCCATAATGTTTTGTGAGCAAAGCTACAGTTGTAATTCTCAATCAGTTCAATATTAAAAAAAAAATAGACAAAGATCATTTTGGAAAAAATTATAACAAAAAAAAACAATGTGAAGAAACACTTTAGCAATCCACATTATTTTAAAGAAAAAAATTACAAAGCTAAATTCTTAATTAGCTCAATATTAAAAAAAATTCAACAAAGATAATTTTGAAAAAAAAATGAAAATAAAAACATGTGGGGAAACATTGTAGCAAGACAAAAATCATGTAGAGAAACATTGTAACAATCTACAGCGTTTTAAAAAAAAAACTAAAAAGTTAAATTCTCAACCAGCTTAATATAAAAAAATAAAATCGACAAAGATCATTTTGAAAAAAAAAACCATATAGGGAGAACACTGTAGCAATCCACAATGTTTTAAAGAAAAAAACTATAAAGCTAAATTCTCAAAACCAATTCAATATTAAAAAAATAAATCGACAAAAACAATTCTGAAAAAAAAGAGACAATTTTGAAAAAAAACAAAAAAAAAAAAAAATAGAAAAAAAATATGGGGAAAGCTAAAGTTAAATTCTCAACTAGCTCAATATTAAAAAAATAAATTCGACAAAGATAATTTTAGAAAAAAAAACATATGGGGAAACATTATAGCAAAACAAAAACCATGTGGGGAAACACTGTACAATCTACAGTATTTTAAAGAAAAAAAACTACAAAATTAAATTTTCAATCAGCTCAATATGAAAAAAAAAAATCAACAAAGACCATTGTGGAAAAAAAAGGAAAAAAATCATAAAAAAAAGGAAAAAAACCATGTAAAAAAAATATTATAGTAATCCATAATGTTTTAAAGAAAAAAACTACAAAGCTAAGTTTTAAAAAAAATTGACAAAGATAATTTAAAAAAAATAAAAAAAAAGACAATCTTGGAGAAAAACAAAAAAAAAATAAAAAAAAAACATGTGAGAAAAGCTACAATACTTTCCCTGCACATTTGCGTTTTAGAGTACTAGGCAAAATAGATGTTAAAAGTGAAATATCACATTTAAAAAATTTAGAATTTGATAAAGGCGTGCTAGAAGCAATTAAAAAAAGTAGTTGAAATTAATTTTTTTAATATTTCAAAAGGGTCGGTCAAATGGGTTGAAAAAGTTGAATGAACCGAAGCAAAGAAGCAGATCATACATGGTGCTTGAAGATCATACGGGCACAAGAAGAAAGATCTAGCTATGAAACTTTGCCGAATGATTTAGATAAAGAAGATGGGATGGATGGCAGTGGTCGTGCCTATGACAAGTGCTTATTTATGGCCAAATGAGCCACTTCTAGGGAACACAACTAAAAGTTGCCATAAAAAAACCTGGAAAAAGCAATTGGAAAATTGATAGAGAAATAAACAATTTCATGCCTTAGGAAGAGTCTTTTGGTACCTTAACAAAAATAAAGAAGAAAATAGTATTAATGTTGTGTTTGTTTCTCGAAAACTAGTTTTCAGGAAACTATTTTCCAAACTTTTCTGTGTTTGTTTGTCATTAGCAAAGTTGGTTAACAGAAAATACTTTTCAATAAAAGAAAAATTTAGCTTGGTTTCCAGAAAAGTGTTTTCTTTTTATTTTGAACAGAAAATACTTTCCAGAAGTTGTGAAAAATTTAGGCTATGTTTGTTTCCCGGAAAGTGGTTTCCGGGAAACCATTTTCCAAACTTTCTTGTGTTTGTTTGCCATTAGGAAAGTTGGTCAACGGAAAACATTTTTCAGTCAAAGAAAAATATGACTTAGTTTTCATGAAAGTATTTTTCTAGAAAATTTGAGCGGAAAGCATTTTTTGAAAGTTGTGAAAAATTTAGAAATGTCATATTATTTGCTGATTATATCAAATTTGGTCCTCAAACTTTTGATTGCTATATATATATATATATATATATATAGTTTTGAATATTTATTTTTCAATTTCATCTCTTAAAATTTAATTTTTATATTAACTTTAGTCCTCATTTTTATAATTGTTATTTACTTTTTACTTATCAATTTTTTATTAAAATTTTTTATCTATCAAATTTGATCCTCATTCTTTTGATTATTACTTATTTTATTTAAAATAATTTATGAAATGTTAATTATTATTATTTTAATTTCTTCATCTTTCATCTTTTTTTTTTAGATTTGATCTCTATTATTTTAATTATTATTTATTTTATTTGAGATAATTTATGAAATTATATTTTTTTTCAATTTCATTCTCATTCAACTTTTTAATTTGTAAGATTTGTTCCTCATTATTTTAATAAACTTAAGAAAAATAAAACATTAATAAGTTATTTTCCAGCTAATTTTTCATTACATAACTAAACACTGAAAAATATTTTCCAACTTATTTTTCATTACACTACCAAATATCGGAAAATAATTTACTTTCCCGTAATTCACTTTTCAAAAGGAAACTACTTTCCAACAAACAAATGGGGCAATGTATGTATTATGTCTTATGAGGAAAGTTAACAAGCTTTTTAAATACTTTTTGATTAAATTGAAAAAAACTTTAAATTCAGTTGAGTCATTCCATGACTTGCAATGAGATTTGAAAAAAAAAAATAAAGTTAGATTGGGCTAGTTCCAATACTCTTGCAAAACAAATCATCATTTGATAACCAGGTTAGTATATTGTAGGAGAAAAATAGTGTATAACAAAGAGGACAATAACAAAAGGTATGGTGTGATTATTGTACATGGTTGTGTTTTTATGGTCTTGTTCTCCATTGTTATAACCTGGTGATCTAAGGTTTTCATACGTCTCGGTTATATGAAATTGCTTTATGGAAAGTGGAGTTGTAGTTACATCATACCGGTATAACCATGAAGAATAATTATCTTTGTTGCACATCTAACTTGTAAAATGAGTTGTCGAGTGTAGCCATCACATTGTACAGAATAACAATAACTATTAATGATACATGTAGACGTGTGATAGCCACTGGTAAGATAGGCAGGCACATGCACTAACAATTTATATGCCTTTGTAATGAATAATTAGGTGTTTTAGATGATGCGGTGTTGTACTGACAAGATGTGTGTAGTGTGCATCACGTAATGTTAATAAGTGGTTGTGTGGCGTCAAACTGAAAAGGCGTGTAACTATAACCTCTACAAGTATGCATGTGGTTACACAACATGCAAGATTACTATTTTTTTCTTTCTCTTTTCTTTTTTTCCCCTTTTTTCTTTGCATGTTATCCAATCAATTAGATTTTGGAGTCTAAATTAAATAATTATTGAAGAATCAGGGACTAAATTGGAGAAAATGAAAAAAATATTGGTTGATGTATGTAACACATGCCAACATGTGGTGGACAAGCCCTCATCACTTGTGGTAACATGTATGGCTTTGTCCTGTCATCGATGGTGGCATTCCTTGATGTCATTTGATTTGTTTCATTGAGTTTTTTTTTTATGGTATGACGCATGTACATGGTGGAGGCAAGATAACACTCTAATGGCTTTGCATTCCTTTTTTTTTCCTCTCCTTTTTCTCTCTTGCCCCTTGAATTGTAAGTCAGTCTTCTGCTGTTGTGATTTCTTTTGCTAGCTAGTCTATTCTTGGTGTTGGTCTATTTTTAGTGGTCGGTCTCTCTCTCTCTCTCTCTCTGTTTTTTTTTTTTAAGTTGGGCCTTTAGCTCTACTTTCCTTTCCTTTTGAATTTCTTTTTATTTTAGGCCTTAGACTTTAGTTTATTAAGTATTACTCTAAAAGGTGTGAGTTTTTCATTGTGCAAGTCTCCATTGCTTATTCTCTCACATATTACTATGGATGGGTTGTGCAAAGTTTTATGTTTTTTCAATTTGGTCCTTAAACCTTTTTTTAACGATTTAATCCTGATTGAAGACTAATTGATTTTGATTTTTTTATGAAAATACGAGATTGAAAGAAAAGGGATCAAAATGAAAAAGGCGTCAAACATGGGTGGCATGCCATAAGTTTCGCAACAGATGCACTTTGATCTTGAACTTTAAAAATCACGCAAATTATATAATTTCAGTACCTCAATATTTTTCCAATTCGGTTTTGGTATAAAAATTTATTTTTGTTATTTTTTAGTCCTTGGTTGAGAGAGGGGAGAGAGAGGTCATTGAATTTTGGTGATAGAGAGAGAAAAATATCGTTGACACCGATTTAGACCATCAAAATGAACAATATTTGTGTCAAATGATTCCATTTTTTTAGGAGAGTTCATATTTGATGTTTTTTTTTTAACCTCTAAAGTTCATGAAAAAACATATTTGAGCTCGGGTTGATTTATGTTTTTAGGGCGATTGTTTTTGGGTTTTTTAGGCCATGGGTAGTTTTACACGGTTCTTACGATGTTTTTATAGGTGTTTTGAGTAAAAAAATGAGTTGAAAAACAAGGTTTTGAGTAAAAAAACTTAAGCCTCGCTTTTCCGGCCATCACAATGACCAGAATCTGGGCAAATCAGACGTCGCGTTGTATGATTTTTTCAAAAATATTTGGGCAGACAACATGTCGTCTGCTCTAATTGCAAAAATAAATAAGGCCCCGTTTGTTTGCAGGAAAGTAGTTTCCTTTTGGAAAGTGAATTCCTGGGAAAGTGAATTCCAGGAAAGTGAATTCCGGGAAAGTATTTTCCGATGTTTGGTAGTGTAATGGAAAATAAGTTGGAAAACACTTTCCAGTGTTTGGTTATGTTATGGAAAATGAGCTGGAAAATAACTTATTAATGTTTTATTTTTTCAAGTTTATTAAAATAATGAGGAACAAATCTTACAAATTAAAAAGTTGAATGAGAATGAAATTGAAAAAAAAATATAATTTCATAAATTATCTCAAATAAAATAAATAATAATCAAAATAATAGAGATCAAATCTAAAAAATTAAAAAAAAATAAAAGGTGAAGAAATTAAAATAATAATAATTAACATTTCATAAATTATTTCAAATAAAATAAGTAAAAATAAAAAAAATGAGGATCAAATTTGATAGATAAAAAATTTCAATAAAAAAATGATAAGGAAAAAGCAAATAGCAATTATAAAAATAAGGACCAAATTAATATAAAAATTAAATTTTAAGAGAAGAAATTGAAAAATAAATAATGAAAACAAATTATATATAACAATCAAAAGTTTGAGGATCAAATTTGATATAATCAGCAAATAATGACATTTTTAAATTTTTCACAACTTCCGGAAAGTGTTTTCCGCCCAAATTTTTCAGGAAAACACTTTCCTGAAAACCAAGCCAAATTTTCCTTTGACTGGAAAGTATTTTCCGTTGACCAACTTTTCCAATGGCAAACAAACACATGAAAGTTTGGAAAGTGTTTCCCGGAAACCACTTTCCGGAAAACAAACACAGCCAAAAGAGAAAACACTTTTCTAGAAACCAAACCAAATTTTTCTTTGACTGGAAAGTGTTTTCCGTTGACAGAAAAGTGTTTCCGTTGACTAGAAAGTGTTTTTCGTTGACCGGAAAGTGTTTTCCGTTGACCAACTTTCCTAGTGGCAAACAAACACAGGAAAGTTTGGAAAGTGGTTTCCCGGAAAATGAATTCCGAGAAACAAACATGGCCTAAATAAAGTGCTCAATCATGTGGCCCCTGACAAAATGGGTCAGGCGGGCTAGTTTGGCTTGTCAGACCTAGTAGCGCCTGACCGTTGTTTTTTTTCTATTTTTTTAATTAATAATTCTTTTTTTATGGTTTATTCTCTAAATTTTTTTAATTTATATTTAAATTAGTACCCCTTCTCTATTTCATTTTGTTTGGAAAATATCTTCTTTTAAATAACGATTATTTTTTTAGTATGCATTTAAATTTAAAGAGTGTTTTTGAGTCATTTATATGTTTTTTCTTTTATATGGGTGAATTTTATTTTTGAAAATAAAAACTTTGTACTTTCAGATAATGTTTCTAATATGTGTAGCTTTGGATGATATTTCTTTCCCCTTTTATTTTATTCGATCAATTTAATTAGTGTCTCTATTTTTATTATCGTTTGCTTAAATAAAAAAATTATTTTAATAAATAAATTTAGCAAATACAACCTGGTAAATATCCTATATTTCGAGATTAAATATCTTGATTTACACATATTTCTTGATTTTTCAAGTTTTATTTTTTAAGTATCATTAATGACTTTTTATTTATTTATCTGCATGCATAATTCTCGATTTATTTAATTATATGTATACATATAATTTTTTAAACTACAAAAATAAATGAAAAAAACTTACATATATTTTTTTTTTATAAAAAATAAAAATATATAACATGCGGCGAATCAGGATTCACATAACTAGTCACATCTATCTATTCACTGTAATTAAAAATGCAATGAGTTGAGAATTGTATAAACCAAACCTCGTCAAATTCCTTAATTTAAAGCCACATAAAGCCATAACCAAGATGGTTAAATATCTTTAAGATTGTATGTACGCAATTACAATGAACTTCAAGATAGAGAATTAAGTGATAATATCTTTAAATTATATTGAAAAGAATTGGGTATCTACTCCTCTCTTTCACTGTTCATAAGAACCCTGATAGAGGTGGCCTCTTTTCTTTTCTTTTTTCATTCCCCCTTCCTTCTTCTTCTTTTTTTTTTGCATTTCTCTCTTTTTTCTTTTATTTACGTCTTTCAATTTGATCAATCAATATTTACTTAAACTTAAATTTATTTTTATAAATTGTTTTGGTTTGCTTTTTTTAAGGTTTTTGCAATCTTAAATAAATATCCTGATATTTGGTTTGTATTTAATTTTACGAACATTTATTATTTGTTATCGTATAATTAAGTAAAAATTATTTTAAAAAAAATAAAATTCTTAAACCCAATTGAGTTTATCACTCTAATCATGAATTTGACGAATTAAGCCGTAAAATCTGAGTAGATCTAATGTATCAACGTCTCAATATCAAAATAAAAGGTCATCCTGAATTATTTTTTAAAAAATTAAACTATATTTTTCACTGGTTATTCAAGTTACATTTGAACCCTTCAAGTTGAGTTGTTATATTAGAGCAACTCAAATATAATTTATTTTTAAATCCAGACGAAGCACAAGTCTGGGTAAATAGGTTTTAAAATTGATATGTTAGGCCTGAACATTTTCTTTACATTGAAAAAAGTTTGGATTCGAGCCATTGCACTGTAAGCTAGTTTTTAGCTAAAACAATAGATTAAATAGTAAAAAAAACAAAATATGAGAGTATATATTATGCTTCATTTAAAAAAAAAATGAAAGAGAAAATAAGAATACGGCGAGAGAAAAGGGAGTCGAAGGAAATAAAACAAATGGAAATCAAAATACATGGCTACTACAGGCAACAACATATAATTTTTTTTGACGGGGCTTTTGTCAGAGAGAGAGGAAAACGATGACGTTCCTTTTTGTTAACGATTGCTTCATGTATAAACAATGTAGAATGTGCTTAAATGACTTGTATTATGTATTTCAAGAAAATACATCAATTATCTAATTTATACCATGTACCATTTTTCTTGTGACAAGTGTATCTTTTCATCTCCAGTTAAATCCGATCGAATTTTTTAATATCTACTAAGATACCGATCAAATCAAATAAAAATTTAATTCAATAGATTGACTGGTGATAGATATTGGGAGGTGTTTGGCTCCATGTTTTAATTGGAATTTTCTGAAATTTTATATTTTTTTTAATGTTTTGTGAAAACTAATATTAAAAATAATTTTTTTGTAAAATATATTATATTATTATATTTTCATAAAAAAATATTTTAAAAATAACTATTATTACTACTTCAAACATGATGTAACTTTTATCTCCCCCAAGGCATGGTAATTTAGGTGAAGATTAATCAAACTTCAGTTATAAAAAAGAATTATTTACGTTAAGAAAAGTAACATGAAGTCACCTAACTTTAGAAGACTTTGTTTTATTTCTGATTAGATTTGCAATAAAGTCCTTTGAGTAACCTAACTTGTCTTAAATTCACGAATTCAACATATTTACTCCACGGCACTGCACGCCTCATTTGAAATTGGACTTTGCCTTTTGAACTAGCTTGTGCTAGAACTTTGGAGAATTCAAATCAGGGTAAGAAATAAAAAAAGAAAAAGAAAAAGAAAAAAAGAAATCATGTGCGTAATTGAAGCTAAATTACTGGGAAGGCAGATTATAAAATGTTCCCAAAAACCCATTTCTTGCCCTTTACTTTCGGGAGGAGTGCTTTTTTCCATTGATGAGAATGTGTAGACCACCAGCCACGACTTCTTCTTGGCTTCATGGGATTATTAATTGTGATTAAGGTTAGACTAATCCATGTTGATTGATTAAATACTGTCGTCATTATCAAAGGTTACGGTAAAAAAGATAAGATGCCTTGGCCTCATGTATACTCAACTCAAGGCTGGTCCCTTCCTCTCTGGTGCTCCTTAAAAATTAAAATAATAGACAACTTGCTGGGTTGGGTATCCACCACCCCACCGAGGAAACTACGTTAAAGCCCATTTTGATGCAGATTGGAGATTTAAATTTAAATCTTTTTTAAATATCTTAAAATATACGTAAAACATTGTTAAGAGCAATGATGATTGTGATTGATTGATATGTAAGTTGGGATGGGGTAGAAACATTGAACCAATAATTTGAGAATCATGAATAGGCGAGCAAGTTGTAGATCACGCACACTGTTCATACCATATCTAATTGCAATTAATTCAATTCAAGAGAGAACTTTATAGTATTTCTGAAGGAGAGAAGATCTTGAAAAAAAAAAAAAAACAACTAGCTAGCTAGCTAGATGGAACCTGCCTGCCACGATTGGAAGAGCGAGAGAGCATCTGAGCCAAATTGAAGGGTAAAATTGTTGATTCCATCGTTTTGTGATAGAAGCCAATCCCTGTCAAGAAACATGCTCAAGGATGGATTCTATAAAACTTTTTTTAAAAATAATTTTTCTTCTATCTAGAAACTTACCTGACATGGTTTTGCTAATCCCGGAGCTGGTTTTGGTGGTGTCAACATAATATTTTTATCATATATAATCACTGAATTTCTTACATTGTTTTTTTTTTTGATTCGAGTGCCTAGCTGCTATGGTCAATCGTGTGACTTGTTCCGTCCCCGTCCCGGGTTCGACCCTCTATGTGCACGCCTATCACCCCCGCGGTGCCTAACCTGCCCCTGGGCTTGCAGGATGTCCAGTGGGCCGTGGGGAATAGTCGTGGTGCGCGCAAGCTGGCCCGAACACCCCAAATAAATCAAAAAAAAAAATTCTTACATTGTTGCTTTCTGCGGTGGTTGATTTTAGTTATTAATATTGTTTGACGGAGTAACTGTGGCTATAAAAGGAGATCATAAAATATAACGTGCTATTGTAAAAGATGATCGATGTAAAATTGTTTATTAGATTGTTAATTTAAGGTTTGAAATTTTTTTTGTAAAATGACCTAACAAAAATCTTATCTTGATCAACCAAAGTTATATTTAATTGATTCCCACCATACATTTATAACGAGACGGGAATGAGAAGTATAAATCATAATAAAATTGATCAATAATTCAAAGAGTTTACAAGTTCAGTCAAGAACATAATATGAGAATCACTCAACTACATACAAAAAGGACACACAATATGCGGCAATCTTAGATAAAAAATTATCAAGATGAATTAAAAGTTATACCATATGTCACGAGAAAATTATGATTGTCTAATTTTTAATTCAACTAGAATCGTATCAAAATTCATTATGTAGCACCATTTATGGCTAAAACAGTAGTGGAATGTCAAAACTGTTATATTTGAATCTCCTTATCCAATCTTTCTATAATTTCCGTAAGCTCCCCTACGAGCCCTTCTCGAACATGAATCAAATTAATTAAGGTTTGTTCTTTATTTTTTTATATCCTCTCTAAGTCCACATTAACCCATATATTTCAAAGAAGTTAATTAATTGAATCCATGAAGCTCTTTGCTCTAAGTCTCATGACTGGAACTTTTAATGGATCTCTTGGTGTTGAAGCTAGGATCACATCAAGGATAGAGAGGTTATCTCATTGGAAAGAGATGTTTAGGAACTCGTGATAGAAGGCACATATATTTAACCCATTAATTGGCGGTGATAAATAGAAATAAGTTAAAGATTATGATATTAAAACTGATTTATTCTATATATTTCTAATTCTTTTATGGATTGACATACAACCAAAATTCAAAGAGGGAGAGGCTCAAGATGTGATTGAGCTATAGGGTAGTAGAAATCCTAAAATTTCTGTAAGTTAGGATCTATAAAGATTCTCTAATGAAAGTGTGAAGAACTCTTTGATACTCAAAATGAGTTCATTGGAGCTAACTTTGAAGATATTAGAGTAGTAGAAATTCTTGGCCACAAAGAAATCAATGGACCAACATGTTTTTCATTGCCAACTAGTAGAAATTCAAAGTAGTAGTGTGTAAAGTTGACGCTTGAAGAATTCCAGATTGGTTTGGTGTTATCAACAAAGGTGTGTTGCCAAAAGAGAAATTCCTAGCTGTTCTCGAGGACAATATAATTATGATGGATTTTGAATTCAAAGCTCAGTTAGAAGATTTGGGTTATTGTGTGCAGTAAAGAATGATAAAGAATTGGATTGGTCAATGAAGAAATGCATTGCTTTTAGCATTGCAAATGGTTTGGAGCATGATGATGATGCTAGCAGCTATGATGTTTTTAATAGAAAGGTTGAGCATGTAAAGTGTTAGAAATTTTTAATTTGATATTCACGAGATAAAGATTTTGAGCAATTTGAATTTAAGAAAAAGTTTTTTCTAACTTGAGGAGATCAAAATATTTTTTCTAAACATAAAACTTTATGTTAATGGACATGTTTTGTATGTATTTGGGGGATCGAGATGAAATTTTGCTATTTAGGATTTAATATATTTATTAGTTGATTTAGAATTTTTTTTCTAATTAATTTAGAAATATTTTATTATTTTTAAAATTTTGTTTAAGATATTTTTTTTAATATACAAGCAATCTAAAGAGCTGTAATAATGATTTTTTATTAGAGAAAATATTAAATAATAAAATTTAAAATTAGAATATTTTTTAACACTTTGAAAATGCCATGAAATGTAGTAATCATCCATGACTAGTTTTCACTCTAGAACATTGCATGCCTCATTTGAGTTTGAACTTTGCCTTTAATCTAGCTTGTGCTGCAACTTTGGTGAATTCTAATCAGGGTAAAAAAATCATTTAAAATTATATGCGTTATTAACAAAATTTAATTGGAGAGGGATTTTCACTACAACACAACATGTGAGTTAAAATATTGTTCATTGAAACCATGTTTTCATGATTTTGTCCCTCACAAAAAAAATCAACACTAATTGTTAGGGGCAATGAAATATTTTTCACCAGATTTATTAGTCATTACTAAATTTACCAAGAATAAATAAGTCTTTTATACTTTAATTACTCAACAAAATGACAAAAATACTAAAATAAAAAACTTAAAACTAGCATCAAAGAGCATTTTTTATATTCTCCCAATGGTTTTTTTAATTATTATCAAGTCAGTCAAGAGGGAATTTGATATTTTACTAAATAAAAAAAATAAAAAAAAATATAAAGCATAATAAAACGATTAAAATGTCATTGGAAGCCAAAAAAAATGTAAACTGGTCTTTGTTGTTTTTTTGCAATGGTTTTCTCATTAGTATCAGGTCATCTAAGAAAAAAATTTGATATTTAACTAAATATAAAAATAAAAAAAGATTGGTATGCATGTGGTGCACTCTTTGGCGAGTGAGAGGTGCCCATGCTATTTAGGCGACGCGTGTGGTGCCTCTCAACGTTAAAAATGCCCTTTCATCATAACGTTTGAAGTTTCATCATGTTCTCATCTTGTTAGTATAATATGTGTCATTGATGGTTGTCTGGTTTGTCATTGACGAGCCTTTATTTTTCTTTTTTTTTCTTTCTCCTCCTTTGAAAATCACAGTTTGGCTCTCTTTGTTATATATCAAATTTAGTCTTTATTTTTTTTATTTCTATTTTTTCTTAACCTTTTTGTAGAATTTTTATTTGTTTTTGATTTTATCTTTCAATCTCAATTTACCATATATTATTTTTTATTTGGTCCTCATTCTTTTTATTATTTTTTTGGTTTTTTTGTTGAATTGATTTTTTTTTTAATTTCACCTTTCAATAAAAAAAATTATGATGCAAGTAGAAGTTAAAGACAATAACAAATAAAGAACTTGTAATTTTTTATGAGCAAAATGGGTTGTAGATATGAATTTTAAATTCACAAGGTTATCCTCTCTGGGATAATAATAATGAAGTTTGTCTCCTTATAAGGTTTACAAAGCCTTAAACAGGCCATAAACCCTATATCAACCAATAAACAAAAACAAAAATAACAAGGAAATAACCATAGAATCCAAAACAGTGCATGTAACCCAAAAATAACAAAAAAAATCACAAAACTACCAAAATCAGGATCCTGAGGTGAGATTTTTTATATTTAAAAATCCAACAGTTTAATTAGCAATTTCATAAATATTTTAAGGAAAATAGCTTTTAGAACCCCTTGTAAAAATTTGAGTGCAATCCAATAGTAAAAAGAAGAAGAAGAAGTTATGGTCATTTTAAGTTATCATTTTGGTCTGGCGTGACTAAACATCCTTTTAAGCCTAAATCTGTCTTAATGATGCATAAATGCATATACTAAGTCATCTATGTAATTTTTCCGGGACAGATCCTTATCTAGTTATGACAGACTCACACCTAACTACTTAAAATCTTTTATTATCGCAAGCTTGACAACATTAATTTGCTTTTGTTTCTTATTTCAATCTTAATCCTAATTCTTTTTATTATCTTTCTAGTCTGTTTTCAGTTAATTTTTCTTTTTAATTTCACTATTTAATTAAAAAAATAAATTTATTTTTTATTTTAGTTTTAAACTCATTCTTTTAATTGTCATTTTTTGTTTTGGATCTTTTTGTGTAACTTGTATTCTTTTTACAAGTTAATATTTGAACTTTTAATTGGTTGGGAATTGAGTTTTGTGGTTTATCCAGATAGAATACTTACAGTCTAATGCTCTTGATCATGAGTTTGAAAAGTTAACGTTAGTTGACATCGTTTCTTTTACTAGTGCTTTTTTCAACTTTGTGATTTTTTATGTTTTCTTTTATGGCTAGTTGACTCAAGTTGACTCGCTTCTTATTTCATAAGTTACAGATTTGTGATGCTAACTTGAATTGAATAAAGCTGAGTTTTTTTTTTAATTTTATTCTTTCATATTTAATCAATTGAGATACATCATTTTTCTTTTTTTACAAAAAAAGAAATTCTTAGGTTATTGTTACTATTTCCTTTTTTTTATTTGGTACATTTGTTGTTATTTTTTATTTTTTTATCATCTGATTAAAATAAAAAAAATTATTTATTTGATCTAGTTCAGTCTATAACTTAAATTACAATTTTTTTTAATAAAAAAACATGTTTGTGGTATTTAAACATCAATTTTTAATGCAAAAAAATATTGCTGCGTAGCGCAGTTAGGCAGCTAGTTAAAGCTAAATATCTTAAAATATACTTAAGTTGGGATGGGGTAGAAACACTGAACCGATAATTTGAGCAATCATGACTAGGCAAGCAACTTGTGGATCACACACGCTGTTCTTACCATATCTAGTTGCAAAGAAAAAAGATGATCCATTGATTCAAGAGAGAGAGAACTTTACTGAAGGAGAAAAGATCGTGTCAAAAAAAAAAAAACCCTAGCTAGCTTGGAAGAAAGAGCATCTGAGCCAAATTGAAGGGTAAAATTGTTGATTCCATCGTTTTGTGATAGAAGCCAATCCCTGTCAAGAAACATGCTCAAGTATGCTCAAATATTAATACAGTTAAATTTTTAACTAGCTTAATATTAAAAAAATAAAATCAATAAAGATAATTTTAGAAAAAAATCATAAAAAAACAAAAGGAAAAAACCAAGTAGAGAAACACTATAGCAATCCATAGTGTTTCATAAGAAAATTTAAAGTTGTAATTCTCAACTAGTTCAATATTAAAAATAATAAAATTTATAAAGATAATTTTAAAAAAAATCATAACAAAAAAAATCATATGGGGGAAAACTGTAGTAATCCACAGTGTTTTAAAGAAAAAAACTACGAAGCTAAATTCTCAACCAGCTTCATATGAAAAAAAATAAAATCGATAAAGACAATTCTAGAAAAAAAATCATAAAATATACAATTGTAATTCTCAGCCAGCTCAGTATTAACAAAATAAAATCAACAAAGAAAATTTTAAAACATATCAAAAAAAAATAAAAGGAAAAAAACATGCACGGAAAAATTATAGCAATCTATGGTGTTTTATAAGGAAATCTACAGTTATAATTTTCAACCAGCTCAATATTAAAAATAATAAAATCAATAAAGATAATTTTGAAACAAATTATAAAAAAAATCATGTGGGGAAACATTGTAGCAATCAATAGTGTTTTAAAGAAAAAAACTGCAAAGCTAAATTTTCAACTAGCTCGGTATGAAAAAAAAAAATTCGTTAAAGACAATTTAAAAAAAATCGATACAAAAACCTGTGGGAAAACACTGTAACAAGGCAAAAATCATGTGAAGAAACACTGTAGCAATCCATAATGTTTTAAAGAATTACAAAGCTAAATTCTCAATCAGCTCAATATGAAAAAAAAAATCGATAAAGATAATTATATAAAAAAAATCATTAAACAAACCATGTGGGGAAATATTATAGTAATCCACAGTGTTTTAAAAAAAAAACTAAAATACTAAATTTTAAACCAGCTCAATAGTAAAAAAAAAATTGACAAAAAAATTCTGAAAAAAACAAACAAAAAAAGAAAAAAAAAAGAGAAGACAAGTTGTGGAAGAAAAACAAAAAAGAAAAAAAATTGGAAAAACAAAACATGCGGGGAAACCTAAAATAAAATTCTCAATCAGCTCAATATTGAAAATATAAATTCGACAAAGATAATTTAAAAAAAAGACATGTGAGGAAAGACTGCAGCAAAAAAAATCATGTGGGGGAAACACAGTAGCAATCCATAATATTTTTTTAAAAAAAATACAAAATTAAATTCTTAACCAGCTCAATATGAAAAAGAATAAAATCGACTAAGATCATTTTGAAAAAAACAAGAAATAAATCACAAGAAAGAAAAAAACTATGTATAGAAATATTGTAGTAATTCACAATGTTTTAAAGAAAAAAAATTACATAGTTAAATTTTCAACCAATTCAATATTTTAAAAAAATGATAAAGATAATTTAAAAAAAAATTAAAAAAGAAGAAGAACTTAATTTTAGGGGAAAAAAAGGAAACAATATGTAAAAACAAAACATGTGGGGGAAAGCTATAGTACCTTCCCCATGCCTTTTAGAGTATTGATTAGATGCCATACTCGCGCGATGCCGCGAACTTGTGGCATGCTTGTGCGTTATCGTGAATTTGTGGAAAAAACAAATCATATGGAGAAAAACTGTTGCAATCCACAATATTTTTAAGGAAAAAACTTCAAAGCTAAATTTTCAACCAGCTTAATATTAAAAAAATAAAATCGACAAAAATAATTTTGAAAAAAATAAAAAAAAATGAAAGGAAAAAAACAAGCAGGGAAACACTATAGCAATCTAAAGTGTTTCATAAGAAAATCTAAAGTTGTAATTATCAACCAACTCAATATTAAAAATAATAAAATCAATAAAGATAATTTTGAAAAAATCATAACAAAAAAAAATCATGTGGGGGAACACTATAGGAGTCTATAGTGTTTTAAAGAAAAAAAACTACGAAACTAAATTCTTAACCAACTCAATATGAAAAAAAATGAAATTAACAAAGACAATTCTAAAAACAAATCATAAAAAAAGAAAAAAAAACATGTGGGGAAACACTATAGCAATCTATAGTGTTTTAAAGAAAAAAACTACAAAAGAAAATTCTCAACTAGCTTATTATTAAAAAAATAAAATCGAGAAAAACAATTTTGAAAAAAAAACACAAAAAAAATTGAAATGAAGAAGAAGACAATTTTGGAAAAAAAAAGAAGGAAAAAAAATAAAAAAAAAGGAAAAAAAACATGTGGGGAAAGTTAAAGCTAAATTCTCAACCAGCTCAATATTAAAATTATTTAGGAAAATACTGTAGCAATTTATAGTATTTTGTGAGAAAATATACAATTGTAATTCTTAACCAGTTCAATATTAAAAAAATAAAATAAACAAAGATAATTTGAAAACTAAAAAAAAACGAAAGGAAAAAAAACATGCAGGGAAACACTGTAGCAATCTATAATGTTTCATGAGAAAATCTATAGTTGTAATTTTCAATCAGCTCAATATTAAAAACAATAAAATTGATAAAGATAATTTTAAAAAAAATCATGTAGGGAAACATGCAGGGAAACACTGTAGCATTTAATGGTGTTTTAAAGAAAAAAACTACAAAGCTAAATTTTCAACCAGCTTAGTATGAAAAAATAAATGTGACAAAAACAATTTTGGAAAAAAAATCGATAAAAAAAAACATGTGGGGAAAAACTGTAGCAAGGCAAAAATCATGTGGGAAAAAACTATAGCAATCTACAGTATTTTAAAGAACTACAAAGCTAAATTCTCAATCAGCTTAATATTAAAAAAAAAAATCAACAAAGATAATTCTGAAAAAAAAAATCATTTAAAATAAAACCATGTGGAGAAACACTGTAGTAATCCACTGTGTTATAAAGAAAAAAAATAAAAAACTAAATTATCAACCAGCTCAATAGTAAAAGAATAAAATCAACAAAAATAATTCTAAAAAAACAAAACAAAAAAAAATAATATAAAAAAAATAATTTTGGAAAAAAGAGAAAAAAAAAGAAACAAAAACTTGTGGGAAAGCTAAACCTAAATTTTCAACTAATTCAATATTGAAAAAATAAATCTGACAAACATAATTTAAAAAAAAACATATGGGGAAACACTGCAGTAAAACAAAAACCCTGTAGAGGAAACATTGAAACAATTCATAGTGTTTTTTTTTTAACTACAAAGTTAAATTCTCAACCAGCTCAATATGAAGAAGAAAAAATTGACAAAGATCATTTTGAAAAAAAAATAGAAAAAATAAATCATAAAAAGAAAAAAAAACTATGTAGGGAAATATTGTAGTAATCCACAATGTATTAAAGAAAAAAAACTATATAGCTAAATTATCAACCAGTTTAATATTTTAAAAAATTAACAAAGATAATTTTAAAAAAAACAAAAAAAATTAAAAAAAGTACAAAAAGAAAAATAAGCACACGGGGAAAACTACAGTGACTTTCCCACGCGTTTTAGAGTAGTGATTAATTAATTAATATTTGATGGAGTAACTGTAGCTAGAGAAGGAGATCAATGTACTCTGGTGGAAGAGATTAATGTAAAATTGTTTATTAAATTGCTAATTTGAGGTTAAACTAATCCGTGATGATTGATTAAATAGTGTCCACATCATCAAAGATAACGGGAAAAAAACAGATGTTTTGGTCCATTCCTCTCTTGTTTTTTTAATATACAACTTGCAGAGTGTGGTCTCCACCAGTCCACCGAAAAAACTATGTTTAAAACCCATTTGATGCTAATTGGAGAAATAAATATCTTGAAAAATACGCAAAACATTGCTAACAGCAATAATGATTGTGATTGATTGATATATATATATGAGCTGAGATGGGATAGAAACATTGAACCATTAATTTGAAAATCGTGACTGGGCAAGCAAGGAGTAGATTAGAACACGCTCTGTTTTTACCCTATCCAATCACAGAGAACCAGACGAGCCATTAATTCAATCCAGAGGAGATCTTTATGCTACTTTGGAAGGAGAAAAGATCGTGATAAAAAAATTTGTTATGAGTTTGTAATTATATTTTGAAAGTATTTTTGAAAAAAATTAAAATTAAATTTATTTTTATTGTTTTAAATTAATATTTTGTTATATATTTTGACATTATTTTCATGTGCTGTTGTTAAAAATAATTTTTAAAAAATAAAAAAAATATTATCTTACCTTATTATAAATTTAAAAATACTTTAAAAAACCACCATCATCATGATTAAAAAAATAAAGGAGCATCTGAACTAAATTGAAGCATAATAAAAAAGACACGTTTTAAAGAAAATAAAATCTTAAAATAGTAGTTGATAGAAGAAGCTGATTCAATTTTTAATATCAATTATAAATAAAATTAGTCCATGAGGTATGGCTCAATATCAGTAATCAAAACAAAACTTTTAAAAGTGATATTAGATTATTATTTAATATATTTTTAATTTAATATTTTATTATATCTATTTTATTCACATAATCAAACATAATTTTATTTTTAAAATAAAAATGGCTGATTAATTTTCTATTTCTTAATTAAGTTTTTTACGTGCATTAATTATAATATAAAAATGAACCTCTCTTTCTTTCTTCATATTATGTTTTACGTGGAACTTTTTATCTTTTATGTTTTTATGTGAGACTTTTTAATAACAACATGATAAGAATTATATTATTTTAACCTTTAATCATGCTTATATGAAAACTATACAGAATTTAATTATAAAGACTGCTATTTTCTGAATTGTTCTTATGTAAATGTACATATATATGACAACTAAATTTTATTTTTATTTTCTTAGGGTTAAATTAAAAATAGTTTTATATGTCCGTATAAAGAAAGAGAGAAAATAACTAACTTGATTAGAAACTATGGAAACTTCATACAAAATTATTCGGATTTCAAATATCACGTATGTTAATTCAATAAATATTATCCATTCAAATGTTTTCATTTATCAGAAATTTAAAGTAATTTTCATTGAAACTTAATAAAAAATTATTAAATATATAATCAAATAATATGCCTGCAAAACCCTAGGCAAAAATTTAATGATAGGCATGCACCCTTTTTTTTAATATGGAAAAGACTTGGATTTTTTTTAATTAGCACATTAACCTAAAAAATTTGGCAAAATAATATAAATTAAAAAAGTTTTGGTAAAATATTACACTTTCACCTTGTCGCATTTCTGAAACACAACATTTACTAAATATCGCTATTCCCAATCATGATAGGATAGTTGTCATGATTCAGAAGAGAGACAATTAAATATGTCATGCTTCAGAAGAGCGATAACTTAACATGTTACGCTTTACAAGTGTGACATGACATGAAATTAAAACTCATTCTCGGATCAAAGAACATAGGCATATACATCCACAACCTTCCTCTCTCTAAAAAAAAAAAACCACAATCATTTGTTTTTTTTTTACCTTAAAACACCTAAAAATCGAACTCAACTTAGTCTTCAAGCATTCTAGGATGTTTTCCTCTTCAAAATCTGTTGCTGCCGCCTTTGCCCCCGCCACCATAGCATTGTTTCTAGTTTAACAAGCAAGGTAAACATAGTACTTTGCTATGAATTTGTATTTGGTTTATGAATTTTGGCAAATAGTGTTGGAGTAATGTGATTTAGTTAAAATTACATCCAATTAACTGGAATCCAATTTGTTTCTTTATATATATATATATATATATATATATATAATGTTTTATAACATATTTATGTTAAGTCATTATGTTGTCTCTATTAGTCCCGATGTGAAAAGTAGCATCATATACAATGGCATGATCAATTTATTGTTAAATGGTAATTTAGACATGTCATATGCGAAAATAAAAGAAATTATTTGTCATGAACTTGGGTTGAATTATAATGATATTGATGTTGAAATAACATGGAGGTGTCAAATTGGTGAACATCAATATTGTTCTGTACCAATTATATGTGATGGTCGTTTAAGATAATGATTGATTGTTTCATCCAAAGTGAGTTGAACATAATGACATTTTATATGGGTAGTCGACCAAAAGCTTTGTGTATCTTAACTTCAAGTTGAATATGTATAATTGTCTCATAATTTTTCGGTCCTTTAAAGTTTGTTAGTAAAGGAAAAAACAGTTTATTGTTGGATGATTTGCTATAAGGGATTAATGATAATATGTTTAACAATCTATTTGTTGATCGACATAAATTTGACTATTCAGAGCCTAGTGACAATGAAGATAATGAGATCTTAAACTCGAATGTAATAATAAATGTTGATGATGAAATAATACCTCATGTTCATGAATTTAGACATGGTTGTTGGTCTACTTTTATTGTTTCTTATGATTGGACACCTAGTCATATAATTTTTCCAAGAGGCTTTGATTTGGTACATGAGCATCACACGTTGGGTCATTACACTAGATCTCGAGTAAGTTCGTCCACCTACATACCTGCAATACAAGTAACATGCCTATTAAATTCAAAATACTACAAGTAATCAAATCTTTTTAGAATTCATATATGTTAAACGATGCATTTTATTTATTGATCTTTTAATTTAATATTAATATTAGGTTGGCTTGTTGCTACGAGAGGTCAAGAGGTTACAACTATGCTTTGTGATATTGATGAATAACACGAAGGATACACTTATGTGTCTCGATGGCTCAATGTTTGCCGCAATAAGCTTGGTAACTTTGGAGAAAAATTAACTCTTGATGATATCGTAGCAGAGGACGAGGCCACTCAGGCCAGATATAGTTGTGATATTAATGAGCCTGAATCATCTAGTAGACAATGCAGACATAGATAAATAGATAGGTTATGTTGATATATTTCAGGATTTCAATTACTAGAATGTTGTAATATTGAAGTATCTCATATTCTATTTGCATGCATATATCTTTATATATTTGCATTCTTGAGGCTACTTGTGATTATAAAATTATGTTTGGTTATTGTGGTTCTTTGCATATATTTTTAAGCAGGACAAAACTTTGGGTGTAGTTCCTAAATAGGGGAAACTTTTCTTAAATTTTATTAAAATTGGAGAAGTTTTTACTCTTTAAAATCATTAACTAAATTAAATGTAATATTAACAAACTAAATAATAAATCTCACAAAAACCATTTTTTTGTTAGATTTAGATGCTAGAGAATGTTTTTGCTAGATTTTCATGGAATAGCTACTGGAGTTTAATTGATGTTGCGACTCAAAACCACAATATTTAATTGATATTACAGTTATGAAAGGAAACATCAATTAATTTTTACGGTTTAGAAACGCGACATAAATTACATGTCACGTTTCTAAACCGTGATATCAATTAAATGTCATGATTCTAAATCGCAACATTTAGAATTATGCTATTTCATCAAAACTGTGTTAATTCACCTATTCTTTCTATTTTCTATACTAATTGTCTAGTTTATCCATTTATGGCACATAAATCTCGTTCCACAAAGATGTGTGATGAGTTTGTGCCATATTCATGGCATGAAAATCATGCTGTATAGCAGCACTCTTTCTATTAGTTAACAGTACTGAACAAATATATTATATATTATACATATGAACTCGAAAGAAATTTTTCAAAGGCCATAGCTCCATCTAAATGATTTTAAATAAAACTTTTGCTCGTTATAGCTACTTACACACACACACACACACACACACACACACCCCAAGATAGATGGGATGAAAAAATAACATATATGATAAAATGGATATAGAAAGAACAAGGTAATTGATCCAACCTTGGTTGAGGGCCACAAATTGTGTCATAACTCATTTATGGGTTATTCCATTAAATTTACCTTTTTTCTTTTTAAAATAAAATTAAACAATAAAGGAGATTGTCGATGTAAAACAAGCTAGTTGAGAAAGGATTCAAGATATGCATAAAATCAAGTTGCAATTTTAGACAAAGCTAGAAGCCTAATCGTACCTCAATATACCCAAAACTGAAGAAACAATGCAGATTTAAGGTCAAATTAAATGTTTATTGAACAAATTTGCTTAAAAATTAAATCTAAGGGCATAATTAAATTTTTAATGGGCCAATTTGATTTAATCACTGGAAAAATTAAAAAATTAATTATGTTTAAGAATTAATTTGGGTAAAATTGAAGGATTTAATCAGGTGAAATAACTTAATTATACTTTAAATAGGTCAAATTAATTTTATTAGAGACTTAATTGCTGAAAATTTAAGTTTGGAAGCCTAATTTGAGCTTAATTAAGAATATTGAAATTTTAGAAGACCAAGTTTAATTTTACCAAGCCAGTTGATTCAAATCAAAGGCAAAATTTCAAGAAAATCAAAAGTTTGGGGTCAATTAAGGGCTAAATTCAAGAAATTCACAGTCAAAGATCATTTTGCAATAGGTGTCGAACTATGGAAAATTCAGTTGGCTGAAATTAGGGGTGAAATTGAATAGAATTAAAAGTTTAATGGTTAACTAAGGGTCAATTTGTATAAATTCAAGACCAAGAACTAGTATGAAAAAGGTGCTGAAATTCAAGGATGATATTGAAGTTCGGCAAGGGCAAAATTGCATCAAATTAAAAATTAAAGTCAATTAGTGGTGTAATTAAAAGAAATCAGAAGATGAAGGACCAAATTGAACTTTGGCCAAAATCTCTCATTTAAGGACCAAAACGACGTCATTTTGAAGGAAAAAAAAACATTAGAAGACTTATCGTCTGGTTTGTATTCATTGTCTTGTTCTTCAACCCGAAAAGACTATTCAGAAGCTACTTTTTAGGGGTATTTAATGGTTCATCTCTCTACCAAATTTGACATAACATACACCAGAATGATGGCTTGACATTTGACTATACCCTGGTATGGCTACCTCTGATTGATTGACACCATAGACACGGTGGTGCCGCCCTAAAGAGAATAACTTAGGTAGCCGTGTGGTTTCAAAATCTGATAGTTCGTGAAGGCAATTTTAAACCAACGGTTAAGATTCTTCCGGTTCAAATCAAGGGCCAATATTTGTTACTATTACAGATAAAATGTCCATTTTCCACCCCCTATAAATAGGGATGGATTCCATGACCTGAGCATTAAGAAATCAAGGTCCAAAGTTGGCAAAAAAAAAAAAAAACCAGCTCCTACCCCTGTTTTCTGTTTTCCTTTGTCTTTCAACTTTTTACCACTTCATCCGCCGTCATTGCCACCACCAACCACACACTGGGCTTCCCAACACCACTAGAAACACCACCGACAACTCTTCTCCTCCAGCCAGGTGAACCTTCTTCTTCCTTTTCTTCCTAAACACTCCCCCATGATGGCCATTGCATGCAGAATTCTACATGCAATGGATATATAGTTAACCTCATAGTCATTAGGAGGGTCAATGACCATGCAGGCCTGGGCTGGACCTAGCCTATAAGGATGGATTGAGTCCAATCCACTTAAAAAAAAGTGTGATGTTGGGCCTTAACTAGCCCAACTAAAGTAGGCATGAGATCGAAGTTGATGCCTACATGGTTGAGTTGAGTCGGGCTTAGACCCAAAAAAGAAAAGATGTTAGGTTTATTGGGCCACCAGTTGGCCTGAGCCGAGCCCAGCCGGCTAGGTCTGGCCCAAATGGTCGGGTCGAGTCTAGCCAAACCCATATAATAATAATATAATAAACAAAAACAAAAAAAATCCAAAAGTTCTTTCAAAAATATTTGTGACTTTCTCGCATGTTTATCTACCAATTTTGTTCAATATTAGGCCATGAACTTACACTGTAAGATATGAACCTAGTACAAAATACTTGGTTTTCTCTGAAATTCTCGGAAATAAAGCAAAAAAATATAAAAAAATTCTTATTTCAAAAAAATAAAAAAATATTTTGTTTTCATGCATACGACCATATCCTAAAAGTTTTCCAAGCATATTTTCATAAAAAACAAAAATTAAATTTTTTTCATGTTTTAAAATGTAAAATGAATATCGTAACCAGTTTATGATTATTCGTTAAGGTTTGACTAAAATATCAAACATCCTTCACCAATCACTTTGTTCACTTTATATTTAAAGTGTTAGCATTTAGCTATAGACTTTAATATTTGGAGGTATACAACTACATTGTAGAGTATACATTTAGATATTAAAGATACAAAAATAAAAATAAATGTAATGCTAAAATTTAGGCCTTAGAACAATCATGCTTCAACCCAATATGGTAGAGATTTTCTCATAAAGAGATATCTATCATTAACCTTAGACAAGACCAACAGATAGAAACACGACTTAGAAAAACAATCAAATAACAATGTAACTTACCTTAAGTATAATTCATTGGAGGTGATGTGTCTTTTCCTCACACAACTAATCCCTTACCCAGACTCTCGCAGACCATAAGTCTACTAGTAATCATAATACTAGATGACGACTCCTGAATTCTATAATCATAACTTTATGATTATACTTAAAACCCATTTCCCTTTCTTTTTCAATACCTTTCAAGAGACAGACCCGTCATTCTTGACATCACATGCCTCAAGACTGGTTGGATACATTTTTTTAAAACATAGAAAAATATACAAACATTCAATATAATTTATAACTGTGAGTAAAATTTTGATTATTAATTTAAATCTATTTTCAAAGTATTGTTTTTTAAATATCAAGACAACAATATTTTTTTATGGATCTGGACTCATCTGGGCTAATTTGCTTAAATACAAAGACAACAATATTTTTTTATGGATTTAGACTCATATGGGCTAATTTGTAAAATACACAACTCGAGTTATGGACCCGACTAAACCTAATAACATCATTTTTTTAAAATAATTTTTATTTAATTACATGACAATTAATATACACTATCTAGAAAGTAACATGATAAATATTTTAAAAAAATGATAGGATGTGAGAAACTACTGTACTCTTACTTGAAAACAAAGTATCATATTTAAATTATATTTGTTAATTAATTTAAGAATTTAATATAGTTATCATATTTTTAATTAATTATTATTTTAAAATTTAAATTAAATTAAAAAACAAAAACAAAAACAAGTCAGACCTACACGAGGCTTGTAGCTCAGTGGTCTTGGCAAGCTTTGCCCTGCCTGAGTGCCCTGGTTCGAGCTCTCGTGTGTACCCAGCACATGAGGGTTTAACTGCTGTGGTCAATTCATGTGACTTGTTCCGCCCCCGTCCCGGGTTCGACCCTCTATGTGTACGCCTGTCACCCCCGCGGTGTCTTACCTGCTCCTGGGCTTGCAGGATGTCCAGCGGGCCGTGGGGAATAGTCGTGATGCGCGTAAGCTGGCCCGGACACACCACGTAAATGAAAAAAAAAATAAAAAAAAATAAAAAAAAAGTCAGGCCCGCACGTGAACTTAATAAAAAAAAAGGGTCAAGTTCTTGCCTCAGCTATTGCGTGCACGACTCTTGAGAACTCGAAAAAAAAGCATGTCAAGATATGATTGGATAGATTGGGTTAGTTCTGGGTATCAAGCTAAAAATCCTAGTGTTCTAGGCTGACCGGTCACTTGCTTTACTGTAAAGAATCTATGATAATGAATAGTAAATTATTATTTTAGTTTTTTTATATACAAAATTTATAATTATAATTCACAATATAATATATTAGAAAAAGAAATAAAAAAGAAAAAGCAAAGTGATAAAAACATACATAGGGTGAAAAACATAGGAATCTTATTCAACTAATATGATTTCATGCGGGTTTGATAATGTGATATGAAAGTTTTTTTTTAAATATTTTTCAAGTAAAATACAATAAAAAGATAATTAAAAAGTATTAATTTAATATTTTTCTAAATAAAATAAATTAACTGCATGAGCACACGAGCATAATTAATTATGAAAATAACCAAAGGTATTGCTAGCTAGATCTGAAACAAAATCGTGGTGGGTCCTTCCTCTTTCCATTCCTGTCTCTTGGCTTCTCCTGTAGCTTTGTCGTTTGCTATATTCGGATGTTATTGATTTATAACGCGAAATGAACGCGGACGACAGTCTAGCAAGTGCATGAACCTCCTTAGTCCTTGTCGCTCCTTTTTCTGCCGACTATGGATGGAATATCCTTAGTCACTTCAAGCAATTTGCACGGAAGATCGATTCGTTTTCGTTTCTTTTCTTTTTCTTTCATTTCAAAAATACTTTTATCCATTCAATAGAAAATATGCAAAGATATCTACAATTCCATGTTGCTAAGAAAAAAAAAATATAATAGTTTACAAACTTCTCTTTTTATGCATGTTTGGTTATCCCGAGTGTTTTTTTAAAATATTTTTTATTTAAAACTGTATTAAAATAATTTTTTTCTAGATTTTTTTTATTTTTAACATCAATATATCAAATCATCAAAAACAAAAAAAAATTAATTTAATATATTTTCAAGATAAATATACCTTTAAAACATACTCAAATACAATTGAAAACACAATATCAAATAGGTAAACATAAAATAATTTTTTGTAGATTTTTTTATTTTTCATATCAGCACATCAAGATCATAAAAAAAAATCAATTGATATATTTTCAAGATAAATATATTTTTAAAACACACCTAAATACAATTAAAAACACAATACTAAACATGCATTAATAAAAAAGACAATGTGTGGACCGATTACACACCAAGATAAATGGGAAGGGAAAATAACAGATATTGTAAAACGAATATAGCTCATTTAGAAAGAACTAGGTAATTGGTCCAACCTTGATTTTGGGTTGCGAGTTGGATAGATTTTTATAAAAAAAATCATACAAACATTCAATATATTTTATATTTGTAGGTAAAATTTTGATTATCAACTTAAAATTATTTTTGAAGTAAATATTTTTCAAATATCTAGACGACAATATTTTCTTATCGATCTAGACTTACCAGAGATAATCTGTCAAACTCACAACTCGAGCATGAACCTAACTAGACTTAATAACATTGTATTTTTAATATAATTTTTATTTAATTATATAACAATACTAATAACACTATGCAGAAAGCAACATGATAAGATTTTTTAAAAAAACTATTATACTTTTATTTGAAAACAAAGTATCATATATAAAATATATTCTTAATTAATTTAAGAATTTAATATATTTATCATAGTAATTAAATAATTTTTTAAAAAATAAATTTAAATTTAAAACAAAAATAAGTGAGACCCATATGCTTGGACATAATTAGAAAAGTCTCGCCCGCGAGTGGACTTAATAAAAAAGGTCAAGCCTAGGCTATTTTAAAAAAAAAGTTCCTCAGGCCATTTGATATATTGTTTTTGTTGAATAGGTAATGGGTCGCTTGTAAGGTTACTAGCTAGAATCTTACCGTCATTTTGGTTGCTAAAAATTATTTATTTATTACTAATTTTTACCTTAAAATACATCAAAAACACCATAAAATCTATATAAATCATCCAACAACCCCAAAACACCCTAAAATAACTTTTAAAAAATAATTAACCAAATAAAATAAAATCAAAACTAAACCCGATCTACTTTTCCCATCACTTAAAAACTAAGATTGTGGCCAAATGATAATTTCTCTGTTTTCACAAGTTTTTCTTCCCTCTTTCTAATTTAAAGATTGAAAAATAAATAAAATCCAAAATTTTTTAAGATTGACTTTGTATTTTTTCTGTCATTTAAATTATGGCCATCCTACTTTAAATTATATCTTGTTAATTCAATTGAAAACTTTAAGGGTGCTTGGCAGTGTGGTAACAGTTGCTTTTCAAATAACTTTTTGTACCGAAATGCATGTCAATAATTTTTTTTTAAAAAAAAATTATTTTTGACATCAGCACATCAAAACGATCCAAAACGTACAAATCATATTAAATTTTAGCAAAAAACAATTAAATTTTTTAGGAACACGGTTTGCACCGCGTTCCCAAACATAATCTTTATCTCATGGAATTAGGCTCTAAAAGGATTAAAAAAAAAGTTGATGAAATTTTTAAAAGGAAACGAAAATGAAAAGAAAAGAGAAGGGAGCATGTCAATTCATTCACCTTATCAAGTAAAATAAACATGGCATCCTTCACTTTTCATAATCTCTATGCCATCCCTCTTTAACAAACAGATGGTATAGGAATTGCCCTAATCCTTTCCCCACATTTTCTTCTACTTTGATTATAGGATTTCCTCATCACATGATTATTTAGTGTTCAATATCTACTTCTCCAAGCAGAGACAGAGTCTGGTACTTTTGTCCACAGTGAACTTGATGCGCTGCTCGAACCATGCCTCACGAAGAGCTCACTCCTCCCGGCCCATCATAAATCTCTCTGGATCAAGATGAGAGTTAATTTAACTAAACGGACCAGGGAGACTCGATACCTATCCTCCAGTAATAATAATAATAAAAACTATGGACTTGTATATTCATTTTGAAACATTTGTTTTGAATTATTTTTTTATATTTGTATATTGTTTTGATGTATTAATTCTAAAAGATAAATTTTAAAAATTAAAAAATATTATTTTAATTTATTTTCAAATAAAAAATATTTTAAAAAGCAACCGTCAACTTACCTTATATTTTATAAATCTCGTAAATTAAGGGGTCCAAACCCAACAAACGCTCAGAACCAAACAGGGACTCAGCTCAAAATAATGTAGCAAATCACAAACAAGGAAACGAAGACCAAACACATCCCAAATCCACCTCTATGGTTTCCTGTGCTACGAACCCGATCTGCCTAGACTCTTGTCAAGATTGTGTGCTGGCTATGTGCTTGAGAGAGAGAGAGAGAGACGAAAAGAAAATTATATAAGGTTGTATTTTAGCTCTATTTTTTTTGAATATAAATCATATATTTTTATTTCTTATATCAAATCAAACTACAAGTTGTGATTTTTTCAAACCAACCAAGCATTGTGAATAACATAAAACTATTATTGATTTATTATTTAAATAAAGAAAAACCACACACACACGCGCATATATATATATATATATATATATATATATATAGAAGTGGGTTATAGGATTTGTAATCTTGACCTCGATTATAAACATACAAAATGATAATTAATATATTTATACATGATAAATATTTGATCATAATTGATACGGTTAGTAAATATATTAATTCAAGAGGTTGACTTGTGATCCCGTGATTCAAAGTCTTGGCTAAATCAGATAATGAATGGCCTCTAACAACTATAAATATGACTGTATCATATATTCAGGTTGCACGTAGAAAATGTAATATGATGAAAGGCTTATGTCATTGACTTGACCGGTTTAATAATATAATATGATTTTGATAACATATAATAATAATAAAAAAAAAATTGACAAAGAAAAAAAAGATTAAAAAAAACTAACCGATTTAGCATGCTAAATCCGTGACTTGATTATGATGTAAAGAAAACTCCGTTTAAACCAAATTGAATAAAACAATGAAATTTAATTATTAAACAATCTAATGTTAAAAGACATAATTAGAAAAAATCTAAATCAGCATGGGTTCACTTGTTAATCCTGTGATCATGGGCATAGAATTGGGATAACCTCGTTGATAAGAAAGGAAAAAAAAACATGAAGACCGATTCATAATAAATTAAACATTGAAAGATAGAAATTGATTTTTTAAAAAAAAACCTAAAAAAAAGTGAAATTAACCTGTGTTAATATCCAAAACCCACGACCCTTGTTATAAGCCTGAAATTAATATCATAGAAAGCAAGCCCTAAAAAAAGTAAAATTATCAATAAAAAAATACTAAGGAATGAAATTGGGAGAAAAAAGCAACAAAAAAGGATATAAAACAAAAAAAAATAGTAATTAAAAGAATAAGAAAAAAATCTGACATAAAAATAAATCAAAATCAAACATCAATGGATGAAATTGAAAACACAATTCAATTAGAAAAGAAATAAAAGGAAGTAAATAACAATTTCAAAAAAAAGAACTAAACTTGACAAAAAAAAATGAAACCAAATGATGACGGGCTAAATTAAAGAAAAAAATAATTAAAAAAATTAAAAAAAATCAAAAGAAATTTTCTTTAATCACTTTTAGGATTAAAATTTAATTGAAAATTATTCTTCAATAAAAACTCTTTAGCATGATTAAAACAAATTATATGTGTTTGAGCAACTACCATGTTTTTATGAAATTTAAAATCATTGGAAGAATACGAAAAATTCTTATAGCTTATAGAATAGAAAATTGAAGAGTTAAACTATGCTCGTAAAAGCATCGAAGCTTGAAGAGAGGAGAGAATATATACGATATGGGCTTTGGGGTTGGCTAGACATGCGCACTCGTACTCGTATGGCTCGACTTTAGTTTAGGCTCGATCCCTAGGTTTCAAGTCTCGAATCCTGAGCATGTGTTTGAATTTACTGTAAAATAATTTTTTAGCCTATAATTTTTTTTTTTTCATCCTAGCTTGTTTAGTCAGTCCATGAATGAACAATTTGGGCAATAACCTTCAATGTCTTGAATAATTTATTTTCAAAGGAAAAATATTTAGTTTTTAAGGTAAAAACTATTAGGTTTTGGTAATTAAAGTAAAATGATAAGAATTAATCCTAACAATTACCATGATTATTTTTGCAACAATTTTGATTCTAAAATTAATATAAAAAGAGGTTGAATGAGAGATATTTTGCACACCAAGCAATATCTCTTATAGCTTTTTTCCAGCATTTTCTGCTATGTTTTTCTTTACGTATTCTAGAGCTTAGAATAAGTTTTTTATAAATAGCTTTTAAATTTGTTTTCATGGTTCGTGAACCTTGATAAGCAATTAATCAAGGTAATGCTGTTGAAATTTTAAAAGGCTGATTACATTTAATTTGTTTGTATGAAATGATGATTAATATTAACAATAACAGAGTTTTTATTTAAATCATTTTGAGTGCTTTAAAAAGTAATTATTACTAAACAATCATTTTAAATATATTGCTCTCTTTACATACATGTTTAAGCAATAAAAATTTATATAATTCATTTTGTTTAAGTTTGTATGCATGCTAGCTGCTTTCTTTTATATATATATATATATATATATATATATATATATATATATATATATATATATATATATATATATATATATATATATATATATATATATATAATCCAGTTAAATCCTCTGTCTGTGAGAAGCACACCAGAATTTTGCATCCCATGAACAGCAGCAATACTCGTGATACATCACTAACACAAAAATAACAGGAATTTAGTTAATTTACAACATCAAGTTAACAGCCCCACATGGTTTTTGTCCTCATGATTGTCATTATATGGTGTCTTTGTTCTTCAGCTGCTTAACTCACATTCAGCTACTTTGACTAGGAAATACAATTCAATAAACAATCATATGTAGTGCATCTTTTCCCACATGCACTAAATAGTAAAATTATTATTTGAAGATTCCACACCAAGGCTTTCCAAAAAGAAAAGAGAGATCTTTTCATTATGTTTTGGCTTCATATTCCATACACAAAGCATTTTCTACATACATTCTTGATTCTGCTATTTGACTACAAAGATTACACCTTCGAATCCAATCCTCACCTCTTATCTCAAGCAAATCATGACTTCACTCGGCATACAAACCCCAACTCCACTCGCTTCCTGATATAGAAAACCCCCACGCATTTTCATTTTACAGAGATACAGATAAAGTATGACAGAGAAACCTAAAAAGAGTGAAAATAGAGAAAACTTCCTAAATCCCCTTAAAGACCAAACTAATTAAAGAGGTTGCTGCATAGTCACAACAATGGGACTAGTCACAGTGTGCTTTCCATCAGACCAAACTATGGAACCACTCCTCATGCTAGAGGCCCCGGGTGCCAGCTTCACTGCTGTAGTTTGCACTCTGACAAGGAAGTTCAATTTCTGCCCCACCCTCCTGAACACAAGTTTCTCTGGCTGAACCGTGACCATAGTCTCACCAGGTGGCCTAATTGTAACTTTGTACACGGATTTTGCATCCCCGACATTTGTCACTGTCCTAATAAAATGTGTAGACATCTGATGCTTGCCATACTGTTGGAACACAACAGATAATGAAGGGTAATTCAAGTTCCCTGCATGGCCTGCCCTTTTAGCTCCACTGCAATCTGCATTCCTCCTAGTGACCACTTGAATGTTGTTAAGTGTATAATTTGAATTGCAGAGAAAATCTATAAAATCAAAAGATGTAATATCATAGATCAACCCAGGATCCATGGCCTTTTGTGGGTGAACATGGCCAGCACCGAAATCTAACACGGTAGAAACATTTCCAGTAGACTCATCAAGCATTGTTCCGCCTCGATTATCAACTGTATAAGCAGTTGTCATCAAGGCCGATCTTATTGCTGCCGGACTCCATTCAGGGTGAGCTGCCTTTAACAAAGCAGCTAACCCGGAAACATGTGGACAAGCCATTGATGTACCTGAAAGAATATTAAACTCAATTTTTCGCTTATCAGATGGAATCCCAGAGGGTCCAATTTTATCAGGCCAAGCAGCAAGGATGTTCAAACCAGGAGCAATAACATCAGGCTTCAAAATTTCAGGGGACTCAGGATTTGGCCCTCTAGCTGAAAACGAAGACACCACTGGTGCAGGCCTAACATTAACTCTGGTCCCTTTAAAAACAATAGTAGCAGTAGGAGGTGATGACTTCGATTTAGCAGCCGCAGACAAGTACTTCCTAATTTCTTCGCCACCAGAAGCACCAACAGCAGTAGCAGGCAACACATGACAATCAGCAACTAAACCCTCACCATCAAAAACCCCATTAGCCAAAATCATCCCAACCCCTCCAGCCATCTTCACAACCTCACCTTTAGCAGCCCTAGAATTAATCCCTCTATCACACAATACAATTTTCCCTTCAACAAACTTAGGATCTAAAGAACCCTCTACACACAATGAACCAGAATAACCATCTCCACCATCACCACTCCCAGCATAAACCACTGGATACATCTTCCCTGAAGCCAAACCTGGCCCACCATAAAGACTGACACCAGAAATCACCTTCCCATTTCCAAGCTTAACATCAGCTGGAAAATCCCTATCAATTGTTCCAGCACCAACAGTAGTTACCCATGGAGCAACATTAGTAACAGTTAAACCTCCAGGTCCACCATTACCAGCACTAGCAGATACAAAAACCCCACAATCCACAGCACCAAAAGACCCAATTGCAATAGCATCTAAATAGTAGGGCACGACAACACCTCCAACACTTAACGAAATAACATCAACCCCATCAGAAACAGCAGCATCAAATGCAGCTAAAATGTCAGAATCATAACAACCGGCATTCCAACAAACCTTATAAGCAGCGAGTCTAGCTTTTGGAGCCATTCCAGCAGCAACCCCGCGTGCATAGCCAAATGTAGATGCCGGAAACACATATCTTCCGGCAGCAATGGAAGCAGTGTGAGTGCCATGGCCATCAGAGTCACGTGGCGACCGATACTCGGTAGTCTCATTCATTTTGCCGTTCGTTGCTTCATATCCGTTGCAGAAAAAGCGAGCTCCTATTAACTTTCTATTACAAGAACTTGAAGCGAAGTCTTTGCCACTAACACAAACCCCTTTCCATTTGGACGGGACAGGACCCAAATCACGGTCATTGAAGCTCTGTCGTTCAGGCCAAATACCAGTGTCGATGACTCCGATCACAAGATCGGACCCGAAATCCGACTCTTTAAGCAGACCAGCACTGTCGGATGTTTTCAAACCGAGGAATTGAGGGGAGCGCGTGGTATGAAGGTGACGCACGCGTTCAGGGATGACAGCAACGATGTGAGGGAGGGTCTGGAGCTTGAGGGCTTCAGCAAGGGAAAGTTTGGCAGAGAAGCCATGAAAGACGGTGTCGTAAGTGTGGAGCAAACGGGGTGTGGTTCCGGGGGAGATGGAGGAGAGAGAGGAGATGTACCAGTGCTGGTGGGTGGGGAAAATAGAGGGTTTGGTGTCATGTTGGACTTGGACAATGAAGGTTCTTGGCTGCTCATTTGTCGAAGAAGAGGTTGCAAGGGAGAGGAGAGAGAGGAGACAGAGGAGAGAAAGCATTGTGATTGAAAATAGAAGAGTGTTTGAGCTCTGCTACTGACTGAGCAGTCTTCGTCTTTAAAGTGAAATGGAAGTGTGAGAAAGGGTGACACACTCCCGAGCACTAAGGGAGGGAATGGCGAATAGAAGAGTGAGTGAGTGGGATTTAACAAGGATAAAAGATGCTGATCACATGTTTTTTTTATTTTTATAAAAATTCTATCAATCTTGTTTCCAAGAGATGGTTTAAAGTGTGTATTTGGATATTTTCATGTTATTATTTGAAAATATAGATTTAAAAAAATTATGAATTGCAGTATTTTTTTTTAATTAAGACTTATGAAGAGAGCTTTTAAAGAAACTCATACAAAATTAGGATGTATTTTAATTAATTATATATTTTTAAAATATCAATTAAAGTAAAATATAGTTTCAACCGGTATGAAACTTTTAAAATTACATCATCAAAATTAGGATGTATTTTAACGTAAATGACAAGATTATTAAGAATGTTTATTTTAATGATTTTGAATCGTGTTGATAATTTAAGATAAAAGATAAATTTTAAAAAATAAAAATAATATTATTTTAATATATTTTTAAATAAAAATACTTTATAATTCAATTACATATCAAATGCTGATCAGTTTCCATTACAATACAAAAGGTGGAGAATATATTTATAGTAAATTTAGCAACAAAAAAAATCTGCATGGCCCAACCTCCTGCCGCATCAAGTGATGCATTGCATTCAACCAGCTCACTCGCCATCGCCATCGCCATCGCCATCGCCATCGAATATTCTAATAACTTGATCGGAGGCACACTTACCGGACTGTCCTCTCACGTGTTAGACAGTTCACACGTGACATTGACTCTTGCTAGTAGAATTGTTCGTTTTTAGTTTCTACCGTTGGATATTGTCGATATTATTCTTTTAGAGACAGGTTAAACACTCGTCCTAAAACTGGGGCACCTTACTGAGGTCGGAGGATGATTCAGGCTCAAACCTGGACAGTTGCGCAGATAGCCACGTGGGGGCAGTATTAAATTATTAATTAAAAAAAAAAAAACTCAAAGAGCAAAGCATTTTACACTGTACTCCAGCACAGATCCGCACATTGCAATTTCTTTTTCCTTCTTTGTTTATCATGTGTTTTTTTTTAATTGATCCTTTCATATTGTTTTTATTCGAAATTGATCTGATAGCTTGTTTCAATAGGCTTGATGCAAGATTCTCACAGAGTAAGTAAAACATTTCGTGCTGCACTTTTCATATCTAAAAGGAAGAAGAAAATAAATCAGGGTAACCTAGGGGAAGTGAGGGGGGAAAAAGGAAAAGAAAAGGAAGTAGAATAGATAGCAAGAGCCACATCGGAGCTCTATCACCACCTTGTGCCGCCTCAAGAGAAAGTCCTTAATGAGATGATTTATATTACACGAGGGAAGGCTTCCATCGAAGCTTAGAGGAAGTCACACTTCTCAATATAGTTGCATTTCTCACACACTAGTGTATAAGTTGGAACTCCATGTAGATTTTTAGTTTAGTTTTTGATTCTCGTATAACTTTTCAATTTAGTTTTAAATTTCATCTCATCCAATTCTAATAAAGATCTAACTAGAGCAAGAAGAAAGGAAGAAAAAAAATAGATAGACAGCCTATCCGAGTTAGATCATTATGGTTGTGTACATGATTCGGGTTGTGAATTTGATAGATTCAACCAATATATTATCGTCTCGATATTAAAAAAAAATGTTACCTTTAATTTTTTTAATGCAAAACCATATTTTTACTAATCATCTAAGTTAACTTTGAATCCATCAAATTAATTGTGTCATGTCATGGAAAATCTTATATAATTTAATTTGAAACTCGAGCTGAATAATATGTTAGTCAAGAGATTCAAGAGTTCACCCTTGAGTCAAGTTTAATGATATTATCAAAAAGTTCTCCATAACTAGACAATTCTATTTGTACATTTAAAAAACAATGTGGTATAATTTTTTTAAAAAGAAATGTTCAAACATCATCATTTTTTTTTAAATCATATAAGATTTTTATTTGGTCAACTTGATATGTTGTGAGTTTACATCTATTGTTTTTCTTTTAAATATGCTCATAAGAATATTACTAACACCTTAAATCTGTATCTTTAGCGAAGGGCGTGCAACAAACTAGCTATACTACCACTATAAAAGAACTTAAGGTTTCTTATGATGCTTCAATATTCATATGAATAGTGAAGCACATTAATATATATTTTAAAATTGTTTTATAGCAATTCAATATCGTAGCATAGTTAGCTAGCTCGCAAATTACGGCACACGAATTTGAGTGACACTAACTGTAAACCTCAGTTTAAAAAATAGAAATGAAAACTTGTAATGGAAATAATTTTGTTATCCCTAATTTAAATATTAAATAAGAATAAGGAGTATAAAAATTTAATAGAAAAAAAGGTGTTGAGCCTACTTGAAAATTTTGCATGATAGATTGAATTTAATTATGAAATGCTATGTCTTATAAATATAAAAAAAATTGATAAGAGTTATGTTTCTTAAAAACTATGAGAGGTAGCAACGACATGATCTTCTACTAGTGGTGCAGATATTATCAGGGGGCTAGGTAGGTGCTTTTAAACCCTACCTTTTGAATTCTAGTATTTCATGAATGAAATCTTTAGTCAAATTTTATCTTGTGATCTTATGAATGAGTATCAAGATGTGAAAAAGGAGTAAATGTAATTATGGACTTGAAATGGAATTACAAGAAATGGGCTCTTGACGAGGAGATGATGCAATTTAAAAAATGTTAACTTGCCATTATGTATGAAGGTTAATGTTGGCTCGCTATTAAGATGGAGGTCGATGCTAATTTGCTATTAGATATGGAAGTTGATGCCAACCTACCAGTAAGTATAGAGGATGAGTATATAGAATTTGTCATCATGTATAGAGATAGTATGGATTTTGAATTATAGAAATAGACTTGCCATTAAGATAAAAGTTAAGCAATGTGCTTAGTTCTTTTAAATGACGCGTGAATGAAAACTAACATGAGAATAAAAGAAACTTGATGACATGATTTTAATATACATAAATATGAATTATTAAATGAGTTGGTAACAATTATTAAGTAAAAAGGGGTAGTGTTATGTGGTTGCGCCTTATGAATTGAATGCTTGTGTTGGTTCATTTAATTTATTATAAATAAGTTATGTTTTATAATGTTTGAAATGTAATATAACATGCAGTAACCTTCCATGCAACCATACCATCATGTTCTATTTTCTAGGTTATTAGTTTTTAGGTAGCTAAGATACTATTTTGTTATGTCATCAAACTACATAAAAAAATATCTTTTAGGGTTTGTATCAACTACAATGTATTAATAAATTAAGGATATAAACTTATCCCTTTTTAATTTGTAATAATGAGATAACATGTATGGATTTATATTCTAAATTTCTAAGTAGATAAACATCAAGTTTTAAATTAATTTAAATTACATAGACATACATGCATCATATTAAATTAATTTCTAGATTAGATGAAAAGAAATGCGTGATGATATTGCTATGAGCATGCCTGAGGCTGTCAGGACTTGGTTATGTTGAATATTCATTACATGTATCAAAAAAAATTTATAGGTACTGATTAAAAAAAATAAAGAAAATTCTGTTAAAATTTTGATAGAAAGTAGAAATGAAGATTATATACAATGTAAAAACAATATCCTTATTTTCCATGAAAAGATGAATTAAATTAACATTGGTATGATTAAAATATGAAGTGTTACAGTACCACCATTATTTTTAAATAGACGACAAAAAACTTGTCCTTTATGTATTTTATTTTAAAAAAAATATAAGGGTTAATAACATTTTATTCATTATCTAAATAAGAAAAAAACTACACTAGGAGAGCGAGTCTGGCCTAGAAATTGTTTTCTAGATTATTTTTCATGATATTATCAAATATCAAAAAATAATTCACTTAAAAAAACTATTTTGTAGCAAACAACCAACAACTATATTTAATTATGTTCACCGCGCACAACCTCACACCATAAAGTGAAAAGGGACGAACTCGTTTGTTTTTGTGTTTTAAAAGTGTTTTTTTTAAAATTAAATTTTATTTTATTTTTTTCTTTGCTTAAAATTAATATTTTTTGGTTTTTTATAGCGTTTTAATATACTGATATCATAAATAATTTTTTTAAATAATATTTTTTTAATATATTTTTAAACAAAAAATACTTTAAAAAATAACAATAAACACCTCCATATTTGATACACCTTTAAGCTCCTTGAGAACTACGAATTAAATCGAAAGATGCTATATCGAAATGGTTTTGTGGGTAATAATATATTTTTGGGGATAATTGTGTTGGTCTATTATATTTTCTTAACTTAGTATATAACAAACTATAGTTAAATATTATTGAACATGTGGCATGCTACTAAAGTAACATGCGTAAAAAATAATGAGTTAAATCAATAAATTATCCATCTACTTTTTTGTTTTGGATTATACATCCCTTTAATATATTTTTTTACTCACTGTATCTCTCGTTTTAGCATATATAATGGTTAATATAGAACGAATAGCATGTTATTAGGGTGACATGTAACATGCATCAAGAAAGTTAATTTTGATGTGAAATATTTTCTTATAATGAAAGAAAATTTAAATAAAAAAACATGTTTATTAATTATGTTTACATGTTATTTAATAAAAGACCCTCGATATTGTATATATTTGGTTACGTGTTATATACAAATAAAATTGTGACTGGATAAATTGTAAAATAAAAAATATGCATTAATTATATTTATTGGTGTTCATGTTTTTATTGTTTTTTTTTATTTATAACTTCTTTCGTTACAAAATTCACATCAAAATTATCAAGTTGTGTCATCTTATATGGTTTTTTTTTTTGTTTCTGTTTTATCAAAGAACATAACGAGCTAAGAAAACATAATAAAAGAAATATAATTAAAAAAAAAAGTAGAGGGAGAAACATAACCAAATCGATAATCCATGAAAATATTATAAAATTGGACTTCAAAAATCGTTGGGAAAATATAAAGTAAAAAATATATATTTTTTTTAAGAAGATTAAGAATTCTAAAATATATTGGTTTTAGATATTTGAATAAAGAGTTAATTATACCTAAGAAAATATAAAAATTAAATCACCCTTACTATGTATTTATAAAAAAGGTTACTTTAATGTTTCTCTTAAATTTATTTTTTATACATGCCTTTAACTGTTATAATTATTTTTTAGTTTATCCACAAGTTATTTATTATTAATTAATTGTTCGTCTGGTTAGGATTGTCAAATCCTAAATAAGGAGATAATTTTTTATATTTCTTTACTCCTTTTATTTACATTATCATTATCATTTATAGGGGACATAAACTAAAACTCTAAAAATATGTAACCATACTCCAATTATCTTACTTTAAATTTGTTTCCTAGTTTCGTATTAAAATAAAAATGAAACATGAAAATACATCAAAGTAATATATTTTTTATTTTTAAAAAATTATTTTTGATATTAGTAAATTAAAATGATTTGAAAATATTAAAAAATATTAATTTAAAATAAAAAAATAAAAATTAAATTTTTTAAAATTTATTTTTAAAATACAAAAATAAAATAAATAGTGAAAACTCTGGACAGAGATGGATATGAAAAAAAAGAAGTAGACAAAACTCAATGAAACGTCCCGTCCCCTTTCGTTTTCTGCTCCAATTGGCTGCCATTGTCAATCAATTGAAACGTCTCCCTCATCACCAGATCGCCATTATTTGAGATATGCAATGATGCTTAGTGCTAAAAAGCAATCAGCCAAAGCGACTAACCTCCCATTACTTTATTTATTTATTTATTTATCTCTCTTCTTAACCCTTTAATTTTGGACTCTACTTAAACATTGAAATTGCTAAGGTGTCATCCATTAACTCTCCTTTTGCTTTATGCCTTCAGGTGAGCAGTGGAGAGTCTGGAGATTTCGGAAACCCCATTCAAATTCAATAGCATTAAATTGGTTTATTTCAATATTCTAATTACTATACAGATATTGCGATGCAATCCGTATCCTGAACTTGAATACTAAACTAACATACATTCAGGTTGTCTTTAGTTTTTTCTTTTTTTGAGAAAAACATTGAGAAAAGTTGTGGAGATGGAAGAATAAATGTTTAAATAATTTATTTTAATGTTCTTTATTCTTTTAATAGATATGTAGAAATAACTTTTTTTATTATAAAAAAGTCATTTTAACTTTTCATTCGCCTATCCTTCAACCAAAAATCAAGAAAAAAAAGCTAAAATATTAGTTTTTTTTCTTTGATTTTTTTATCTCTCCTATTTAAAAAGCCCTAATTGTCAATTTTCATCTAGTATTAATATTATTAGATCTTTTGTCTGCGCTATGCTGCGGGTCAGATCAAATATTTTTTTAATGTAAAATAAATATCTAGGTGTTGTTAATTTTTTTTCAAGTATAAAAAAATTAAACCGTGTGGAAATTAATTCAATGTGACCTATACTTAATGAGTCTAAAGATAACCTGATGATCGATAAAAACTTGGTTTGATTGAAAATAAATATTCAAGATGAGATTTTCTTATAAATATTAAGATGAAAACATATTGGATTAATTCAGATCAACCCGGGTTGCCAAGTCATGAGAATATAATAATCTCGTACAAAATAAAAAAAATATGGAGCTCAATTTCCAATAAACTCAATGTTAAATGATGAAATTGAAAAAAAAAGACTTAAAAAAAATATAAACTCAATTTTCAACCTAAGTTAACCTACCAAACCTGTAATTTGGGTCATGAGACTGGGATAACCCAATAGAAAGCATATTGAAACAAATTATGAAGCTCAGTTCTCAATTAATCTAGTGTTGAAAGATAAATTTTTTAAAAAAAAAATCTATTAAAAAGGGACTTAAAATCTACTAGAATCGACCCAGGTTTACTAGTCAAACTCGTGATCCAAATCATGAGACAGAGATAACCTAATAGAAAGTAAACCGAAACAAATTATGAAGCTTACTTATCAATTAACCCAATATTAAAGGATGAATTTGAGAAAAAAAAATTAATAAGGAAAAAGGAAAAAAAACTCAAGTCAACCCGTCAAATTCGCAATCCAGGTTATGAGATTTGAATAACTCCATAAAACATCAATTGAAAACAATTATGAATCTCAATCCTCAATAAACTCAATGTTGAAAAATATAATTGAAATTGAAAAAAGAAAACAAGAAAACAAAAAACAATGAAAGGAAACAAAACATTGTTTGAGTGAATAATGTTTTGTAAGAAAGGATATAGTAAAATCTCCTTCTCTTTTAGTTTATGTTAATAAGTTACAATATGAAACGACAATTGCATAACATACATATAAACTTGCCAATTTATCCTTCCTACTTTCTTTCTCTTTTACTCTAATAACTATTCTACCTTTCACATCTTTTTGGTTATTTATTAACAATTTTCTCTTTTACTTTAATGCCTATTCTCTTTAAAAGCTTCCCATGTTAGAGAAAACTTTAAAGTTTGTAGATTTTAGAGATTGAGTCATTGAAGGTAGCTACTAAACCTGAGTTTTATAAGCACCTGTAAAAACAGTTTCTTGATAGATTCAAAGACCTTTAATGTTTAAGTTAGCATTGAATAGATAGAGAAAAACATTTATGGTAATGTGTGTGTTTGAAGGAATGATGTCAGAGATGATGAGAGGAGAGAATGTGAGTTCCCCCTTATCTCTCTATTGTGCTTGTAAGTAGGGATGCCAATTTAATTCGGACTCGATGAATACAAACTCAATCCGAATATTTATTACTCCATACTTGACATATTTATACCATTCTTTTTGTTCTTATCGTCATTATTTTATAATTTTTTTCTTTACACTTTTTTTTTAAAAAAATTTATTATACAAAAACTAAGAAAAAAATGTTTTAATGTAGCAATTGCAACATTGTTCCGTTTTGTTTTTCTTTATTAAAAATAAGCTTGAGATCTTACATGTATTTATTAACGTATATGATTTTCATAATGTTTTATTATATATAAGTGTCGACTTTTGATTTACAGTTATATCTTTTACTCGTTATAAAAAAAATATGTTAATAAACTACACATTAATTCATTAGTGTTAGAAACAAAAAATTCAACCTCCAACTAGGTGAGTCAAATAAACGCGTTAATATTTTTTGTATTTATTGGCACAGATAATTCCTAATTTATTTAATTAATGCATGTATAGGTTTTTTTTTATATAATTAATAGGTTGTTTCAAGAATCAAAAGGAAGTTAAAAGACTTTACTTTTTGAATTATGATTGTTTGTCTCCGCAGTCCGTGCTTGTCATAAATTTTGAATTTTTTTTAAATTAATGTTTTTAATTATTTTAATATACTAATTTTAAAAATAAATTTAAAATAAAATATCATTTTAATATAGCAAAACTCTAATTTTTATGGAGGAGGACTGGTACTTGTGTTGATGGACTCCAAATCTAATAAATTGTGTATTTTTAAGAATTTTGACTACGAGTTCTGAAGTGATTTTTATACAATGTTTGATGTGCCTAACTAGCTAATAAGTCTTAGTTTTATAACAAGCTGTGTAGCAACGCTGAGTGGCGGTTTTTTTTTTTTTTTTTTGAGTTAAAAGTAATGTTCAAGTAGCATAAATACATTTTAAAAAAGAAAAAAAAATCTACAACTAGAGTCATGTATGAAGTAGATGAAAAAAGTTGATTGTATTTTAATCAGATAATAATAATAAAAAATAACAAATAGATCAAATTAAAAAAAATGACAACAATAACCTAGAAAAAAAAACATTTTTGTAAACTAGGACAAATGATTTAGGTCAATTATCAACCCATTAAATACAGAAGGATGAAATTGATGAAAAAAAAATATAAAAAACCGAGTTAGCATGACAAACTTGTAACTCGAGGAATAAAAGAAGAGTCAATCTTGGCTAATCTGTCAACTCCGCTGCCTGGATCATGAGATCGGAATGTGGGAAAAATAATATAAAGAATCACAAAGCTGAAAATCAAATAAGAAAAAAAAACAATATCAACCTGCGTTAACTTTTCAAACTCGTGACTTAGAACATTAAACCGAAAGCATCATATCTGAAAAAACCACGAAGCTCAATTCCCAACCAATTAAATATTAAAGAATTAACTTGTAAAAATATTATTAATTACACAAAAGGATGCAACACAAAAAAATAACAATTAAAAAAATAAGGTCAAAATTAAAATACAAAATAAATTTTTATTTTTTCTTGAAAGGTGAAATTGAAAAAGAAGAGTTAATTGAACAAAAAAAATAAATGACAATAAAAAAAATGAAGATCAAGATTGAAATAAAAAATAAAAATAATTTTTTGATTGAAGAGTGAAATTAAAAAGAAAAATCAATTCAACAAAAAGCTCAAGAAAATGATCAAAAGAATGAGAGTAAAATTGAAAAAAAAAATATATATAACAAATTAGGATGGAATGATAAAATTAAAAATAAATAAAAAATCTATAAAATGGCCAAGAATAAAATAAAAGATTGAAGTTGAATACTAACAATAAAGAGGGCCAGACTATAATTTTCGAGGGAAAAAAAAATAAAAAAAGTTAACTAATGACAATCTAGACCAACACTACCAATAAGCACATCACCACCAGGAAAAGGATGTGGTGACACTTTCAATGACACAACATAAGAGTATTTTTTAATGTAAGGAAGCGCAACACGTGACGACACTTTCAATAACACGATAGAAAAGCATTTTTGAATGCAAGAAAGCGCAACACTTGCCGGAGAGTGTGCTACACGCACCTACATCTTTTTGTTTTTAATTATTTTTTATATGTGGTAAAATACCAAATTTAACTTAATCTGACTTGATAATAATTAAAAAACTATTGTGAAAAGATGAAAAAAGCCCGTTGACACCTTTGTTTTTTGTCCTGAGCGTAGTATAAAAACTATATTATTTTTTTTTAATTATTTAAAGAATTGAACGGGTTCAATTTAGTTTTATTATACTTTTTAAAAATAGTATTAAGACTTTCATACCCTTAAAAGCCAAAAAAAAAACCTTGCAACTAGAGGTATTTGTGTATTTTCAAGCTCGTTGTTTTGTAATTAATAAGTTGATTGAGATCAATTTAGTCTTTTTATATTTTAAAGGAACAATATATGAATTTATACAATTAGAAGCAAAAAATATTAAATCTTATAACAAAGGATATTTGTGTATTTTTAGACTATTTTGTTTTATATAAATAACAAGTTAGATCAAGGACAACTTGGTCTTTTAATAATTTAAATATTAATTAAAATTTTTTTGACATGTGCAAGGCACATCACATATTAATATTTTCTTTACGGGAGTGTTTACGAACGTTGTAGCATTGTTTCCAAAGTATTTGTTTTTGAAATTATATTAAAATAATATATATATTGTTTTTTTAAAAAATTATTTTGATATCAACATATTAAAACAATTTAAAAATATAAAAAATATTAATTTGAAATAAATAAAAAAAATCAATTTTTTTAAATATTTTTAAAACAAAAAAACAAATAAATTCTTATCATTTACCTTCAAATTCAACTTGTGAGTTATGGAGTATCCAAACTCCAATTTATGCTAATTATGAAATATTTACCGTAATTAGATTTCCTGTAACGAGTTTTAAAATATTCTCCTATAACGAGTTACTCTATATTTTCTTTACTAAATGTTTTTGGCGGGAACTTGTAAGGGCATTATGGCCCTCTTAATATTCATTTTTTAATATTAAAACTTGTATATAAACGACAATGACGTTACGTCAATATAAAATTCTCCACAACGGCTAGAATTTATAATTTGAGTGTTATTTTAAAATAATATTTTCTCAAACGTTTTTGAAAAGCAATATATTTATTTAATGATTTCCGCTGTTGGTAACAATGCAATCTATAATACTGTTAGGAATAATATAATCTATTAAAATATCTATTTTTTAAGTTTCATTTGAAATTTAAAATAATACTTATCATCTACAAATCAAAATAAGTAATTTATTAGTGTCATTATATTCTCAATAATAATCCATTTAAATTTCAATAGGATTTATTAACTTATTGAGTTCATTAAAAAATATGATAATTATTAATAAAACAATTAGTTGTAGTCAAGTTAAATTTCAATAGGATTTCTATATTAATTAATAATCATGATAATTATCAATAAAAATGATTACTTGTAGTCAATTTAAATTTTAACAAGAGTTTAGTTATAATCAATTTAAATTTCAATAGATTAATTAATAATCATGATAATTATCAATAAAAATAATTAATTTAAAATTCTATAAGATTATTAATAGGCTAGTTGTTGTCAATTTAAATTGCAATAGGATTCATTGACTTAGTTAATTAATAATTATAGTGGTTATCAATAAAAATAATTATTGTAGTCAATTTACCCGCAATTTTACACCGTGTTACTTTCTCAATTTGTTTTTTACTATTCTAAAAAACACTCCTATAATTTACCAAGTTTACTAAAAAAGCTTGGTATTGTTAACCTGATGAGTGCAACCTTAAATTAAAAAAAAATAACAATTTAAAAACTGAAAAATTCAAGTTAAAAAATATAATTCAAATATTCAAAATAAAAAGTCTCAAATATTCAAATAAAAACAATTACAATCCATAATTAAAAAAATACAAGTTCCTTTATCTTTGGATAATAAAATTTAATTGAATGAAAATATTGAGTTTTAGGCATTCGAAATATTTTCTCTCTCTCTCTCTAGAAACAAAGTTCAGTTCGGATGGAATTTGATTGACCCAAACTGTTTCTCCATCTATCCTTTCCCAATTGATGAATGATTTTGTTCTTGAATCAAAATGATGGAGGCACAAATGTTGGCCCCCTTTCTTCTTCACATGATGAAGATTTCCAACCTAACATGAGATGGTGGGGACTCTAAAGAGGACAAATTTCATCGCATCTGTGGGTATCGTTCGACTAGTTTCTTTGAATTTGAACGGAGACCACAGTGAAAAGCGAGCAGAGGCAGTGTGCTTTCATGGCCAGAGCCACGAAAATAGAGAAGGAATAGGCCAAATATGTTATAGAAAAGAAAGAAAAAGTAAGATGATTAAACAGTAAAAAAATAAAGAATCAAGATTGTTATATTTGAAATGGCGGTAGGTAATCTAAGTGTTTTTTATTTAAAAATATATTAAAATAATAATTTTTATTTATTTTTGAGGCTAACATATCAAAACAATAAAAAATATTAAAAATAATAATTTAATTTGAAAATAAAAAAATTTAAAATTTAAAATTTAAAAAAATACGATTGAACTGCAATGTCAAACAATTTTCAAATACTTTTTTTTTAAATGTGGGTGTTTGAGCCAATTTACATATACCTCGGCTAATTCCACGGGCCCTGAAGTTAACAACTATGTAAGCCTCCAGTAACCTTAAGGTTTATGGGACTCAAACTAGTAATCTCTATAGAAAAACTTAAGACCCGATCAGTTAAGTTACACCCCTCGGAATTACAATCACCAAATACTTGTTTAATATAGTGGTTGAGTTGGTAAATTACAGGTGGAGTAAATAATGTGTTTGATAGCTATTTTAAAATCATGATTTTGAAAACCCTGTATAAGATCTTGGCTTTGATAAAACTAGAATTTAATGACTTTTCAAAAATATTATTTTAGATTCAAAACATAGTTTAAAAAACGCAAATCCCAAACAAAGCCAGCGAGAGCATGGAATGGGACATGAGGCCCCTAGCCTAGACTCGTTGAAACAAAGTTTAAAAATTAGATAGAGGAGGGGGGAAGGCAGGTGGGGTTGGTAAAGTTTGCATGCAATTGTGGAGGGTCTCATTATTTGTGGTAATAAAGATGGGAGTAATGGGGCTGTGGCTGTGGGGCTTGTTCTTGATGTTTGAATCAAAGCAAAATCCTTTTAATAATAGTCTAATAACTTTATCCATATTTTCCTGTTCTAATCTCTTTCGAGCTTTTTTTAATGGCGAGTAGTTTAGACTTTGAGCACTTTTGCAAATAAAAAGTTGTGGCCTATGAGAAGGTTCCTTCATCTTCTACCTTCTCATGGTGATCGTCTAGTCCTCTCTTCAATTATTGTCTTCTAATCTTTAGCAACTTTTGTTAAACACGAGAAGCAAGACGGTGATGTCAAAGTAGCTTATTAAAGGAATGGAGGTAGTGTTTGTCTCCGTAAAAATATTATTTTTTAAAATGGTTTTTTATAAAAAAATATATTAAAATAATATATATATATTTATTTTTTATATTAACATATCAAAACAATTTAAAATATAAAAAAAATAATTTTTTAAAAAACACAATTTAACCGTAAAAACAAATGATCTCCGTGTTGCCGAACTTGTAGCTTTCTATAACATACACATCAGGAGTCGGCAGGCCCTTTATGATGTCTCGAAATTAAGTAGCTAAACTCTGCAGAAGGAAATACGCCTTTGATTTTTAGGTATTAAGGGACTATTTAATGTTGAAAGATAAATTCAGTTAAACTTTGATCCCTAATCGAAGTTGTATTACAAAGCCCTTTCATCTCTGGATGGTCCACCACAGTTCTGTTCATCATATTAATTAAGCTAAGCTGGCCGGAATACTTGGCTGCCTCTTCTTCAGCTCCATGAGAATCTCAATCTGTACACTAACATAAACAGGATCCATCTTTATTATAGAACAACTTGTTATCTACTAATATATGATTAAGGTTTGTTGTCTAGAGAGGTAGCTAGTCTCTTCCCGCATGGAAGTTTGACAATGGCAGTGGTAGTTTTCCCGCATAGATACGCTTCTCTTCTCTTCTCTTTTCTTTTTTGTTCTAACAGAGTTCCAGTACATGAACGATAGAATGTTTCCATGTTGAAAAAGGGATTGACAGCAGAGTTGAAAAAGAGAAAAATATTTCTACGTGGACCTATATGTTTGGGGGGAGAAAGCAAATGAACACTTTCTGTGGTCAAAGGTCAGTTGAATTGATTGCTGTAAGAAGATGCAATTAAGAGGGCAATGGTGACCAGTAGGCTCCTTTATTGATCGGATGATACAGACATCCCTCAGACTCTAGCCTCCCTGCGTGTATCTGCTGACATTAAAAAAAAACTTTAATAGAAAATAAATTTGATTATTTTTTTATACAGGACACGTAACGACAAATCTAAGTTCAGGAATTGGTGTTGACTAGCTCATTAGGCCGTGCTTAATTCTGGCTTGGAGCAAAAAAAAATATTTAAAGCGCAAAAAAATAAAATAAAATAAATTTAAGACATTGGTAACATGTTTTTTTTTTAAAAAAAATATTTTGAATAATATTTTTATCAAATATTGAGATGGAAAAATATATGATCTATCCAAGTTAATTTGGGTTTACCTGCAAAATTTATTGGAATAATCTTGAAAAATAAATTAAAAAAATCAACCCCAAATTAACTCAATGTTTAATTATGAAATCGGTAAAAAAATAGCATTTAATTAAAAAAAATCTAAGTCAACTTGAGTCTACCAAATAAACTCGCAATGCAAGTCATTGAATTCAATAAAAATTTTATTGCTGAGATTTTTCAACATTTAATTAGATGACAATAAAATGCATGATAATTTTTTTTATGAAACATTTGTTTTAAAAGTAAGAAAACCATGATAATGCTAACCTTTGGATCACATATTAATATTTTATTTATTTTGATGATAATAATTAAATGAAAATGGATTAATAATATAATTGGATGAGATTAAGTTTAAATAGATCTATATAAAGAATACATCAATAAGCATAAAAGAGTTGAATGAAGAAATCTATGAATAAGTTCAAGATGCAGAGCAAGTGAAGATTTGGTTCTTAATAATTCATTTTAATGTTTATTATTAAATCTTTATATCTTACTCAATAGCAAACTAAAATGAATTCACACACTTCACATTGTATGCATAAATAGAATTGATATACATTTAATCGGTTCAAGTTTCATCAGGTTTGAAACTGTCAAAATTGATTTTTAAGCTGAATCGGTCGATTGCTTGGGCATACCAAGTGAACCGGTCAACCACAGTTCATCTGTGATGAACTCCTAAGAATTTTACATGAATCGTTCGACTAAAAGATATGATTATTGAATTGGTTGACCATTTTAGGTTTTAGAGGCATTCCAACAGCTTTAGACGACTATATGTATAACTCTATTTTATGCAAAATCAAAGAAAGATTTGGAACATACATAATAGAGAAGTTATTTCAAAAGAAAAAATCAACTAGAAATTATCAATCCTAATATACTCTAAGTTGTGCTAAATTAAATCTTTATATTATAGCACAAGAATATAAAATCTCACACTTATTACACTCACACACCTTTAATCATCTTAAGTGCTATCAAGTGAGCTATAGATACTATACATTTTAATTGTACAATCTACTCTTTAAGAAAGTTATTCTTGTTGTAAATAAATCATAATTATAAAGATTTGAGAGTTTGGATAAACTCTTGGCATTGGTGAGATATTATCACCAAAAATTAAAAATCTTGAGGAGAGAACATTTTTAAGTGGTGTAATTGTTTGGTGTGAATTCCTCAAGGATATTTTATCTTCTACTTAGATTAGTAAACCGAGTATTATATTCAAGTATGGTTGGTATTTGAGGTGTAAATGTAAGTTTCCCAACCCATATTAAAAACTGAGTTTGTAATCTTTCTTTTCCTGTCTCTTTATTTTAAATATTTTAATTATATTATTAATTATTATATTTATTTTTATTATTTCACATAATTAGTTAACGCTTAATTCAACCGCCCTAATTCAAATCATTGTAACAATTGCAAGGTGAGCCTTGATATCAAGCTCTTTAACACCAAACTGTAGAGCAAGTACAATCAAAGATTGGAGAAATCCCAAATGTACAGTAGAAAGTCAAAGATAGTCTCAGTCTTTGTATACTTGAGTTCTGATGGCATTGTCGAACCAGCGAATTATGCACGAAATTGAGGAATTTTTCCCTCTTTTCAACTGTTTCAGAATACAAATCAACGTTAGGAAGCCCGAACCAAGATTCTTCAAAATCCCATACGTGGAATGAAGTCGAAAGGCGATGCCATTCTTGGACAAGATACTGATACGAACCACATCTATCGCGGGCAGAAACGAAACAATCTGATGAATAATGTGGTCGGGAAATTGAGAAATCCTGTCAGAGGCATTAACCTCCACGTCCATTGCGTTGATATCTCTTTGATGTCTTTTGTTTTCACACCAAATTCCCTGATCCACCTAGTTTGCCTTTTCTTTTGCTTTGAACACAGTATTTTACTGTAGAGAACACGTGAACAAGGATGTTGAATTTCAAATTCACAAGATTTCTCACATATAAAGTGGAGATTCAACGGAGTAAAAAGAGATCAAATAAAACCCCCTTTTCTTTTCTTTTTTACAGTAACATCAATAACTAAAATCAACTCCATTGATAAAGCACTGTGAATAACAAATTCATGACGTACAACAAAAAAGATGATAAAGAAAGTATAATTGAAAAGGAGAGAAGAACATAGGAATTGAATAACTTCAGGGTATAGGGTTTCACGGTGCCCGCTGGAAGACCTGTAAATAGGATCATGTTATTAACCGATCTGAATCTATTTAAAAGGAATACCCAGGTCTAGAAATGGAAATGATTTATATTCCCTGAAACAGTAGGAACCCTAAAATTGTTACAAGCCCCTTCTTGTTCAGCCCAGATATTAAAAATGGCAAGCCCCGATAGAATGTTGGTGCGGCCCAGATTATGAAAAGGGGATTTAGTTTGAATCCAAAAGACACAAGAACAGAACATCTTTTTCATTACAATTATTTGATCAGTTAAATTAGTTATTAAAATCAAAATACGGGAACTCATGTTCATAAAAAACAAACGTGGGTCTGCTGCAGGAGGTGCTGGAAACAGTAGGCGCTTACAATATTTATGGAGATGGAGGAAATACAAAAAGAAGGGATTGCATTTACAAACTACTCTCATGGCTTCTCGAGTTTCTTCACTCTGAAACTTAGGAGGCTGTATTCAGAGGCATATATATAGCTGTGACTATATAGCTTGTCTGCAGTACATCGTGGGCCGGATAATTTTTTTTTTCAATATAAAAAAATTGTTAAGGCAAGATCAATATTTTAAAATAAACAAAAAAATAATGAGATTTAAATTATTATCTTACTCATATTTAATAATCCCAATGAATCTAATAATATAATTTTAAAAATAACATAGTATATAACACAATTTTACTAGAAAAGTGTAGAAAATTATTTAGAGATGAGAGGTAAACCTCCCATCATTGATTGACCATGAAAAGTACCAACCACAATCTTATAGAAAAAAACTTTTAGACCAATAAATTAATCTTAGACAAGGAAATAAGTCTCTTTATAAGTATATAACACAATTTAATGATTACAAGATGAGATGTGCCATATAAGTATATAACACAATTTAATGATTACAAGATGAGATGTGCCATAAAAAAGGATGAAGTCATGACTTTGCTTATGTTTTGTGAAGGTTTGAATGATGATTTTAGAAAAGAAATCATGCTCATAGATGTTTTCACTCTTGACCAAGCCAATAATATGGTGCAAGATTATGAGTTGCTTACAAAGAGTCAATGGAAAAAACATCAGGATCCTTGTAGTGCCTCTTTTAAGTCTTATTTAAGAAGTCTTTGTTAGGTGCTCCACCCCCTCAATATAGTTATAGTAGAGCCTAACTTTATGGAGAAAATAAGCACAAACAAGTCGTTAATGAAATGTCTAAGATGAGTTCAAAGATTAAGTGGGTTAAATGTCAAGGTTTCAGTCATCTTCATCAATTGTACCTCCAAACCCTTAGTCATCCAAAAACATAAGTATATAGGTAAAGAGGAAGATTATAGTAATCAAGTGTATTAGCCTAATTTTGAGAATTTTAGTGACTTAGATGAAGAGGATGTGCAAGAAAAAGGATTTAACATAATAAATCCAAATGAGTCTGAGATGGAGGTCAACAAAGAGTATGGTATTTCCGTGTTAGTCATAGAGAAAGTTTTAGGAGACTCTCTAATGAAATTGCCTGAAGCAGTAAGCGTAGTTTTAGAATATTTTCTAGATATTTATCCATCTGAGCTCCCTAATACCTTATCTCTTATGCTTGAAAATCATAATATAATAGATTTTAAGCGATATGTTGAGCTCCCTAATCCTTTACCCCATACATGTGATGAGAAAAATGAATATAATCCTAATTTATTAGGTTGCGTCCAAACCATATCTACTCAGACTTTGAATAGTGTTTGTGTCATTCTATACCCTCAATTATATAGTGTTTATAGCTACAAATCTAAGAAGTGTATATGTATTTTTCCTATCTTTCTTGATGTTAGGATGTTCGAGTCAGTTGAACTATTTATACATAGACTTCATAATTTACAAGTTGAGATCATATAACAGATTTAAGCAAGTAATGAAGAATATAAATTTCAAGTTGATTTACATAAGTATCATGATAAATTTAATGTTGGAGATTATTTCATGATACATATTAGAACTAAATGGTGTCAATAAAAAATGAACTAAAAATTACAAACGAGTAATGTTAAATTATTCAAAGTGTTACAAATGATTCAATTAAATAGTTTTGTTATTAAACTGCTACCAAACTTTGATATTAGCTCTACTTTTAACATAAAGGTCCTGATTACATATAAAATACAACAATATATCCTTAATGATTCTTTTGAAACCTTTGCCCTGTTATCCTTATCATTGACATGAAATAAATATATTAATGCTACTTTGAATGTCCAAGTTGTTTTTTTTTACAAGGGATGATGAGATTTAGAGAATCTCAGTTCATGAGTTAGACAACTAGATTCAGACTATATTTGAATTATTAGAGAGATATTACAACAGTTTGATCATGATTTTTTAGAGTATTATCAGAGCCACATTGAACTACACTCGACAGGGTCGAGTTTTTCCAACCCTAAAAGAGTTGGTGAAAACACTATATTTAAGACTTAGTTTATACACGTGTATGATCATTGATGCCAAATAGTAGCCCAACCCATTAGGAAATTAGGCTTAGCTTATGTTTTAGATTTATTTTATTTGAACTTTTAGTTGAGTTTTATTATTAATGATTTGAATAAATATTGCAAAGTTACAAACTAATTAAAAAAAAAACAGATAAAGGGCTATTTCAAATGCAAATTTGTAACAAGAAGGTGACTCGCCAAGTAGCTAAAGTAGCTAGTGAATCCCTGCCGTGCCATGAACTTGTGAGCTCTATCAACCCTCTTTTTAGCTAAATAATCAACTAAGCTATTGGCTTCTTTCAATATATGTTGAATCTTGAAAAGTAATTAAGGATGACAGACCAAATTGAAATTTTCCATGGTTGCTGTCTTGAGAGCATTTGGAAATGTGGGTCTAACTGTATTTTTTTTAAAATTATTTTTTTGTTAAATTATTTTTTTATGTTTTAAATCATTTTGATGCGTTAATCTCAAAAATAATTTTTAAAAAATAATAATAAAAATATTATTTTGATGTATTTCAGCATGAAAAATACTTTGAAAAACAACCACAGCCACACTTCCAAACAGGTGTCTAAGTTAATGCATAACTAAAATTATATTGACGAGAATGGAAGGTTTGAGAGTGTGATTGAAGTTACTTTTTAAAGTGTTTTTCATGCTAAAATGTATTAAAAATAATATTTTTTTAAAAAATATTTTTTAAATCAATATGTTAAAACAATTTAAAATGTAAAAAAATTAATTTTTAACAATTTTTTTTTTTTAAAATATGGGTTGATGCACGTTTTGGGAAACCTACCAATCCAGCAAGCGCTGGCTTCAAAAAAAGGAACCATCGACATTACTCATGTGGGGGTGACATTACTCATTTGTTAAAAATTTAATTTTTTTAAATGTTTTTGTATCATTTGATATATTAATATCAAAATAAATTTTAAAAAATAAATAAAATATTATTTTAATATATTTTTAAGTAAAAAACAATCAATATCATAATACAAAATATTACTTTTTAATAGATCAGTCAAATTGAGAGGAAAGCATCTAAACTTAAATGCAAAGATATATAAAATGTTATACTCCAGTTTCAGCACTCCAAGAAATGTTGTTGGTTACTGTTTTAGACGTGTTTGTGGGCATCGAAGCCGGCATTTGTCGTAATTTGACAAGTTCGAAGCAATATGATAGAGCAATAAAACTGGAAAAAAAACTCACCTGCATCGCATGTAATTGCGTCCTGAAATTCTTTGTACATAGAAGCCGCAAGACGGACACCTTTTCCCCAGCATTTCCTTAGCAAGCTTGGCTAAGTATTCATCACTTTGTCTATCTTTCAAGCTCTTCATCATTTCTTGAAACTTCTTGCACGTCAATTTCTTGTGCCATGGAACCTTGCACTTTGCGCAGAACCATTTGCGGCAATGCGGGCAATCTGTTCGCATTAGTCTGCTACATCCCATCTTTAATTTACAAAACTGAGCGGTCTTCGTAAGGACAATAAAATCTTTCAGAATCCGGAATTACAGATTTGCCTAGTGCGATTTGCCATCGATCAAGAACAGCCAGTGGGACAATCGATCGGAAAGTTCCAGGTTCTATAGACTCATCACACTCTGGATCCGGACGAGTCATGAAGGCATTTGCTTCCCGCGGACATTTTCCAAGGGCCTTTTTTTCACAGCAAATAACGCAAAGGCTGTGTGCAGCTTTTCTACTTCCTATTATCTCAACCTCTTGCTTCTTTGTAGGATGTTTATGGCCAATCACTGTTATCCTCTTCTTGATGGGAACAAACACTTCACTGTCATCAGTAGCGACGGAATCAATTTTTTTGCGTGTTTGGCCTCTCCTGTTTGGAGCGGAAGCTTTGACTGGTGGAGGACAGGACCCAGATACCTCGCTTTGCTTTCTTGATTTCTTGTTGACATTATGATCTTCAGTGGTTGGTTTGCCACCTATTAAAATCGCAGAGGAACTTCTGGTCCTCAACATTCCAACACCGATATACTAAATATAGGTTGGGAGCCATGAGAAGTGTTTCTAGCTAGGGTCAATTGGTTAATTGAAAGAAAAGAGACTAGGTTTTCTTCTAGTCTTCTATTTAAACCAGGAAAGTGTTAGCAACACTTTTTTTTTTTTTTTTGAGAATGGTACGTTTTAGTTTTGTTGAGATAGGGAAAGGTTTTCTAGATATAAAAGTATTGGTGTTTAGAATCCTTATTCAAGTAGTATTTAGAATTCCTATGGGAATATGATATTTTGAGTTTATAATTTACCTATAAATATAAGAACATGTATTCAGAATATCAGTAAATATTAAATGAGAGGTTAAATAGTTGAGTACCTATAAATATAAGAAATATAAGGAACCGCATTCAAAATATCAATGAATAAAAGATGAGAGGTTAAATACTTAGGTATTTTAGTGTTTTTAACGACTGGTATGAGAGCCTTTATCAAAGCAAGGAAAAAAAACAAAATAGCAGCATCAAGTTTTCATAGCAGTGAAGTTCACAACAACCTTCATAGACGAGTCAACCTTTGCAAACAGCAGCATCAACAAGCAAATCAACAACTAAATATAAAGAGTTTGGGATCAAGGGGGTAGGTATGATTTCAGGTTCGAGCCCTGTAGTTGTTAATATAATGACCACTGGAAGTTTATATGGTCGTTAATTTCAGGGTATGTGGGATTAGTCGAGCTGCGCGCAACTGGTTCTAACACCCATGTTAATAAAAAAAAAACAACTAATTATAATGATTAACAAGGTGAAAGGAATGCAAAAATTAGTTCATTATTTATCCGCAGGTAAAAATGGACACTAATATGCCTAAAAGAAAATATTAGCCAGAGACATAGAATTCGAAGCAGTGAGTAATGGAAACTACAAGTTAATAGTGGATTGTTGCCTAGTTGTCACTACAACATCACTCCTGTTTATACAAGAATTCTTTTATGAATATATTTTGTTTGTATTGATTCCATATTTAAAAAAGTCTATTGTAAGCCTATATATTGTCATACAGATACTTAGGAAGCAGTCGCTTAACTTATCCAGATCTTAGGATCTTTAACAAATAGTTGTTATTATTCTTTTGTATTTAAGCATTGGTTGAGATCAGAGAAAGATACAACTAACTTTCCACCTCTTCATCTCTTATAAAGTTCTCATGGAATCAGAGCGTAAGTGTCAGCTGATCTTATCTTCTCCTTTTTTCTGCTTTTCTTTTTTATCAATCAGCCATGACAACCACTTTTATTCAACCCACAGTCCATAACATCAGTGAATCTCACAAAACAACTATAAAAATAAATGTTGTAACTAATTAGAGGGTATCTTGACTCGTTAAATTTTAAATTTATTTTCTAAAAATTATCAGTTCGAATCTTATAAACTTCAGTGTCATTAGAAGCTTACATGATTATTAATTTCAGGATCCGTAAAATTAATTAAAGTATGTGCAAGCTAATCCAGACACCAATATTAATAATAAAAAAAATTACAACTCAATTTTTTCTCAAACTCATTTCTACAAACTACATGTCCTAAAAAATACAATTCTATACACTCTTCATCGGAATTGGACACAATCACTCGTTGATTTGGACACAACAGGAAGCTTGGACAAACCCTTGCCAATATGTATGTCGAGCCCTCTCATGGATGCATCAAGAAACTAAAAGTCCAACTAAAGAACACCTCACAAGGATCACTAGTTTTTTTTGTAAATTGTAAAAGCTCGGATAGATGAGCTCGCTCTTCTTGGAGCTCCATTTGATGAAGAAGAAATTATGGATAAAATCCTTGATGGTCTCATAGATTATATTATAAGGAAAAGGTGAGAGTTTTGCAAGACAAAGATACATCTATCATCTTTCAAGAACTTCATGAAAAACTGCTCAATTTTGAGGCATCCCTTCAAATGAAAATACGAGAGCACTCATACTTCCCAGCCATTACAAATCCAATAAATCGCTCAAACAAGAACTGACGTCCATCCAACACCACGAGCTGGCAACCATCACTCAATTCAGCTCGCTCATCTGTTTCAACCAATGTTAGACCTAATCTGCCACAAGGAAGTTGTCCATCTCCTCGATCATATCTTGGTGACTCTCAAATTTGTAGAATTCGGGGTCGCCTCGCAAAATGGTGCCCTTCCTTCCTCCCGGTACCAATTCACCACTCTTTTTCATTAATGTTCGGTTGGCTATAGCAACCACAAGCTCACCTTGCAAACAACATTTCATACACCCTAACATGGCTTTTGGATAGTAGCAATCCCAGCCACAACGGTGTTATCCTCTCTCAACCACTACCTTCCTCACAAACATAACCCTTTACCCACTCTGTAAACCCATCTTCAACAGCTACAACCATTGTTCTTCCCACTCGTGACAACACGCTAGCCACCAATAAATTGTATCACAATTATTATTGTCAAAACTGATGGCCACAATCGACCATTGTTCACTCATGACAGCCTAAATCTCTTCCTCCCCAACCCGCAAAAGCTCCTCTCAGTCAAACACCCATAAGACCTATATTCCTTATCTTAGCTGCCCCTTAAAAGCAAGAAGCCAGACAAAAAAAATACCATAAATCAATTTGATCTTCAGAGTCTTTCATTTCTTTTGCTGGTAGGTTTATTAATTAGGCACATTATGAGCATGTGCGCTCCAACCTGGAAAAGTAATTAGGCAACGTGTGTATCATACGGCATTCCATGTGGTCCAATTCCAATCAGATTTTTCCAGCAATTTATGGTGTTTTTCCACGTCGAAGGTCAATTTCAAACACCTGGATAAGGATTCTTGTTATTTGTTTTTAAATTGTGTATATCAGTATTTGTGTATTTGATTTACATTTTGTAATACTCATGATTATTTTTTAGTAATAACTTTCTCATAAGAAAAAAACAATATAATAAAAAGGGGCCTATATATAAAAAATAATACAAGAAAAATTGTTTTACTATTTTTTTGGGTACTATTTTAAACATTAGTTGTAATAATTTGAGTGAAAATGATAATCATCACGTTTATTTTGAAAACTAATGAAAATAAATGGGCTAAAGTCCAATCCTATTTTTGTCAAATGAATTTTATTACATGCTCAAAAAATCATGAAAACTGTAATTTTTATCAGATGAATTTTACATATAATAGAATTATAGATAGTTTAATGGAACAATATTTTTTATATATATATAAAGTATGATTTATTTCACGATGTAATAGCAATAGTTAAATCTACAATATTTAAATTAAAAACCATAAATATTAATATATATTTTTTAAAAATTATTTTATAACCTCAATTTAAAAAGCACTCTTAACTAAACATATTAAACTACTTTTTGTTTAACTTTAATTTCAACCACAGTTTTAACCAAATACCTATTTTTTCAAAACCAACCTCAACTAAAAATACTTTTTATAAAATAATTTTTTTCAAATTACAATCATAATAATTACCGCAATACCAAACACACTCTTAAAAACCGACAAGTTTTTATTTTATAGAAACAGATGTCAAAACATCATGAAAGACAAGTTTTCATTTTAGGCAACCAATGATAGTGTTACAAATCTCCTTTTAAAAGGGACTGGTGCCAAGATTTTTATGAATTTGATAGTTTTTTATTTTTAGAGTTATTTTTAGAGATCGATATCAATATTTTTTATAAAAATATATAAAAAAAAATAATTAGGATAATTAATAACAATAAAAAAATTAAATATAAAAGAAAACATATACTAAATATAATTTTTCATAAAAAAAGATATTGTAAACGTGATGTTATTTTTTTTCAAGCATAATTAATATCTTACCTGAATTTCTAAAACTAATATATATTTTAAAATTTTTTATTTTCTCTAACTATTTAGTGACAACTTCAATTTTTCTCAATAAATATTTAGTCTTCACCATGATATCCACTGAGATGCAATATAAATAATGTTCTCTATGTTTGTACAATATAAAGGAATTTAATTTCAATATTTCAATTTAACACCTCTAATAATTTTTCCATTGAATTCTTACCAACTACTTTCTGGGAAGAAACCTTGCACGGCCGGGGGCAACAATATTGTGAGAACAAATTAAAGATGGTGTATGTGAGAGGTCAATCTCTTCATCTCTCATAAATTTTTCTAGCATAAAGAGCTCAACATTTATGTGGCATTATAGATTAAGACATCTTGCATCTTCAATTCTAAATCACATTGTTTTTAGCAATCACCTAGCTTTATCTCTCTTTTTTCAATCAAATTTTGTCCATATATGTAATGAAAATGACAGACTGTCATTTTCCAATTCAACACCTGTCCCAAAGCAGCCACTAGAAATTAATATTATTTTCAGAAGTCTAGACCTCTCCAATTATCTCACATAATGACTTCAAATATTATGTAATTTTTATTAATCATTTCATTAAATATATTTGGCTTTACCCTCTAAAGTAAAAATGAGAAGTTTTCCCTTTTTGAAAAACATTAATTTGATATAAACATTAAGGCTTTCTACTCTTATAATGATGATGACCACATATATTTTCCTTGTTACTTTTCTTTCCTATAATGGTATTTCTCGTCTTATTCAAAAATAAAACATTTTTATATTATAGAAACTGGTTAATTTAGCATAATTCCAGCATAATTCCTTAACGTTAGTTTACTAGTCTCATGCGAGGGAGCATAATAGAGGATTGTTGCCTGGTTATTACTACAACATCACTCTTTTGTTTAAAGTAGAATTCTCTCGTGAATATATTTCTATTTGTACTGATTACTTGTTCAAACAAGTCTACTGTAAGCCTGTTGTCATCCATATACTTAAGAAATAGTTACTTGAATGATTTAGATTTTAGGATCTTTAATAAAAAGTTGTTATTATTCTTTTGTATTTAAGCACTGTAGAGAAAGATACAATTAATAAATTTCTGACTCTCCATCTCTCATAAAGTTCTCAAGTACTATAGCCAACAAAAAAAAAATTTATACTTCATAACTTTTATTTCGTCCATGGAACAAGGTTAATAAGAGTGTTTGTTAACGCTATAGCCGGTTGCCACTCCGCATAGTAAAATAGAAGATTTGGTTCCAGTAATCTATAAACTACAGGATTAAAATCAATTTAGAAATATATTCTCAGAAGACACCATCGAGTTGGAGTTATTTGTTTGTAATCTAAAAGGCTTATTACTGAACTGATCACTGTTTAAGAACATGGGATGGATAGTTCATGAGATAGAAAAAAAAGGTTTCTAGATCTAAAAGGATTTGTGTTTAGAATCCTTACTATGTATTAAGAATTTATATGTAAAAATCTGAAATATATATTTGGGGGGTTAAATATTTATATGTTTTAGTTTTTAACAACTACTTTCACTCTTTTGGTCTGAAATCCAGAAATTAATCTTAAACTTAGGAAAAACACTTCTAGTAGGGATCTTAGTAATTAGTATTCATGGATAAAATATATGCATCATATCAAAAAGTTTAGCAACAATTAATTAAGTTAATCTCACAAACAAATCAATAGAAGTTATGAAAAAAAAAATGTAGAGATAATGCAAGCAAAATATCTGCACGATTGCCAATTAAAGATGGTTACTGTTGATTCCATGGGCACCCTGTTTTTTAATCTTATTGTAGCTGACAAAGGAATGATGGTGATGTATTTCAATACTCATCTACTTGAAAGAGGAACAAAAGATCAGCTTTGAGATCGTCTCTATCTGTTGTTTCATATGACAAATAATCTTAAAAAAATCCCACTAGTCACTTTTTCGTTGAATTTTACATTATCCCTCTCCATTGAATTATGTGTTTAGTACAAACTCAAAAAAAAAAAAAAAAAACAGAAGGAAAATTAGGAAAAAGAAAAAGTTATGTAGACTAGGAGGCTATTGTCCAATGGTTTTCATGAGGAAGTGGTTTATGGCTCCGGCGGAGCTCTTCTAGGACTCGGCGAGTCTCATGCCGACCGGCAGTGGTACTGCAGTGCTCATAAGATTTTAATCTTTCCTTGCCAGACGCTTCTAGTTCTCTCATTTCATCCAAAACAATCTGCCTGTTCCTGCACTCTATGCTACAAAAGCCTTGATCACCCCTGCAATCACATATATTCAACAGCAGTTTTCAGAAATCTTGCAAGAGAGATTTAACGAAAGAATACAATTTCATATGAAACTAGTCCAGCTGACATGGCTATCTAATCTCCAGGAATAGTGAGCTTAGTATTACCTGTACATGTAGACATCCTTGTCAAGGCTCAATATCTTGTTGCATAAGTAACATGATTTGAGGTAGCAATATTCAATGGAGCTAGCCTGGACTTGAAGGCGATGTGTTTTCAAAGCAGATTTAGTGACAACATTAGAAATATCTCCTTCTAGTAACAGGCTTTGCAACCCGGCAACCATTAAGCCCTTCTTTGAGCTTGCATAAGTGGTTTTAGTTATGGCTTCCTTGTTCATACATCCCTCCATTTTGAAGGGAATCTTGAAATTTGTTAACATTTTCTGTGAAGAGTCGAGTGAGAGAAGAGAGGAAAATAAGCAAGGAGCTTGTGAGAAGTGAAGAGAGGGAGAGAGATGGATATATAGAAGCAGATTGTGCAAAAGAAGAAAAATGAAATGCTTAATTTTCATTAGCAATTTTGTTCAGTAATGTTGTCATCTCAATGATCTGACCGCGTTGGTTTCGCTTTCTCAAAACTGATCATTAACTATACAACTTGGGAATGGGGAAGTTAATTTGTCTGTGACCCACCAAGAACAAGACACCGTTGCATTATTAGGAACGTGAAAGTTGTGAAGATTTGTCTGAATGGTAATTTTAAAAAAATACATTTAAATAAAAATATATATTTTTAAAATTTTTTATTTTTTATAATAGTACAACAATTAAAAGACACTAGTTTAATATTTTTTTAGACAAAAAATAATTTTAAAAAACAAATACTTGATGTATGTTTAGTAATATAATACAAGATGTGTTTTTAAAAATATTTCTCAATTAAATTATTTTTCTTAGATTATTTTATTTTTAACATCATCACATAAAAAACACCAAAAAATATCAATTTAATATTTTTTTCATGAAAAAATACTTTAAAAAGCATGTTGAAACTTAAAAACAAACACAAGAAGGAATTAATGGAATTGTCCATAACAACATTGTTTCGTATTTACTAGTATATTGGTCGCGCTTCGCAGCGGATCAATATCAAAAAAAATTTAAATGTAAAAAAAATATTAAATGTATAGAGAATGTTTTAAGCGTTTTGGGTCTGCAATCATGCCAGACCCAAGCGACTTGGATCTGACAACCTGCCATACCAAGTGACTTGGGTCTGGAACCAATGCCAAACCTAGGCGACTTGGGTCTAGTAGCCATGTCAAATCCAGACGAATTGGATTTGAAAGTCATGTCAGATCCAAGATAATCAGGTCTGAAAGTCGTGCCACGCCCAAGAGGGTCTGATATGGTTGTCAAACCCAAGAGCCTTGGATCTGGCAGCCATACCAGACCCATGACACTTAGGTCTGACGTAGGTGCCAAACTCAAGTATCTTGAGTCTTGCATAATTACTAGACTCAAGAACCTTAGGTCTATGAGATTTCCCCATTCTTTACCTCGATCGAGATATCCTTTGTTTCACCAAAGAAGGATTAATTAAATCACCTAAAAATTAGAGCGTAAAGTGGCAAAAAGTGCAATTAGATCTATGACCCAAGGCTCTTAAGGTCTGGCATGGCTGCAGAACCCAAGATTCTTGGGTCTGGAATAGGTTCAAGACCTAAGCTTTTTGGGTCTGACACCTCATACCAGACCTAAGCAAACAATAAATAAAGAGAAGACAATTGTGCACTTTAATTGTTAGGAGAGAAAAATAAAAGAAAAAACACAAACAATCGATCATCAGCGGCAATTCAACTATGATATGTCTACACACGCCACACTTTATGGAAGAGAGCATGGCTGCATATCTACTAGTACAGCAGATGACCAGATTTGGCCACCGAAAAGTGTCTCACGCATCACCTTAATGGTGTGAGCGCCGCCTACTCGCTAGGGCGTATGGAACACACACTAACAACTTTTTGATTAAAAAATAAAAAAGACAACATGAAAATACTAAGATGCCCTCATGGTCCTTTTAATTACACAACATACCCTGCAATTTTACTGTTGTAATCCACAATAATCTATGTCTAGAGCTACAGTGGAATCTCCACGCCATTTAGCTTTCTTTATAATATAATATGACTTGGGTCTGATAACCAAGTCAAACCCAAGAAGCTTGGATCTAGCACCCTATGCCAGATCTAAGCAAACAACAAATAAAGAGAGAACAATTATGCACTTTAGTTGCCAGGAAAGAGAAAAGAAAGAAAAAACACAAACAATCAATTATCGGCGGCAATCCAACCATGATATGTGTACACACGCCGCACCATGTGGAAAGGGCACAACTGCGTATCTAGTGATACGACGGATGGTCAGATTTGACCAATAAGAAGCATCTCACGCATCTCTTTAATGGCGCGGGCGTTGCCCACTCGCTGGGTGTGTGGAATACACGCCAATAGCTTTTCGATTAAATAATAAAAAAGACAACATGAAAATACTAAAATGTTCCTATGATCCTCTCAATTACACAACATACCCTGTAATTTTATTGTTACAATCCACAATATTATGTGTCTAGAGCTACATTAGAATTCCCACGGATTTAGCTTTCTTTATAATTTTCTGGAGAAAGAAGATGACATACTGCAATTATCCAAAATTGCAGTTCTGCTATTTTTTATTTGCTTTAAATCGAAATGTTTGGTCTCATAATTTGTAGGACACATTAGTAGTCTAGTCCAGAATAATAGCATGCACCTTTTTGGAACATGGTGTGGGTTCCGCTAATAATATGGGATCCTTTTTTATTTTCTAATAATTCCCGTTGATAATATTAGGCATCATCGAATCATCATAAAACTAAAAACAATTTAAATTGAAAACACGTGTTTTTAATTCTTTATATATATATATATATATATATATATATATATATATATATATATATAAAATTGAAAAGCATCTAAATAATTGTTTTCTTAATTCAACTAGATAAGAGACTTATTTGATTCATTCAATTTTTTATAATATTCCTTTTGATATTTTTAATTTAAGTCGAACAAGACCCTTGTTTTTAGTTCTACAAAATTTATATTTAATAAATAATTTATTTAATTTTCCATTAAAAATATCTTTAAAATTAGAGATGGATAAGAAAAAATTTTCTGAAAGTAAACACAACCTCATATCTCAGTGATATTTATTTTTTCTTAGATGGTGTCTCATACTATATTAAAAAGGGGGTTGAACTATTATAAAACTACTACTACTGCTGATAATAATAATAATAATAATAATAATAATAATAATAATAATAATAGCACTTGAGGGTCTAGCTGCAGTGGTCAACTGTGTGACTTGTTCCGTCCCCGTCCCGAGTTCGACCCTCTATGTGCACGTCTGTCACCCCCGCGGTGCCTTACCTGCTCCTGGGCTTGCAGGATGTCCAGTGGGCCGTGGGGAATAGTCGTGGGACGCGCAAGCTGGCCCGGACACCCCACGTAAATCAAATAATAATAATAATAATAATAATAATAATAATAGAAGCAGCAGCGATTTTTAAGGATATAAAAGTTGGTTTTTAAGAATATCTAGTATATTTATAAATTAAAGGGTTAAATATTAATTGAAAAATAAAAAATAATTAATTAAATTATTAATAATGATTAGTGAAAAACAACTAATATTTAACTTGCTAATCATTTCTAGATAAAATTAATAATATTACCTGGAAGGTAAATTTTACCTTCCAAAAAACCAATTTGGGGATACTTAATACCTCCGCTTAATTATTATAACCCGCTTAAAAAATTCAACCAAATATGCTAAAAACATGAATTTAATATAAGTTGCTCTTCTATCGAACATAACTTTAGGATAGAATAGCATCATTAATTCATTATCCTTCAAAATAGTTTTTTTTTTATTTTCAAATGCACTTTTGTACGTTATTTGTTGTTCAAGGATTAAGGTACCTTATATAACATCTAAGAAGGAGTGGATTATATATATTACTAAATTTTATAATTAAGACAAATTACTTCATGTAAATGTAATAACTAATAATATAATTAAAGTACGTAAAGTAAAGAATTAAGATAGAGAATTCTCAAACTTATTTTAACATTGTTCAACAAACCTACATCCATACCTAAAATATTAAATTGTACTCATGTACTTATGTATTGTATTCCTTCACTAGTCCAAACTCAAGAGTACAATTCCATTTAATGAATCCATACCAAGCTTTGTTTACCACTTGAAGAAAACCTTTCTTCAAGATTTGTTTTCTCACTTGAAGATATACCTATTTAAGACTTTTTTTTTGGTAAAATTCTCTCACCAATACTAAGAGTTTTTACCTAACTCTTACAGGTTTATAATAATAATTTTGTTTTCACATCAAACTCTCTAAATAAAATGGATATTACAATTTGAAGTTTTAATATTTCTATACCTTACTAAATAGCACTTATAAGATATGAAGGTATTTAAATATAATGACAATGAGATTGAATAATTTTATTCTAGAATATGAATGTTTAATAACATAAACTAGAGTATGATCAATGATTGATGATTTTGATGTTGTTTTACTCTTCGAATAACTTGTATATCATATATGTTTGAATTCTTTTTTTTTAATTTACAATTAGACAAGCTATATAATGTTTCTAAGAAAAAACTAGTTGTTTATAATTATTACAGTCTCACTAACAACTAAAATTGTCAACTAGTTCAGATTTGTTAAGTTAATAGGTCAACTGGTTCCTGTAGAATTCTTAAATGTTAATCCATAATGAATAAGCGATCCACAAATTCATTTGGTAACCCTAAATGGGCGACCAGTTCATGCAAAACTCTAGATTTAACAATTTAACCTAGGTTAATTTTTAAAACCGTCTAACTTAGATTTTATCTTATTATTATCATTTTTTATGCATGCAAAGTGTAGTGTGTGAATTCATTTTAATTATGATATCAAGTCTTCAATTTGTTCCCTTCTTGGACTTTCAGATTGAATTTTTCATGTAATCCATCGTCCTTGTTGATATGTTCTCATATAAAACTTGTTTAAAGCTTGTTCTCAACCAAGCGTTCTATTAGTCCATTTTTTATTTTATTTTTATCATCAAAATATATAAAAACATGAATGTGTGACTCTAAAGGTCAAAAATATCAATATGATTTTACAGATCCCTCTACTAAAATTTCAATTTAATAGATATTTCTATTAACTTTGTGTGGTTTAGCTTGTCTCTTTGTTTAACAAACCTCAAACATACTTTAACATGCTACAAGTCTTTTAGTAACAAGACTAGCCTTGGTGTCTGAACTTTGCCGTGGGGCTGGATTTGTTTTTGCGCAAGAAATTATGTTTCAGTGCTAAAAGCATGTTTTAAAAAAGAAAGAAAAATGTATGACTCGGGTCGCATAAGTTGGCTTTATTTAAATTAGACAAATAAAATAGGAAACAACAGTACATTGATCAAATGAAAAAAGAAAAGAAAATAGGACAACCTGGGGAAAAATAATTTTTCAAAAGGTAATAAATGATATATCTCAATTCACAATTCATGAATTTAAAAGAATGAAATGGGGTGAAAAAAGGACATCAAAAAATTGGTCCCGATCAACTCGAATTAGCATAATAAATTTGTAACCCTAATAATCTACGTCATGCTAACATAGTATATCCTGCCAAACCTGTGGCTCAGATTATGAGATTGGAATAATTAACTAGATAAAAAAATAAAGAGAATTATAAAGATTTTTTAAAAAAATCATGTTAACTTTTCCAACCCGTGACTATAGTAATTAGACCCAAAGCACTCTATCTGAAAAAACTATGAAGTTCAATTATCAATCAATCAAATACTAAATGATGAAATTGAAAAAATAATTTTAATTATACAAAAGGATTAAAAAAATAGCAATTAAAAGAATAAGGATCAAAATTGAAATAAAAAATAATTTCAATTATACAAAAGGATTAAAAAATAATTTTATATTTGATTAAAAGGTAAAATTAAAATGAAAAATCCTTTTAGCCAAAGGATCCAATACAAAATCAAAAGAATGAGGATCAAAATTAACACAAAAAATAAAAAATAAATTTTTGATTGAAGGGTGAAGAGTGAAATTAAAAAGAATAATAACTTTTACAAAAGGGCTCAGAAAAAAAATAAAAATCCAAATAAAAAGGACCAAATTAAAAAGTGTAATACCATCAATTTGGGTTGTTGGATGAAATTAAAAACCAATAAAACATAGACAAAAGGGCTAAGAAAAAAATTATAAATTAAAAGAATGAGAATCATATTGGAAAAATATAATATATAGCAAATTGAGATGAAATGATGAAATTAAAAACAAATAAAAATTTAATAAAAGGGCCAAGAATAAAAATTAAAAATCAAAAGAATAAGAACTGAAGTTAAAATATCAACAATAAATAAGGTGAAGTTATAATGTTTTGAGGAGGAGAGAGAAAAAAAGAAGAAAAAAACAGGCTTATCGATGACAAACTGGACTGTCAATGCTGACATGCACCGCTTCAAATAGAAAAGGACATGGTGATGCTTCCAATAATATGGGAAGGTGTCGTATGTGCCCCACCTAATATATATAATCAAATACCACATTGCCCCTAAAATGACTTAATAATAACAAAAATAATTATTGTGAAAAGACAAAAAGAAACCACTTGACTCTAGTATTGTTTTATTTTATTTTTATTTTTAAGAACATTTTGATTATTTCACTATACTTTTTAATTATTTTTTATTTTTTAATTTTGGTCAGATATTAAATTGCCTCTCAAGTAATATTATAATAATAAAAAAATCATCGTGAAAATACAAAAATACCTCTTAAGACTAGTTTTACTTTATTTTGTTTTTAAAAATATTTTAGTCATTTCACTATACAAGTGAAATGAAAAAAAACTTATTTATCATCAGTCATTTTTGTAATGGCTAATGAATCTATTGAATAAACGTTAATATCATTGGAAGCTACTATTAAGTTTTTTAAATGAAAAAATAAAATTATCATTACAATGTTCCAGTGAATAATATATCTAAGTCTAAGGCGATAATGTTTTTCAAAGCCAATTAGGTTCTATTAATGGTGTTTGTAAAAATTCTAGGTTTTTTCTTAAAATTTCTTTTAATCCTAAAAAATAACGAAATTAAAGTAAAAATAATGAATAAAATGAACTAATAAATATCAATAGTTTTCCTTTCATTGTCTAAGTGAATCCATTGAATATCATCTATAAAGTAGAGCTGGGTTATTTTTTCATGACATAAAAAATGAAAATAGTTGAATTAGAAATTTGTTTAGTAGTAAAGATATGAACAAAATCTAATTTTTGTGATAGAAATTAAGCTAATTTATGTTCCTTAAAAAAAAATACAAAATGGATATGTCTCAAAGATAGAAATAATATTTTTTTTTTCAAAATACATTTAATTTTTTTAAAAATTCCCATATCTATCTCATTTAAAGATTTGAACCATTAATGTAATTTCCTATCAGAAAGTTGTACGCAAAAGGTGAAGAATTAAAAGATTTTCACATGGATTACGCTCTGTTGCAAATTAAAAAAGCTGTTTTTTAAAGAAAAGTGATTTATTAAATACAAAAATTCAAAGGTATTTGCAGAGAAAATGTCTTCTCCTTTTCCTTCTCTGATTGTGGGGAATGTTTGTTCATGTCTCCACAATTTTGATAAATTATACATTTCCTGCTGACTTTCAACATTGAGAATCAGCGGACTTTTGCGATTTGCACAAGAACAATTGACCGCCAAGGACTAATTTTTTTAAAATTACCCTCTCTTACCTCCAACTTTGGAACAAAAATATCATCAGCATAGGTTATAGAATCATGATTTTGAATGGAAATTGTGAATTTTAAACTCAAAATTATTTAATTAATAAAATTCTAATATTATATTAAATAACTAATTTAAATTAATAATTTAAATTATTAGATGAAACTTTAAGATATAATATATATAATTCTCTAATAAATCTCAATAACCATTTTATTTTATTATCAACTAAAAATCATACACTTGACGAGAAATATGATAATCAAGATATCCATAAGAATTGGAATAAATTAGTTTTTTCGTTTTCTGTAATAATATATATTTGACAAGCATAGTATCCATCTATCTTTGTGGATGTGACATTTTATTCAGATTCTACAAGCATCCATAAGTGTTATACTACTATATAGAAAATAAAAGTTGGAAAATGAACCATTTTTATATAATAAGAAAAGAAGTAACAAAAATATGAAAGAATTTTGTTAGCAGAAATCAAGAGAAGGAAATAATTAATTTGTATGCATTTACAAGAAATACTTTCATTAACGAAAATGTCGTTCTTTTTTTTTTGTCCAACCCAATTGTTAATGACCTGTGTATATTGATGAGCATCAAGTTATAGATATAATGATGCTCTGAGATATTTTGAGGGGTGTTATTCAACTAGTTAGATATTAGATTTGCTTCCTATAGATCATCAGTTCGAATTCCACAAATCTCAGAGTCACTGAAAGTTTACATGATCGTTAACTTCAGAGCCCAAAAGCTTAAGTTGTTAGGTGAGGTCCTAAAATATGATTTATATTATTCTCTAACACATCCCCTTAAGTGAAAATCCTTTGGACTTGAAACTTGCATAGACTCACATTACCTTGTGCTTAATTTGAGACCGTTTAGTCATCAAAGCTCTGATACCAAGTCAAAGAACCAATTCAACCCAAAAGCTTAAGCTGTTAGGTGAGGTCTAAAAATATGAATTATATTATTCTCTAACACACACAAGCTAACCCGAACACTCATATTAATAAAAAAAAATGATGCTCGGAGATAAAATCATTGGGAATGATTTCTATAAAATCTTGCTCTATATCAAATGATCAAGGGAATTAAAGGAGAATAAGGACGCTAGGAGATCACTGTTACAAGTATGTTACGTAGATCAGAGCCCATCGGCAAGAAATATTAATTAGCAGCCCTTAATCACCTGCTACATCCCTTGAATTAGGCCTAATAATATTCTATATATCCACAAAAGGTTTATTATGTTTATATGAACAATGTAGCTTGAAACTTACATAGACCCATATTATTTTTTGTTTAATTTTTTTTATCAAATACATAGAGATGATAAGATTCAAACTCGAGACCGTTTAGTCATCAAGGTTCTGATATCAAGTCAAAGAACCAATTCAACCCAAGAGTTTAAGCTATTAGATGAGGTCCCAAAATATAAATTATATTATTTTTTAATATACACAAGCTAACCCGGACACCCATATTAATAATAATAAAAAAAATGATGCTAGGAGATAAAATCATTGGGAATGATTTCTATAAAATCTTGCTCTATATCAAATGATCAAGGGAATTAAAGGAGAATAAGGATGCTAGGAGATCACTGTTACAAGTATGTTACGTAGATCATAGCCCATTGGCAAGAAATATTAATTAGCAGCCCTTAATCACCTGCTAGATCCCTTGAATTAGGCCTAATAATATCCTATATATCCACAAAAGGTTTACTATGTTTATATGAATAATGTAGCTTGAAACTTACACAGATTCATATTATCTTGTGTTTAATTTTTTTTTATCAAATATATGAAGATGGTGAAATTCAAATCGAGACCGTTTGGTCATCAAAGCTTTGATACCAAGTCAAAAAATCAATTCAACCTAAAAGTTTAAATTGTTAGATGAGGTCCTAATTTATAAATTATATTATTTTTTAACACGCACAAGCTGACTCGGACACCCATATTAATAATAATAAAAAAAAATGATGCTCAGAGATAAAATCATTGGGAATGATTTCTATAAAATCTTGCTCTATATCAAATGATCAAGGGAATTAAAGGAGAATAAAGATGCTAGAAGACCGTAACAAGTATGTTATACGTCGATCAGAGCCCATCGGCAAGAAATATTAGCAGCCCTTAATCACCTGCTACATCCCTTGAATTAGGCCTAATAATATCTTATATATACACAAAAAGTTTACTATATTTATATATACAATGTAGCTCCCCCCCCCCCCCCCAAAAAAAAAAAAAAAAAAAATTATACAGGATTTTCTAACATGTGTACCCGTTGAATAATATAATTGGAAATTTTTCCTATGATTATTAGATTTCTTGTCATAATTGGATAGTATTTAATACTGCAAAGTATGGAAATAAAATTATTATTATATTTTTTTTTAATATTGTGTTTTCATGGGATTTATTACTTGCCAAATTAATTTGCATTAATTGAATTTTAAAAAAATAAATAAATATTAAAGATAAGAAAAAAACTAAAATACGAGAAACGAGTCTCTAAATCTTGAAAGGATTCTTTGATATCTATCAGAATCTCAAACACATCTATAAGAGAAACCCCGCAATTTCAAAACTTAGATTAAACCCTATACAATATTTCTTTCTTCCCTTCTTTCTATCTATCTAAACAATATGGGAAAGCTTCAAATAAAAAACGTTATGCTTCTCAGGTTTAAGCACAGTTTTTTTCTTTTGCTTTATTTGTTTGGTCGCCAGAAACGGCCTCTGAAGCCTCCAATCTTTTCTGTCGATAATAATGACATGAACATGATTAATATCATCCTTATGTTTTTGCAGCAAGCGTTCATATGGGATTGCAACAGAAAATCTAAGCAAGCAAAAAGCAGCAATATCTGTGATGAGGAAAGCAAGAGATGTGAAGTCATCAGAAGATTTAGAAACTGGTGATAGCAAGGAGTTTTGGATGAGAGATCCAAAGACAGGCAACTGGATTCCAGAGAGTCACTTCGGTGATATTGATGTTGCAGAAATGAGAGAGAAGTTCCTCTCAAAGAAAGATCAAAGATTTTAAACCAACTCCTCCATGATTAAAGGTCTCATCTTCATAACGAGAAATGGATATTAATTTCCATGTTCTAGCTCTGTCCTTCTTTCCTTTTCCTTTCTGTACTGGATAAACCTATATTAATTTTCTTCTTGCAAGAGATTAAGGGGAAAAAAGAAAGAAAAGTAAAGCTGTCGTCTTTCTTTATTTTGGATTGGTATAGTGATAGGCAAAGGCCAAATTAAGGGAAGAAAGTAACCATGGTGATTCTGCACATCAATTGTCACCTTCTTTATTATTGAGATTAAGGATAAAATAAGAATCATCTCTTGCAACAACTCTTGAAGTATCAACAAATTATAGACCTTCTGAAACTATAAACATTTGACCAGAATTCCGTTCAGGTTTTAAAAAAATACAACAAAAATCTCCATTAATTTATAAATTTATTAACCATTAAGGAATTTTGTCAGTCAAACCTTTTAAGTTTTTACTACTCCCTGTAATTTTACTTTTATTAAAATGAATGGATAGAAATTTTGTTTGTTAACGAGGTAGGTTAGTTATTTACTTTGATGATATGTTCACACAAGCTTATAATAAAGAAAGAGCACAAAGCATAAGGGCATGAAGATGGATCTCTAAGAATAAACTAAAAAAAAATTCCATCACTTTTACCAAGAGTTAAACTTTATTTCCATCCTGTAAAAATATATCTTTAGAATAATTTCCACAAAGAGATAACATGATACTCTTCAAAATAAAAAACTTAGCTCAAGAAAATTTTTGTGGTTGCGACTTTTCCATCAGAAGGGCTTGGTCGCATTTGCTCTTGATCACCAAATTCACCTCATCTAGAAAATTTCACCAAAAATCCAACTTTAAAAGGTACTACTTTGCCTGTCCAGACTTGACTTGAATATTATTTGATTGAATTCAAAATTGTCAAAAAATTATATGTATATAGAATACAAGGGCATCCAACATGCACCATGTCAAAAACTAGCCATGCGATCAGTAGCTGCGTTAAAAAAATTGAAACAAAATTACATTCAAACACAGACTACAAGTATAGCTGAATGAGTTCATCACTGACTACAGATGGAGTCAGTACACCAAGATCAGTGAAGAGTAAAGTAAGATACTGCGGAGGAGTATAGTCCCGAGCAGATGTTTCAACCTCAACCTTTGATGGAATGGGCACCCCAAAATCAATCGGGCGTAAAGCAGGAACCATGTCTTTCTGGTCCAATGGATAGAGACGAGCAAACTGAAAAGGAGAGTATCAATATGTAACTATCATTAAGTTAAAAAAACAAACCCGTAGGCAAATTCCTAATTAAATTTCTGTTGATGATAAAATACAGTTTCAAACTATGCACTGGCTGCAGCTGGTTTATTACCAATGAGATAAGTTGGGTGATTATCTATCTATATAACCCTAAAGGTACAGATTGGCATACCTTATAGCTTTCAGCAGCCACATAAACAGGCTTATTCATGCTGTGTGCAACCATTGCAATCTGGAATGTTCCCATCATGTTGATTATACCTCCACTTTCAACCACTCCATCTGCTCCGACAAATACCATGTCTATCTCATCCATAGTATATGCGACAGCAGAGTCTATAAGGAGTTTCACAGGAACATCAAGCTTGGCCAGCTCATTGGACAACCGTAAGCCTGTCCTATCAGGCCTTCCCTCTGCAATTTACAAGTATGAAAAGTTAGTGAACATGTAACCCAGTATAGAACCATATAAAAATAAAGGTTGGTCTCAAAATAAAAGGCCAAGGAAAGAGGAGCTATTCATTAAAAACAAAGTAGGTACTTGTATGTAAAATGAGCAGCGCCATTTTCCTTTCTTGAGCCCAGCACCATGCTTAGGGAATGGGCAATACGATTTTTTCCCTCTATTCTACACATGCTTTTGACCAAGCAAATAGTTATAAGAAAAAATGCAATATGGAAGTTATAAACTTGAGCCCATTTTAGAGAGTAAATGTTCAGGGTAATTTTAAGTAAGATAGGGACACTCTAAGCAGATACAAAGTGTTGAGAAACAAAACCTGTGCAGAAAACTCTAAAGAGTTTTTTACTTTGAGCTGCTGTTTTCAGAACTTCGAACACAACTCTGGAGAAACCATGCACCAAAATCGTGCAACCATCAAAGATAAAATCTTGGCTAAGCATGGCAATGATCCTACGTGCCTGCAATATTAAACAACAATTCCTTCTACTATCAATATTGGCATAAATGGCATATAGAAACAACCTAATAGAAATATCATTGCAACATCTAGCAGTGATTTGCTAAAATACCTTGTAAGATATCTCCCCAAACTTCTCCGCACGCTCGATCAACCGAGATTTAGCTGAATTAAAGTCCTCATATTCTAAAGCAGAAGTTCTAGTCACATATCGCATGAACAGATCACAACCTGCAGTCAAAGATATCGAGGTTGTGTCCCATGACTGGACACAACAGATAGGTTAAATCATCAAGACCAAACAATAAAAAAAAAAAATCCTCTTCATGAATTTAATAATAATACTCTAATTAAAAAATCATTGTTTATTACAAAAATGAAGAACCCTAATGCACATAATTGTTATTCAAAATCAAAACTTTATCATTAAATCACAATTAGCCCCAAATGAAATCAAACAAAACTCTTAAGAAGCAACAAAATTACACTCACTTTAAGCGAATCAGAGGCCTTTTTAAGCTCAATTTCAAGCTCCATCATAGTAGTAGCCTGACAATTCCTGATAACGGCGGCAAGCGCCCTGATCGCCGCCACAGCCTCCGCCAACTCAGGCTGCTTCCTCCAGCTATTGAACTCATCAATCACACTAAACGGCTTTCCGGCGACAGTTGCAACATTAGTCTCCGGGGCGTCGTCTAGGTCATGGCCGATAGCAGCCTGGGCCTGGGCGAGCCAGTCGCTGGTGACCACGGCGTGGTGGGCGGCGCGTGTCTGGTAATAAGCGGAGATGTTGTTTTGGGGGTTGGGGTTTTGGAGACCATCGGCCATAGAGAGAGGTGGTGGGGATGGGAGAGTGAGAGTGTCGGGGGGATTGCGTTGACGGGGAACGGTGTCGCTTTGTTGTTTGTCCAGGATGAAAGAGGCCGATCTCCACCACATTTATGTGTTTTTTGGGGTGTCAGAGAAAAAAAAGTTGTTAACGTGAGAGGGAGTTCCGGTGATAGATTTCCAATCTACAAAGCTAATCTTGTAATTATTAGCACATAATAATAATAAATAAATAAAATACGGAGTAAATAAATAAAATACAAGGAGGAAAACTGACGATTTGCTCACTTGCAAACCCTTTTCTTTTCATGTTTTAGAAGGAAAAATGATCAGATCAATTTCGAATCATTCACCCCAAACTACCATGCTGTTCAATGCCCGTCTAATTATGCTGTTAAATATTTTCAAATAAAAATTAACTTTAAATTAACTTTTTAGATTATTTATTAGTGTTAATATAAAAAAAAATATTATTTTAATATATTTTGAAATGAAAAATATTTTATAAAGTAAATTTTACCACAGGTCCAAAAACATATTTTTTTCATAAAAACATTTATATATGTTTTATAAATTCATCAATTAGAGAGATTGTGAGTGATTGAAATTTAACAAAAAAAACATTTTATTCTAAAGTATAACAATCAACTAAATAACTATTTTATATAAGTTTATACGCAATGAAATGAATGATACAATGAATAGAGGTATCTAAGGTCTACAGCCAAAGTATATATTATACCTCTTTAAGTTGGTTTATAGCATTAAATACTCTCATGTTCCCTTGTCTTAACCATACTCATAGAACAATATTATGGATGCTTGTATCCTGTAGATGGCCTACATAACAACAACATTCCTATTTAGCAATGATCTCTCACCATTAGGAGGTGTAACCCTAAATAATTATTATTAAATTAGATATCACAATATTTCCCCATTTTACTATTATTTTCATGTAAGTTAGTGTGGTTTATAGCTATATAAACATCCATAAACCATTAAATAACATAAAAGAAATTCTCAACTTCTTAAGCTTTCTTTCCTAGAATTCTTAATGCACTCTCTTGTCGAAGTAATTTTATAAAGCTCGGAGAGAAACTGGTGGCATCATATTAGTTACATCATCGAGCCCACTTAAAAAAAAAAAGATAAGTACAAAGATGAGAGAGAAGTTATAAGAGGAGATATACTTGTCACTTTTTATAGGTCATGGATATAATTTTCTCTCCTTTTTTTTCTTTAAAGTGAGCTTGGTGGAAAAACTAATAGGATGTCACTAGTTATATTTAGTGTTGTTGGGTTTCTCAAAATACATACATGCAGCGGAAACAGTAAATTTAAAATTTCTTAGGAGTCTTAAGAATTCTATTAAACAGATCTATAGTTATTTAGGATTTATGCAAAGATTACTTCAAGATTATATATTCTTTTCAACTTTAAATATTTGTTTCAAGGCTAGGCTATCACAAACCATAAACTGTTCAAATATACAGCTTCTAATGATAATCCACACGAACTACCAGTGAGAAAACTCTTAAATCATTTTAGAAAAGAATGATTGATATACCTTAGAGTATTAGCTATTTTCTTTTGTATTTTTAATATTTTTATATTGTACTATACTTACCTTAGTAAATAAAAGGCATGACATTCTATTTATAGGAAAATCTAAAAACCCTATAAATGGTAAAATATTAATTTGCCCCTTAAATAATATCACTTATATTATTTTATAATAATTTTAGAAATTTATTTATTCAAGTCCATATTTGATTTTTTTTTAAGTCTAAAATTGTAATTCCTTATATTAATTACATTTTAGGCTTTAATTTCTAAAATTTATTTACAATCAAGTCACACTTGATTAATTATCTCATTTTAATTTCTGATCAATGGTTCTTATGTATGTGACCCATTAGGTTCTCTAATAAGTTTCCCAAAATAGAAATCATAATTCTAAATAAAATAAGATTAAATAAATTAAATAATTTAATTTATTATCAATTAAATATTTTTTATGGATCCTGAATATAATCTTCTCTCTCTCATGTGCTTGTCTTTTTTTTAAAGTGAGCCCATTAGAGTAACTAATAAGATGTCAATAGTTACACTCTATGCTATTGGGTTTTCTGAACACATACATACAATAGAAACGGTAAATTTAAAAGTTTTTAGGAGTACCAAGAATCATGTTAGACATATCTGGAGTTGTTTAAGATTTATGCAAAGATTACCTAAAAATCATATGTTTATTTTGGCTTTGAATATTTGCTTCAAGGGTGAGTTATTGCAAACCACAAGTCATCCAAATATCTAGCCTCTAACGGTAAGTCATATGAACCACCAGTAAAAAAATCTCTTCAATCATTTTAGAAAAAAGAAAATATTATGCCTTAAAGTGCTAGCTCCTTTTTGTGTTTTAAATATTTTTGTATTGTACTCTACTCACCTTAGAAAATAAAAGACATGACATTTTATATGTAGGGAAACCTCAAAACCCTATAAATGACAAAATATCAATTTTCTCCTTAAATAAAATCACATATATTATTTTAGGATAATTGATACGACTAAGTCAGGTTCAAATTTGGTCTTAAGATGTCTGCTGACAAGTTTTGCGAAATCAGACATCTCTCTCAAACCGTACATCGAAACGAGCTAAAATTTTACAAGGAGATACCAGACAAATGAAACTATATTTTGATAAACTTTCAGGTCAAATGAAATTCGGGAACATGTTATTCCAAATGGTCTAATTTACTAGACAAATCCTACTAAATTTGACAAACTAGACCTTTATGTACTATTTGAGACATATATAGAGCTACAAATGGAAGTTTGCTACGATTCAAGTTGGTCTAGAAACTAAATATCTCAAGCCACCCAACCATATATGGTATCCTTAGTAATTCATACAAACAAGAGAGAACGATGTATTTGAAGTCAATATTAAAAATCTACCAAGAATATGCGAAAATTAAAGATTTGGACTACATTGAGGAGTTTTGGCATAAAAATTATTTTTATTATCCTAATTTATTTATTTATTTATTTAATGTTGAATATTTTTTTAATTTGGGTTTGTTCTGACCCATTAGACATTGTTTAGAGGTTTATTTCATTATTAAACTTATATAAGTTGATTACTAGTTTATACTCATTAGCTTGCAACCCAAAAGAGGTCAATTAGAGTTAGTTAAAGGAGACTATATTATTTTTTTATCTGTAAATTTCAACATCAAGTTGGAGAATAAGCGTGATTTTTTTATTTTGTTTGTTTGTGGCAAAACAACCTTTCTATGTAGGGACAAAGATCGTACACTGATTTATTGAAGATTAATTGGCTATGTGATTTCATTCACATACTTAAAGTTCTTAGATACAAGGTTATCTATTTGTCCAAGTCTTTTTCCAATACTTTGGGTCTTAGGTATAGGGTTATCTCTAGGTCAAGATTCTATCAAACCTGATTTTTGGCTTCCCGAATTGTTATCTACTTCGTTGAAGGTTGTTGGACCACGTGAACAAGAGGTTTACATCAGTTGGTATCAGAGCTAAACTCTAAAAATTAGGTTATATCCTGTATTATTTTTTATTGTTAGTTTCAAGTTTCTTAGGTTTAGCTCTCTTTAATTTGGTTTTTGGTTATTTCATGTCTAGAGCTTAGTAGCTTGCGTTTAAGGATCCTTCACAAAAGGTTTTATTTTATTTTGTTGTTATCTCAGAATATATTAGTAGTACAAAGAGTAAAAGAAAAGAAAAATAATACATAAACAAGGGAGAATTTAGACCAACCCAATTCAGAAAATTCTTAAATTTTATATATTGGTTTTAGGAGTCTTAATTTGAGCTTATTTGGAGATTGTTTGTTATAGTAACCAAGGTTAGGATTAAAACATGTCATAACAGATCAGATTCATATCAGAAGGAAATCTCGGGTCAAATAAATTTATAAAATTCTCAAATTTTACATGTTAAATCATTTTAGCAAGTTGTCTATATACATGGAGTGAGATAATCCAAACAACCTTCTAGATCTATCTTTTTAAATCTTTATTCCCAATATAAAGGTTTCTCCTATTGTTTTCATAGAAAAATTCTTAGACAATTAGATTTTTATTGATTGGAATAAAGAAATATTGTTTCCTATCAATAATATATCAAATACATAAAATATTAAGAAAAAAACTCCACTCCCATTAACTTTTTTATAATACAAGGTTCATCCATATTTTTAATAAAATTAAACTATTGGATTATCTCATCAAAATGGATATTCCAACTCCTTGAAACTTGCTTAAATCCGTAAATAGATTTTTGTAACTTGTATATTTTATTGCTAAATTTATTAGATTCAAGACCTTTAGGTTGTGTCATATACATCTTCGTGAAGATTCTCATTCAAGAATGCAATTTTGATATTCATTTAAGATTTCATGGCTTCAAGCTATTTTTTTATGACTAAAATTAGATATTACTTCATTGTAGTTAGTGGGCTCATGAAGAATAAGCAACTCATCATCATCAACTTCCACGAGAAGTTGATATCTTAATGGTGCATGATGTGTCCTACTAGATCTACTTAATTCTTGTGCTTTTTAAGTTTCAGGTTGAACATCAAATATTATAGTCTTAAGCTATAGTTTTATTTGGATGTCAGTTTGTGGTTCTTAAACTTCAGTAAGTTATATTTTCCTCTCATTGTAACTTTCAAGAACAAATTATTTCTCTAAAAAAGTAACATATTTTGAGACAAACACCTTTTACTCAACATAATGGTGAAAATTATATTAAAGTGATTTTTTTAGATATCCAACAAACTTAAATTATTTGACTTAGCTCCTAGCTCTTTAGATATTATATGCTTTATATAAGCATCGAATCCTCAAGTCTTTAAGTATGATAAGTTTGGTATCTTACCATTCTATATCTCATATGGGATCTTATCAATAGTTTTGATGAAACTTTATTTAAAAGGTAAGATGCAGTTTAAAGAGCATGGCCCCAAAAAGAAGATGGAAGGTTTGCATAGCTTATAATGGACCGTATCATATATACTAACATATGATTTTTTCTTTCAGAAACTCCATTAAATTGTGGTGTTGTAGGAGGTAACCATTGTAAGAGAATCATATTATCTCTTACCCTAGTAAACTACTTCCAAGCTTTACTATCAAAAAGTTACATCATGACTCCATCTTTCATATCATGTGAATAATGTCATATCATGTCATGTGCTTAATAGTCTTTAGAGACATAAATAACCTTTATAGTCTAAGAGTGATTGGGAAGTATCTTAATTTTTTATATGTGATAAGTTTCCTTCCTCTACTGGTATTGGGTTTATATCGAGCATATCTATAAGTTTTGTACTTGGTAAAATTTGTATCTTCATTATAGTACAACATGCAAAATCTTAGGCACATATCATTTTTTTAAGCCAAAGGGTTTCATTATGCATTTTGCAACATAAAAGTTATCTTTCAACATATTCCCTTCAAATAAAATGTTTTTCGCTCATTTAATGATGTTGTCATAACTGGCCTTACTTAACTCATAATTTCACTTAATAGTTAACACTCGTGCAATGGCCAACAGTTTACTGTGATTTGTGCACTCATCTCATAATGGTTCATCAAAATCTTGCAAAAGTTTAATAAACCTAGTTATATCTATATTTGGTTTTTCATCTACACTTGAACCTTCATCTAAATAATCTTGATTCATTATCATTGCATTTATCATCATACTCATTGATTCATTCTCATTGAATTTTAAAATTACCAATAAAAAGTTTTATGAAAACTAGCGATGAAATATTTACATCGATAATTCCATCAACAAATAATGATGTCATATTGCTGATGGAGTTATTAATGGAATACTTATTGATTTTTTAATTATTTTTATTTCATCAAAAATTGTATCAACAATTACTGACAACGTATATTTGATAGCTATTTTAGTTAGTAATGTCCAACGGGTATGTTCTGTTGCTATTTTTATCGGGCATTATCGATGGAATATTTCCCGCTGGTAATTTCATTGTTATTTGTCAATTTTCTAGTAATGAATCCAACAACACCTAAAAATATCACTAACAGTTATTAAAATAGGTTGCACACAGCAGGTGTCTCATTTGCTTTTGGGCGACATGTGACACCCACTCCAGTCAAAGTTGATGATCTTTCTTGGTGTTAATTAGGTTCATCTTATTTAGATATTTTTTTTATGGTATTGCTGGTGTTATCATAAAAAATTTGGTGTTCTATTAAAGTCTTTTTCTTTTTTTTCCTTTTCTCTCTCTCTTCTCTCTTTATTGTAATTGCTTATTTACCTTTAGATGAAGAGTATGGCCCACTATCACTGTTAATGATCTTTCTTAGTGTCATTAGATTCATTTCATCGAAATCTTTTTTATGATACTAGTGGTGTTATAATCAAAAGTTCAGTGTGCTTTCGAGGTCTTTTTCTTTATGGTACCAGTGGTGTTATAATCAAAAGTTCAGTGTGCTTTCGAGGTCTTTTTCTTTTTTTTTATCTCTCATCTCTCCTCATTGTAATTTTCCACTTGGCTTTAGATAAAGAGTGTGACCCACTTCGGTCATCATTATTGATCTTCCTTGGTGTCTTTGAATTCTTCTTTTCGAGATCTTTCCGATGATGCTAGGTGTGTCATAATTTGAGCTTCAATATGCCTCTAGTGTATTTTTTTTTTTTTGTCTCCTTTCTCCTCACTCTTTATTGTAATTTATGTCATCCCTTTAATAATTTCTTTGAAATATCATGTTTCTCAATTGTGACATGTAACAAATTGTGCTATTTCACCAAAACATTTTCAAGCCATGTTAGTTTACTAATTTTTCTTTTAAACAATACTAGTTTTCAAAAAAAAATTATTTAGTTTGTGATTGTAAACAAAAATAATAAGTTCATTTGGTTTTAAAAGTTCAATATTGTTTCCCTATATATTTTTTATTTAATGGTATGTTTTAACCTAAACTATTAGGGTAGTGGTAAGACAAAGCTTAGGTTATAATTTGGTCTATTATATACTTTAAATATTTTTTTCAGTAAATTAAGTCCTCTTATTAGATTAAATTATAAGACTAATAGTCAAACTTTGTTCTTTATTTGGATTATAGATTTAATTTGCTAGAAAATAATAGTTTGAGATCTAATACACCAATTTAATAGTCCAAGTGATGTGAATCTCATAATCATGTGGCCACGCAACCCACAATGAAATTGAAAACCAACCTAAGAAAGTCTAATATCATGTTTGAAACTCCGAGCTAAAGGTAACACTGTATATAAGAACCAAAGATATTGATAAAAGAACTTGGTCCTAGAGATAACCCCCTAGAGAAACTGAAGCATACAGATGACACCACAAAGCTAGTTAATTTTCGATAAATCGGTGTGTGATCTTTATTCTTGTAAAGAAAGGTTGTTTGCAACACGTAAAACAAAGAAAACATCTTGTTTATTCAAATCATTATAGATGCCAAAACTTACCGCCATAAAAGCAATATATAGTCCCCTCTAAATAATCCTAATGGATCCCTTTTAGGTTGAAAGCCAATGAGCCTTATCTAGTAATCAACTGACACAAGTCTAATACTGAAACAAACTCTAAAATAATATCTAATGAACTAAAACAAACCCAATTTAGAATAAATTCCAAAGCTAATAATATTCAACATTAAACTGTCTCCTCTTAGTCTTCTTGATGTGTTAGAAAATCTTGTAAAATAAGTAAAAGAACAACAAAACAATCTCAAGCCTCCTTGCCACCATATATATTACATAATAAACATGGAATCCTTGTAAGCTATGGATAATAATTGCTACCATAAATATCTTTTTATTTGAATTGAAATCCTTGTAGAATAAATAAGTCAATAGTTTCCACACATATTTCCAATAGCATTAATGAACCTTTGTATTGACTGGAATCCATAATACACAATGAAAAAATGTTTCTCCAATGCACATTCCTAACATATTTTGGTTCTAACTTCAAACACGGTATTCTCTCTCATTCGAATGAATTAAGATGCATACCATATATCACCAAAAAGGTATGGATGTCTACTTTCCAACCCAATTGAAATCTCATCAGAATTATTTCTGAAGATATAGATATAGTTCAAACAGTAGATGAAGGTCTAGATATACAAATTTGACAAGATTTGTTCATTAACTTCGATCCTCTAAAATAATCCCTCCCCGAACTTCAATTGAATTAAAATCTTAATCCAATGTATAAAAACATGTCTAGAAACTCATGTAAAAATTTCACCTTGATCCAACAGTTAAGTTGAAAGGTATGATCGATAGTGTAAAACTAAATAGTAAAAATTTTTACATCAATATCTAAATCTGAACTTGCTTGTATTATATCAACAAGCCTTATTTTGTCACAATATTAATAGTTTAGGGGAAAAACATGCCATTAAACCTGTAGGGAAAAAAAAACAAATTAAGGAGTGTACCTTTATTCCAAGCCTATAAAAGAAGCTAATGATGAAAGTATAATTTAAGATATTTATGTTGAATGGGTTCTTTCTTATTGAAGTATGTAGGTTATTCTTTGGAAGTTCCATTATCTTTGCATGTTATTCCAAGTGTTCGTAGGCTTAGTGTGTAATAACAAAAGAAAAACAAGTGTTTTCGCCCTTTAAATGCTAGAACTTTTTTAGTTAAGAAATTTCTTATTTTTTTTAGAAAGAAGGTTTTTTTTTTTTTAGAGTAGTCAGTTCCATGTCAATTTATTTTATTATAAACTGGTATATTTTAATAGCTACAAATGCAGCTGTCAAAGATTATAATCTTGAATTTTATATCTGTCAACTGCCCAATTTCAATCCAAATCTAACAAAACCAAATAAATTGTATTTTTAACCTGGTAATTCGGTTGATTTTTTTGTAAATAAGTTATTTAAGTAGTCAATAATTCAGCTATTTTTCTTTTTAAAATATCTGTTAGAAAAAAAAACTAGGGTAGCTTGGTCATTTTGCAGAAAACTAGTGGAGCTCTTAAAAATTTACAGTGGTGGACCGCAAAGAAAACAAAGTTATATAATATAAATATACAGGGACTGCATTATTATGTTTTGACCTTTTGGAAGCTTATCCTCCAAGATATAATTAAAAAGAGATCAGAAGTTAAACATTGCAGCTCCTTCGATTTCTCAACTCAGCTAGTGAGTGAAGGCTGCTGTGGTAAAACGCATAGATATTGCACTAACAGGAGTGGAAGGCTAGATCGTAAGGTATAATCTTTCAATATAGTAATTTAAAAGTCTTTTAACGGTTGAATTCTAGTAGTCTTTCCAGAAAAAATTTCTTTATATTCAGAATTATATTCATATGATCATCATGATTGTAGATAAATTGGAGTGACAGAAGGTGGCTGTACAATACAACGCTCTCTAAATTTGTAAATTGAAAAAACATGCGAAAGACATTGCAGATAAAACAGTTAGTTATACATGTAAAGAAAGAACAACCTATTGCCTTGTCTGTCTATAGACCTTTTACATTTTGGAGTTGATGAGGCTATACACAACAACAAGCCCCATGATCAGAGAATGATCAATAAAGGGCTCCACCACCAGTGTCATAACATCTTCTCCGAGCACAACTCCACATGCTGACTGCTTTCTCTGTACCTGTTTTAATTTGCACACACAGATAACATACTAATTAGCCTTCATATTAACAGCGCCCTCCTAAAGCAAAGAAATCAGGAAGAGGCCTTAGCCAAATTGAGTGGTTCACCTCTGCGATGAGCGCTCCACACTTGTCGACTATCGTGTATGTTGACTTACTGGTCCAGCTTTCTATCTTGTACTGGCATGGTTGATTCTTATCCAACCCAACAGTTATATTACATGGTGCATCTCCTCTTAACAGCCTCAAAGTTTTTCTCACTTGAAAGCCAGGCTTGGTCTTGTCAATTTCTGAACCGTCGCATCTGTAGCCCTCCCAGAACCCCAACAACTTGAGTTTCTACTTAGAGAAAAGCAAAGCACAACTTGTTAAAAGGGGAATTTAGTGCAACTTTCATAAAAAGATGTTGCTGTGTATGTTACCTTTCTCAGTATGGTGTACAGGACTTTGCCTTCGAAATCCATGAGATGAACTTCATTGCTACTCTTGCTGTCATAGTTATCGACCCGATACACAACATGGCCATCTGAATCAAACACAGTACAGCCTTTGCCACTCAGTACTAGAGACTTCATCCACACTGTGAATGATTCTTGTTTGGAAGAGAGGTAACAAGGGTCTGAAGAAACAAGTGCTTGGGGATGAACCTTTCCCATCTCACCTGTCAAGTTTAACTTTGTCACTCCAGCAGCTACAGAGCACTTTAAATACAAGTATATGTAATATTATAGAACAACTTGGAACTGGGCGGGCTTACTTTTGTAATTTTTATTTGCCCACCAATCGGTATCTTTATAGTTAATTTGATGTGTGTGTTTACTTAATTAGAAGGCTCGTTGACCTTCAGTACATAAAAAAAGTAATTCTTTTTCACTTTTTAATTCTACATATTCTAAGTATAAACAAGTTTTGTTCGCAGTCTTCAAGCTAATATTAAGCTGTTTTCTCAGCAAAATTGTTGATTTCATGGCCAACAAATCATTATCGAGAAAGGAACGTAAAGATAAATGTGTATGTAAACTAAAAACTAGACATTATATATTATGTCTGAAACAGTACTTTTGATGATTAATAAATATGAAACCGTTTGCTATAATCAAACTTGTCCTGGAGAAAACTTGGCCATGAGTTTTGTTTATGTTGTTTCTTGACCTGTTCTTCGTAGGCATGCATTAAACAAGGATATCATAAAGCCAAATAATAGCAATTTTAAATCACACTTTTGCTTGCCCTTTTTGTTATTATGTGTTCTAAATGGAACCTTATCACTTTATAGTGACCCCATGCCTTATGTCATACGGGGCTTTTACTGTTCCAAAGTGGAGTTTTCGTCAGGGCCAGCTAAATAATGTAGTGCAGATCACGCCCTCGGGCATAAGAACTCATTCCTCATTTTGCTTAAGCATTTAATTCTTTGAAAATTGCAATGGATAACAGAGACATCCACTCCAGCATGTATACATTCTGATGTATCCTTTTATTATTGTTCTTATCGGATAACGCTCATGACTGTACGTGAATCAGAGGTGGCAGCTACAAAATCAGAAGAGAAAGCATGATCAAATTCATGAAATAAACACTAGGATTAATTTATTGATTAATGAGAAGCTGCAAATAGTTCACAGTTAGATTATAGGTATAATGATTTATGGCAAAAAGCCTACAAACACTGAATCCTCTCAAAATTATGTCATTAGTGCATGTAATGTCTTGAACTATTCGAACTTTTATTAAATCAAGACAATAATATTCTTATAGTTATCTGTTTATAGTTTGGTTCTCATATTTATGTTCATTTTAACCTAAACAACTCTCAGTTTTATTAGTACTTTAGGAATTCAGTCTTTTATAATTCTCAAAAAAATAATCATATTTCTACTTATATTGATCATCTTTCATTACAGGTATTTTGTTATACTTCACAATTAGTAGACCAAGATATAAAAATCATTAAAAGTGAAGTTGACCCTAATCACATTACAACTAGCACCTTTTTCATCATAAAAATAGAAATAATTATTTCTAAATGTTACTAAAAATATCACATGACTTAACTTTTATTTTACACCTAAATCTTGGAATTTCTAGTTAAATATGTATGGTTATATCAAAACACCTTTTTATTTTTAAAGGCTTTAAGCTCATTTTCTTTGATGAACTATACACAAGTGCTTTTTGTTAAACCTTTAGTGATCGGATTCACAATATTTTTTTCTAACTTTACATAGTCAATAAAAATAATCACATTTAAGAGTAAGTATTTAATAATATTTATATCTAAGATGCATATGTTTATACTTACTATTATAAATGCTATTTCAATTGTTGACTAACACTGGCTTAGAATAATATGGAATATCCTCTAAAAAACTCTAAATTCATTTGGCTTTTTCTTTAGCTTTATCAAGAGTATTAAACTTCGATTCCATCACAAATCTTGTGATCCATGTTTGCTTAGAGGATTTTCAATACACAGTTGCTCTATTTAAGTGTGAAAATGTATCCACCAGTACAATTCAAATCTTTAGTGTTAGGTATCCAATTTATATCATTATATTCTTATAGTATCACCAGGTAACCAATATAGTTTAACTCATAGTTCAATGTATAACTCAAATATTTGAGTGCCTTATTTAATGTTTTTCAATGATTCATACTTGGATTACTGATAAATCTATTCAGTTTGCTAACTAAGTATGAGACATCTGATCTTGTGTAGTTTATAACTTACATCAAGCTCATAATTATTCAAAAGTATTTTAATTGGAGCATTACTTGACCTTTATTTTTTTTTTCATAAATATACACTTATGTCCATTAGTATTTTGACAATGCTATTATCATCTTTAAAAAAATTATCAATAATTTTCTCAGAATAATGAGATTGGAACATCAAATATCCTGGTAATTTTTATTCTTATTATGACATCGACAACATCCAAATTTTTCATGTTAAACTTATTATTTAATGTTTTCTTCTAAACTTGATCGTGCAATCATTATTGTCTAAAAATAGCATGTCATTCACATAGAGATATACAATGATCATATAATCATTGCTCACCTTTTTAGGATTGGGTACTATCACTTTTATAAGACACCTCCACACTTGTGGTACTTGTAGGAAGGTCTTATACATTCCACAATTTATATGTATCTACTCTAACTTTTTATAGGTTAGTTTGTTAACAATATAATTGATAGTCAAATTCGCCTCCCCCACAAGTTTTAAGGTGCTCTCAAACTTATCAACATGGTATTCATCATTTATTTTAGTGTTTGGTTTTTTCGTTCAACAATGTCATTTTCTAAATGTGACTAAAAAGTTAGTAGTTTGATGGATAATATTATTTTAGGAAAAACAAAATTCATTAAAAGGTGTATCACACTCTCTACCTCTATAACTTTTTATTACCTTTATTTTCTTATTTTCTTATTAAATTTGTTTTCAACTTAATTCTTGTAATGTTTAAATATTCAAAAAGTTTCATCTTTGCTTCTAAACACATAAATATAACAATACCTTATACAATTATTTAAAAAAGTAATGTAATATTTTTATATTATATTTAGTTGGCATAAATTTTAAATCATCAATATTTGAGTGAATTAAATCTAAAAGTCTACTACTTTTTTCAATTGTTTTAAAAAAATATTTTTATGAATTTTAACTTTACAAAAACCTCACACTTATGATTTTAAAAAAACCATACTTGGTAATCATTTAAGATTAATTAACATTTATATAGAATTATAATTCATGTCATAATTTGTCATACCATATATCACAAGACTCAAAGCAAGTAGATGAAGAGGCATTATTATTACTCATCTCATCCTTGGTTATAATTTTAATTATATTCATTTTAAGAAGGTTATCCTACAACAATAAATTCACTTATGACACATCATTTATAAGGTTACAATCTTAATGAAACTGGCATGAATAGCCTTTTCTTTTAAAAAGTTTTCTTGTTAGTCCTATTTTTACAATTCATGGCTTGATGTCCAGTCTTATTACAATGAAGTATTTGTTATTAAATTTCTTACAATTGCCTTCCACTTCACATCAAGATTTTTCTTTTGGTTTTCATTATGGATCTTCATCACTTGTTTAACAATGTTTGTTTTTGGAGGTCATACCTAGAAGAGTTAGTTCTTCTTTTGAATAACTTATTATACTTTTCTATTCTCAACCTCAAAACGAGATCTTCAATTCTCATCTTTTTATTCTTATGCTTGAGGTAGTTTTTGGAATCTTTTTAAAATAGTGGCAATGTTTCAATAATTGCAACACTTGAAAGGATTCACTCAAAATCATTCCTTTAAATTCAATATCATGCAAGATGAGTTGAAGCTCTTAAACTTAGCTTATCACAATCTTTGAATCGGCCATCTTGAAGTTCAAAAATTTATTAATTATGAAATTTTTCATATCAGCATCTTCAACCTTACACTTGTAATCCAAAGCTTCTTATAATACCTTCACATTCTTGATTAAACTATACATGTCCTACAATGTGTTGTCAATTCAAGATATAGTTCTTACACACAAAATCGTTATAATTTTATGTATCCATAACGACCACAATAGCATGATGAAATTCATCATTTGACAACTTTATTGCTTCTTCATATAAGAACTTTGCCAAGCTCAGGTGGTCAAATAAAATAACAACTTCTATTGTCAATTCTTAAAATTCAATCAATTAAACTTTTTTAGATTTCTCACTATACACCATAGAAGGTGATGGTGAAATTCTCATTATCGAAGTAGTACTTGCAAAACAATAGTGGTTATATTAACCATCTCTTGAGTAGAAGTTATGGTTAATATTTTTAAAATAACAAGTAAATATATAAAATTAAATTTGGATTGTAAACATGCAAAACATAAAATTAAAATAGATAATTTAATTTTTTTAACAAAGAAAGTAATAAAACAATTAGCAAGAAAAAACGATAACAAGTCTCAAGTTTATATTTCAGATTTTATAATTAATGTTATCACAAGTTTAATTTAATTAAACTAAACAATTAGTAATTTAATTAGATATGAAAATCAAAAGCACAGAAGAACACAGACAAATGATTAAAGATTTTTTATGTGAGATGAAGAATTTTTTATTTTATAAAACATGTCAATTAAAGATTTTTTAAGAGTAATTTTTTATTTATTCATAATTTATTTTAATAACGTTATTGTTTCATTTTAAATTACTTTTATTAAAAAATAATTTCAAACCAAAATTTTAACTCTAAAATAAAGTAGATACTAGTTTTAAATTTACAATAAATATACTTAGTAACCATGTTTTTAAAAACAAGTTATAACATTAACTTTGCTAATTAAGCCAAATTATTAATGTTTTTGAGATTAAAAGGAAACATCTTCTAACATTAACTTCGCTAATTAAGCCAAATTAATGTCTTAATTTGAGATTAAAAGGCTTATACGTTGATTGCATGAAAAAGCATAGATTTATTAAGGTATTGATGGAGACTAACCGTCGACAACGAGTAAAGAAAAAAGCATCCACCCATTTGCATGAACAACAGCGACATCATATGATATAAAACTGAATTAATTAAATAATGGTGAAAAAGTTTAAGGCTTTCATTATGTAAGTTGATTTGAAAAATGCGGTTTATATGTCTCTCTCTGCGTGCGTCTATGGTTGCTTTGTAATTGAAGGCGGCAACTTATGGACCTCATATTTAAATACAATTTTATTCTATTTTTTTTTTTTTTTACATTTTAAACATCAACTTGGCTTAAAGCTTACTATATAGGTAAAGCAATGTAAAAGTTTTAAAAAAAACAAAAAAAAAAGGATTTTGGGCATTGACTCGATTGAGTTTACTAAACAAAATAAAAAAAAGAGGTATTAATATAAATATAATTAAGTTTTTTTAAAAAAAAAACAGAAATAAAACAATCAGGGAAAAAGGAGTCACACGTTGTTGAGCCTGAGAAGATAAGCTAGCACACCTAGCCCATATAACTATGGCTCACACGGGCTTGTCAAAGCAAGCCCACGCAACCAATCTCTTTTTTTTTTAATATGTGCATTTAAAAAAAAGATAAATAGTCAACGCGCCACCTGTTTTGTCTAGATTACGACCATTGTGATGGCTTGAAAATTAGAACCTATACTCTTTTGATCCAGAAACCTGTTTTTCAACCCTTTTAAAATCCAAAACACCTATAAAAAACATCTTAGAAACCATGACAAACCTATCCATGACCTAAAAAATCACCCCAAAAACAAACTCAACCCGAAATAAAAAATCAACCCGAGCTCAGATATATTTTTCACGAACTTTCAAGGTACAAAAACACCTAATATAAACTTCCATCATTAAATGGAACAATTTGACGCAAAAATCTTCTATTTTGGTGTCCCAAATCGGTGCTAATAGCAAGTTTCTCTCTCTATCATCAAAATCCAGCAATTCCTCTCTCTTCTCTCTTTCAACTAGGAACTAAAAAGTAATAAAAATAAATCTTTGTACCAAAATGGATTTTGAACAATTTTGAGGGACCAAAATTGTATAATTTACGTGATTATTTAAGTTGAAGGATCAAAGTGTATTTTTTCAAAACTTATGGTATGTCATCTATGTTTATCGTGTTTTTCATTTCAGCCCCCCTTCTCTTTCAATCCCACAATTTCATAAGAATTTGAAATTAATTGCTTATTAAATAGGATTAAATTACCCAAAAACAAAGTTTGAGGACCAAAATAAAAAAAATAAAATTTTTCATAGTAACAAAAACACAGTGAAAATCCCAAACGTATTAGAATATACTATAATAAAAATACTAGTGTGTATCACACACATCAATATCAATAAAAAAAATTACATGTTAGATCTTTGATCATATGTGCTAGCAACAAAAAAAAATATATATATATATATATATATCATGTAATGCATATATCACACGCGCTAGAGGGAGGAAAAAAAAAAACCAGAGGCACAAATTCAACCTGCATCTCTACACAAACTGTGCAATTTTTTGCCACTGCTATTTAAAAAAAAAAAAAAAAAAACTCAAATGAAAGACCCGAACTTAAGATCTCAAAAGGGATTAGCTTTTCCTTTTCACGGCTGCTTTTATCAATAAAAAATAGGAGAGGATTCTCTGGTGAACTTGATTGATAATTGATATTCTAAGTAATGGTTTGTTTTTTTATATAAAAAAATGCTTTTAAAAAACTTAATTTTTTCTTTTGTTTTAAATAATTTTTTTATATATTTTTGTATTATTTTGGTATATTAATATCAAAAATAAATTTTAAAAAATAAAAATAAAAATATTATTTGAAGACATTTTCATGCAAAAAACACTTTGAAAAATAATTTTTATCATAATATAAAATAAGTTATAAATTATATTATAAAATGTGATAAAGTTTTTTGGATTAAAAATTATTTTTAACACAACAAAATATGTGAGCACTATGAACAAGTTTTTTTGCTTGACAATTTTTTTTTATTGTTAACCGAAATTGATATTCAAAAACTAAATATAAATTAAATAGTATTAGTAAAATAATGTTCTTAATATATTTTTTAGTTTTTTTATTTTAATGATATTTAGTTATAAAATTATATAAAAAAATCACAATGGGCTAAAAAACAAAGGCCATGTAGATGGGCATGGGTGGCCTAGGGAGTTTGACGAGCGCCTGACTATTTTTTTTTATTATTATTTTCTAACCCAAGAGGCTTACAACATATCATCTACCTTTTAAAAAACATTAATAGATGAATGCGTCTTATGAACGCCAAGTTTATGACTACTAGAGAAATGTTGGGAAATTAAGGTTGGATTTTTAGGATAAAATAATTATTTTTAATTTATTTTAATTTAAAAACACATAACAAACACTCTCTTGATCTAAGTAAACTAATATCTAAACTTAAAAAACTTCAAAATTAATCTAAAAATATAAAATTAAGTTTGAAAAAAATATTTGACCAACCAGATCTATTTTTTCTAACAAGATAAAAAATAAAAGTAAAACTATCATTATTAAATGGAATCCATTAATACCAAAAACAACTTATTTTATTACTATTTTTGATTAATTAATATTTTTATTTTTTTTACTATTTTTTAATAATTTTCTCTCTCCTTCTAAACTCAGAAATAAAAAATAGACATGTAGAAAATACATTAAAGAATATTTGAAGAAAAATGAAAAAAAAAAACTTAAAACACAATATTTGAAAAAAAACACTTCCACGAGAAACTTGTAGAACATGCTGCTAGTTACTCAATACCTAACTTACACCCTCAAAGTTCAACAGAGATCCCTTCTTGCCCACAAATTTTGTAAGACATTCGGCTTAGTCTCGAGGGCATTTTGAGGAATTTTGTGACTTTCTAGTTTCTAGTCTTCTGAAACTATTTTCACCATAGTTTTTAGGTCTGGTCGGTTCTAGGTCCGGTCTGGTTTAAAATTCGGGTTTTGAATTTTGATCGGGTCACTAGATTATGACCAAGTTATTTGGGTTATATTTTTTAGTAAAAACCAAAAATTAAAGGATTGCAATCGGGTTTTTGACCGGATTAACTTACCAGGTCAGCCGAATCATACCAGGTTTTTCTTTTCTCTGTTTTTTCTTCAATCCAACCTGATTTTATCCTTGGATTAGCTAGGTCTCGAGTCGACCTGTCAGACCAGACTGAATTTTAAAACTATGATAATTACTTTATTAATATGAAAACAATTCAGAAAATCATAAAAATATAAGTGTAAGTTGCCGGGATTTCCTCAAAACAACATAAATTCCTCTATAAGGGGAAAAAGAAAATCTATCCGAAACAAGATACATGATCTGCGACGCGTTTGCTTAGCTGTGAACTTCTCACAAACGTTTGATAAATATAGTAAATATTAACGTGAAGAGTTGTATCCTCGAAAGAATGTCAATCAAAACTATTGTTTTTAATATATGATTTTAAGAATGTATTTCTGTACATTCAAAAAAAATAATATATTTTTAAAAATATTAACTTTAAAATTTGAATAAAAAAAGTTCAGGAAAGGAATGCATTTTTTTAATCACTAATTTAACCTAATAAAATTGAGTTGTATTAATAATGTTTGAGATAAAAATAATGTCATTTCATAAACTAGAGTTTAAAAGCTTAATGGGATTAATTAATATAAAATAAAAATAACAGCTATTATAATTCCAGATAATTACAAATATCAGTTTGCATTGACTTCTTATGATTTGATTTATTGCCAGCATAATATAAAAAAAATATTTATAAAATGAGAAATATATAAACACACACACAAATACGCGTTGTGGATAAACATAAGAAGAAGAAGAAGAAGGCTAAACCAAAATCAAATTTTAATTTGGCCATGAAACCAAGATTATCCAGCTGCGATCAACTGATGACATACTTTACTTTGGTCCCTCGAGTTGATATTAATTCTAGCATGCCATTAATTTTTTTTAAAATAAAAAATCAAAAGTAGACTTGTTTTTTTTTTTTTTTAATTATCGTGGGTGTCCGGGCCAGCTTGCTCGCACCTCGACTAATCCCACGGGCCCTGAAATTAACGACCATGTAAGCCTCCAGTGGCCATCATATGAGCAGTCATAGGGTTTGAACCTGAGACCTAAGAGGGAGCAAACTCCTTAGTCCCAAGCTCTTACCACTAGGCTACCATCTAGATAGTTAAAAGTAGACTTGTTGATCTTACGGGTTGATGCAGCAAACCCCCACCCTGCCCCGAGTCTATTGGTGAATGGAATCATCAAGCTCAAATTCTCTGTCAGTGGAGTTATTGCTGTAAACATCTTTATGATTTTGATATTTAATGTTCTTGAATTTCATAATAATAATAAAAATAGGAGATTTGGAGATGAGGAGGGAGAGTTTTAGGGGTGGAGGAATAGATTTGAAGTCCTGTTTTTTTTTATTATTATTATTTCAAGGGCAGAAAATAAGTTTATATTATGTTTTAAACCGTAATTTATTTTATATTTCTAATTTGAGAAAAAGAGGCTGTTTAGAAAAAATAATTTAAAAAATTTATCTGTATGTTTAAAAGCCACGTTACAAAATCAAGGGTACAAAATAACAACGACACTAACTGGGATAAACAAAATTGAAAAGATAGGGACTTAATTGATGAATTTGAGATAACAAAAGGACGAATATATAATTGTTTCTATATAATGACACTAATAATTATTATTATTTTCAGCATTAAAAAAAACAAACATTCTTTGCTTCCCAGATAAAAATGGCCTGCAAGACGTCAGCAAGAAGCAAAAAATAAAAAAACGCGTTTTGAGAGAAAAGAAACAGAAAAGTCAAAAGCCAAATACCAATCTATCCCTTCTTATCCACAATCTTTCTAACACTTGCCCACCCACTCCTCTCCTCCGTGACTCAAATTTGAGGGCATTCTTGAACTTTTCTTTTTACAGCATTTTCTGGTCATTAAAATAAAAAACCCATTTATTTTTTTATTTTTTTTTATCAACCAGGAAGTTGTTTATCTTAGCCATAGAAAAAGGAAAACCTTTATTTATAAGTTTTCATTATTACTTAAGTTCAAAAAATAAAAATAAAAATAAAAATAAAATAATTTATTTGATAGGAGTGTGTGTGTGTGTGTGACTGTGTGTGTGTATATATATATTTATTTATTATACAATTTCTTATGTGAATGAACTACAATTACAGTACATAGCTGGATATAGAGAGATTGTTTGATCATATACTCAACACAAATTTATTATTTATTTCCAATTCCAGGTGCTCTTTGATTTTTCATTTATTTAATTATTTATTATTCTCTCATGCCATTAAATGGAGCAGCTTTGTTTATATATGTATAATACAAGAAAGAGGAGAGGAAGAGATAGATGATGATGATTTTGCAGGATCATAAAAAATCTGATTGCTTCTTTTAGAGAATCGCTATCTGGGTAGACAGCCAGGCTTTTCCTTTTTCCCTTTCTATTGCAAATCAGCACCTACCCTTTTTTGTCACGGATTGATTTGACTACGTGTCATAAATCTCTTGGAGAACAAGATCTTATGCTGTTGTTGTTGATTGTCTTTTTCAAGGTAATAGTAATCAAGTCTGTATTTTCTTTTCTATCAAGGTATTGTATTCTGTCATTCAATCACACCCTTTTTTTCTTCTCTCTGTAAGGAAAGATTAGAGGCAGACACGTGTTAGTTTTGTTTGGGGTTTTGGATTTGATCAAATTAGTTGAAAAGGGCTGGTTGGGTTTTTTTTTCCTTGAAAGTTGAGGTTTTTGATGTAAATTGTACTGATTGAGATCGCTTTGAAGGGCTTTTTTTTTTTTTTTTTTTTTTTTTGCAGTTTTGAGCTTCTGTGTATCTTTAATTTAGTGTTTTTTTCGTGAGTAAATAGGGTGTTTCTTGATCTGGGCTAGTTGTTTGTAGGTCATTTTTGGGTTGAGGAGTGATAAAGAAGTTGGAACTGCATGTTTGAGGTTTTTGGAGGTGGGAGTGGTTTCTTTGAATTTCGGATTGATTAGGGGGATTTTTCTGACTGGTTGTTTAGTGATGACATTAATAATTGGTGTTGTTTCTTGGTTTGATGAAATGAATAATTGAAGATGAGATTTTTTTTAATATTGCTAGTTGGTTAAGAGTGTCAAATGAGTATAGCATAATGAACGGGGCAGTAAGGATTGGATTTAGATGGAATCTTCTGACAAGACGTTCTCTGAGCTAAGTCGCCTTTTGAAATCCTGGATCCCTTGGCGCTCTGAGCCTGCTAGCGTGTCAAGGGATTTTTGGATGCCCGATCAGAGTTGTAGGGTATGCTACGAGTGTGATTCTCAATTTACAGTATTTAATCGCAGACATCATTGTCGACTTTGTGGCCGAGTTTTCTGTGCCAAGTGTACAGCCAACTCAGTTCCTGTTCCATCTTGTGATCCAGGGTCTGCTCGGGAAGAGTGGGAGAAGATTCGGGTGTGTAATTATTGTTTCAGGCAATGGCAGCAAGGTTTAGCTACTTCTGATAATGGAATCCAGGTTCCCTGCCTGGATTTTAGTACTTCACCTTCTGCAGCAAGTTTTATCAGCACTAGATCTAGCGGCACAGCTAACAGTAGTAGCATCACTCTTGGCTCAATGCCATACTTAGTTAAGCCTAATCAGCAAGCTCAGACCAGTTCCAGTCTCAGCCCTCAAGCATCTGAAATGGAGACCAGTTCTGATAAGCAAGGGGAAGTGGCATCAGCTAGGGGCAAAGACCCTGTTGCTGACATGGAGTATAGAACTCCAGATGGATATACGTTTTCTATGAACAGGTCTGTTGATTATCTCCTTTTAGCACTTCATATACAGCTATTATTTGGTGCTTGCATCAGAAATGTATAGAAAGATAACAATCTAGTGTACTTTTGTCAAGGCAGAGGTTGAAGAAATCCATGTGCCATTTATAAGCCAGTGAGAGTGGTTATTTTTTAGTGGATAGTGGTTAGTAATTCCTTTATGATAATCCAATATTACATGTTTCTGTCTAGGTTTGTTGTCATATGTTCATGTAATGGCATCTCAAGCCAAAAGAATTAACTCTTTTTACTGCACAAAGATAAAAGATCCTTAGCTCCGATGGCAGCAACCTAGGTCTGTTGACATATGTTTACATGCAATGGCTTGTCAAGCTGAAAGAACTAACCTTTTTGCACTCAAAGATGAAAAGATCTTTTACTTATGTTTCAGCATTGCCAAGATCAGACCCCCTGGCAGAGACTTGAGTCTTAGACTTATCTCTGTTTACAAGCATGATAGTACTAGTAATTTGTAAGATGCTGGCGTTATTTAATGCGTAGCTATTAATTATTAAATCCTTAATTCTGCTTTGGCACCAGAAGTGATGATGATGATGACGAGTATGGTGCATATCGGTCTGATTCTGAAACAAGGCAATTTCCACAAGTCAATGATTACTATCCTCAAGTTGAGTTTGACGACATGGGTAATGATGGTGGATCTCACAAGGGTCATCTTGATGGAGAAACTGTTGACCCAAAAAGTTTAAGCAGTTCTCCATTAAACCACAGTTTTGGTTCACAGAATTTGGAAGGAAGGTCACAGCTAAGGAAAAAGGATGAACATGAGATGGATGATGAATGCGAAGCACCTTCCTCTATGTATAGTGGAGAAGATGGTGACACTGAACCTGTGGATTTTGAGAACAATGGAGTGCTCTGGCTCCCTCCAGAGCCAGAAGATGAAGAAGATGAGAGGGAAGTTGGTTTTTTTGAAGATGATGACGACGACAAGGATGCTGCTGGAGAGTGGGGATATTTACGTTCCTCCGGCAGTTTTGGAAGTGGAGAATTTCGTAACAGAGATAGGTCAGGTGAGGAGCGCAAGAAGGTTATGAAGAATGTGGTTGATGGGCATTTTAGGGCTTTGGTATCTCAACTGTTACAGGTTGAGAATGTTCCTGTGGGAGATGAAAATGATAAAGAGAGCTGGTTGGAGATCATCACATCTTTGTCATGGGAGGCTGCTACTCTATTAAAGCCAGATACAAGCAAAGGTGGAGGAATGGACCCTGGTGGATATGTGAAAGTAAAATGCATTGCTTCTGGACGCCGCTGTGAGAGGTAGTTGCTACCTTCATTTACATTTCCATCTATAGGCCACCTTGTTCCACATATTTTGTAGATAACTCCTCAATATGGATGTCTCGCTTCATTGATGATCATGGTGAAAGGCTGTGATGCCATTTCATACTTGCTTGTTTTAAGTTCGTATAGCTGCATTCTAAAAGGCATTTTCTTTTAAAAGTGGATTTATTTTTGTCTGCATTTCTTTTTGCAGTTTTTATAAGTTTCTTTTTACTCGCTTAGATTTTCTTGTTGCAGTTTTTACAAGTTTCCTTTTGCCTGCTTTGATTTGATTTGTCTTCTTCTAGTATGGTGGTCAGAGGAGTTGTTTGTAAGAAAAACATTGCTCATCGTCGAATGACTTCAAAAATTGAGAAACCTCGATTATTGATCCTTGGAGGGGCTCTTGAGTACCAGCGAGTTTCTAATCACCTGTCAAGTTTTGATACTCTATTACAGCAGGTTCTGATTGTTAAACATTCTTCTCAGCCTTTATGCTTTAGTTTCTTCCTCACTGCTCTCAATGTGCTAGAGCAATTTCGTGTTTTTGCTTGAACTTTATTTTTATTTTTATTTTCTTGTTTGGTTTCTTATTAGTTTTGTATCATTATCTAGGAAATGGACCATTTGAAGATGGCAGTGGCAAAGATAGATGCACACAACCCTGATGTCCTTTTAGTGGAGAATTCAGTATCGCGACATGCACAGGAATACCTTCTTGCTAAAGACATATCTCTTGTTCTTAATATCAAGAGGCCACTTTTAGAACGTATAGCCCGCTGTACAGGTGCTCAAATAGTTCCTTCAGTTGATCATCTCTCTTCCCCAAAGTTGGGGTACTGTGAGAAGTTCCATGTGGAGAGAATTTTGGAAGATCTTGGTACTGCTGGGCATAGTGGGAAAAAACTGGTGAAGACATTAATGTATTTTGAAGGATGCCCAAAGCCATTGGGTTTTACGGTAAGTCCGTGAAACTTAGATGATGATGATACCATATTTAGTATCATTTTACAAGAAATTGCTGAGGTTAAAAGATTTGATGGACACTTAATTAGGTTTCTGAATTGCATTGTTTTTTGGCTGATTGATCCTTATCTACTCTGGTGATTTTACATGTTGTAATGTAGTTGAAAAAATTTTCAGAGTTACTGTTCAGGAAATTATCTTGGTTGGATTGTGGAATGGGTGGTGGTCCCAGCTGCATGCACCTGTGCAAATTTTGTAGCTACTAGCTATGTCATTGATATAACAGTTCTTTGATTTTTCTGGCTGCTTTCAATTTCATTGCTGGGAAGTTGTATTTAACCTTTCATTTCTGTTTTTCCCAGATTTTACTTAGAGGCGCCAATGGGGATGAGTTGAAGAAAGTGAAACACGTGGTCCAATATGGTGTTTTTGCAGCATATCACCTGGCTTTGGAGACTTCTTTTCTTGCTGATGAAGGAGCCACTCTACCAGAACTCCCGTTGAACTCTCCAATAACCGTTGCACTTCCAGATAAACCATCAAGCATTGAGAGATCCATATCAACTGTACCTGGATTCACTATTGCGGCCAATGAAAAACCTCAAGGACTGCAATCTAGCAATGAACCACAAAGATCCAATAGCGCCCCTACTGCTAGTCTGGTCCCAACCATAATCAGTTCATCTGTTGACAAAGTAAAAGCAGCAGATGGTCTCAGCACTCAATCCTCAGAATTCACCCAATGTCGCTTCAATTCAACTGAATTTCTTTCTGCTTTTCCTTATATGGTGAAAGTTGTATCAGATTCTTACCAAACATTTGAGGACAAAAACAAAACGGATTCTGGAGATTCTCTAGTAGCTGAAATTGCTCCGGTTAATAATGGTTTGGCTGCCATTGGTGATCAACTTAATATTAACAGTTTTGGGTCTTCAGATGGTGTTGCAAAGAACTTTTCCCAGAGTGATTTCAATGAAATAATCACAACTCATCCACAAAGTTCAGAGGTATCATCTGCACAAGAAGATTCTAGAAGGAACCTTGAAGAGTCAGAACCTTTAAAAGAAGAGTTTCCTCCCTCTCCTTCTGATCATCAGAGCATTTTGGTTTCCTTGTCATCCCGGTGTGTATGGAAGGGGACTGTCTGTGAGAGGTCCCATCTCATCCGTTTCAAATACTATGGGAACTTTGACAAACCTTTGGGTCGGTTTTTGCGTGACCATTTATTTGACCAGGTAAATTCTCTCTCTCAAATTTGTTATGTGGAAACAGCTATTACATTTTGAACTTGACAGATTAATTATTCTCAGAGTTACAGCTGCCGTTCTTGTGAGATGCCATCAGAAGCACATGTTCATTGTTATACTCACAGGCAAGGAACCCTCACTATATCTGTTAAGAAGCTACCGGAAATACTCTTACCAGGTGAAAAGGATGGAAAAATCTGGATGTGGCACAGATGCCTGATGTGTCCGCGGATCAATCGTTTTCCTCCAGCTACTCGTAGAGTAGTAATGTCAGATGCTGCCTGGGGTTTATCTTTTGGGAAATTTTTGGAGCTTAGTTTTTCAAATCATGCAGCTGCAAGCAGGGTGGCAAGCTGTGGTCATTCTCTCCATAGGGATTGTCTTCGTTTCTATGGGTAATTTTGTTAATCTCTTCATCATGTTATGCTGTAAGTAATCAAACGAATTCATATTGTCTACAGTCGCTACATGTTGTGAAAATAAAGCAATCATGGCATTCATGCAGGATCTAATACTGAGAATTATTTTATAGACAATATTAAGCAAGATGTTGTCAGGACCGTGTCGGGTTATATCTGCTAAAATACTGCTCTCTTCAATGTTCTTGTATATTTACTGAATTTATTGATCTATATGATTATCAAGCTTGTGTGCCTAAGTATGTCCATTCGGCATTGAATGCTAGTCTATAGGAGCAGAAAAGGAGGCATTCAACTTTGTAAACAAGTCTTCTCACTCTCACACTGCCTTTACATGTGCAGATTCGGGAAAATGGTTGCTTGCTTTCGATATGCATCGATTAATGTTCTCTCTGTGTACCTTCCACCCGCGAAAGTTGATTTCAGCTCTGAGAATCAAGAGTGGACGCAGAAAGAAACAGATGAGGTGCACTGATCCCCCTTTTGGACTTTTCATTATCTTACTCCTGTATATGGGTGATTTAATTGTCTTATTAACAGGTGGTCAATCAGGCAGAGCTTCTTTTTTCTGAAGTGCTCAATGCTCTTAGTCAAATATCAGAGAAACGATGTAAGATTGAGCAAAATAACAGTGGCATGAAACTCCCTGAATCAAGACGCCAAATTGCAGAATTTGAATCGATGTTGCAAAAGGAGAAGGCAGAATTTGAGGTGAGGCTTTCTATGCATGCTGATCTTCGAGTCTTTAGTTACACAATCATCATATGTGAGCCATTGTGGACACTTATCATGTGAATAGGGACTCTTTAAGACACATTTAAGTACAAACTCTGCCCTAATTCTGTTACTTTCCTGTAACCAGGATAAGCCAATAATTTTAATTTATGTAATGCTAGAGATACTTAACTTTTGCTGAAATTTGCTTTCAAATCATTGAATGGGAATATTGCCACATTTTTTTAATAGAATCACAATTATGGAATAGAATAATTAACAAATCTACACACAAAAGGCGTTGTCATTTGGTAAAAAGTGTTTTTAAAGTATTAGTATATTATTTTTTATTCTTTTCATTTTGTGAATTATCTTGTCTGCCTTAGTAGTTCACATCCATGTAACTACGGAAAGCATCTTCTGGCTTCTATGAAGTTCTCTAAGAAATATTTTTTTTCCTCACAGTTATTTTTATCAAATTGTGTGTAAAAAAGTGCATATAGTTGAGACTAATATTAAATCTGTTGCATCTTGTGGTTTCTACAATTTTTCAGAATTGTTTTTCTCAATTTTTTATGTGTGAAAGTATTGTAGAAAAATGCTTGTAGTTTAAACTGTCCTCGTTATTATTTCAGGAGTCGCTCCACAAAGTCTTGAACAAGGAATTGAAAAATGGGCAATCTGTTATTGACATTCTTGAGATCAACAGACTGCGGAGACAGTTAGTATTCCAGTCTTACATGTGGGACAACCGCCTGGTCTATGCAGCCAGTTTAGATAACAACAGCTTCCATGATGGTTCAAACAGCTCAACTTCAGGACAGGAGGAAAAACCAATAGGGCCAGCTAATAGTGATAAGCTCATTGAGGAAAATGTTGATGCCAAGCTGCTTAAAGCCTCTAACCAGCAAGGAGGCTTTGGTAGCAACACAAACCAATGTGATGCAGTTGGTCAAGAAATAGATGTTTGTCAAGGTCCCAGTCATGGAAAAGGAGGCCAAGCTAATCCTTTTGCTGCTATGCCTGCCCGTGATCTATCTGACATTAAGGAATCTGGTGGAAAATTTTTTAGGACCCTTTCTGATGGACAGGATCCTGTCATGGCAAATCTATCAGATACCCTTGATGCTGCTTGGATAGGTGAGAATCAACCTGGAAGTGGGACATTTAAGGATGCTAGTAGTAGGCTTTCTGATTCAGCTATGGAAGAGTCTTCAACCACAGCTGTAGGGTTGGAGGGGGTAGGTTTGGAGGGCCATGTCGAAGACCAAGTTGGATCCAAAGTGTGCTATTCTCCTTCACCTGCATTGTCTACCAAGGACCCTGATAACATGGAAGATTCTATGAGCTGGCTAAGAATGCCCTTCTTGAATTTCTATAGTTCGTTCAACAATAATTGTTTAACAAGCTCTGAGAAGCTTGATAGTCTGAGGGAGTATAACCCTGTCTATATTTCATCCTTTAGGAAGTTGAAACTCCAAGATCAGGCTAGGCTGCTTCTGCCTGTGGGTGTGAATGACACGATCATTCCTGTATACGACGATGAACCCACAAGTCTTATATCTTATGCTTTATTATCGCAAGAATATCATGCCCAACTAACTGATGAGGGGGAAAGAGTAAAAGAATCTGGAGAATTCAGTCCATTCTTAAGTTTATCTGATACGACGTTCCACTCTTCTGATGAAACAAGTTTTGATTCTTATAGAAGTTTTGGATCTACAGATGAGAGCATCTTATCCATGTCTGGATCTCGTGGCTCCTTGATTTTGGACCCGCTCTCCTACACAAAGGCTTTGCATGCCAGAGTTTCTTTTGGAGATGACAGCCCTGTTGGTAAGGCAAGATATTCCGTGACATGCTACTATGCAAAACGGTTTGAAGCCTTAAGGAGGATATGTTGTCCATCTGAACTTGATTATATAAGGTCTCTTAGTCGTTGTAAGAAGTGGGGAGCTCAAGGTGGCAAGAGCAATGTCTTCTTTGCAAAAACCTTGGATGATCGCTTTATCATCAAACAAGTCACAAAAACAGAATTGGAGTCGTTTATTAAATTTGCTCCTGCTTACTTCAAGTATCTCTCTGAGTCAATTAGCTCAAGAAGTCCAACATGCCTGGCAAAGATTTTGGGAATTTATCAGGTGCTTATTCTTGAGACTCAAATGCAAACTAGGCTAAAATGTTATTGATTTTTGTTTTTGAAGTTCTCAACTCTTTTATAGACTGTCTTTATGTTGTCTGTCATTCATTCCTATGAAAATAGGTGTAAAAAGTGGTTGAAAGGAGTAAAACTTTTGAGAATCCTAGCCTTTGTCACTTTTGCAGCTAATGATGGAGATCCTGCATGAACTTCATACAAATTATTAAATATGTTGCAGGCAACTTATTGCTGCTTTTTTTTTATGTTGAAAGGTTACATCGAAGCTTCTGAAAGGTGGGAAAGAAACGAAGATGGACGTTCTAGTTATGGAAAACCTTCTATTTAGGAGGAAAGTGACCCGCCTTTATGATCTTAAAGGATCTTCCCGGTCACGGTATAATCCGGATTCTAGTGGGAGCAACAAGGTTCTGCTGGATCAGAACTTGATTGAAGCAATGCCGACCTCTCCCATTTTTGTGGGAAACAAGGCAAAGCGGCTGCTGGAAAGAGCTGTCTGGAATGACACTTCTTTTCTTGCAGTAAGTTTCAAATCTGTGTTTCTTTCGTTCTTTCCTTACATATCTATATTGTTTTTTCATTGAAAGTATCTAGCTGGCTTTGGTTATTCAGCATTTGAATCTGAAAAGTCTTTGTTGTCCATTTTTAATTTGTCATTGTTGCAAAACTGCAGTCGATTGATGTAATGGATTACTCATTATTGGTTGGGGTGGATGAAGAGAAGCACGAGTTAGTACTTGGGATAATTGATTTCATGAGGCAGTATACATGGGACAAGCATTTGGAAACATGGGTCAAGGCTTCAGGCATACTTGGCGGTCCAAAGAATGCTTCACCAACTGTTATTTCTCCGAAGCAATATAAGAAGAGGTTCAGGAAAGCGATGACGACCTATTTTCTGATGGTCCCAGATCAATGGTCCCCTCCCACTATCATTCTAAGTAAATCCCAATCTGATTTTGGCGAAGAGAACACACAAGGTGCGACTTCAGTTGACTGATATTGTGGGTCCGTTTTCTTGTACATTTAAACTTGAATTTTGGGATCTTCCCACAATTTTTCTCTCATTCTTAATTTTTCCTTTCATTTTTTATTTTTTATTTTTGTTCTATAGAAATTACTGTTGTAACTTTAGTTAAGAAGAGAAGCTTATAATTATTTGTTAGGAAATGCAGAACAAGGCTGTCATAGCCATGAGATTCGGTTGGGGGTATAATATTGGATGACCTTCCTTGAAATCGAAAAAAAAAAAAATCTTATCATTGCAACTTGTATATGTATTTCGAATTAATATTATGTCTTGTATTTTAGTGCTGTTTTTGATATTCATTCTCAAATCATATTCAGTGTTTTTTGGTCTATGTTTCCATGGTTGGATCCTCACACACACACACGCTGATTTTCCTCGAAAAGACTCAAGGTAGCCTATTAGTAGGGATATGTCTGGCAGTAAATGTCTGTCCAGCCTCGTTGGCCATTCTGATCTCTGTGGACCGAGGCGCCTTTTTTCTGCATTGTAGCATAATGACCCTTTGGATTACTTTACTGAAATAGAGCCAATTAAATAAACGTGTTGCAAGTTGAACGTTGGGTGTAACGAGCTCTGTTTTAGTAATTGCGTGCCAAATGATCTGCCGATTCACAGTTTCATGATTCTACCTTGGTAGTAGCATATTCAAATCTTTCTGTAGATGCTCTGATGCATGGTTTTTTTCTTTTTTTTTTAGATATTCAAATTGTTTGATTTCTAGCATAGCAAATGAGTTTACTTTCTCTCCATGATGAATGTCCTGGTTTATTTGGCAAAGCATTTTGTGCAAAGCCATTCTTATGCTTTGGAATAATGATTTCTTTTTCCATTTTTTGCATTATAATTTGTTTGTACGTTAATGAACGTGAGTTGCAACATGCTTGAAAGTTACCAAGTTGTGATTGAGTTGTTTGCTCAAGAATCATGTCCTGTGTTTTCTAAGGTTCGTTTCTTGTGCTTCACTTTTGGCAAATTTTGTCAATTTAATGATAGCGTTGAGGTGAAATACCAAGGGTTGAAGTGAATACCAAAGCCATGTTTGTTTTTACGGTGACACATGTTTTCCAAAAAAAATTAAATTTTTTTTTTTGCTTCACAGTTTCCATTACCTAAGGCGGTTTGCCAATGTTCAAGGGGTGATTTTTCATAGGTCCTACTATTTCACTCATATAGCTTTGAAACAGGATTAGTATTCGTTCTAGGAAGCTGCTTCTCGGGGGTGAGTGCGCATACATGTTCACTCAAGGAAAGAAAAAAGAGCAAGCAAATGGGAGAAAACTGAAATATTGATAACGCATAATGGAAAAGAGAAAAAAGGAAATGCTTCAACATAGAGACAAGTGTTTTATGCTCGCTATTTACATTTTGTGATTGAAGAAGTGCTTCTCTTTTCAGTTTTGTTGGAATTTACAAGAGGTGGTCAATGATCAGCAAAATCTGTTAAAACCATTCTGATTGCAGTCCTCTTGCACAGCAATAACACCATTGGCAGTATTGTCAAACTCGCCACCATTAACAATCTGATGCAATCCTTGTTGAAGAAGATTGATGATCTCAGCATCCCTAAAGTCAATCAAGGTATTGTTTATGTATCATAATGTTTTTGTATCAAATTACAATGGAGGACTAAAACAACAAAGAGAGGTTAGTTACAGTATGCTACTTGGGTGAGAAAAATCAAACCTTGAATGATATGATGAACTTGGAAGAGGCTGGTGAAAACGAGGGCCTTCATCGAATCCTTCACAAATTATCTCCCCACTGTCATCTCTATAACAAACTATGCCCTCAGCTTGATTCTCGAAAACCTGTTAGAAATTGACCAGAAAGTCATCAACAAACAATGTTTCAATGATCATAAATTCACTTCCGTTTAGTTGCATATGTTTATATCTTGAATGACAAGAAACACGTAAGACAAGATACAAGTGTACAGGAATAATAATACCTTATCTTTTAAGGAGGATCTGACTAGAAGTGTAGGTGCTTTCTTGAGTAGAATATGACTATTCTGTTTAAGCATCCGAGATTTGCTTGCAGTCTTCAAAACAGGTCCTGATTTTTGAAAGGGGATGCGAGGAGAAGAAAAGCATGTTTCAGCCATTGATCAGATGCTAGAAGAACAGGAAGAAGATGAGAAAGAAAAGGAGTTTTTACCTCTTCTTCCAGGCGCTGTAGCTTTGTAGGAATAGAATAATATCTTTTGATATTGTATAGTATTTTGTAGGTCGAAAAAGGATATAAAATTGAATTATTGTCAGGTTCTGTCTTGTCAGCTTGCAATACATAGGTAACATATATATTATACTATATATATATATATAGTAGCTTGTGAAATTTGAGAACCCTTGATTTGTCTTATAGTTGGGTGATGCATGCTACCTTGTTTCTGATCCGTTGGTCAGGGGGTCTATTCATAGCTTCACATTAATAAAGCTTCTCTATTTCTCCCCACGTATTTGCGAATGCGACATTATTTAAGGAGCACACTGGAAAAATATACGTATGGATCTATGTATGTGCATCCCATCAATGTTTATTCTTTAAAATGCCGAGCATGGGTTGACAAGGGAATACGGTAAAAAAGTCAAAGGAAAGAAACATAAATGAGACATGAATAATTAATATACAAGGTTGCGTACAACATTTAAAAAAAAAAAACAATGGTATGGTAAAAGTATTGAAATTCAGTGGCAGATTTATTTTAGATTGGAAAAATTATGTATTTATTTTTGAACAATAAAATTATGTATTTATCTTTGAAAACAAATGATATATATGATATTTGTAGGTAAAATAATATTTTAACGGGATTAATTTATCATTTTAAAATTACTAAGAAACATTTCGGTCTTTTCATAATTTTTTTCATAGTAAAATTAATTGAAGTAAAACAAAACACTTAATAGTGATTTAGAGATTTTTTTTGTTTTTTACTTTTTAAAGAACAGGATGATGACCCAACTTGAAAACAAAATTCTCATAGCATGGCTTCAGGGGTTCTTTGGTAATTTTATAAAGGTTTTTTCATAATATTTATTTGTTCCCAAAGGCAATATGGTGATTTGATAAAAAAAAAAAAAAAAAAGTTGTTGACAAGTGTGTTTCACTCATCAGCCACTTCAGCTCCTTCAGATAGTGTGTGTGACTGACTCTAATTATCGAAATCATTGTTCTGCCACGTCATTTAATTTGTCTTGATATCTTCTTCTTCTTTGGATGGTGTGTGTATGGTGATTCTGTACGGTTTGGTGCTGATTTGATTTTCTTTTTTTTTTCACTTCATTCTCTCTCCACTTTGATTTGCGCCTTACCCTTTAAAAAACTAACAGCAGCCCTTCATTTTCTTTTCTCTTTGGATTTAATTTTTATTCTTTTAATTGGATTTTTTTATATAAAAAAAATTGTTTCAAATTGGAAATTATTTTTAGATTCATCCTCCTTCAATTTTTTCATCTTTTATATTTGGTCTCAATTCTTTTGATTGTTATTGTTTTTTATTTGGATGATTTATGAAATTGATTTTTTTATTCCATCCTCCTTTATTATTTTTCTATTTAATTTGATCATCATTCTTTTTATTGCTATTTTTTGTTTTGTCAATTTTTTAGATTGATTTTTTTTTTAATTTTATGCTTCAATATTAAATTGGTTGGGAGCTTAGGTTTGATATTTGTGGGTTATGATTTTGAAATATTAACCTGATTTTAGGAGATTCTCCCAGATTTTCTTGGTTGTTAATGTTATTAAACTAGGATTGTTCTTTTTATAATATTAAATTAACTGAACTTATTAAACTCAATGATCCAAGTCTCAAATTTCTTTATAAATCTTAGTGTTGCTTTAACTTTGTTCTTTTTATGTCCAGAAAAATTTAGTCTAACCCGTGGCATTGTGCAGCCACCAATGTAAGTTTACTTAGGTTTTTTTTTTATTTTTGTTTAGCTTTCTATATTTGGTTCATTAGAAGTAGGATTTTTAATTTATTTTGATATAAATTCCATGATTTTATTATAATCTTACACCCTAGATCACATGTTAATTATTATTAACCCGAGTTCATTTAATGTATCAGTATCTCAACTATAATACAATAAATATCTCAACTTTAATACATTAAATTTGACTTTCTAACATTTAAATATATTTTTTATGCTGTGAAACCAGGAACAAACCCGCGGCTTAGCGGTGGCTTTAAAGGACTCCACCAAGAAAGGATTGGAGGAAAGTAACCTACAACCTACCATTCGGATTGGCAATAGAGCACGCCTCCAACGAGTACATGTACCTTCCTATCATTCATCTCTGGAATATTTTGAATTATATTTTTTTTATTTTTTAAAATGTATTTTTAACATTAATATATTAAAAAAATATAAAAACATAAAAATAATTATTTAAAATAAAAATTTTTACTTTTTAATTTTTTTAAAATCATTTTAAAAACTAAAAAACAAATGAGCTTTTTTTTTCAAGTCAACAATTAATGAATAATTTTTATTTTATAACTTCGCTAATTTAATTTTGATTACACCGAATAAGTGGTGGAGCCACCTCCATAAAACGAAGCTTTTGGGCGTTCCAAACAATCTTAGGAAAAGGAAAAAGTTCAACAAATCAATGATACAACAAAAATAAAATTGTCAAGAAAAGTCATTATGTCTAACTCTTTCAACTAGCAAGAATATAACTCAAAAATAAATATTTTATTGATTAATATCTAATAAAACAATATCTCAAACATAATTTTATTTTTTTAATTATATTTAGTTTTGACTGAAACTTGAAGGAAAAAAATAATAATAAAAGGTTGTACAAAAAGAACCTTCTTTGATATAAAAAAAAATTATAATCTCATATGAAACAGCATACAAAGCCAAGCGATATTTAATTAAATAAAATTTTTAAAATTTTTTTTTATTTTTATTTAAATGAATTTTAAATATAAAAAAATAAAGACCCTTAAAACAACACATAGGAGTCTAGGCTTTATACACCGGCTCATGATCCAAAAAAAAAAAAGAGCAAGTGAGTAAGCATATGTTCTTGACCGATTTTATTTATTTATTTAGTTATTTGGTAAGTTGAATAAATGATGTGTTGTCTGATTAAAGTTTTTTTAAACAACCAAACACGTGTTGTCTCTTGTTCAGCTGTCAATCATCTCAAGTGCCTGGAAAGTTTGTTTTTTGACTTCATGAGAAAATAAAAACCCTAATTTTCAACCCTTTTATGGCCTCATATTAGCAAAAAATCAGTTAAAGGAAAAACTAAAAATTAACCTGAATTTAAAACACTTCTCAATCCTATTTTTACTTTCTTAGGCAAGATGAAGGCAAATAAAATACCCTAATGAAACCTCTCTTATCGAATGAAATCCGTTGATATCAAGATTGATTTTTTTTATTGGAATCGGTCAGCTGACACTCTCTCTCTCCTCTTCTATTTTCTAGCAACCCTTTCTCCCCAACTTGGGGAATAAAATGCACATAACATAAATCTTGTATTAAAATGTAAAAAGCCCAATTGAAAAAACAAAACTCCGGGGACCAAAAAAGCTAAAAACATGCCTCAAGTATGGTATTAAAAAAGATATTTGAAAATTTATTTTAGATTTAGTTTTGGTTTTTGGAGTTATAATTATATATTTAATCAAAAAATTGATTTGGGTTTTACCAAATCAAACATTAATTTTATACCAGAATCCTTTTCCAACATTGTAAGAAATCTTTGTGAAGGAAAATTATCGATCTCAATCCTAAATAAATTGAACTTGGAAGGATTACATTGAAAAGAAGAAAAAAAAAAGAAAACCATCATTCTAATTCACAATATTTTGTTTTGTGCATAGAAAACAGTATTTACCCCATACTTTTTAAGTTTTTATTATTTAGGTGGCTCGCGCTATGCTGCAGGTCAATTTATTTTAATAAAAAATATAAAAAAAAATAAGACTCAAAAGCATTGAGTTTGTCTACAAAAAGAGACCCAAGGTTGCTAGGCCTGGAGTTGTAGCCAAACTCAAGCTTGGGTCAGGCGCAGTTGCAAAACCTAAGGTGCTTGGGTATGCACTCTAGCCACTCCCAATCAACTTGAGTCAGTTGTCCTTTTTAAACCCCAAGTTTCTTGGGTCTGAAAAGGGATGTCAAATCCAAGTTAGTAATAATAATAATTGATTTTACCCTTTAAATCAAATCTATGTTTTTTTTATAGCAATAAAATTTATTTTAAATTTAATAATATTTATAATACTATAATATTATTAAATTTTTCTGGCCCGAGTTTTTATAGTTTTTAATCCCTTCAAATAAAATTTATTATTTTTCTTTGATACTAATAATATTTTTTTAAATTTTTTTTAATGATAACAATAATAATAATAATTTTTAATTTTACTCTTCAAATCAAATCTATGGTTGTTTTTCAATATTAATGATATTTTTTTACAAATTTATTAATAATTATTTTAATTATATTAATTATAATATAAATAATAATCTTTATAATATAAATAATAATATTATTAATACAAATATAATTTTAATAATAATAATAATATTAAACTTATCCAAGTTTAAGTGGATTTTGCTGCAATACCAGGCCCAAGAACTTTAGACCCCTCTTAAATACCAGATCCAAGAGTCTTAGGTCTGGCTACAATGCCAGACCCTCGAGTCTTGGGACAAGCGGGTCTACACCCCTGCCATACCCAGGCAATTTGGGTCAGGCGCCTCAAGTTTCTTGAGTTTGGAAAATGATGTCAAACTCAAGTTAGCAGCAACAGTAGTATTAGTAGTAGTAACAACAACAACAACAATAATAATTGATTTTACCTTTTAAATCAAATCTATGTTTTTTTGTATAGTAATAATATTTATTTCAAATTTAAAAATATGAATGAATTTAAGAATGTTAATGATACTATCAAACTTGTATGGTCTCAAGTTTTAAATCTCTTCAAATAAAATTTATGGTTTTTCTTCAATAGTAATAATATTTTATTTCAAATTATTAATGATAATAATAATAATATGAACAATAATTTTTAATTTTACCCTTCAAATCAAATCTTTAGTTGTTTTTTAATATTAATACTATTTTTTAAAAACAAATATTAATTATTATATTAATAATATGTTTTTATAGTTTTTAATCTCTTCAAATAAAAATTATGGTTTTTCTTCGATAGTAATAATTTTTAAGAAAATTTATTAATGATAAAAATAAAAATAAAAATAATAATTGTTATTATTACTTTTTTTTCAAATTTGTTATTCTTCTCTGTGCGGATCAGCAAACTCAAGTGCACGGGTCTGCTACCCCTAGGGGGGTTGTGTAAACCCCAAGCTCGGATCAACAGACCTAGACAAATCCTGGATGAGCAAGTCTGCATACCCAGACGAGCGGGTCTGACCCCAGCACCTGGGGCCCATAGCCTGACAATGCCCCAACAAAATCCAAAATTATAATTTTATCCCGAATCATTCTTTCAATGCCAAATGAAAAAGACAACCTCATGCCTTCACTGCATGCTTTGCAAGTTTATGTGGCAAGGACAACTCTAGCATTAAAATGCTTTAATTCACAATGAACTATGTCTAGCTAGACAGTAAAGAGGCACTAATACCTTTTAATTTAGAGTGTAATATAATAAATAACTCAGCGTCGCTTATCCAATGTCAGCATTAAAAGAGCTTTAAAGAGAATAAACATAAACAATACAGTTCACAGTAAAAATGACTTATAGTTCACAGTAATCTAAACAATGCACTTTACAAATAAAATCACTCACAATTTATAATAAAACACGTCCACAATCATTAAGTGATCTCTTTTAGTTATATTTAATTTATATTTATAAGCAAGTCCGCTTCCTTATCTGCAAAGACAAGTATTGTTCGTGTAAGTAGGTCCTTGATTTTCAATAAAACGATTCGTCATTTGGCTTTTGGTTTTCAAATTCTTTTAAATTTATGTTTTCACATCAAATCTTGCAAATCTTATTCACAAATTGAAAGATTCTATATTGATTTTGAATTTACAACTCTGTAACAGTGACCAATTAAACACTTAATTATAAGATTAATTTAACAAAGTGGTTAATAACATTTAATTAAAATGCCATTTCTTTTATTTTGACAAATAAACCTCTATTATCCAAAAATAATTCTGCTTCCCAAACAAGCCCGTTAAATTTGACAGGCGGATCTTGCATCGGCAGATTCAAAACACTCCGTTTTATTCAGCCCAAAAACGCCACCGTTGGGGCAAACGAATCTCGAAACGTTTCGGACTTGCTGTCTTGTAAAACAAGTCCAGAGAGCTCAATGCCTCAACCCACCTGACTACCTACAAAAGCAAAGCAGCTCTGTCTCTCAAGAGCAAGAAATTGTTAAGCAATTTAGATCCAATTAAAGATGTTTCTTACAAGGTAATGAATAAGCTCCATTATTAGTTCCCTTTCATAAAAAAAAAATTCCCTTCTTTTTTTATCTTTTTCTTTGACGATTTGTGTTTTATGTTTTAAAATTTTGAACAAAAGGACTGAGTATGATAGAGGAGTCAACACTTTCTCTCCAGAAGGAAGATTGTTTCAGGTTGAATATGCTATTGAAGCCATCAAGGTAACCCTCTAAACTCCTCTTCAAAACCCTTTTCTGTTACCACTGAAAAAGTTCTGATCTTTTTTTTCCCACTCAAATCCCATTACTGAACGTTCGATCTTATGCATCTTATTTGGATAGAATAGGATTTTTTGTGGATTTCTCAACTGGGTTTTGAAGGATTAGTCTTGTTTACTGCGATATCGTATAGATTTTAAGTTTTCACCGTGATATTTGGCAGCAGAGATGTTATTTTTAAAACCACAGGATGTGGCAAGTATTTGGGGTTTTCTATATGATAATAATTAAGAGACCCGTGAATGTACTTGATAGTTGCTCTATTATCGACAGTATTTTTATTGCTTGTAGGTACTAATAATTCATAGAAGTAGATATTGATAGCTAGCTATATTTTTAAACTAATTAGCTTTTAGGAATGTCCTTTAAATGTATGAAGTGGTTGAATGTATGAAGTGGTTGAAATTATAAGTCCTTCAATCCATATAAATAAGCTAAAAAATGTTAATGATTGGATATATGCACATGTGTTTGTAAGAACTTGGAGAACTGTTTTTCTCCTCCTTTTTGTTAGTTATATGTTTATTTTAGAGCAATAAGATTTCTGATTATCTAAGAAACCTATGGAGTTTTTAATTATATGAGCTGTTTAGTATGACAATATGAGTGTGAGGAACTCCCATTGTCATGTTGATGCTATATCACCCATGGTCAGAATACGTGATCAATAACACATTCACTATGAGTCATCTCAATGGAAAAAATTTCAATTCTCCTTTCTAAGAAACCTGCAAAATTGTAGACTTTTTAGAAATCGTTAGTGATCTTGATTGTTTGTATTTTTAAACTTCTACATCATAATGATGCCTTTGTTTGGCCTCCCCTCGCCTCCCTTTCAATCTTATCTCTTCGTGGTCTTCATGAGGTTGAGCTGGTTTTTACATGATTGAATATAAAGTTCTGTTTTATTTTAATCACAGCTTGGTTCAACTGCAATTGGTTTAAAGACGAAAGAAGGTGTTGTGCTTGCAGTTGAGAAGCGTATCACTTCACCTCTGCTGGTTTGTCTCTTTCTCCTTGGATCCACTTTTCATTTATGATATTACATGTTTGGTTCATTTCTGATTTGATAAACCTAAGAATGGATCACCTTGATATGCCAATTTGATGATTTCCTTTGGTTTGTTTCTAAGAATGTAATGGTTTGAATTTCCACTATGCATGGTTGCATATTGGAGTGGCTGTGAAATGAGACTTGTGGATCTGGACTTTATAATACATTCAATAAAGTGGTAGTTCTTTGTGTTTGACTTTTTGACTCCTGAAGAACTTTATAAATTAATAACCGAACTCCGTCATGATGCATAAGCTCTGGAAACTTTTCCATGTTCCATGATATATCTGCAGCAATCCTAAATATCTGATTGATAACTCATATTCGAAAGAAGTGTTCCTGCAGTCCTGCTATTTTTTATGTAATAGGTTTGTCTTGGTTGTGTTGGAAGTACACTTTAACTTAGTCTTAGAGAACTTGTTTCTTGGTAATGTTTAAAAATGTAGAGGAGTATAGCTTTACTTCAGTCATCATTTTGTTCAATTCATTTTTCAGGAGCCTAGTAGCGTGGAGAAAGTCATGGAAATTGATGAATGTATCGGATGTGCTATGAGTGGACTAATTGCAGATGCTCGTACACTTGTTGAGCATGCCCGGGTTGAAACTCAGGTATAAGTTAATTGTAATTGTTTCTGCTGCTGCCATGACTTGGGCATGGTGAAATTGCCCCTCCACTTATTTTTTTTTTAATTTATTCTTCAGAACCACAGATTCTCGTACGGTGAGCCTATGACAGTGGAGTCTACAACACAAGCACTCTGTGATTTGGCCCTGCGATTTGGTGAAGGTGATGAAGAATCCATGGTAATAGTTGTTTACCTTTTGATAAATTTTTTATGAGCTCTCAATTCTTCATTTATGATATTCTTTTTAAGGCCAATTCCTAAGCTACTGCTGTTTTTATTCATTATGATGTGCCCCTATTGGGTAAAGATGTTAAAAATCCTTTTTCCTTTTACTGGCAAAGTTTTATGACTATTCCTCTTGAATATCATTTTCATGTATTTGTCTTTTAAATTCAATTGTGATGCTCACCTTCTCTATGTATACCATATTCGAAAATACATTAACTGTTCCTTATTGCTAAATACCAGAAATGTGTGATCACCATTATCTGTTAAGCTGCTATGGTGCATCTATTTATCTTCAAGTGGGTTGTCTTGAAATGCCTGCACTGCCAGATCCTCCTATGCTTTGGGAAGATAAAAAAAAAAAGAAGTTTCTGTTCTTGCCACTTTGACATGCAAGTGATTGTTATCCAAACAATTTTTCATACCATAATCTAAGGTTGAACGTGGAGATATCGATATTACATGCTTTATTCTATGTTTTTACTTATGGAGATTTTTCTCCTTTGCAGTCTCGTCCATTTGGGGTGTCTCTTCTCATTGCTGGTCATGACGAGAAAGGACCGAGCTTGTAAGTATTACTAATTTGTTTTTCTGTGTTGTATTCATTTCAAATAATTACATTAGCACAAGTTACAATGGCTGTAAATTAGTTTTCCATTTGGTTTGGACACTTTCTAGTTGATACATAAACAGTGAGTATGGGACTGGTCGAAGGTATCCCTTTTTTCCTCTTTTATTTTGAATTATCTTGTGGGACCTTGGCCCTAGGCCCAAAGTAGGAGCATTTCCCTCCATGAGAACCTGATTTCAAATGCATGTCAAGTCAACTACCTATAATCTCTCTTTGATCCCCCCCCCCCCCCCGCCAAAAAAAAAATAAAAAAATCTTGTGGTTGAGCTGATATCCTAGCATATTTCCCCCGTGCTTTTTTAGCTGCAAAACATGTTATATTAACAGCACGGTATTACTTGTGTTTTCGCTTCTCTTTAGCCTAAAACAAGGAACTTCCATTATGTAGGTATTACACAGATCCATCTGGCACATTTTGGCAGTGCAATGCAAAGGCTATTGGTTCAGGGTCAGAAGGTGCAGACAGTACTCTACAGGAGCAATATAACAAGGTATTGCTGCTTAGATTCATATTTGCCTCATTTCCCTTCCCTGGAACACTACAGGACTTGGTAAATACAATAACCAATGGAGTTTGAATGAAAAGGTTGCCGGATGGTTGCATCTTTCGAACCTTCCCAAATGATAATGAGTTGTCATCATTGCTAATGAAACAAGTTCATTAGCCTTCTTAATTGTCATCTATCATATCTTTTACTTCAAATTAGAAGTTGGAACAGAGATTGATTTTGGTAATCATGTGCAGGACCTCACTCTTAAAGAAGCTGAGACAATCGCTCTTTCTATTCTAAAGCAAGTCATGGAAGAAAAGGTGAAAACCTTTATTCTGCATAGTATAATGGGAGATTTGTGTGTATTTATGCGTGCAATACTTCTTTATCCGTTTCCACTTAAAGTTCAATCAATTGAGCTGTTTAGTTGTATTGTTTACACCTACTTCATTATCATTAACTGGTTTATGCTAATGATTTCAGGTGACTCCCAACAATGTCGACATTGCCAAGGTGGCACCTGTATACCATTTATACACCCCTGCTGAGGTGGAGGAAGTCATTAGTCGCCTTTGAAAACAATGTTAATTTCCTTGTGATATCCCTGTTGCCTAAATTTTGCTTGAACAGTTCAATTTTTCTCTAAACTGGGCTATATTATGGGATTTGGATCACGTGGTGACTCCACTTGAGTGATAAATGTTTTATTTTGACCGGTAACTGGTGTGAGTCGATGTTTTTCTTCAATTTTAAGGTCAATCTTGTGTGAATCAATGTTATTCCTTCAACTTTAAGGTCAATCTAGATATTTAGCCAATGGTATGGTTTTCTGATTGTCAAACTACAAGTTAGGAGAAGTGTGATCATCCTAGTCCCTGGCCGCGAAACTGCTTAACATGGATCAACAAAATCCAATCCCCTTCCATTTTTCCGCAAGGAAATGCGTCTCTCGGAAGACTGCTAGCATCATATATAACTAACCTCTTTCCAGAAAACCTGGTCTGCATGCGACAAGTTATTTGTAAGGCCATTTTGCTAGCTGAATTACAGCAATCCAACCCTCAAATCTTTTCAAACGTTTAGGGATGGCAAAGGAGGATATCTACGTGGATCGAGTAAAAATTTAGATGTTATCATATCTATCAGATTTCGGGTATTTATAAAATAGTAATATGTCTATTTGATTGAAAAAATATAAATATTCAACGTATATATTCCATATAATATAACTATGTCTTAGGTTTATATTAAATTTAATAATATTTATATTCTATTTATTATTAATTAAATAAGATAATTATCCTTGTAGGGTTAGTATTCATGTTGTTTTTGTGTTTCAAAAACATTTCTACAAAATTTAAAATTTTTTTATTTTTTTATTTATTTTAAATTAATATTTTTTAGTATTTTCAAATTATCAAAAATAATTTTTAAAAAATAAAAAAAAATATTAATTTTATATTTTTTCAAATAAAAATCATTTTAAAAAATAAAAACAACTATACTTACAAAAAAAACCCTATAAATTATCATCCCCACGAACACGGCATCACGTGCTCTCTGTGTACAGCAGACGAGAGAGGACCATTAGCCCCATCAGATGTCTCCATTGTTAGTACCATATCCGGCTGTTATGATATGACAATTAACAAGACTTGTACATATAAATATTTAAACAATACAAGGACGGTAGAGTGTAGCTGCTAACAAAAATATACATCACAGTAAGATGCTAAAGAAAAAAAGAAATTAAAGCTTGAGGGGCAAATAGCTTAAGATTAAACATGTTGCATGGTTTTGTTTGTTACCAGACATGACCGACGAAAGCTACAAACAAATCCGGCCATTAAAGGAACTGACGAGCCGTGCGCAGGGACGGACACAACTTGTCAAGATTTGGAACTTGACACCACCTTCATATAAATCTGCAATACCACAAACCATGCGCCATACATTCAGACGTCCATGAGGACTTCACGTAGTTGGGGCCTGGGGGCGTGTATTATTTGCAAGACAATGAAGAGGATGCGAAAATATTATCATTATGGAGCCCGATTGTGCTGCAGAAAGATTTCTCAAGAAATGTGATTACAATCCAGCATATATTTCCCGATCACAACGAAGGGAAACACTTCGATGGAGGAGCAATAAAGAAAAACCTCTATATATCCTTCCAAGAAAAAAAAATTACAATGTATCAAGGTAACATCCATCGTTGTATTAAAATGATGGGCTACTATCTTATTTTGTAACTTTTCAAGAGTTTAAAATGCAAAGATCCTTCAATCGCGAAACTCATCCATGAAACTCTTGTGGAACTCTGTGAGACGGGAGGCAACTGCTGGAATCTTATCTTCTTGAGGTAGTATGGTGCACCTAAAATGCCAAGTGCCCGGAAGCTTCCATGAAAAACATCAATTCAAAGGATCAGTCAAAAGAATGATGAAGGAGAAGATAGAATTTTTTTGTTGCACAATTATTCAACTTTAACAAACTCACCTGCCCAAAGCCAGAACCAGGAACAAAAACAATTCCAGTGGCATTGAGTAGACGGCGACAATAGAAGTTATCTGGAGCTGTTTTTGCAGCTTCGGCAGCCTTAATTGCCTTTTCAGGCAAGCAGATGCAGGGGAAGAGATACATTGCCCCTTCTGCTTTGTTGCAAGTTACACCCTCTAGATTATTGAATGCGTCTTCCAGCGTCTAGCATTATGTAACAAATGATTATCAATACTTTTTTTAGATAAAAAAGTAGGGAGAAAAAGGAGAGCATGCTTAACAACCAAGCAATTTTTACTAGCTGTACGTCAGAAATGCCCAAAGTATAGCACACATCTACTATACATAAAGCACAAAAAGAAGCACCAAAGAGTCACTAATACACATTTTTTACTCAAAAATTGTATTACCACAAGTTTGCAATTACTTCAAAAATCAGTTTATTCCTTGTAAATTTAATATTTTATCTTGACTATGTTAACTAATGCATCAAATTGGCTGCTGCATTGAACTGACCTTTGCACGTCTCGCTAAAGATGAGAGGATTCCATCTTTTTCAGCAGAGTATGATTCATATGATTCATCTCCGACCTGCACACATAACTCATGGAGATCAGATATGATATAAAATATGTAAAATCTTAAGAGTTCTTTCTTTTCCCTCTGTGTTCTAGCTAACAACACAACACCAAATGCGTATCCAAGTTTGTCAAAGCTTAGGCTGGTCTAATCCTGGATTATAAATCCAAATGTCACAGGCATAGGAAACAAATAAGTTACTAAAAATGTCAACCTTAGGTGGGCTCATGACGAGACTTGCAAGAATTTGACCAGAAATGTTGGAACATAGATTCACAGATGCAACTTTGTATATTTGCTCTCTTATTTCAGGAACAAACCCAGTGACTTCCATGTAACCTCCTCTCTTTCCACACTCTCCATAGTAACCTAAAACATTACAAACGACACATGTTCACAAATTTAATCAGAAAAGTGCAGGATCTCTTAATTTTAACTTGTAAATCGATCTTACCTTTAGAGACAGACTGAAAAGATACTAAAGATATATCATTTTCGCCATATCCAATAGACCGAGCAATCTTCTTAAATGAGTCGAACTTTTTCTCAGGAACATAAACATTTTCCTGATAAACCTGGATGAAATTCATTGTATAATTGTTGGGTCAATCAACCTAGACATAGTAAGAAGTCAAGAATGTAACACTAGTTCAAAACTATCGGCGAGCACCTACCTCATCTGCAAGAAGGACAAGACCTTCTTGCTTGCAAAACTCCACAATCCCCCGCTGATTATCCTCTGCAAGAACCTGAGGCATGGACAAAGGAAGTTAAATTATTCAAGCCAGCCAGAAGAAATTGGCTCCTTTGTAAGAACAATATTTACAAAGTTTTAAATTCTCGCTCATTTGAAAATCTTATCCATTTTCTGTAAAGCTAATTACTGTTTACCTGCCCTGTTGGGTTTCCTGGATTTATCACAACCAGGGCCCTAGGGGTGATTCCCTTGGACTTTGCATCTGCCAATTGCTTCTTAAGCTCAGAAACTTCCAAGCCCCACCCAGTTGCTTCATCAAGATAGTAGGGTACCTGAAACAAGTATAGAGGGCTTACAGCCATAAGTCACCTAAAACTAAAGGCACCAGGATATCTAACCGAATAACTTCGGACAAATAGCATTTTCATATAAAAGACACATACCAGAGCACCACCATGGAGAGCAATTGAAGCAGAGTACAGGGGATACTGAGGAATGGGACAAAGTATGCCATCTTTCTCTGATCGTATCAGTAACTGCATCATCATGTGGACCTGGCAATAAACAAACACATTTAGTTTCATTTGAAGCGAGTACAATACATACACATCTCTTTCTATATGGGATTAAATGTTACCGCTGGACTTGCACCATCTGTCAAGAAAATATCATTTGGATCAGCAGGAAAGCCATCACGGGCTTCAATTCCAGCAGCAATTGTATCACGCAGTCCTTTGATTCCCTGATGCGGAGAGGGAAATATGAGTCATGTTCTACACAAATATTCCACTTGAATGGAACTTTTTAAAGTCCACAAGGTGAGAGCTTCGATTATAACCTGGCTGTGACTATAAGCACCAGTGGCCCTTCCAGGAATTTGATCAAGAATCTGCCAAGCTCTCTCTATGGCATCAGCACTAAAAATATTCACAGAAATGTATCAGGTATCCTGCAATATTTCACTAACTCAATAAAAATGGAGAGAGTTCTTGTATAAAATCTAAACAATAAAAGAAAAGGCAGACTCAGGAATTCAAGGTTAACTTGTATACCGTAAATGGTTCTTAGTAAAGGGAAAATGGTATACTCTTCTTTCTTCAATCATGGTGTAAACAAGTATAAAGAGAAGTTCAATGATAGCATGAGAAGTTTGAATACCTGAACAAACCCTGAGTTTCACTTCTGTCCAAAATGGAAGGATGGTCGCATAATGCAAGAACCTAAAGCGAAAATAATCAACAAGGAGAAACACCCCTATTGAACACAGCACAGTACCCTATAAAGCACCACAACATACTTACCTCACGGAAAAAGGTGATAGGCTGCTGACCAAGAGACTGAGGATTTCCAATATTGCAGTAAAGTATCTGCCACAAGATGATAAACAAATCAAAATGAACCCTTTAGGGAATATCAATTGAAAGAAGACATGCATGTAGCATCTCCTTTTTCTTCTTTTTTTAATAGGAGTTGATCAAACACATTTTATATTATCTCGGTTGAAACAGAATGCCAATTCCTAGAAAAGTGAAAATCCAGCAAGTGAAATCTGCTTTCTGAAAAATCCAGAAGTGCTGGAAATTTCCTTTGAATCTAGTCACTAACAAAAAAAAGCAACACAACACCACACATCAATAGCATCAAAAAAGAATTGAGGATCAAAATCATTAATCTACCTTGGGCAGCTTAACCATTCTAGATAAATACCATGTTTACAAACCCAATAAGAACAAAATATAAAGATAAAAGCTACACACCTCATCAAAGGGGTGGGAGCCTGGCTTAGACTTTAACTCTTCTTGTAACGCCTGTTTAAGATGAAGGAAAATTCATGATCACGTCTAGTACATAAAGCTCCTTTAATAAAGTCACAATAAGTAAAAGCACAAACTTCAAATAGAAACACCCTGCCCTTTCTAACTTTGAAGTGCATGATACAGCCAGTCATGTGAATTACCTGTGCAAGAGTGACAATCTCGCCACGGACAGCATATTCACATTTTAAAACCTGGGAAACAGAATATCATAGTTAATAAACTAGGAATATCAGGAAACAAAACAAAAGGGAAACAAGGGAATGCAAGAGAGTTCAAGAAAAGTCTCCAATAACCAAACACTCAAGAATTCTTTAACTTTAGAGCAAGGTTAAACGCTCCTTGACTACAGTAAAAATAAATATTGGTGTTTTTTCAGGTGAATCAAAGTTAAGCATTTTTTTTTTCTTAAATCGATAGCGGATAGCACAGAAAGAGCTTTTGCATATTCTTAATCAGATTCTATAAAATATGATAATGTCACTAAGTACAATTAAAAATTTGCAATAAATAAAGCAATAAGATTTGATAAGATAAACATAGAAAGAATCACTAGGCCTGTGTGCTTTGCTTACTGGACTTCCAGTTTGAAGCATGAATTAAGGTTCCAATCTATCCGGCCATTTTTAATGCATAAATGAGCAAAACCAAAAAAAAGGACACATTCATGTATGTATCCATAAAAGAAAAGGCAAAGACAAATCAAGCACAACCCAATAGCCAGAAAAGGAATCTAAAAAACAAAGACAAACAGAAAAAACAAACAAAACACTAGCATAAACCTAGAGCATATAAAACTCAACAAAACAAAAGAGGGAAAATGAAAAAGAAAAACCCAGATGAAAAATCCAACCAAAATCAAGAACCAAACAGCTAATCAATAAAAGAAAGAGCAGAATTGATGTTGAAAAGAAAACAGGGTACCTTGGGATTAATGTTATCAAGAGAAACAGGAGGCATAGATGAAGGAGGAGGGGGGGGAGAGGTAGAAGACAGGAAACGTGAAGGAGAAGAGGCTAAAGGACGCAGCAGCAGCACGTTCCAATGATTTTGACAGGAGCGGTTTGAAAGGGCTTTAGCTGACCCAATAACGGATCTCCGCATCCTCTTATATTGTTCAGATGTTACTTGAATGAAAGGAATGAAATATCACACACGAAAGAACTATTACTACGAGAAAGCACGAGAGAGAGAGGGGGGGGAGAGAGAAGACAGGGTTTTGTGTCTTTTCAGGAAAAAACAAAATCGGACCCAATTGTCTATGAAACTACTTTGGAAAATGAAACAAACAAGCTCTGCCCTTTGTCTGGTCTTTCAGTTAAAGATTTTTTTTTTTTTAATTAGCAAAATAAGTTTAGAGTTTTGACATAATAATACCGCATGAAAAAAAATTTTAAAAATAGCATAGCTTCACCTTATCATTAAATATATTATTTTCAAATATAACAAAATAATTATTACATTTTATAAAAAATAACATTTAAACATGTCACTTTTAAAAGAATAATATATTTTCACCTTATCACTGAATATATTATAGCTAAATATAATAAGATAATTATTACATTTCATAAAAAGCAACATTTAAACATTTTGCTTTTTTGAAACGTAAAATGTCATGAAATTTGAATGTCTCTCAAGATCAAAGAATATATAGACATGTCAACTCCTTCTTTCTCTCTAAATTGACGCTTTTAGCCCTTATCTTTCTAAGATAGTGTTTTTCGCTTGAAAATATATCAAACTAATTTATTTTTTAAAAATTTATTTTTGACATTATCATATTAAAACAATCTAAAATTATGAAAAAAAAATTGAAGTAAAAAAAATTAAAGATTTTCAAAAGTGCTCTTTAAACACAAAACCAAACACATTTACCCACTAAACAATTGTTTTTTTTTCCTTAAAACACTTAAAAATCAATCTCATCCTAGTTTTTAAGCATCCTTACATGTTTTTTTGTTCAAAATTCATTGTTTTCGCCACCAACGATGTTGCCGCCACTGCCCCAGCCATTTTTCTAGCCCTACGAGCAGGGTAAACATACTATATTGCTATGAATTTATGTTTAGTTCAATTGTAATGGAATAATCGTTTAGGTTGAATTTAGGGTTTATTGAGTTAATGATAAGTTAGTTATGAATACTATTAATTAGGGTCGATTTGATATAGTTGAACATGAAAATAAATTAAATAAATTATTTCAATTAATTATGTATTGCATTTAATTTTAGATAAGTTGTCAAATTAGGGTGGATTTTGCGTGGATTGTTGGAGTCAGCTAATAATATAATTAACTACATTTTATGATTTAATACAATAGAGCATGAATGCGGTAGAATTATGATAAATTACATGTTGTATTGAATTGTTGATAAGTTGACGAGTTTGATATTTTCTTTAAATTATTTTAATTTGCTATGAATTTGAGTTTGATTTAATGCAATTGAGCATGAAAATATCAATTAGATTTAGTATCATGAATTATGTTTAATTTTGGTCAAGTTTGCTTTTACATTAATATTTTGGATTTTGATTGAAATTGCTATGAAATTTGTCAATTAGGATTGAGATAATGCAATTTAGTTAAGATTATGTCCAGTTGACCAGAATTCAATTTATTATATATATATATATATATATATATATATATATATATATATAATGTCTTATAACATATTTATATTAAGTCATTGTGGTGATATTATTGTTTTTTATGTGAATAGTAATATCACAAATAATGGCAAAAACAGTTTTATTATTAAATGATAATTTAGGCATGTCATATGCAGAAATTAAAAAAATTATTTATTATGAACTTGGATGAAATTATAATGATATTGATGTTAAAATAACTTAGAGGTGTCAAATTATCAGATTTTATCTTATATCAATTATAAGTGATAAAAGTTTTAAGACAATAATTGATTCTTTCGTTCAAAGTGATTTGAACATGATAGTATTATAAGTGAATAGTTGACCTAGATATAGAGTTTGGCTACGAAGAACACATTTTATTCTACATTGAGCGATACTTTGCACGCAATAAATTATTGGTGTAAAAATAATAATTACATCTAGTTAAGCCATAATAAAGCTTATGTATCACATTAGGAGGCAAGGAAGAATTATATATTTATAGATATGCATCATGTGATTACATATGAAAAGTATTTGATTTGGTATATGAGTACCACGCGTCGAGTCATTACTCAGTATCCCGAGCAAGTTCCTTCACCTGGATATATGCAATACGAGCAACATGCTCAGCAAATTCAAAATATCACAAGCAATCAAATCTTTTTATAATTAATATATGTTAAACATCTTGTTTTATTTATTGATTTTTTAATTTAACAATAATATTTTATTAATATTAGGCTGACTCTATGTTACGGGAGGGTGGAGAGGTTACATCTATACTTGTAATATTGATGAAAAAAACAAATGATACATATATTTGTCCGTGTGGTTCAATATTTGTCGCACGCATTGGACTTAAAATCTTTGGAGAGAGGTTAACTCTTGATAATATCATAGCTGAGAACAAGCTCACTCAAGCAATGCAGGAGCTAAATCCAGTTGTGTTATTGATGAATCCATATCATCTAGTAGACAACATAGACGTGGATAGATTGATGAGTTATGTTGATATATTTTGGAATCTAAATTACTAGAATGTTGTATTATTTAAGTATTTGAGATTCATTTTCCATGTATATATGTTTTTTTTATTTACATTTCTATCGCTACTTGTGATTTATGAAATGTGATAATTTGTTGAGTTTGGATATTATGATTATTTGCAGGGTTTTTTAAGTATGACATAATTTTGGGTAAATTATATAGGGAAAAACACTTTCAAATTTTTGTTAAAATTAAGAAAAAAATAACTCTTTAGAATCAATAACTAAGTTAAATACCAGATTAACAACCTCAATAATAAATCCCATAAGAAACCTTTTTTGTTATATTTGGATGTTGGAGAAATTTGTTTCTGGAAGGCTAAAATTTAATCGATATCGCGGTTTATAATCACGATATTTAATTAAATATTATATTGTTGAACTGCGACATCAATTAAATATCACAATTTAGAACGGTTATATCCAAAAACATGGTATTTTACTTAAACTTTTTATTGATTTAGGGGTATTTGGTAATATGATAATAATTACTTTTTAAAGTGTTTTTCACTCATAAATGCATAAAATTTATTTTTGATATCAGCATATTAAAATAATCTAAAAATAAAAATAAATAAATTTAAATAAAAATAAATAAATTTTCATGAAATATTATTTGAAATACAATTTCAAACAACACGGTAATAATTTACAATTTCTTTTTATTTTGTATGCTAATTGGGAAATTTATCCTCATCCCTCGTAGTTCTTTGAAACAGGGGCGTGAAGAGGAGTTCACCTTCAGATGTGGTAGGGTAGGGCCCTCTTTCTTCTCTTGAACTTGAAGTACAGCTTGCATAGTCAGCATATTCTAATGCCAGCTCATGGGAACGACAAAATTAGTCATGGTAATAAGGACAAGAATGGTTGCCTGTGTGACACGCAATCATGAGCTTCGCGTTTGATGGATATATACCGTGTCTAAAGCGGCAAAAACTTTGCGCGTGCGTGTAATTGTCTTTTTAACTTTTTTTTAGTTCAGTAGAATATTCTAATTATTCTCTAGATTAAAAACTCTAAAGGTACTTAAAGAGGGTTATTTTAGTATTTTTATTTTTAAAATACAATAAAATAAAAAATCTATTCCTAGAATTAAAAAACAAAAGATTAAACCATGCATAGAGGAGCATTTTTAGTCTTTTCATATATAATTTTTTTTTGGTGAATTCCACATCATTAAGGGCATTTTTATTAATTATTTTTTAAACAAATAGTGCCTGTGGTGCATGAGCTAGTAACTAGAAGGCGCTGCACACTTTGAACTACATGTACGGTGCTTTTTGGTGATCAAAATTTTTTTTTTATCATGTCATTAAATGCATCATCACATCCTTTTCTTGTGATGCGGCTAAAGACAAAGAAGAAAGTGTTTTTATTTCAACTTCAATTCTTGTTGTATTTTTATTTTTATTTTTTGTTGTTAGCCTTTTGTAAAAAATTTATTTGTTTTCAGTTTTATATTTCAATCCCAATTTATCATATATTATTTTTCAATTTAATCTATATTCTTTTTATTCTTTTTATCTTTTCCTCAACCATTTTATAAAAGTTTTATTAGTTTTTAATTTCATCATTCAATCCAAATTTGTGGTACATAATTTCTTACAATTTGATAATGATTCTTTTGATTTTATTTTATCATTTTGTTAATGTTATTATCTTTTCCATTTATTAAAAAATTATCGTTGCCCCCAAATTTATTTTTTATTTTAACTCTTATTTGTTTAATTACTATTTTTAATTTGAATATTTTAGTGTAATTTATTTATTTATTTTATTTCATCCTTCAACGTTTTATTTCTTGAGGATTGGGCTTCGTATTTTTTTCATGTATGGTACTTCTAGTTTGATGATCATGGTCACGGGATTGAAAAATTCATAAGATTGACATTATTTTTTGGCTTATTTTGTTTTCCCACATCTTCCTTTGACATTAGTTTTCTTTTTTAGAAAAAATGGCTCTATGGTTTTCTTCGAGAATTTTTATATCGAGTTATCCTAATCTTATGAACTACAATGTGGGTCTGACAAGTTAACCTGGATTGACTTGCCTTTTAATGCTCAAATTACATGTCTATCATGTTAGCTCTAGTTGACTCACATCGATTGTTTTGTTTTTTTTTTATCTTATTTCATCTTTTTTTATATTTAATTGATTAAAAATTAAACAAAATTATTTTTCCGCTCTTGCATAAAGTTTTTTTCGGCAAGTTATTGTTATATATATATATATTGGTTGTTTATTTGCTATCGTTGCTTTTCTTTGTTTGATTAAAAAAAATTAGTTTTTTTTGACTTGTTGGGACTATAACTCGATTATTGGGTTTTTCTTAAAAAAAAAACAAAACACACACACTTACAACACCTAAATATTTTATAAGAAAAATAGTGTGGTCCCTCGTCTAGTATATACACACACACACTAAATAAATGCTGCAGGATGGATTTTTTTCTTAAAAAAAAAAATAAATGTGTTGCTAATATATTTTTTAGAAAAAAATGATTTAATTATAAATTAAAATATGATGTATCATGGACAACATCTTTTTTAAATACTGAGATAGCAATATCTTCGATGACATCATTTGTTTTTAATAGTAAGATGGTGAAAAGCATAATTTACCGTGTCCATCCTGGTTAACTTAAAATATCTGTGACTTAGATCATCAAATTACGATAACACCATAGAAAGTAAATTGAAAAATAAATATGAAGCTCAATTTTTAAATAACCTAATATCGAATGAAAAAATTGAAAAACAATTGAAAAAAAACAAAAAAAAAAAACAACTCAAGTTAACTCGGGTAAATCGACTGAACTTGTAACACAAGACATGAAAACAAGATAACCTTGTGAAAATCAAATAAAAAAGAATTACGAAGTTAAATCCCCAACCAACACAATGTTAAAAGGAAAAAACTAGATTTTAAAACAATGGGCCAAAAAAGCAGCTCAAGTCTACCTTGACAAACCATCTAAACTTGCGATATGGATAATCAAAACGAGATAATCTCATAAAATAAAATTTTTTTTTAAAAAAATATAAAGCTCAATTATCAATCAACTCAATATTGAAAGATAAAATTATATATATAAAAATATATTTAAAAAAATAAAAAAAAAAGACTTAAGACAACCCGGGTTAACCCATCAAACCCCTGACCTAGTTTGTAAGACCATGATAACCCCGTAAAAAGGAGTAAAAAAGCATGACGAGCATCAATTCCAAATCAATCTAATGTTAAGGATGAAATTGAAAAAAAAAAATTAAATAAAAAAAAAGGCAAAAACAACCTAAGTTAACCCGAGCGAACCTTTTAAACCCACACTTGGATCATAAGATTGAGATTATCTCATCAGAGGAAAATAAAATAAAAAAACTACAAAACTCCATTCCTAACTAGCTAAATGTTAGGGGACAGAATCTAAAAATAAGCTTGATTCTTAAAAAAATTAAATTTGATGCATAAGTTTGATTCTGAAAATATCACTTTCAACAAAAAAATAAAATTATTAAAATAGTATAAAATAAAAAAATAATTAAAAAAAAACAGCTGAGGTCAAAGGATTGCATTGTTGGGAACAAAGTACTCTATTGGTTGTGCTGTTCCAAAAAGCACATCTGATTTTTTTAAGAAAATATACAAATTGTGTTGTTGGGAACATATTTTGTTGTTCCTAACAACATAGTCAAAGTGGGTTGTGTTGTTCCGAACAATGCAGCCCATAAAATTAAAAATCATTTGCGTCTTTTTCCCCATTTCTCTTGTCTCTTCTGCTAAAACATTTCCTCGTTCACCTGAGTTTCTCCTACAATTTACAATCATCTCCCCTTCAATTAAATTTTTTTATGTAATTTCTTTTTATCAAAATAGCTTGTTTATCCATTCTTTTTAATAAAAATTATTATCCACGGGCTAAGCACGGATCAAATATATATATAGACTAATTTATAGTAATTGGAGTTGAGTTTTAAGATCTGTTTGAGAGTGTGGTATATGTTATTTTTAAAAATATTTTTTGTTTAGAAATATATTGAAATAATAATATTTATTTATTTTTTAAAATTTATTTTTGATATCAGTACATCAAAACGATTAAAAAAAATCAAGATGATCTTTTTTTTTAATACTGAGACACCGATAAATTGAATTAATCCAAGTTTCACAACTTGACCCGCAAACCTGTAATATGGATGATAGAATCCATTGAGTTTAAAAGCTTTATTTTTTAAAATTATTTTTAATTAATCTACAGTATTGAGGAGTGTCAACACTGGGCAGGAGACTATTTTGTTATTTTTGACATTACAAGAATCAAACAATTAATTTCGACAAACTACAGGGGCCAAGATTATAATTAACTCAAGAACTTAGCAGATGCTCAGCCCTCCAAGGCTATGTTTGGGAGCGCGGCTGCGGCTGCGTTCCCAAAAAATTTGAAATTTTTGTTTTTTTTGCTAAAATTTAATATAATTTGTATGTTTTAGATCATTTTGATGTGCTGATGTCAAAAATAATTTTTAAAAAATAAAAAAAATCATTGACATATATTTTGACATGAAAAGTTATTTGAAAAATACCCGCAACCACACTGCCAAACACGTTCTAAACAAGCACCTAGAAACAACCGAGGTTGGAAACGTAACCAGGAAAAAGAAAAAGAAAAAGAAAAAAACAGAGATTGTAAGCAAACAGAAAAAAAGAAAAGAAGAATCATCCTCCACATTTGTAGTATTTTTGTGCTCTCAAAATATGCAGTGTATTGGTAGTGATTTATTGGTTCGATGTATATGTCCTTAGAAAGGTTCTAGAGAAAAGTTATAATATATTAAAACAATTTAAAAATATAGAAAAAATAAATTTTAATTAAAAAAATTCTTTAAATTTTATAGAAACGCAGTTCCAAAGACGCTTAAAATATTCCCTTTCTGTGAATTGCAAAGATTTCACATTATTCAACCATGTTTTTAAAAATAATTTTTTTTAATTTCAAATTAATTTCTTTTGAATTTCTTTTAGTTTCAAATTATTATTTTTTGAGTTGTTTTGAATTTCAAATTAATTTTTTTATGTTGTTTTATCATTTTTAAGTGTCAAAAATATATTTTAAAGATAAAAAAATATATACTTTCAGGCAAAATCACAGTTAAACCATAATTAAAAAATAGCATAAACAAAAATAATCTAAAAGAGGTGGAAAGCTGAAAAGGGTGGTATACATGTACATTGAGGATATCTCTTTGACACTTTTTTTTATATGAAAAAATAAAAAATAAAATGTGTAACAAAAGAAGAAAGTTTGAACACTAATATCTATGAACATTTTCCTCTCCTCTCTAAAGAAAGAACACAGTAAAGTTAATAATCATCCTCTTCTGGCGATATTTTAATTTTACCAAACTTGACCGATAATTGATTATGGCACTTGATCACAGTCACACCTTCCAAACAATTATAAATCATAACGTTGATTGGAATGTCACGCTGGTTGTCGGTAACCACTCGCTGCCTTGGATGAAGGAGTCCACAGCAAATTTCCCTGCCTCGTCCACCGTAAGAGCTGGCTTGTAACCGGTCCATTTAACCCTTCCATCAACACTAGCACCAGCACCAGTGTTCTGGTACTCTGCATAGAATATGGTGGCCGGTGGATCCACACCACTGACCCATGATATCCAACCTAATGGTCTCAAGAATGACCCGATATCGGACTGCATAATGACAGTGGTGGAATAATCCTTCCAAGGCCTGCCAAGGTAAGTTGGTGCTGTAACATTACCGAAAGCAGAAAACTTGCACTTCTGAATTGAAATGCCAGTGTTTTGATTAGGATCCTTCTTTCCCTGGGCTGTGATGGTGTTGAATTGGTTGGCTAAGGGTTGCCTGGGCCGGATGTTGCAATTTTGGAAGACAACCGCAGCATTGCCGAAAATGAAGTCAATGGTGCCGGTAATGTCACAGTCACGGTAGAATTGTCGATTTGAGTGAGCATAGAGCGTGTCCTGAAATGCATCAAATGCACACCGATAAAACACTGACATGTCCGAGCCGGACCTGAAGGCCACTGCCTGGTGCTTTTCTGCCCCAGCCGTGTTAATGAACTTCATATCTCTGGCAAAGAACCGCTTGCCCGCAACCGCTGGTGATCAAAACAGCATACTAATTAGCACTCAATTTCCAAGGATGTAGCTTTTGAAAAAAAATCAAATATTTGAACCACTAGCTACTAAATGACCCATGACCCTATCAGAATTGACTGGTCAGTGTGGCTATTAATGCGAACCTAACAGCATCCTCCTAGAGAAGCGTAAGTGCAGGCATGGAGCAAGCTTAGATTTGAATCTTTTCTTTTGGGTTTGAAGGGCCTCTTTTGGGTGACAACACTAGGACAGAAAGTGAGGAATCCATGTTCTAGTGCAAGTGGTGCCGGCCAACACAACCACAGTAACAAAGCAACGGGCATCTGTCACTTGTGCTGTCGTTAAAGTTTCTTTATGCTGATATTAATGCACTTTGATTCCCTATGGCTACACTATCAATTGTTGGGTACTACCTATCTCTGACCTAAAAACTACAGCAGTCAGTTCCACCAGTGACGATACTAAAAACCATAAATAAGTCAAGTCCTAATCTCTTGCATACTCGAAGGCCCGTCACTTCGTTTGGATTATGGGGAAAAAATGGGACCATCAGGAATGATGGCTATAAATCAGAAGACAGACAAGCACATGGTGGGTCCACAGAACTAATTTATTATGCTCAAAGCAACATTTACAGGGACCAGCAGAATTTAGATGAGCGTTACCCCCATGGCCCCATCAATTCACATGGGGGAGTGGACATTCAAATCCATGTGCCCTTCCTAACCCTTTAATGAGAAGATGCCATTCTGCTGCTAGTTGCTCTATTCCTCAGCTGAACTATTCAAATGGCACAATATGGATTTGAGTTCCATTCATGTGTCTTCCAGGTTTCAAAAATTTGGGCAATGATCATGCAATGTGAAAACAAAGAAAGACTCATGGAGAAATCAAGAAAACAATTGTGAAGTTTGAGTCATGGATGCATAGATCTAAAATCATAATTGGTAAAGTAATCAAAATAGAGAAAGCAGGACTTACCGAAAGTGGCAGTAGAGAAGGTGGGTGTTCCATCAACAAAATTCAGACTTCCTGAAACAATTGTCTTGTCCTTCCCCTCACCGTAAATCATCACGTTCCACTTGCTTTTGTCCAAAATCACATTCTCCACATATTCACCTTTCTTAACATGTATGATGAATCTTGATTCGCTCTTCTTTGGAATTTTTCCTACCGCCTCACGTAGGGTCTCGCAGTCCCCACTACCGTCCTTCGCCACTGTGACATTCGGCGTCGGGTTAGACTCCTGAAGTAGCCTTCTATCTCCAAAACTAACCCATTGAGGAAATTCTGAAATATGGCTTCTTTCAAATCCAAGTAACCTTCTATGAATTGGGATTTTGAAATCAGACAACAAACCCAGGATTTTGGCAACAATGGCCAAACTATTGCTAACAAACTCGGTAGAGTTCTCAATTGCTGTCTTGACTTGATCAACAAGTGTCTGGTTAAAATGCTTTGTAGTGTTCAACTCTTGTAGAGCATCTAAACATGTTTCTTGGTCGGTAATTGTAGCACTGAGCCAAGTCTTCAAGTCATTCATTTTAGCTGGTGATAAAATCTGTTCACCTTCACCAATAGCCATTGATGATATGGAGTCATTCAGTCTATCTACAGCATCATCAAACACGGTTGCGCAGACTTTCAAAGCACCTTGAAGGGTTGTGTCCTTGATGCTTTGTATGAGCTTATCGGGGTAGTCTTTGAGCTTGGAGAGCTCATTCATTGCAACACGTAAAGAGAGCTTGAAAAGCACTTCTGGGTCTGTGGTGTTACCCGTTTCAAGGGCAGAGATGCTGGAGAAACATGAGGCTGGGTACTGAGTCACACTGCAAACCGCCTTCAGTGAAGTGGCTGGAGTCAACTCAGGAGGAGGAACCGGGTTGGATGATGACTTGTTGTTTCGCTTGTGCACAACAGCTCCTATAACAGCACCAATTATCACAGCTAAAAGAACAATGGAGGAGACAACGATAATGATCAAACGCTTCCGCGATTTTTTCCGGAAGGCTTGCTGCTCTGCCTCATCCACCTTACCATATCCTTTGAAGGAATTGATAGAGTCCATAAATTGCTTTCTGTGTTTTTTTTAATCTGTGTAGGGAGCGAGCTAGCTTTGCTGGGAATAATGTGAGGGCTTTGAGGGTGCGCGGCTAAGCTTTAAATCGGTGGTGTGAAAATGCGTGTGGGCTTTGTTGAATGAGAGCTGGTGCCTGGTGGGTGGGACTTTAGTTTGGCTCGGAGCTGGTGTCTTTTTATAAAAGCAAGGGAGGCAGAGATGTATGGGAATGGGATCTCCCTGCCTTTCTTCGATGCTTCTTCGTCTAGATATTATTTATTTATAATTACTGTGAAGAAGTAAATATCATTGCCATCCTCTCTCCTGACAGGGTATAGAACGTTCCATTCATTATCAACCGAAAATAACACTATATATATAAAAAAAACTACTTTGAATAATAAATAATAATGGGAAATTTAATAAATAATATTTAAAATTCAATAAATAGCGCATGAATATTTAAATTTATTATTTAATAAATAATAATAAATAGGGTTTGAATATAATAAAAACTTCATGCCTGGGAATCCATTGTAATTTTTTAATACTTGCTATTATTTTTCGGTATTTATTAATGATTTTTTATTCAGCCAAGTTACTCATCATTAATTTAGAGAGTGCGTGAGAGGGGATGTATGTGACAATGATAGGAGTAGTTTTTTAAAGTATTTTTTATTTAAAAATATATCAAAATAATATATTTTTAAGTTTTTAAAATTTATTTTTAACCTTAGTTATTAAAATTATTTTAAAAATACTAAAAATTTAATTTAAAACAAGATTATTTTTTCAAAATTTCAAGAAACTAAAAAATGGGCATGTGCATGCATAAAACAACTAAAACACGATTCCGGTGACACCAACGCAATAAGGGGTTCCAGCGGGGAAGCTGAAGCCAAGTCGTCATTAAAAACTGAAGGAAGATATTGCCACGTACTCAAAGAAAGTTGAAAGCAGCATCCTCCTCCATGCTCACGCGGTCTCTGGAGCAGAAACAAAGAGCACAAAACCAATCATTATGTTAATTGTTTTTTTTTTTAATGCCCACAGTCTAGTTCTGTAATAATAAAATCAAAACAGCTGTGTGTGCTGGGCCGGATGTTTATGAAACGGCAAGATTTTCTTAGTTTTCATTAATAATAATAATAATAATTAAATGGGTTCTTTTTTGCCATCAATTGTGAGAAAGGGTCTAATTCCTGGTTCTGCAGACTTTATCAACCAATGGGTTGCAGACAGCCTGTTAACCCTCCTCGATAAGCTAGTCCGGCCCTTTGGTTTACCTTCCTAAGCGGTTTAACTCAAAGGAGGTTAGTATGGACGGCTATATGGCTAGAGCCGTGGATTTATGGAGTCTTTTGTTTTTATATTACTGTAGTGGGTATTTTTTTAAAATTTTAAATTTTTTTAAAAAAATTTTAACACATAAATAGAAATAAATAAACTTTCAGTGAAGCAATAACTAATTTGTCGATTGTAACTTACAAATTCAGCAACGAAGATTATAACTTACAAATTAAGTAACGAATGAGCGGTAAAGGTTATGAAATACTTTACACTCCTCTTGAATTTACAACTCATCATTATTAGAGTAGTAAATTTGCATGTTGAGATTTTTTTTTTAAAAAAATAATATCTTATATCAACTTGATTGTAAATTAATTTTAAAAAATATATAATTTAATGTATTTTTTTATATCAATTTAATGATAAAATATTTTTTATATCGTGATAACTATATAAAAAATAAATTAAAATTAATTATCAATTTTAAATTTCTATATAAACATTGTACAAGGACTAATTTTTAAAAAAAATTAATAACCAAAAAATAAGTCAAAGTGAAAAATAAAACCATGAATTACCCGCTTTGTAAATAAGCTCTATAGAACCTATTTGGTAACGATAATGGTTCATAGTACTTTTCGTTTAGAAATATATCAAAATAAAAAATTTTATTTTTATAAAATTATTTTTGACATCAATATATTAAAAATATATAAAAAATATTTTAAACAAAAAAAATTAAAATTTTAAAAAATATAATTTACATCACATTTCCAAACAATCTATAATTAATTGGTCTGCACAATTGATTGGGAACAACAAACAAGGATGTACAAGCGAGCGAGCGAGCGAGCTCTACCTTAATGATCGATCGATTGACCGAGTTGGATTCGAATGGGACAGCACAACAAGAGTCTCTTGACTTCAATTTATTTTTAAATGGGATCTCTCTCTTTTTCTTTTTTCTTTTTTCTTTTTTCTTTTTCTTTTTGCCTCGCCACATGGGGGTGACGATGAAGGATCTCACTCCGTGTAGCCGATAATTGCGCGCATAATCATTCCCAATTTCTTTCTTTCTTTTTTTAATATTTTTGGTAGGTCAATTTTAGCCTTTTTATCTTATTTTTCATCATAATTGTTCTTTTATTTGTTTTATTTATAGGAAGCCGCATGAGGCTATTAGACCAACTTTAATCGCCTATTTAGTTAGTTGGCAATAATACTGCTTTTCTTTTAATAAATAGAAACAACCACCATTTCCCAAGCATTGAGTTTTACTTGTTTTGAAGTTACAAACCATGAGATTTATGTGGATTCATTTGAGGCAGCACAATTTTTTTTTCTTTATATAATTGAAATAGGTGAAATAATCTGCATTCTACTACGGGTCAATATTGTTTTGAAAAAAACAAGAAAAACTCGATATTTTAGTCTATATTTAATCAATTTTATTTAATTAAAAAAATTATTTTGAGAAAATACATCTAACAAAGAACAAAACATACAAAAATCCCATATAACCAACCATTTAAAAAATTAATTGCTCAAAACAAAAAAAAATCTAATTATAAAATGAAGATTTCTCAAAACTTTACTTGTTAACAACATACATAAAAAAAATTAAATATTTTAACAAATTCCATTTATAATTTTATTCAAAATCTTCGTTCATTTTAAGTCCTTTGGGTGTAAGTTAAAATCTTTTTGACACTTGTACAAATCCCTAGAGACAACACGATTATTATTATTAAATTTGTTTTTTATCGTGAAATTGGATCCTTCCTCGAGAGTGTTTATAAGAGTTCTCAGCACTTCTCGATTAGATTAGAAGTCTTCAAGAAGTTAATAAAAAATCATGAATAATTTAATGTGCCGGAGATATATGTTTGTTTTGTCAGGATTGCTTCCTTCCGAACAAGTTCATTTCATGGGATTGCGGTGGCACCTCCATTCATTAATTCTTATCACAATCAGCTCCTTATTTAGCTCCTTCGGACCGGCGGTTCTTAAACAACCCACCAAACAAAAAAATCAAGTCCCAGTGCTGGCGCCGTTTGCTTAGCTGCAGACCAAATAATAGAATTGCACAATCATTACAGTACGTCTACGCTTTCATATTTCGCAGGCATAAAAAAATGTATTTCAATATTGACGGCTCACCTTGTATTCATGCACCTTGTTGTTAGGGTTTGTTTGGAAACGTAGCTGCGGCTGTATTTTTAAAAAATTTAATTTTTTTAAAAAAATTTAATATGGTTTATATATTTTGGATCGTTTTGATGTGTTAATGTCAAAAATAATTTTTAAAAAATAAAAACAATTATTGGCATATATTTTGACACAAAAAATTATTTAAAAAGCACCTGTAACCACACTGTTAAACATGCTCTTATCCAGTTGTCTTGGTAGCTTATGGAAATAATCTTTTGCAACAATGTTTTAATCTAATGTACTGTATATTAAATGTCCTAGGATCGTTCGGTACTAAGACATTCAACTTTTCTTAAGATAAATGTTTAAGACACAGAGCAAGGGCGGAGCCTTGCACAAGGCTTATGTGGGCTGAAGCCCAGGTAAGAAAAAAATATTATTCGAATACTTGAATATTTATAATTATATTTTTCAAAATATTCTGAGTTCTTGAATATATCTTGTAATTGTCCTTCTTCGCACCACATTTTCATATACAAGGACATGCTCTAATTAAATTATAATATAGTTTCAACTAGATTGCCAGATCACACGGCTACCACTTTTATACTGCCAACACAACTCAATACCCATAATTATTCTCCTCCATGAAATCAAAGGGAGCTTTTTTCGTTTTTCTAGCCACGATGTGGCAGGCATGTACCAATCAAATGGCAAGCTAGGACTGCAACCTGGAAGTTCAATGTATTATTAGAGGAGATTATTTTTTAAAATGTTTTTTTATTTAAAATATATTAAAATAATATTTTAAAAAAATTATTTTTGATATTAATATAATATTGAAAAATATCAAAAAAATAATTAAAAAAATATATTTTTTTAAAAAATATTTTTAAAGTGTAAAAACAATGTGCTCTTAACTATAACAGACAGGGGCATGGAATGGACTCCAAACTCTATTTTTCAGAGATTGTTCTTATGCATATTATGTACATTGCTTTGCTCACTAACTACAACTGGCATTAGTTGCAGTAGCTGTAAATAAGATTTTTATTTGGTTATTTTTCTCAAAATTAACAACCATTATTAATCTTATTAGTGCTTCTTTCAAACATCATATCGAGTTACATGATATTCAAGCTATAGAAATTGCACATATGGTAGCTATTGGAGAATGTGAGACTGGTAGAGAGGCTAATCAAATTGGTAATTTACATCGAAGTGGAACTACTCGCTGGAGCTCTCATTTTGATTCTATTTGCAGCTTAATAGATATTTATGGTGCAATTATTATTGTGCTTGAAAGTATGGTTAAAGAATGATCTTCTAATTTTATACGTGGAGAAGCTGGTGGTTGTTTGATTATGATGAAATCTTTTGAATGTATATTCATTTTATATTTGATGCATAAAATAATAGGGATTACAGATTTACTTTGTCGAGCTTTGCAGCAAAAATCTCTTGACATCTTAAATGCAATGGATCTTGTATCAACTACTATAACATTGCTTTGAATTTTGAGAAATTCCAGATTTGATCTTCTCCTTGCAAATGTGCAATCAGTTTGCACAAAATATGAGATTAACATACCACATATGAATGCTTAGTATAAAAAGGCTACATCTCGTTCATGTCAGCAACAAGGTTCAGTGACAGTTTACCAACATTATCATTATGATATATTTAACTTAACAATAGATTTTTAATTGGAAGAATTAAATTCTAAATTTAGTGATAGGATAGTGGAACTCATCGTACTTAGCTCTGCTTTAGAATCTAAGGACAATTTTAAATCATTTAAAGCTGATGATATTTATAAGCTTGCTGAGAAATTTTATCCTAAAGATTTCAATGAACAAGAGATGTATTATTTGAGATCTCAACTAGAGCATTATTAGATTTATGTGATTTATTATGAGAGCTTTCAGAATATGTTTACCATTTCTGAATTACGTCGAGGATTAGCTGAAATAAATAAGTCGCGGCACTATCATTTAATTGACAGGTTGATTCATCTTGTTTTGATTTTGTCTATTTTCATACCACTATAGACTAGACATTTTTGGTTATGAAACATGTTAAAACTGTACTTCTTGATAAAATAAAAGAGGAGTTCTTAGCAGATTCTACTATGATTTACATTGAACGAGAGCTTGTTGAAGATATTGATTTGGATTCGATTATAGATGAATTCTATTCTACAAAACATCAAAGGGTGCAACTTTAATAGTGTAATTTATTTTTATTTTTATTTTGAATTTTATATACTTTAAATTTTATTTTTTTTATATTTTATGTTATGTATTTGAATTAAAACTTTATTGTTAACTTGACAAATTTATATATCCGAGTTAACGATTAATCTTAAAAAGTAATTTATATGCATTTATATCATAGCCCAGGATAAGAAAAATTCCTGGCTCCGCCCCTGACACAGAGCATTCTTAAAAATCTCAATTTTCCTAAATCTATGGTGATTTTCCTAAATCCATGGTGTCCCAAGATATTATATTATTGAGATAAAAGGAATGGAGATCAAATTAGATAAATAAATGTAGAGACAGAGATGAGATTGAAACAAAAAAAAATCCTTTAGAAGCACTAAAATCAAAATCAATAGATATAAAAAAGTTGAGGACAAACTTTAAGACAAATATAATCCGGAGAACACATCTGAATTTTTAAAGGATTGGCATAAATACCAAGACATAAGAGAGAGAAAAAAGAAAGGGAGGAGAAAAAACTTTCATTGTCGCTGAATCGCTACCAACTAGACCAAACACGCCACTCCAATAATTATGCTAGCATTTGACATGTCGGATGAAATGACTGTTAGTAGATTTTGGCTAATAGAATACACCCCACACACCTCCAGTTTGGCATAGAAGATAATGATGCATGTGTAGCACGCCTTGATTTTTAATATTTTAATAATTTAAATTACTAAAAAAACCCTAAGGGCAACAAAGATGAAAATACCCTCCCCAGTCAGGCTTGAATTTTTTTAAGTCAAAGTTAGACATGTCATTTAACTGTACTAAAAATATATAAATACAAAAAACCCCTCTCGATAAGGTCAATGCTTTGAGCTTTTAAAGGTATCATTGTCCTTTACCTATGCAAATAAAATCGAATATACACAAAAGCCCCTAAACAATAGGCTTATTTTTTTAGCTTTTAAAGGCAACAAAAAAATTTACTGTATATAAAAAACATTAAATTACTAAATTGTCCCGATCAATTAGCAAATGATATTTTGATTACTTGGAAAAAAACGACTCTACCCCCGTTGGCAAGGCAATTGTTCAGTGTAGTGAAAGATAAAAGGGTTAATACATTGTCTGAATCCATAATGTTTCTTCTTACATGCTATAAGAAATCACTAAGTCCTTTTTTTTTGTATTATTCAGCCTGGCCTAGTTAGAGGTGAGCAAAAAAAACCGAAAAACCGATTAAACTGAGAAAATCAGAAAAAATAACTAAAAAAACCGAACCGTGAAAAAAAACTAATTAAACCAATTCAAATTTGAAAAAATCGACCGGTTCGGTTTCGGTTTTATAAGCTCAAAACCAAAAAAACCGAACCGAACAAAACCCAAATCGAAAAAAACCAAGCCAACCAAAAAAACCGAGATAAACTGGTTTGAACCGGTTTTTATCCTAAAAACCGAACCAAACCGAACCGAACCAAAACCGGTCAATTTAAAACGGTTTTAGTTTTTTTTAAAAAAATTCAGTTTGGTTATTTTTTTTTTATAAAAACCGAACCGAATTGAAAATGATAATCCCTAGACCTAGTGGATCAACTCGGTTATCTGCTAGCTGTCATTGTATATGCATGCGTGAATTACTCACGCATGCTTTGCACAGTGACAAGGTAATTGTTTTGCCTTAGTGACTACTGAATTTGCAAAGCGGGGAACGGGAAGAAGAGTGTGCCTAGAGTTGCTGCGTGAAGACGAAGATTACGGTGAAGGAGGGCTGGTTAACCAATGTTCCCTTCCTTCTGTTTTTTTCTCTGTGTGTGTTTTAGTCCTTTTGGTATTCTTCTGTTCATTCGTTTGTTCTCTCCTCCATCTCTTTTTTTTTATTTGTTGTCATTCGTCTTTCTTTCTGTGTTCTTTTAGTCTCCCCCCTTATGAGGCTTTTCTCTAGCTTTTATAAAGCTAGAGAAGGTCGTGTGTTCATACCTTCAGAAATAAAGCACGTTCCATGAGGGATCGTGGGCATCGCAGTCCATGATCTGCTCGCTGTGTTTCCTATTAATCCGGTCTTCAAGATGAGGAGATGATGAACAATGTTCGTTGAAAATGACATTGGTTTCACCAGAAATTATTATTTTTAATTTGACCCTCAATTTTTAACATTTAATAATCAGGTCCCTGATTTCATTAATTAAATACTTTCAAGTTCAATTAAGTCCCCAAACATCCAATTCTTTTAATTTTTGACCAAATTGACTCCCAAATTTATAATTCAATCCTTATTAGTCTCCAAACTTTTAATTTGTGTTGTCTTAACCCAATTCTCAAATAGTTTTTATTCATTCATTTTTTTATCTTATTATTTATTTTTTTTTTTGAAAATTCAAAAATTAAGTTATGACAATTACAATTTATAAGAAATAAATTTATTGTTTGACCCATACTAATATATTAGTTTTAACCATAGATAATGTGTGTTTATAGTAAAAAGAAAACAAAAACATTATTGTCAAATTAATTACTTTTGGTTTTAAATGCAAAATTATACATTTGTTTATACTTCTTATGGATTTAAATGATGAAGAAAAAGCCATAAAAACATGTTATTAAAAAAATCCATTTTCAACCTAATTTCAATATCGCATTCTTAGTAATTTACACTCCTTGCAATCAAATCCTCGAAACACGTCTCCGCATATAATTTTGACAGTGTGGTAACGGTTGCTTTTCAGATAATTTTTTATGCTGAAATGCATGCCAATAATTTTTTTTATTTTTAAAAAATTATTTTTGACATCAACAAATTAAAACAATAAAAAACATACAAATTATATTAAATTTTAGCAAAAACAATTAAAAAAACCGCGTACCCAAACATGTTCTTAACCAAAGTTTTGCTGATTAAGGTGTCAACAGGCAACTGGCTGGTTTTCACACCGGACTGTTAGGTTTGGTTGCCATTGCATGTGCAGCAAATGGTTGGCACCAACCATTGACTATTGGCTGCCACCTTTGTTGAAGAAGAGGAGGAGTTGGCAGCCACCATTGTTGAATGAGCTGGAGTTTGGCAGCCACCAATGTTGACAACAAAGCAAGAAGAGCTGTCATGAAATGCCTATAAATAGAGGCATTATGTGAGAGCAAAATGTGAGAGTTGGGAGAACGTGAAGAGAAGAGAAGAAGAGAGAAAGAGGGGCTGCAATGGCAGCAGCCTTGCTGCCATTGCAGCAGCTGCAAGTGCAGCAAGAGAGTTGATGAGTTGAGTAGAGTGGATGTAATCCTCCTCCTCTACATGTATTTATTGTATCCTTTCTCTATCTCTAATAAAATAGACCTCTCCCGTGGATGTAGGCGATTTGCCGAACCACGTAAAATATTGTGTCAGTGTGCTTAAGCCTCCAATGGGCAAATATCAGTACATCACCGGTCGGAATTTCCCAACAATTGGTATCAGAGCACATGGTTTAAAGTGGTGTTTGATTTTTTGCTCAAAAATAAAAGTTGTCAAAATTGTGTTTTGACCATACCACTGTGTAGAGGAGGCCGAGACGAAGCCACTGGTGAAAACGGCATCAAAATCGGACGTCGGAAAACGGCCTCATGGGCCGGCGAAGAGACTGCCCAGTCAGCGTGCCACGTCAGCGCCAGTCAACAGCCACGTCAGCGCCAGTCAACAGACACGTCAGCGAAAGTCAGCAGACACTTCAGCGACGGTCAACAGACACATCATCGACCAGTCAGCAGACACGTCAGCAACGTGGGACCCACCGACCACGTCATCAGCCGCGAGCCGAGCCGAGTTGAGCCGAGCCGAGTTGGAGCCGAGCCGAGCCGCGAGCCGAGGGATAGGATCCAGTGTAGCTGATCCTACGTGCAACCGGATCTGAGATTGAATCTGAGCCGTTGATCAGGCCAGAATTGTTTTTGATCAAATCTTAGCCGTCTGAAATGCGATTTGGACGATTTCAGACTTGTTTCTAGCTAATTTGATCGTTCCGGATGCAATGGTATGGTCCGATCGTTGAGATTTGAGACCGAAAGTGGTGGTGGTGAATTATTAAAGAGAGATTGCCCGATCAGGAGGCATCTGAAGGTCATCATGGTGGTCGTTGAAGAGAAGAAGAAGAAGGTGCACATGTTTACCCAATTACATGTGCTGAACTGCTAAGTGGGGAGAATTTTAACTGCCTTGAAGGAAGGCAAAATTGGGACACTCTGGACACCCGGTTATGTGGACAAATTGAGGTGAAGAGTGAAAATTGACGAAGATCAATCTTGACGAATCTAAGAACTGGTAGTCTCGCCAGATGTTGAGAAATCATGTATTAAACCAGTATATTCCATATCACTTGTAAAGGAAAGCCGCAACAAAGCTAGCAAATGGTTGTATATACGGAAAGACAGTACGATGGATAGATATGGCCTGAGAAGTTCTGTCTAGGAGATTGGGTTTTAAGCGGGACCAGTGTGACCCCTCCAATCTTTCCTGGGAACTTGCTTGGTGGAAGGATTATCCATACGGTACTATTTTCGTATATATAGCAGTTTGTAATGAAACGGTTGAAGACTAGCAAGATAACGGCACAAGGGAATAGTTAGGTTCCGAAGGTTCAAGGATCTGATGAAGTGGTGATTTCTCCAAAGAAGTTAGATTCGGTGACTGTGATTTCTCGAGGGGAGAATTGAAGACCCTGATAATGGAAGAGGAATACAGCAAGGGGATAAAGGTTGGCACCCTATTTTGACTTGGACAGGTGTTGTGACAGGATGAGCTGCTGTCAAACATAAGCAAGGAATAGGGGAAAATCTGGAGAACAGAAATTGCACGAGGGCACACGGAGATTGTGCAGGAGTACCCGTAGGATCCAACGGGGTACTGTAATGAGACAACAGGTGCAAGGAGAAGAAGAGTTCCCAGATGAAGCTTAGAGCAGAGACTGTTAAAGTTTGTACAACAGGAAGTCTCTTATGCTCTTGATGAAGACAACAGGCGAAGACCTTTCCAATGCATGCAAGGATGGAAAGAGAGCTGTTGCAGAGGCACCTAATTGAGGGGGTGCAAACGCCTGTGATAAAAGGCGACCGCCTATGACGAAAGGCGAAGACACCAAAGAGAGTTGGTGTAGGTGGAGCTGTTAAGCAGAAAGGCATAGAAGCTCCAAACATAGAAATCGAGGTGGAGGATTGCGAGGAGTATACCGCAAGTTTCTCTTTCTATGTGATTAGTGGCAGCTATCTCTCCCATAGTGCACATGGTGGTAGAGAATTCTGGAGCCACTTTGAAGCATCTCAGCTGAAGGAGGATGCGACCACCTATGAAAGGTGAAGACACCTTAGATGGAAGGTGTGTGAGGGCCGTGATAGAAGCCCCAGTTTAGACCGCCGCATGACGACGAGCGGAGACACCTAAGGAGAAGGTGTGTGGGCCACAATGTAAGCCCAGTTCAGAACGCCCCAGAGCCAATGTGATGGCTAGATATGAGTGGACAGGTGTATAGCCAATGAAGTGGCTATGATAAGTATGGAGACAAATGCAGGATTGACTTTCATGGATATTGCCCCCATGCTAAAGATCAATGAGCTAGAAGACATTTGCCTTGGACAATAAGTGTGTGACTTGTGGAGCATTAAGACGCGGCTGCTATGAAGAAGCAGAAGGGCATGCGCAGGTTCCGGGAACGAGTTGACTCTTGTCAAGGTGGTGAGCTTGGTAATGGCATTGTAATACTCAGAGTATGAAGACAGATATGGATCAACCTTTAATGGGCTGCCCCCATAGGTGAAGGTGGAGAGCTACCTGGACTCTTACGACTAAGAGCGAGAGACTCATGGAGAAGTAAGGCGTGGTTCCTAGGGTGGAACAGAGGGCAGGCGCAACTCCTAGATGAGTAGACTCTTGGAAGAGTGGTGAGCTCGTGATCATATTGAGATACTCAGATAATGACTGTCGCACTTGGAAAAAGAAATTTCTGTTTGAGGGGGTGTTGTAAGCCTTGGTGTAAGGCTTGATGAATCATTCCGGACCGAGCATGGTTGATACGCTCGAAGGGGAATGTTGTGTTCCAGAGACAAGCGTTAACACTCTTCAGATGTGAAGTGGCAGACCATCTGGTTGTAGTGATCCTTTTGTGTGAGAAAAGGTGTGCTTTGGTAACTCTGATGATTGAAAGGTTTGGCGAGTACTTGTAAACTCGGCCACAGACGCTCTCAAAATGGTAAGCTTGGAAGAGCTGCAAGATGCAAGCCTGTGCTGAAGAAGCAAGAGGACAGTTGCCCCACATGAATGGCAAAGGGGGTGATTGTTAGGTTTGGTTGCCATTGCATGTGCAGCAAATGGTTGGCACCAACCATTGACTATTGGCTGCCACCTTTGTTGAAGAAGAGGAGGAGTTGGCAGCCACCATTGTTGAATGAGCTGGAGTTTGGCAGCCACCAATGTTGACAACAAAGCAAGAAGAGCTGCCATGAAATGCCTATAAATAGAGGCATTATGTGAGAGCAAAATGTGAGAGTTGGGAGAACGTGAAGAGAAGAGAAGAAGAGAGAAAGAGGGGCTGCAATGGCAGCAGCCTTGCTGCCATTGCAGCAGCTGCAAGTGCAGCAAGAGAGTTGATGAGTTGAGTAGAGTGGATGTAATCCTCCTCCTCTACATGTATTTATTGTATCCTTTCTCTATCTCTAATAAAATAGACCTCTCCCGTGGATGTAGGCGATTTGCCGAACCACGTAAAATATTGTGTCAGTGTGCTTAAGCCTCCAATGGGCAAATATCAGTACATCACCGGTCGGAATTTCCCAACACGGACAAGAAAAGAAAAATATAACGTGGATCTCGAAAGGGAAGTGGGCACACAGAGGGTAGAGCTACACTTGAAATTTCAAAGACATAACCAAGAATCTCTGGCTAAATAATGAAGCTTCCCTAACTAGCGTCCAGTCGGGATGACAGTGACGAGCGTGAAGAGGATACTTCCAAGTGTGGGAAATGGGAATGGAATCATAATATAATTGCAGAATTTCCACAAAATAACGTGGCTGGCTCGTAATATCACAGGTGTATGGAAGGAAGACTTGAAGCGATAAGGTGTCGTTTTACGAAGGCTAAAGTGATCAGAGTTGTTTATATTACTACTTATCTTTAAATTTTAAATTATCTTTTCTTACACGTAGAAAAAAAAATAATTTTTTTTAATTTAATTATTTCTCTTTACCGTTTCTCTGTCTTTCTTCTATACATTCCTAACCAAAAAATATAATAATACAAAATAATATAAAAAAATTAAAATAAAACTGCCAATTAATTCATTGTTTATCAAAATAAAGTAATTTGTGACCCGAATTTATAATTTTTTTTATGTTTGTTAAGAATTTGATGAGGTTATATATGCTATTTTTTCTTTTTTTATATAGATTTACTAGTTTTATCATTTTTTTTATTTCTTGTTATAGTGAATGTTGTTTTTTTAATTAATTGGATATATTTTATAGGTTTGTTTCGATTATACTTGAATTTTTTATGTTTTGTTTTTAGTAGAGCCGTTAAAATTATCAATTTTTTCTCACATGTATCTTATTATCACAAGGTCCCATATACAATTAGACACAATTTTTTTAGCCAAATTGAATTCTTTGAAGAGCACATACTTAATTTTAATTCAATATAAGTTTTTTTCTTTAGAAATCAATAATTTCATTGTTTATGTTAGATTTACTTTTATATATCAGTTTCTTTATATGTAAAAAATAATACCTTATCATATTAGTTTTGACCCCGTATGAAATAGTCTCAGCTCTGCTCCTTCGAATTGTGCTCTCTGCGCGTGATTGATGATAGGCTTGAAAATTATTAACAAAATAATGGGAATGGAATCAAATAAATAGTTTGATTTTTTATTATATTTGTTGCTATGTTTTGGTTTGATCATTGCTGCATTTACACTTATAATTCCTCTTGATCTATATAAAATTAAATAGAATCGAAATCGAAATCATGAAGATAATTATGATAAAATCCCAAACCCCAAGAACCAATCGTGTGTTCCATGAAGACAGGCCTGGAAATTTAAGCTATGTTGACATGTAAATTTTAAATCCTAATAATTTCACTAAATATTATTTCCCAAAAGAGTCCATTCAAGGACTAAAAAGAAAAAACTCCCCACACGGAGGAGAATATAACATACAAAAAACCACGACGCGTAGCTTGAAGGTAGAGTTATGAAAAAAAGAGATGTAAGATGCACAAGGCAATCAATCAATAATCAAAGTGGCATAATTGGAGGATGGTAGATTAATTAATTAGGTTTTAAATTTATTTTATAAAATTATTAGATTAAATATTATAAATTTTTGTTATTAAAAATTTATTTAATTGTTAATTTTAGGACTTCAATGGATTAGTAAGTTTTCTCGTAAATTAGTCCGAACATCTATAATTAAAAAAAACAACACATAATACAGGTAATAATTAAGATTATGTGATGGATATAGAGGGCAGTGTTTGAACATGATTATAATATTCTATTCAACTTATGATATTTTATAAGATATAAATCTGATTAATTTAACACTATGAAAACGAACCTCGTGAAATTTAAGCTTCATCACTCTCTAATTTCACACGCGCGCACAGTGATTGCTTGCTTTGTTTGTCTTGACCGTTGTGAGTATCATTGTCATGTGAGAGCTGTGCAAAGGAAGTGTCAAAGAACCATCTCACCTAAAAGCTTAAGCTGTTAGTTGAGGTCTCAGGATATGATTTATATTATTCTCTAACACACCCCCTCAAGTGAAAGCCCTTTGGGCTTGAAACTTGCACATGCCCACTTTAACTTGTGCTTAATTTTTATCAAATAAATGGGGATGGTGAGATTCGAACTCGTGACCACTTGGTCATCAAGGCTCTGATACCATGTCAAAGAACTATCTCATCTAAAAGCTTAAGCTGTTAGGTGAGATCCCAGGATATGATTTATATTATTCTCTAACAGGAAGTAACCACTGCCTGTGGAGGAATGCATATTTGAAATTACACAAGCAAGTATAGTAAATCATTCTGATATCCTCTGCTCTTTCTGCCCTTTTCATAATTTTCAAAGCTTTTCTTCACAATTGATGATGGCGATATGCATGCACACATGAATAACGAAGCTGGGCATTAACCACTGCAGTAACTTTAATACGTGCCTGATGGCTCCAAACATCCCTTTTTCAAGACAAATTGAGAAATGAGGATGATGTATTGGCGAAGTGCATTGATAGGCGTAGAGGAAGCATCCAAGTTTTGATGGATATAGTTAAGCCTAGCTGATGGAAAAGATCATCACGAATCTTCGCACCTTGACATAGATACTATGGTCTTTATTGAAGCAACGATCTTTTGAGCTTAGCTGTATGCTGCCCTAGTGGTCAGTCTTCATTACAATTGGTGGAGGATATGAAATTACGAGGCGTGGAGTCAAGCTTTGAGCTTCAGTAGCAGCAGCAGCTATCGATTGGGTTCAAATTTGATGTTGACAGAACTTGGGGTTGATTTTGTTTTATTGGTTTCTAAATGTTTAAAAAATGACCAATTCGGTGTTTTTCGACTCGGTTTGATATATTAGATAACGCAATCATTCTGATTGGCTGCTACATCCACATTATAGATTCAGTTCCTTGTCATCAATATTTATTGAATTTTCTTACGAAAACAACTGATTTCACCATCGGAATCACTGATGGATGAAGTTCCATGATCAATATTAATCAATAATAAGAATTGCTTAAACAAATCGGTCTATATATTGACAGTTCATGTCGATAATATCATTTTTCTAGAGCAAAGTGTGTGATTGGTTTCTCCACAACAAGATGCATCTGAGAACACGTCCTCTTATTGAGTTTTGCTTCGTTAATTGAAGCCGAACCATACATGGGATGCACAAGACACTCACTCACCATTACTAACAGTACAGGTGAAATATATATCGTGCTATACCATGAAGAACACTTATAGTTTACAAGCCAAGGGAGAAAGGGAAGGTAGTCGACCTCAACCAGCTACTGCCAGCAATGAAATTGCCAGGAGTAAATCTTTGAGCCTCCGTTGCACTTGTAATCACTCTGTATCCTTTCCAGGTTACCCTTCTAGAGGTCCCAGCACCAGCCCCCGAGTTCTGATACTCTGCATAATATAACGTGTTCAGTGCAAAACTTCCACTCCATTCGGACCACCCGGCTGGTTGTATTACATCGGTTATGGATGATTGCATGATGACAGTCCTCGAGTACTCCTTCCAGGGTCTACCAAGATACGTCGGGAAACTGCTCTTAACAGGCTGTAAATCAGAGGTGGCGCCGATCCTGCTCTTTTGAATCACAATGCCAGTGTTTTGATTAGGGTCCGTCCGGCCTTGGGCCGTGACCATATTCTTTTGACCTGAGTTGGGACGGCGAGCATGGATGTCACAATCTTGTAAAACAACCGCAGCATTGCCAAAAATGAAGTCAACCGTGCCTGCTACGAGGCAGTTAATGAAAAATTGACGATTTGAATGGACGTAGAGGGTGTCTTGGTAGGCTAGCATGTCACAATCGTAAAACGCTGAAAGGTCAGACCCGACCCTTAGCGCCACGGCTTGGTGCTTCGAGGGACCAGCTGTGTTTTGGAAAGTTATGCCTCGGGCTAGGAATCCTTGACCCACAGCAGCTGCAATGTTACAAGGAAAAAGGGGGTTATCATCCCAGCTACAATGTTTCTCTTCTAAATATAAAAAGAGATGGAGACAAGATAGAGCACGCCAGGCATATCTGATCGATTCAAATAGTAAAGTCCTACACGCTCATGTTTCTCTTCTATCAATATGGTTAATGGAAAGACGCCAACAGTTAAAAGAAATTAATGTTTATCTACTTAATTATTCATCTTTATTACCGTGCATTCATTCATCTTATGATAAGATGGGTGTTTGGAGTGATAGTAATTATAATTTAAAATATTTTTTATTTGAAAATATATTAAAAAAATATTTTTTATTTTAAAAAAATTATTTTTAATATCAACTCATCAAAATAATCTAAAAATATAAAAATATTTTTTTAAAAAACACAGTTTCACCGCTTAAAAACTTGTACATTTTCAACTAAATAAATTAATAAATATTAAATAAAATACACGTACATGCCATGCCAGAGTGCAGCCAGACAAGTTCTATCAGTCGGGGGCACAAAACTAATTATGGGATTCAATTTCAAACCTTATCATCTAACTAGACCCACTTTAATTAATGTCTAACTCTATTAATATTTATAATTTTTTCATGCCAGGAAAGACGTATGCATACATATTTTAACAAGATGCAATTGCCTTGATAAAAGTCATATTGGACTGACACCCAATAAAGACAGGTTAGACAAGAAAATGATGAAGACAGCTCGAAGCTTCAAGTAGAATGAGTTTATATATATATATATAGTAAAATCTTTTTCGAAAAAGAAAAAAATGGTTAAAAAACTTTGTTTTGTAGGTGGGTATATACTGGGATTCTAACAGCTTGATCTTCAAATTGAATGAACTCAAGTGGGCGAGACATAACGATCTCTTTCTCCACCAGGAAAATTTCTAATCGTCAAAAAGACGAAAATAAAGTTCATGCGCTTTTTTTGACATTAAATCATGCGATATGATGCAAACCCAAATAAAACAATTAAGGAGATAACTTGTGATATGAAATAATTGCCGATTAGCAATCCTCTTACTCCATAAACAGACAAAATGAGTGTTTTATAGCGAGTCAAGATTGAAGGAAACAGGTGATAAGATATGGAAGCATCACGCAAGCATTAAACAGGACCACCAAAAAGGATCAGGCAAGTTATCGTATGGGGAAAAGGAAAAATCCCAAGAGCCAAGTTGCTAGGTACCTAGCTACTAGAAATTAATGAATGCACAAGCTGCTTAGCACTATTGGATAATTAAAAAAAGAGGATAGAAAAGGACACTTGAGCTACAAGTTGGGTTTGATTTTTATGAAGTTCTGGACATATCTACGATTGATTTGAAGTAAGGACTACTTTTCTTCTCTGTCCCTTTTTGTTTTTCTCTTTTTCTAGTGTGATTGCACAAGCATGTGCGAAGGGATCTGTGGAAATGCTTGTTTTTTTTTCAAAAGGTAAGGCTAAAGAGGTTAACTTGTAAGTTATATACAGGTTTTTTTTAATAAAAGAAGAAGAGAATAATTACAAATTATACTAGGATTCCACACAAAAAGACGAGACATTTGATGAATTATGGAAAAACTAATCCTTTTGTAATTTTTTTTTTATATATAACTTTGTGGGTTTTTTTTTTTAAAAAAAAAACAAAAGCATATGTGAAAGTAAATGCACATGCATACTCGCAACCAAATCTGCAGAAACAATAAAATGCTCGTTCTTTTCCTAACTTTAGCAACAATGGACCCCATCGATATGGAACATTTCATCGAAAAAGATGCAATAAAAGTAAGGAAATGAATAAACAGTGAGGTAGAAAAGGTTGCTAAAGGAAGGGGATAAGATATTGGACTCACCAACTGTAGCAGAGTTGAAGGTTGTGCTACCATCAACCACATTCCTACTTGCTGTAATGATAGTTGTTTTTCTTCCATCTCCCATAAACATTATGTTTGTCTTATCCTTTGGTACATCCACATTTTCCCTGTAAACACCTGCCTTGATACGAATTATGTACCTTTTGCTGCTTTTCTTTGGTGCAGCAGCAACTGCAGCTGATACTGTCTTGTAATTCCCACTTCCATCAGCCGCCACCACCACATCCGGAGTCACTGATGAGGATTGCAACAGCCTCCTGTCTGCTACTGACATCCACTCCGGCCACTCACTTTCATTACCTTCTTTTTCCTGCATGAGCTTCCTGTTTGTGGTCTTGAGCTCATTTGCAACGTCTGTGTCTGTCATATTCTTGATCATTGCCAATACATTACTGCACATCTTTTCAACATGAATTTGGCCCTTCAACAAAGCTTTGCGCACCTTTTTATCTGCTTCATCATGAGAGAAACCATCCAAGCATGTTTCTTGGTTGGTTATGGCAGAGCTCAACAGGGTTTTGAGGTCATCTGTATGTTTTTTAAGAGATTTGTTCTTTGGGTACTCATTTAGATCCACCAAAGCCTCGTGTAACTCATCAAGAGTCTCGTCAATAATCTCCAAACAATCATGGAGAGCAGTCTTTTCTCGTTTGGTGAGTTTCTTGGTGGCTATGAGCTTTTCTACGGTAAAGAAATTGTGTTGAACAGCTTTGGTAGTGAGGTTTATGGAAAGTTCAATGACATCCTTTTGGCTAGCTAAATTGCTAGTGGCTCCAGGGACAGTGGCAACAGCTGAGTAGCACAATTCTGGATACAGAGTGGAGCTGCATGAGGATTTGAGGATGGCATGAGTACCTTCATTTTTGCTGCTCTTGTGTGAATTTACACCAGCGACAATGGCAATTATAGTGGTAACCAGTAACAAAGAAGCAAGAATAACTAAGAAGAGTTTCTTGTTTTTCTTGAAGATAGAAATGTGCTTGCCAGAATCTGATATTCCAGTCAAGTTTTGCTTATCTTGGGTCATTTTGGCTGCAAGCATGGAGAAGAAAAGGGAGGGCTATGAATTTCTAGCATGGTGGTGCCTGGCCCATATATAGAGAACAAAGCAAGTCATGTTGGGAGGGAGGATACGTGGGAGAAATTTTATTATTATTATTAATACGGGTAACTACACCATTTTGTATACACTTCCCTTAATCTTACAAATTTTAAAATTAACAATTATATAAATTTTTAATAATTTTAAAATTTATAAAATTCAAACTAATAATCTTTAAAATCAACTAGAAAATAATCAATCCGGCTACACGATAAATTTAGTTAAGAGAAGTGGCGGCTTGGGTTGGGTGGTTGTATTATTTGAGTTTTTATTTTCTATTTAATTTTGGTTGCATGGAATTATAAGACCCACTGAATTGGGGTTATCTCCGTTATCTTCGAGGCTTCTCTCTTCTTCTTCTTCTTGTTTTTAATTTTTGATAATTTATACATTAATTTATATGGATATTATTACAATGAATTTATTTATTATGATGATAATAAATTAAAAAAAACCTTTTTCTCAAGTTAATAAAGTTCTCCGACATTACGCCAGTTAACATTATGATGATACAGCCTGCTTATATCTCGTATTTACTTATCGAATCTTAGCTTTCACCTTTTTCTTTTTCTTTTTTTTAACTTTCACTAATTAAACGATGCTTTTAATATTAAAATACAGCAATAATTTAAAAAGTATTGTTTTTTCCCTCCTTTTTAAATGTTTAATATGCTGCAAACTTTAGATTCTCGATGCACGGCATGTTACAACTGGACTGCAACGTGCACCTTGTAATAAAACTATTCCCTCGACAAGGGTGTGGAACCGGGACAAATGTCTTTTTTGTCTTTCTATTTAACTGTTTTAAATATTGCTTTACTAGCTTACAGCTGTGCGCTGTCAGATTAGTTTTTTTAATAAAACAATAAAACATGCTCTGGTGATAAAAAATTATTTAATACTTTTGTTAAATTCCACGCAACGAATCAATTTTTATTTTTATTTTTATAACTTCTTTATTATTGAAAATAATTGAAATATTATTTTTATTTTTTTCTTTATAACTTCTTTACATATTATAATAATTTTATATTTGAATAGCCATACTTTTGATAAAAGAATTATGTTCTCTCCAAATTTTGGAGGAAAAAAAACAATGAAGGTGAAAAATGAAGCTTTGACTACAGAAATTCATTTTTTCCCTTGATTAATTTAAATCATTTTAATTTTGATAGATATTTATTTTAATTATTTTATTTTTTAATTAAAATATTCATTGCTCCATCAAAATAAAAAAATAACAATAAAATATTTGCACGTATATTAAATTTTGCTTCCTACTGGGAAGATCAATTTCCTTCTTTAGCCTTTAAAAATATGAGATTTTTATGATAATATTATCAAATAATTTATATAAAAAAAATAGTCAAATCAAATGTGCATAATGTTTTCTTTAATTGCTCTTAAATATTCAATGAAAATACTTCTTTATGTTAGGTTTTTATATAACTTTCTAAAATTAATTATTTTTTTATTTAGTTGTGTCAAGTGTCGGTGAGGCTAACATGCAATTTTTTTTGTGCTTGAGTAATTAAATGAAATGTGACTAAAAGACATCAGCATTAAACTATTGACCTGCCGAAGGAAGGCGTGCCTAAATTATGGTTTATTGATAAATTGAGGGTAAAATGGTAAAATAACATTGCTTTGGAGGGTAGATATTACTTTCCACAAAGAGGGTTCGGGAAGTAATTAGAACGTCCTTAAAAATTCACCTTGTCCAAAATTTATACCATACAAATTTAAATTAAAAAAAGTAAATTTATCTCTCCATTAACCTCCTGTCAAACATAACACTAAAATAACAAAAAACTAAGAGCTGTGTTTGGGAGTGTGGTAGCAGCCGTTCTTTAAAGTGTTTTTCATTCCAAAACAAATTAAAATAATATTTTTTTATATTTTTTAAAAATTATTTTTGATATCAATATTTCAAAATGATATGAAAACATCAAAAACATATTAATTTAAAACAAAAAAAATCAAAATTTTTCAAAAGTATTTTCCAACCGCAGTGCCAAACACTGGTGTTTCAATGTACATATATATAGACTCGTAATACTATGAATTACTGTAGCGTAACGACGCTTTCACATTTTCCATAAAAAGTCATTAAATTAGTTATTAGGAGTAATGCAGTATTTTTTCAAGATCCATTAGTCATTATCAAATAAATTATAGATAGATTGATCTTTTACCATTTTAAAAATACAATGATATGACTAAGTTACCATTCAAAGCAAATTTTTTAAAATTGGTGCCCAAAGGCTTTTTTGTATTTTCATATTGGTTTTTAATTATAATTAAGTTGACCGGGGAACAATTTGATATTGTAATAAATATATAATATAATTATAAATAAAAAATTATTGGCATATGCGACACACATATTAGTGCGTGGATAGCCTCGCCATCTTTGAATTGTGCATAAGGTGTTACCCGATGGCCAAACACCAGCTTTCATGGTGGTGTTAGGGCATGCGTCGGTGGAATACTGACAATGTAGGCTTCATTGATTTATTTTTCTTTTTCTTTTCCTTTCTTTTTTCTCTATCCTCACCCTGGGGTTGATACCTACCTTTTTAAAAATTAAATGTGTCATATCAATTTGTATCTATAATAATTTGTTTTCATTTTTTTTATTGATATTTGTTTTGTTTTTAATTTCATCTCTTAATATTTAATTTTATTTAATATTTTTAATTTAATTTGTATCTTCGTGGTTTCCAAACACCATTTCATGATTTATCAAAGGTCAATTTTACAAAGCCAAACTACAATTGTTTAACAATGAAAAACAAAAGAACCTAGTAAAAAAAAAGGATGCGAATAAAAAAAAGTTTGAATGACCCAGTAAAAAAAAGGAAGGATGCAAATGAGAAAAAAAAACTTCAGGTGGTTAATTGCTTATATGATAGTGTTTCTATCCAAATTTTTTTTCTTATTAATAACTAATTCTGCAAAATTAAACTACAACAGTTAAATAAAAAACAAAAAAATAACAACAATAAAAAAAGGACTCAAATAAAAAAATTGAAGGACATAATAAAGGAAGAAGGATGCAAATAAAGGGGAAAAAAAGTTTAAGATGGTAAAAAAAAGTTTGAATGACCCAATAAAAAAAAGCAAATGAGAAAAAAAATTAACTGATGGGATTTTTATTATTTTTAAAATATTTTTTACTTAAAATGTATTAAAATAATTCAACTATCCTTGAAATACAAAACCGACGCTAGTTTTCTTCAATCCCTTTCCATGTTCCTGAATTGAACTTGAAATCTTCGAACAAAAACTACAAACAAGCATTAATTAACTGATGGGATTATTATTATTAATTAATTGAAGGCAAAAATAGAAGAAATATCTTAAATATAATTTAAAATGTGGCTGGGAAGGAGCTATGGAGGAGCCACAAGGAACCCCCCTACTCCATCCAAAAGCAGCCCCTGTGGCTAGCTGTATTATTTTCGTGGTGTCTGGAGATGTTTTATTCACGTGGTCTAGAGATGTTGTAATAGTTTTTTTTTTTAATTATTTTTATTTATAAATATATTAAAATAATATATATATATATATATTAACACATTAAAAAATTAAAAAATAATTTTAAATAATTTTTTAAAAAACAATTTAACAAAACAATAATTAGACTACCAAGCCAAACACCCTTGGAAAGAACGCAGTCAAAAGCGATGGCCTAAAAAAGTAAGCAGCCGCCAGCTATATGTACCCCACCAAACTGGCAAACACTTTGGTTGCCACCAATTTCGCTATTTATTTATTTTTTAAAATTTATAAAATCAATGAATTGTATTATTTGATTTTAAATTTTAATAATGATTATTTTTTAAAGTATTTTTTATTTAAAAATATATTAAAATAATATTTTTTATTTTTAAAATTTATTTTTAACATTAAAAAATCAAAATAATTTAAAAACACAAAAAAAATATTAATTTAAAACAAATAAAAAAATAAAAAAAATTTAAATTTTTTCAAAAACGTTTTTGAAAAGCAAAAACAAATAGGACCAAATCTATTTATTTATCTTGTTTTTTTTTTAAATCCAAATCATGATTAATTTTTTAAAGTTAGGTTTGGTGAGATTAAAATTTTAAAGAAAAAAATATTAATAATAAAAAATTTTGAATTTGAAAAAAAATAAGCAAAAACTTCAAAATCCCCCCAGAAAAGAAAAAAAAAATTGTTGCTGCACCCCTCATGGGTTAACATTTAACCCCTTAAACTTTATCCTCTGCTTAAAAAGACTAACAAACAAAGTTATAAATTAATAAATTAGATTTATAAATATTATTAATGGATCCAACGTAAATTAAAAATTAAAAATATGATAATCAGTGATGATGAAAAGAATGGGATGTATTAAATTTTGTTACTCAGAGGGTAAGTTTTTCCTTTGATGCCTGAATATCGCCCTCCTTAAAAAAATGAAATAAGTAGCCGCTTAAAAACCTACATATTTCTCTTCACCTTAAATCACGGAGATGTTGATTCCGACCAATAAAGAACACATTGTCACGTGGAACACCCAAGTAATAACAACGATTCGTCTTTAATGACAAAGCATGCACGTGTTTCATGCACGTGTTTTTTTTATTAAATTCATTAATAATCAAGTTGACTACTTCTTTAACAAGTGGATGTTACCACTTCGCCCACGTGATTGACATGACAGCAGCTATATATATATATATATATTGATCCTTCAAACTATCAAACCACGGCAATGCTCCACCTGTATTAAAGTTATGAATCAAAGACTCGGCATCACTTAAACCTAAATAACCCGAAAGTTTTGGTTTAGGTTGGGTTGATTTATGGGTAACCCTTGAATTAGACATTATAAAAAACTCTTAACTTTATAAAATTCTAAGTGTATTAATGAGGGAAAAAAAGTCTTTTTCTTTTTCTCAGTTTTTGAACCCTTTCCCTTGGGTTGATAAGAACCCTTGCTTACAAAATATTGTATAGCATTCACAAAATATTCTGTCGGTGTTTAAACATTAATTTTGTTGGGAAAAAATTTACTAGTGGAATCATGAATGATAAATTATCGTTGGAAAACATATCCCTGATGATTTATTTATAAATTGTTGGTCATTCTATTGATAATATAATCACCATAAATTTATCGACCGAATGGAACAAAAATAATTATTGACGGAATGAACAACATAAATCATTGATAATTTCATTGGTGATCATATGTATATTATTGACCGGGTTGTCGCATGTGGACGCACGGTGTTGCTGCGACGTGGATTTCATGTTATGGTGTGGCTTTTTTAGACTATAAATTAGTTCCACAAGGTTTATAGGGGTTTTTTGGTATTTTGAGTAAAAAATAGGTTGAAAAAAGTTTTTGAATTAAAAACCTTTAGCCCTGATTTTCAAATTACCACAGTTAAAAGAATCTAGGCAAAGTCAAACAACTTGCCATCACATTTTTTTTCTAAAATAATTAGGGTGAATAACGTGTTATCCATTTTATATGTCAGCAAAATAAAATAGGCCAAATGCGTTGACTTGACTTGTCAAATCTAATAGCACCTGATCTTTTTATTTATTTATTTATGTCTTTATATTTTTTTTAAAATAAAATTTTAATTCAGATTTAAATTAATACACTCTCACTTTTATTTTGTTTATTTAGACTTTTTTAAATAGGGATTATTTTTTAATTATTTTACGTGCATTTAATTTTTTGAACGGATTATTCTAATTCATCTATAATTTTTTCTTTTAATGTTTATATAAATAGAAAATATTTATTGTTGTAATATTTATAATACGTGTAGCCTTACATAATATATCTTTTTTTTTAATTTATTTCTATTTATATTATCACTTGATTAAATAAATATTTGATTTTAGTAAACAAAATCATTAAATACAAGGGGTCAAAAACATGTGTTATGAGATCAAATATTTTTATCTATATACATTTTTTGATTTTTATCTTTATTTATTATTAATGATATTTTTTTATTTATTAACACATATAATTTTCAATTTATTTAATTATATATATATATATATATAACTTTTTAATTTATATTTAGAATTTTCTATATATATATAATGTTTTTAATAATAAAAAAATATTGGACCAACTATTGCTATATAAGCTACGAAATCTCGGATCACTAAGGCCATTTCATATTCAACCACATCTTATTGGGCTCATCTATCCAGTCTGAGAAAAAAGTCTCATACTTCTACGATTTGCTCCAAACTTCATCACTAAGGCCATTGTTGAATGGCGGGGGCTATGTACATTTAGGATGTTTTTGATATTGCGACTAATATAGTTTGTATAAATTTAATTGTTTTTTATTTAAAATATATTTTCAATATTTTTAAATTTTTTCAATGTATTGACATTAAAAATAAAATTTAAACAATAAAAAAATCATTTTAATAAACACTCGCCTTTGTACAAGTACAATAGTAATCCTAGCAACGAATCATGCTTTTATGCCGATCGTCGTAGAAGCTCTTTCTTTGAAAGATTATTGTGATTGGGTAGACATTCATCAGTTTTAAGAGAGGATGGGACTATCCGCGGCATTCAATAAGCATGGCACTGAACTAAATCCGCTGCATCTACAACCGCTGTTTTCAACATCTGCTGTGCAAGTGTCAGGGATTCACTGATGCTGTTGTTCACGAATCCCTTTCTAGTGGACTTGGCTAGACTAATTGCAGAGGATAAGTCGGCGGAGATTGCATCGTGGAATCCGGAGTGAAGACTTGACGCATTCAGTTCCCTCTCAACCGGCCTCTTTACCAGCTAAGCCACGTCACCCCTCGTCTATTAACTTCTTTAATGTGGGAAAGGGGGGATAAGCTTGACCGAGGAAACTTGCTTGACTTCGAGTGAAAGGCAATCAATCTCTAGCTTTCGAATAAGCTAACTAAAAAGTACCTTCCCTAGGGCAAGACATCCCAAGGAAAGAAAATGAAAATAAAGGAAAGAACTAAAGCTGGAGTGGAGACTGAGGGCAGGCAAGCTTGAAGAGGGCGTCAGGCCGGAGAAAGGTGCCACGGGAACGGAATCAGGAGCAGGGCGGGAAGCTTAAGAAAGAGATCCGGGAGGAAGTATAGATAAATAAATAATAAACAAGTTCCGCTGCCATATTTTATTTCATTTTTCTCTCCGGATCAAAGCAATTTTGTCCTAACAGAAGTCTCCGTCAAGCCTCTCCCCGCTATTGGTTTTTATTGGGTGCAGAGACGCCATTAGTCTTTAAGCTCTAGGCCAGTTAGAAAGGTTGTGACATGTGGATCCGGACTCACAGGATTATGCCGCCTGGCCCTTCCGTTCAGTAAGGGAATACAAGTATTACAGGGAGTTTTTTAATAGGAATATGACTCAAGTCAAGCGAAGCGTAGAATATATTTCTAAACAACAAATGATTTGGAACACAATACCTACCCAACTCCTAAACATGCACTTAGTACCATAATAGATAAAGGAGAAAATAAACTATGATAATGAACTCATTGATAGAATATGTTGACCAAAACTGTAAAAAAGTCATACTCTTTTAATCAACTAGAATCAACCACTAATATCTAATTAAAGAGTCATAAAATCCTTAATACCAATGATTATATATATTCTAAATACTAGGAACTTAACTCTCGTGTATATCATTCTTAAAAGAGGTCACAAATCAAATCTAAATTTAACAGCTAATCACTCCTGTTTTATACTTGTGTTTACTTTCTCAACATTACATTTAATTAGGGTATTTATTTATTCATAGGCTGCATTATTATTTCTTGCTATCTTTAATTATTTCACGTACATTTATTTAATTTGTTTTAAAAATAAACTATATTCATAATTGTAAGAGAAGAATCATACCTAGAAAGAACTTATCTTTATAAAGTATTACAAGAAAAATCATGCAAGGTAAGGAAGATTCACTCTCTTACTCACATGATTCTAAGTTCTAGCTAGACATTTTAAGAAATAACTAGCATCAAACACCCCCAAGCCCTCCTTCCCAGCGGAGAGAAAAAAAAAAGAGCAAGAAGAAAGAAAGAACTGATGCTAGAACTGATTAAGCTGTATCGATCAACACCTATATTTTATGCGAGGAGTAGCTTCTTTTTCTTCTTCACAAAGGTTCACTCCAAAAAACTTGGCCGAATAACTTGATTCTTTTCCGAGCTTGAATTCCCAATTCCAGATCCTCAGCTCCCTTCGTGTCCATCACATAGAAGGTGACTTCATCACCTTCTCTGAGATCCCTTGTTTTGACGAACTCCATCCAACCTGAAGACAGGGCTGGTTTAGGGAAGCGGTCAGTTTTTCTTGATCTACATCGGAACCTCCACCTCTTACCATGGATGTCAGCGACACCAAATTCTTTAGAGTGTTCTCCTTCTGGGATTTGGAAAGCGTAGAGGCTATTCAATGGAACTGCCATTCTATGTTCAATGTCAGTTTTTGAGAGTTTCTTTGTGAATAGCTGTTTTGGCATGTTGAGAGATAGGGGAGATTCTAACTGTATCTAAGATGGAAACTACTTTAGTTGCTGATAAAAGGCATAATTTTCTCCACTGTATTTATAATTAAACGAATAACAATAATTGATGGGTGTCCGTTTCCATGAAAAAAAATGTAAGTGGCGTGCTTCATGGGATAATCCACCTAAATGAACGGCTAAGATTTGCTTTCAATTGTCTACGAGAAGTGCTTACAGGGAAAGAGCTAGGCAGGTTCCAACATATATAAAGCATCCATGTTTGAAAATGTTGTTTCTTAATGGGAGCAAAAAGAAAAGTCTCCTTCATATTAATTAGCTTTTCAGAGAAGCACGCTGCTTTAAAGTCATCATGTAATTTAATACATGTTTTTTTAGTTTTGAAAATGACTTTTTTTTTTGAAGAAAAATTATCGGGTAAAAATACAAAAATTGGTCATCATGAAAAGTAATTTTTTAAAAATTATTTTAATATAAAATATGAGTGATTAGTTGTTAAATTTAGATTTGATTTGTGACCTCTTTTAAGAATGATATATACACGAGAGTGAAGTTCCTACTTCCTAGTATTTAGGATGTATATAATCATTGGTATTAAGGATTTTATGACTCTTTACTTAGATATTGATTAAAAGAGTATGATTTTTTTACAATTTTGGTCAACATATTATATCTATGAGTTCCTTAGTATTGTTTATTTTATGCTTGATCAATTATGATATCGAGGGTATTTTGGAAGTGAAGTAGAAGTTGTGTTTCAAAATGTTTTTCGTTAAGAGATATATCAAAATAATATTTTTTTAAATTTATTTTTAACATCAACACATCAAAACGATCTAAAAACAGTCGGACTCAATGTTATTAGGTCTTGTTGGAAGGCAGACCAAACTCTGTCGGGCAGCTGCTTCTTCCAAAAGCTGTTGGGTCTGGTGGACAATCAGATCCATAGTTGCTGGGTCCTGTTGGGTAGTCAGGACCTAATCTTCTTGGGTTTGGCTATAGAGCTAGACCTAAGAGCATTGGATAGAGTTACCCAGTCAGATCCAACAATACTTTTTGACTAAAAAACAGCAAAAACAACGCTCCCTGGTGTTACAGTGCAAACACTGTATATCTATAGTGTGGTCCACAATGCAAACATTATATGTATACATTACTTATACAATGTTTTTTTTAGTCTAGCTGCGAAGCCAAACCCTATATCTTTGGGTCTGGCTGCGAGCCAGACCTAATAACATTGGATCTGATGGTCAAGCCAGACCTAACAATATTTTTTAACTAAAAAAAGGAAAAGAAAACGCCATCATGACACCCCTTATGATGTTATAGTGTCGTTTACAATGCAAATACTTTATGTCTATAATATAGTTCACAGTGCAATGAGTTTTTGTTCACAATACATACACAATGTTTTTCTCAAGTCTTTTAAAGTATAGTATAATTTGTAAATATTAGGCTTGAGCCATGGATAATTGCTTCATAATAACAAGGTTACTCTATGGGTCAAAACTAAATCATTATGCAATTTTAAAATATTAGTTATCTATAGCTACATTACTCGTGACCTTTTTGCAATTTATTTTTATGAATGAAAATTAAAATAGATATTTATATAAAAAAATTAAATAAAATTATAGAGAAAATGTATTTTTTAGTCAAGATTATATTTCCTTATTCATGTCATATATATATATATGTATATTATTATGATAATAACATGTCTCTTTTATTAGCAACATGGTTTATATTTTATCGAATAAAAAGTAATGTAAATTAAAAAAATATTTGTAAATTTTTCAATAATTTGAATAAATGAGGATAAATTATTTTTTAATTAAAAACTCAATTTTCTTGTTCATGTATTTTTTTATGATAATTATTTTTTACCAAAAGTTTTTTTTAAAATAAAAACTTATTATGATCATGAAAACAAGTTGAAATAAAAAACAATCATAAATAAATTATTTTTATGCAACTATAAAAAAAACATCTAAAAACAATAAATCTAAAAACATTATATAAAAAAATATAACAAAATAGATATTTTATTCTTTTTAAACATTCGTGTGAAATATTTTTTTTTAAACTGAACATTAGGTTAATATATATTTATTTATAAAGTAGTTTTTAATATTACAATAAAATGCTCCAATCTTCTAAAAACTATAGTATAATTGAATAATTCTTTAACTATCATTTTAATAAATTTATTTAAAGAAATTTTTTTTCTATTTTTAAAAAATGTTATAGGCTACTTAAAAAAAGAGAAGTTAGGAGTGCTAAAAAATAACAAGCCCGTACGATTAGTCTTAGAGAAAAGGCTTTGACACGCATGAGCTTGGAAGTCGAAGCCCACACATTTATCTTCTTCTTCTTGTTTGTTTTTAAAGGACAATTCATCTTTTTCTTTTTTTTTTAATAAAATAAGAGATGTGTTGTTTTCTTAGACATAGAGTATATGTATGGTGGACTTGGATAGACCCTAACCAAAACCTTCTATTGAATGTTTGGGTTTGAGTTTAAAGTCAACCCTCACCATTATATAATATCTTGAAAGTTAAGTTATTTTATTACTGAAAAAACATTATTTTTTTCCTTGTATATACCAAAATACTATTTTGATGCTTATTTCTAAAATTTTATTACAAATAATCATATATCCATTCTTTAAATTAGACAGATTTGAAAATAATAATAAAATGCTATTGTGTATGGATTGAATCAAATTTTTTTTATTGAGACTGATTATGTAACATCCCCATTAGAAAAATCATTATATCATTCATATAAAGGGAAAAAAGAAACATGGGATAATTGTTTTTTGAACTTATACAGGAATCTCTAAGATTTTTAACGAAATTTTAACAGAGTCTCCCCTATACCAGGAGGTTCTAAGTTATTGACAAATCATCTTATACTCATTTCTCAATCGCATTACAATTGCATTGATGTTCAACTCAACAATTCATTCATTAATATATGTCTAACTCATCTACTCATTTTCTTTAATATTTAAACATACATAATTTAACAAGTGAAGGGGACATGCAAACATCATGATTTCAAACACAAAATAATACAATCTTGTATTATGACATCTAATACAAAGATAATACTATCACAATTTAAGTTACATAATTATTAAAAGAAAACAAAATACATAGTTGTTTTCTTATATTCCTGATCCATACAAAAAGGAACTAAAAGACCTAAATGTTATTCCTTGTGTGGGTGGGAAGGACTTGCAATTTCATAGTTGTTAAAATAATATAGTAAGGATAAGTATAGATGAGAAGGAAAAATCATACAATACATGCACATATAATTAAACATATATTCAACAGTATGCCATTATACTTTTTTGAAAACTCTTAATTAACTTTCCATCAATAAATCCTTATTCGTCATTTCCAGAATCGTCCAACCTTTTCATTTTATAATTATTAACAAATGTACATTCCCTTTTCTTTTTCATCAAGGATACCAAAAGTACTGCTTCTTCCCAAACCCGGAAAGGTCATTGCCGACACTAGCGACTCTTATCAGTGTCTTTAGTCGCCCATTTCAGGATTGACCAATCAAATCCTTAGGAATGCTGACATCAACTTAACCTGTTGATGTCATTTACTATTTCTAAACTGAAATGGACAATCAGTGTTCCATACCACCTTAGAGTATCATCGAAAATGCCGATGTCAAGGATCCTTGACATCATTAACTTTCACCTTAAGAAAGCTAACCAAGTTTCATGAATTTGCTGATACCAACATCACCCATCGATATCATTAACTATTCTCAACCCAAATAGGTAATCAAGTTCAACATTCCTCATCTTCTGTAATGGTCATGCTGATGTTAACAAACCTTACTAACATCATTAGCCCCTTATATTCGGGACATGCTAATCAAATCCAATGATAATCTAAGGAGCGGTTATTCATGAAATTCATTACCATCATTCATCATCCTCAATCGAATCCATAACTTAAATCTGATTTTCATTTCCCATTCATTCCATTTTATCTTTTCTTTCATTGGTCTTTTATATAGGCACAAGATTCACAATTTAAAACAAACTACTAAAATCACCATTATTTAGGGATGATATATGTATAGGATACATACCTGCCACAGAAGCTCGGTTCACGCTCCTTTGTTGTTGTTGTTGTACTCTTCTTGGAGTTTCTCCTGAATCCACAAGTATAACCCATTATCCCATATTCAAATTATATTTTTCAAAATAAAAATAATGACAACGTTTACTCTCTTTTTTACAATTGTTTCTCTTACATTTGTATTCCTGATACACCTTTTAAAATTACGGTTCATTATCAAATCCTAACAGACAATCACAAAATTTCATTTCGAGTATGATTTATTTCTTTATGAATTTCAAGGCATGAAGCTATAAATTTCTGAAATGAAGGAAACTAGTTCCTGCCCTTAACGTGGGTAAATTTCCCTGTTTTGTCAATCTTGCCGAATCTGCCGGCAGGGGTGGCAACTCGACCTCTCCTCAAATTTTTATCTATATCTAGAGCTCTAGAGCTCTAAATTAAGCGAGGTTATACTCGTTAGAAAGCTAGTATCTCAGACTACAACTTCTATGAATAAACCTTTCTCGAATTCTATTGTCTTCAGGCTTGAATCTTCTCTGGAATTAAGACGACGAATCTATCCAGTTTTCGTCAATGGGTGAAATGTATCTCCAATTATCTCCAATCCCCCCTTTCCTCCTTCGATACAGCTCTACCCATACCATATACATGGTAACCTTTCTTATTAAGATCTCCTAAGGCCATTTACGCTAATTTAATAAATTTTTGTAAGGTGATCTAGGATCACCTCAGGAATATGCACGTTATTATACTTCCACGATTTCCTTCATCTCGTAATTGTCCCTCAAACATGCCTTAGACCATACATATAGCCTAAAAACTGCTTTTCACCCTACCTAACTTACAAAACCGATTTATAAGTTCTCATATCATAAAATTACTTGGTCTTTTTATTAGTAAACTTTTCATTACACCTAACTCATCCATTATCATTATATGAAATTTCAAAACTCTTCATTCCCTTCCTAAACTTGTCTTGGTTGAACTTGGCCCAAAGGAAACTAAGTGTTCCTTCTCCTTTCCATGTGATAATTTTTTTTTTCTAATTATTTTTCACCTCATAACAGCACATCCTAAGCAATTTAACAAAGAAAATCATAAGTTCTACTCTTCTCATTTATTTACCTAATTGTCGGTTACCTTGTATCTTTGACCCATTCATTTTTCTTTGTTGTTCTTGCATCATTTCACATCCAAGGTAACCTATAACACGTTAATTGATTCAATTCTAGAAAATTTTGCTTTTTCCCCAAACTTTGTTCAAGAACCCTAATTTTTAATTCAAGAAATTTGAATAATTTCAAACTAAATTTAAGCTTAATTCGTAGGATTGGATTTAAGAGTCCTTACTTGATGATAATCTAAATTCCACCCCTTAATTGATTGAGAAATTTTAGCCTTTTTTCTCTTGCATGTAGCTTTTCTTCCTAATTTTTACACTTAGTTTTTACCTCTTCTCTTGTCAAGTGGTGTTTTCTCCTACCAACTTATTTGTGGTAGTAAAATTTTGTTATGTTTTTTTGTCTCTCCTTCTCTTAATTTTGATAGAAAAAATGAAATTTCCCCTCCTCTTTTTAGTGTTGTTGCCGGTTCTAAAGGAGAAAGAAATGAGGTATTTACAATCCCTATTTCTTTTTAATTACAATTTGGCCCAAACTCTATTATTTTTCATAATTTGAGCCACCCTTTTTATGCCTTTAAAAATAAATAAATTTTTTGTAATTGTATTATTTCTGTATTTATTTATCATTTTTGTATTCTATCAATTTTTTTTTGTATAATTTGTTCTTCGATTTCACATATTAAAATTAAAACTCAACTTATAAAATACAAATGTTGACAAGAGGAAAAAAACATACGAAAGTTGCAACTCGTAAACTACCTGCGACAAGAAAATTAAAATGATGGGCAAAAAAAGAAGAAGAAAGCCTCCTCCTAAATTTGCAAGTCAAAACGCAAGTAGTGATGGGCCTAAGAACCCTAAACCGTTATCGAGTTTAAAGAAAACAAAAGAAAGGAGCCCGGGAAAACGTATAAATTTATGGGCCCAAAAGCCTAACCAGGAGACGCCACCGTTTGAAAACGGACGGTTATAATCTTTATGGCCACTCCAATTAGGGTTTAAGGTAGGTTTTTGTGTTTCTCAGTTGATTTTCTTTCATTCCTGTCAGTTTATTGCATAGAAGGCAAGAAGCCTTGCTGCGGGTGCGTATGGTTTCTGTTGGTTCAAAAGCTTTAGCGTCAAGAAGAGACAGGAGTTGTTGTAATTTGGTGGAAGATAACTTGATGGGCAGGGAGGATAAATCATATAATCAGGGCAGAAAGAAAAAGGGTATGAGCAGGAAGGCCAAGAATGGCAGTTTTGGTTTTGATGCTGATAATTCCAACAAAAGTGTTTCTGGGCGGGCGACTGATGGAACTGCGAAACCCAAAAAGTCATCAAAATATCAAAATACTTTCTCAGAGCCACAACCATCAATTGTAAGGTATAGTTCCTTCTGCTTTACCTTTGTTTTATTTTTTTTGGCAATCTCTTTTCATTTCTCATTTTTTTTACCGTTATAAGAATGTAACTGAGTAGGGGAATCTGCTTGTAGGAAACAGGTTGATCCTGAAACAACCAAATATTTTTCAGAGATTGTAAATCTTTTTGAAAGTGATGGCGTTGATTTGGAGGAGCGTCCGGTCATATGTGGCAATGCTCTTGAAGAAGCTAGAGGCAAAGAATTTGAGCTGGCAACTGATTATTATATAAGCCACACTCTGCAAATCCTACTTGAGGGCTGTAATGTGGACCATCTTTGCGATTTCCTCCGAGGCTGTGCAAAGGTCTTTCCTTTAATTTCAATGGATAGGTCTGGTTCTCATGTTGCTGAGACAGCTCTCAAGTCTTTAGCTATGCATCTTCAGGACGATGAGGCTTATTCTGTTATTGAAGAGACTCTAACTAATATATGCAAGGTATTAATTAGGTGACATTTTTTACTTTTATAACATGATGCATTTAGATTCTTGTATCGGCAAACATGCTTCCCTTTTGTTCTTACTGTTTATCAATGTTGTGCGCTTTTAGTTGTGGGTTTTCTCAACAATTATGGCTTTCACAGCGAATATTATTGTTCAGCCAAATGGCAAAAAATTGCCGATATCTTCTTCATAGAAGAAGTAAATGACTAAGTAGAGTATGGCTTTTAATGACACTTACTTTCCCTTTCAATATGATTTGATCTTTGTCAGGTAATTATAACCAATTCTGTAATTATGATATGTAATCGCTTTGGATCTCATGTTATTTTCTTTTATATATGATTTGATCCTTGTCAGGTAATTGTAGCTAGTCCTGTTGATATGATGTGTAACTGCTATGGATCTCATGTTTTCCGAAGTCTTCTTTGTCTTTGTGGAGGAGTGCCATTAGATTCCCCAGTGTTCCATCGAGCAAAACCATCAATGATTCTGGCAGAGCGTTTGAACCTCAGCACTTCTTCAGCCCCTGGGAACAATTTATCACATCATCATCAAGGATTTCCTGGTTTACTCAAGTTTCTTGTATCAGGAATGTTGAAATGTAGTGAAGAAGATGTGAAATACCTTCTAGTTGATCAGTACAGCAGTTTGGTTTTCCAGGCATGTTGGAAAGTTTCCCCTTGAATCTCCTTGTGCTGTATCTTTGTTACACGAATTATTGATTCTGTATGGAAATAAGAAGATTAAGTGACTATTACTTGATTTAGGAGTTCTAAGCTGAGATGTACAGTCTCCAGAAAATTTGTCTGAGTTGTAAAAATTACCTTGCCAGTGTTCAACTAACTTTCTTAAGTTTAGAAAGATATTCTTCTTTCTACTTTCATTGTGTTCAGAGACTCTGTCACCCCCATACCCTTAGACACACTGCCACCTCCCATGATGAGTTGGTGTTAAGGAAGTTTGTCTTGTGTTTGTTGCACTTTGTTAAGTGACTTGAGCCCTGCAAATTCTTGTTTGCTGGTTTAATTTATTCATATGATTTAATTGTCTTAATCAAGTTCATGCTATTTAATTGGCATTTTGCTCTTGGCAGACAGCTTTGAAGTTATTTGCTGGGCATGATCAACAGTTGTTACAGATAATTCCGGTCCTACTTGACTGCAGAAAAGAAAATTTAACAGAAGGAAACTTCATAGAAATGACAGCGGTCGGTGACATTGTAGAGTTAATGAAAGAAGCTGCGTATAGCCACCTAATGGAGGTGAGTAAAATATTTAATTGTTAATGTGGTAAATCAGTGTGATCCATTAATTAGACACATGCATCCTATGTATCATGTCATATTCTCAATTGCATCTGTATCAATGTGATTACTTGTTTTTACATTGTGCTCCTGGTGTGCCTGATTAAGGTGCATTTATTTCTACACTTTTCAAGTTTGAATCATAATGAAAAGATTCTACTAGAAACTCATCCTCATCATTTGTTTTTTACAACCACAAGTATGATTACAGATACTAATAAACTTTCCATGATAACCAAATTGTTATACTAAAGATTTATCTTCTAGGTGCAATTTTTATCATGTTCCCTGTAAACAATTTTAAAATGTCTAGTATCTGCAGGTGTCCTCTTATGAAATTGCTCTGCTGCTGTGAGTCCTGAAATACCATCAATTTTCTTATTTTTTTTGTTTATATTACTCTACTATCTGGTTGTTGCACACTTAACCCCACCTGTCACTTATCTGAGTAAGCTATTCCATGGTAACAATAACATTTCTGCTTCCATAGGATTGCAAGTTCTGTGCATTTGGTTTTTATTTTGTAAATAACTTTTTTAATGCTGTAATAAATGCTTGAGGACCAGTTATGTGAAGGGGTTCAGAATTTTGGATAATCACAGATTGTCGTCAAGGTTGTATGCTGTGATATGTGAACTTTTTTATTGTGCTGTTTCTCTCTAGATAGTAGCTATTTGTAAATTTGATTATTTTAAGTTTCCCAAATCTACAGGTAATCCTGGCAGTGAGTCCTGAAAGCTTGTATGATGAAATGTTCACAAAGATTTTCAGGAAATCTCTATTTGAGCTTTCATCCCATCAGTGTGGCAATTTTGTTGTTCAAGCCTTAGTTTCTCATGCAAGAGATCGGGAACAAGTATGTGTTATAAGATTGCATCTCTCTCAACTCAGCCTGTAGTTCTTACTTCTCATCTTTTGAATGTTTGGCAAAATCTCAGCACACCTTACATTTTTGCACCAAGATTAGGTTGTAATATTATGAGAAGTTCTTTTTCATGAGTTCAAGTTATTCTGGTATATGAACAGGGTTGTATAATTTTGCTATGTTTAGCTAACCATTGTACTTTCATTCAACAACTAATATTCACGGTGCAAGATAATGTGCCTAAGTTACAGTGTCTTTGAGTTCTGATGCAGTATTTTTATCTTCTTGACTACTAGATGGAGTTTATCTGGGAGAAACTTGGTCCAAAATTTAGGGATCTTCTTGAAATGGGGAAGTCAGGAGTTATTGCATCTCTTATTGCTACAAGTCAAAGGCTTCACACACATGAACATGAGGTTTTTTACTCAAACACCATTTCTTGTTTGACATTTTTTATTTTGATACATGCATGTGTTAAGATCCTGCAATAATTTTAGGAAATAAAAATTAAATATTCTGTCAAGTTGTTGAAAAGCAATTTAGTAGATTTTTACACTTCCATATATTTAAAAAGAAAAGGAAAGAATCAAGATTATTATACATACACGTACATAATCTAACAACGGCAGTCATTCATTCCTGTTGCTTGTTTGTAGGTCTGTAAGGCCCTTGCTGATGCAGTATGTTTGCCAAATGAGTCTCCTAGATCTGTTGTTGATCGAATATTGTTTCTTGAAAGTTACTTTGCTTGTGTGGAAAAATCCAATTGGAAGTGGCCAAGTGGTGCCAAGATCCATGTTATGGGCTCTCTGATTCTGCAGGCAGTTTTTAAATTTCAAAATGTAAGTTGTTTTTTGCCTCATTTCTGCATTTGTAATTGCCCAAGTCCATTACCATGCTGCAACTGATTGCTGCAAATATGTTTTATGTTTCGCTTTTATGAGCAAAAGAATAAAAATGATAGGGAAACAAAGCCTTTGCTAGCTGTGCAATCTTAATGCTAAGGACCCACCATTTACCTCTCAAATTTGATCTGTATTTTATGTGTGTGCATGCGTGGTGTGTGCTTGTGGTGTACTTCGACATTTAACATACATCTACAAATTGTTAACCAGTAAACTTCCACAGCTGCCACCACCACCACCACCACCACCACCACCACCACCACCACCACCACCACCACCACCGGCACTCCCAAATTCTACATCCACATGCTCCATCATAGTTTAATGATTAGAAAGTGGTTGTGTTACCATTCATGCACAGTTGCTTCTGCGCTTTCGTTCTATTGATCTTGAGCTGGAGACTTGGCATAGATAGATTTACTAACGGGCTTGGTTGTTTTGCCTTTGTTAATTAGTTTTGCTTTGAACTTCCAATCTTGAACCATCGGATCTGTTTCTCCTAATCCACCTTGATATATTAGTTATTCAACTAATACAAATACAATCGGTTTATTACTAATCTGCCTGTCCTTCATTTGGAATTGATGAATCTGAGTATGCTGGTTTGAATCTTTGAAAAATTGAAATACCTGTTGACTTGAATTTTCAAGGAAATATTTTTGTTTGTTTGTTTGTAATTGATTCTTGTAAAAAAGCCTCTGGCTGGGCAAACAGGAAAGTGAGTGTGGTGTTCTCTGCTCTGGTGTGGTTTATTTTCTTTACCAACTTAGAAGTCTGGCAGATTTGACATTGTTGTGGCTATTTAGGATTCAAGTTAGCTCAAAGCCTGTGAGGTTTGTCTTTCTTTAATTGCTTAGTTTTCTCATCGGCCCTTTGCTTGCTGAACTTTTATTCAGATTGTCTGTTCTTTGTTCTGTGCTTTGAATCAATTAAGTGTGTATTCTTTGATTGATACTTGCTGTAGCATATAGTTAAGCTTATTTATTTGAGTACTTAACAGATCATTCTCACCAGGGGGGGGGGGTAACTATATCCCCTGTAGGAAGAGGTATGTGAGGAACGAAACAATAAAGAAGTTTCTGATGGTATGAAGTTGGACAGGGTTAGGCATTGTCTGTCCCAGCCTACCCTGTTCTTTATCCTCCCCATGTTGTTTTGGCTCATGCTTTCATATTCTTGACTATATTCACACACACATGCATTCATATGTGCATTGATATCTCTCATCAAAAACTTCTTCTGGAACTAGGTATATATCTCAAATGTGCTTATGATCTGGCTACTTAGAAGTTCATTACTGCAATTAATATTTGTATTTATCTTAGTTTATCATGGCGTGCTAGGAACTTCCAACACGCTCAGTTAACTTAATTGGCTTCTAATGGAGATATTTGGCAATCTTTTCATTCCTTGTTTTAATGTTTCATATTTGGTATTTTTGCAGCAACTCATACAGCCTTATATAATGAGTCTCACATCCATGGAAGTTGACCATGTCCTTGAAGCTGCAAAGGATGTAGGGGGAGCTCGTACAATCGAAGCATTTCTAGATTCCGATGCGTCTGGAAAACAAAAGCACAGGCTAATTAATAAGTATGTCATGCTACGGTATTGGTTGTTTTCTCTTTTTCAGGAGTTTTACTTTCTTCTTAGTTCCTTTATTTTTGGTTGAACAATAATTGAAGGAGTTGCTTTCGGAAAAAAAGGGTAACTTTGGGGTCAAAGTTTTATACTTTCCAGTCTAACCATGATAGAATTAGTTTCCAATTTTTGTAATTATTTTTCCCCTCACGCCTTCTAGTGCTATTGTTTTTCCTTTATTTTGGGAACGAAGTTAAACTAAGTATAGCCATTTTACCCTTGGGTGCCGTGTAATGCAAAGTCAATCTTGAGCGCACTATTTTCTTTGAAAATATCTGGTTTATATCTCAGTTTTTTGACTATCAAGGATTCAGAGATCAATCTTAGTTGGGAATCCAACATAGAACTCTTATTTTTCATCAATTCTGAATACTGAATTTTCTACTTAGGTGGTTATTCATTTCATTTCTCTCTCTCTTTCCTTTTGTTTAATGTTGATTACTCTCTACTTCTGAAGGTTACGAGGACATTTTGGAGAGCTTGCAATGCACTCTTCCGGTTCATTTACTGTTGAAAAGTGCTTTAGTGCCAGTAATTTGTCACTAAGAGAAGCTATAGCATCAGACTTGTTATCCGTGCAAAGTGAGCTTCCCAAGACCAAGCAAGGCCCTTACCTCTTAAGAAAATTAGATATTGATGGGTAAGCTACGTGAAGTATTTTTGTTTTGAATATTGAGCTCCTAAGGTGATTAGTTCTCATATGAAATCTACTTGCATTTGTTCAAGGGTAGTAAAAGCCATGATAAGATTTTTCTGGTTTGTCCTCACTTCAGTTAGGACCCTGTATTGTGATCTGAAATTAATTTACATGGGCAGTATGCAATAGGGAAAACAAGATGATAGTTGATACTCATGAAGCATTTGGCATTTGTTAGCTGGTTTTGATGGTTGACTATTGTGTTTGATACTAGTTTCTTTTTGCCTTTTCTTTACTGTTTCAGATATGCTAACTGGCCTGATCAGTGGAGATCAAGACAGGCTTCGAAACAATCAACTTACAAAGAATTTTATGCTGCATTTGGATCTGGTGAGGCCAAGTTATCAAAAAGTGACTCCTTCCTTGCTGATACTTCCAAGAGCACGTCACACGCAATAGGAGTAAAGAATGTGAGGAAAGAGATTGATCATCATTTGGCCTCATCAGAGAAATATGCAAAGCACGCTGTGGTTGATGATGTCATGAAAGTGAAAAACAAGAAGCACGAGAAGGGTCATAGTGGTGCCTCTGATGAGAAAGCAACAGGGAGTGTAAATCAGAAACCTTTTCTGTCTGTTGACCTGAAGAAGAACAAACGACACGGACAAGAGGAGCGATCAAAAGCTTCAAGAAAGAAGTTAAAAGTTTGATGGTATGAATTCTCCAATTCTGACACTTTTGTAAGGCCTCACTTTTGTTGCGTAGAGAATAGAGTGTAGCAATTTAGTTGCAAAGATTGTTGAGTACTGGAGTGGAGGTGCAAGTTCTGTTACTTAATAGTATTTTTTATCTTGCTCTTAGCGTCAAATTTTGTTCAGTATTAAGAGTATTTTGTTTTAGACTGGAAAGTGTGAATCATAGACCTTTTCAAATAACAGATGAGATTATCATTTACTTTACTACATATAAGAAATTGACGGGTTTACATATTACTGTAAAACTTAATTGTCTGTGCCTATGGTAGCAAAAAATTGTAAAAGCGATACGAACTGCAAGTACATTTGGTGGCTATTGACATAAACTCTAGTCTACATAAAAAGGGTGTTAAAGAATGAATGGAACACACGCAAACAGAAAAAAAAAAAAAAGAGCAGCTACACTCAATGCTGTCGCTTTGAATCTTCTGTTTTGTGATTCTTTCAGTCGCCTAGTTGAGGCTTGCACCTGGGACAAAAAAACAGGGAATTTAAATCAATTACCAGAAAACCGCAAATGGTGGAAAAGGTCTTGAAACTGTTTGTTCTCGTGAGTTACTTGTTCTGTCTGGGATTTGAATTGCTTGGAGGTATTCTTCTGAAGCTTGAACCAATTTTCTTAAATGGGTTCTTATTTGCTTGCAAATCTCTGAAAGCCTGTGAAGTTGAAGCCTTGCTTGACACTGAAGTGGTAGATGGTGGTGCCAAAGAACGACCCTCTGCTTGAGCTTTGTTTAACCAGGCGGATAGAAGTAGTGAAAGAAGAAGAGCAAGAGCAGCCAGCGCTCTAGAGTATGACTTCATTTTGTTGGTGGTTTGCTGTTTGTTATGCTACTTGGTGAGTGAGGTGACAATGATTTCTGGTATGATATGATAGAATGAGACCATGTAGTAGTTCATACAAGTAGAAGTGATTTATACCTAACTTACTGATTTTTTACTTTCAAATTACCAGTAAAAATCCAAATTGGGATCTGATAACAGTGGGATCATGTGCTTTTCTTTGACTGTTACATGTTTAGTGACTCTGACCCGATTCTGGTTGTTTTGTAAAACATTTGTAAGAAGGTCATGTGATTTATCACGTGATCTCAACACCAGGCCTTTTGGGGAAGCTAAAAGGATCAGTATTATATTGTGTGATTAGGCAGTGCTTCAGCCTCCAACTCCAAGGACAGTGACAATAGCACAGTGTTGGATCTACAAATCTTAGAAACATGTTTGGTTTGGTAACAGCTGTTCCTCGCAGATAATTCAGCTGCAAATGCTCCAACGTTGTCTTCAGTTGCAAAAGCTTCATCATTCAATGGCGATGCTTTGCCAACCATGCCCAGAATTTTGTTTCATCCAACACATCTTAAATTTATCATCTTGATGTTGCGTTCTGTACCAATTCTATTATTGTTTTCTTAAGAGTGATTGCGTAAACAATTTTTTTAAATAATAAGAATAATGATGTGTAAGGAGATGATCTTTTCCATTTATAGGATAAACCCAACCGATGAGTGTATAGAGTGAATTTTTTTTTTCTTGTGTTTTTAAAAAACTTTAAATTTTTTTATTTAAATTAATTTTTTTGTTTTTTTAAATTATTTTGATACATTCGGTTAAAAATAATTTTTAAAAAATATTATTTTAAAAATATTTTAAACAAGTTGCAGTTACAAATTTTGCTCTTTTTTTTATATAAAGAAAATAATGAGAATATTGCGGCTTTTGCACCTACATGTCTCTAAAGAAACTATCACCGATCACCACTTTTTGGTCGGAGGCTGGAACATAGGGTGGCTCGAGGGATTTGATTCCGCCCGGACAGGGACGAATCTAAGGGAAGCAGGCCCGTTCTCTGATAATAGTAAAATTTGGTCCCTTTTCTTTATAGAATTTTGATTTAATCCTTGAGAAAATGAAATATACGATCCTTCTCTCTTGAAGGTCTCTTTACAGCTTTAGCCCTCCAAAGTATAAAATTGACTCCTCCAATAAAAAATGTCACATCCTCCCCCTCTCCAATGCCACTGATCCTGGATTTGCTCCAATCTTGGAAACCAACAAAATATGTGAAACTTGAAATCCGAGATCGATAGAATGTTCTTCTTATTAATCGAATTAACCCCTTAAATACTAGGGCATTTTCGAGTAATTTTCTATTTATGTAAAAGCGAGAATTATTACATAACTATTCATATAAATTTTTTTATGTAGATAAGAAAAAAAATTTTAAAAAATAAATAAGCATAACGAGAAGAATACAAATTATTCCACTATACTAAAAAAACCTTGAAAAACTTAATGAAGTTTTATTGTTTATATGAACAATGCAATTCTTTTTTTTTATTATTATTATTTTAATTTTATCTTAACATGCTTTTTTAACAATCGTTTAGGTTGTTTCTGAATCAATCAAGTTAACTGAATTACATTGGAGCAACTCCCAAAAGGTTTAATTTTAAACCCGGATTAGGTAACAAGTTAGGTCAAAATATTTTTTTAATGTTAAATACATGTTTTTTCTTCTCGATTTTATCCTCATTTTTTTTGACTAATTGAGTTATTTTTGGACTAATCAAGTCGACCAGGTCACTTAGAGGCAGCTTCTGCACTGTTTAATTTTAAACACAAGTTAGGCAAGAGATTGAATTATGAGGTTTTTTTAACTGTTAATTTCATTTTTTTTAATTTCATCATCATTTTTTTTTTCCAGTTGGCTATGTTGCTTTTGAATCGATTATGATGACTGGGTCATATTAGGCCAAATTTCATATACTTTAATTTTAAACTTAGGCCACACAAGGAGTCAGATCGAGGAGTTTCAAAGTTAAATCGCATAACGGAATTTAATAACAATGCGAAATAGTTCTATATAATTTGGATTTTTTTGTTGCATTTAAAGATTTTTTTGATCTAGCCCGCAACAGAGCACATGTATATAAACAAGTAATTATCATTTATATAAAATATTTTCTAACTCTAATTTTGTATCACATTATTGGTGACTGTTTTTTATTTTTTATTTATATACTTTCAAGTTATATTGAGATTAAATTTCTATTTGATGATTTATTAAATAAATCTTTCATGTTCATAAAAAAAAATTATATCTAAAACTATCATTTACAATTATAAAATAACTAAATCCCTTAGAAAAGTCACTATAAACCCCCTTATTGTATATTATTCACTGAAATAGTATTGTGTAATTTTTTTTATATAGTCCTTTAAGTATTTTTTATTTCAGTAAAATTTTTTTTCAATTTTTTTTTTAGTTTAATGTGGGTGTCCGGGCCAACTTGCGCGCACCTCAACTAATCCCATGGGTCCTAAAGTTAACGATCATGTAAGTCTCCAATGGCCATCATATAAACAACCACAAGGCTCGAACCTGAGACCACAGAGGGAGTAAACCTCTTGATCCCAAACTCTTACCATTTAATTACCACCTAATGGTTCAAATTCATTCTTTTTTTTTTAAAAAAAAAAACAAAAAACTATGGGAAATGGAATTCCACACTCGTGGTTTATTTTAATTAGCATCTTATAGGTTTCTTGAGGTGTTGCGTTAAATTTTTATTTGAATTAGCAAGATATGATTCAATTTTATTGATAAAAAATTGAAACTCTAGAGACCAAAATTCACAATTAAGAAAATTCAACCCATTTTTCTTCCTTTTTATCATTCACGAGGCATGCATTTTTTTAATTTTGGCCCCTAAGGTTTTTTAATTTTTCATGTTTGATCCATTTTTTGAGTTTTTTGTATTTTGATCCAAGCTTTATTTTATTCACATTTCACTTTTTTATTTGAGAGAGGAGAAAGTAACTGAAAAACAAGAAAAGTAAAAAAATAAACAGTTATTAATATTATATCAATAAAACAAATTATTTTTTATATCAACAAGTTTCATATGCTAAGAAGAGTTTTATTGAAATTTTTTTTCTCTTGTCATCTTGCCGTAAAAAATAGATCAAGCAAGATTGAGTGACACCCGAGTTAATCCACCGAGTCGAGAATTAATAACATTGCCAAATAGTTCACCATATCGAGAGGCAAACAATGCATTATTCTTATGTTTTTTTATTTATTTGTATAAAAAATATTATAATAATATTTTATTTATTTTAAACATGTTTTTATGGTTATGGTAGTAATTTTTTTTATCTGAAATATAAATATTTTAGTGAAAATTGAAAAAAAGAGACACGTAAATAAGATAGATGAGTTTTAATTAGTGAGATATTTTTTATTCTTATTTTAAATCATTCATTTTTTTTTAATAGTAGTTATCATTGCTTTTCATTTTTATTAAATAAATAAATTAATGCAATGAAGTTATATTTTTCTGAAATAAAAATAATAATAATAAGAAAAGAAGGGGTTATATAAGAAAGTTATTTTGTTTCAATAAAATTCAAATTATATATTATTATCTAATTAAATTATAAATATTTTAATAATTACCCGCGATACAATGTTTGATATAGTAGTATTTATTTCTCAATTTCATGAATTAATCTTTAGTTAACATTAACAATTTTTTTAATATTTATTTGCATATATATGATCCTCAATTTATTTTATTAAATATGTTCATCAAATTTTTTTTTATAATATTAATAATAGTTTTATCTATGATTCATTCTAGTTTTTACCCGATCAGTGGAAGTAGTTGATGCTCTTACTAATTTAATTAATTTTCTTTTAACAGTATCCAGTTGCGGAACTTCAAACCAATTATATTAATTTATTATTGGAGGAGGAGGAGGAGGAGGTAAGCTGATTCATGGCTGAGAAATCTTGTGTCAAGCGACCCCAGAAGGAATATAGAGCTCTCTGTAAAGTATATAATCCATTTTATCCTATTTTCCAATATCATCGTAGTGAAATAATAATGCGGCTAGAGCTAGAGTAAAGATTGGTTCTGTCAATTGCTACCCATTTTTTATAAAATGTTTGTTTGTCAATCTAGGGTTTTCATTTCTTTTTGGAAACAGTGTCCTCTCTTGTCATAGATGATTAGCTTTGTTTTCATACGCTGCTTTGTTTTGCATCTTTTTTTCTTTTAAGATCACATGGTTGTTTGATGTTTCGCTTACTGGGTTTTTAGTGATGGTTGAAATGCTTGAATGTCTCTGTAGTACCAAATGCCACCCCTTTACTGCTCGATGAAACTTCATTTCACTTTTTTTTTTTAATTTGACAATGATTTTTGTTGTTGTATAACAATGAATTTGCAGGAACCAGTCTTCATGTTGTTGCCCGTCCTTCCCCAAGTGATATTCTCGAATGGCGTAAATTCTTATTTATCCTTGTTTCTTTCCTCTTTTGATTTTTTCAAATGAAAGTGTACTTTCTTTTTTTTTTTTAATTTTTTTTTTAATTCCTCTTAGCCTTTTCCACGATCTACTTGTGCTTACGAGTGGTGACATAGAGTTATTGCTATCTATATGTAGGATAAAGGAAATAAAATATCCAATCATTTGTCTAGACTTGCTTCAAATGTAACTGAAGATTTGGCAGATATTGTAAGCAACACATGAAACACTGATTTTTGTGTCTTTGTACTCATTCAAACTCAAAAGGTTATGTGGAAAAGTTGATGCAAAACACTTGTGAATGCTTTCCAGTTCATTACTGATTTGCTTGACTGGTTCAAAATCATGGAGTTGTAAATGCATGAAGATAATGTTAAAGGTTCCAGAAAGTTGCTCTTCATTCTTAAGATGAAGGGGTACAGATTTTACAGCCTTATCCAGTGATGTGGTGAGGTGTCATTTCTCCTACTGCAAGTATAGTTTGGTATTTGGAAGAATCCCACTATGAAATATTGCATTGTTATTTGGAATGGAGATGAGTTGATGACAGAAGGAAAGTGAAGAGATTACTTCTCATGAAAACTTTAGCATTGTTAACAGATGATTTGAGATATGGTTCTTTCATTCATAGCACATAAGTGACTCTGTTTTTAACTTCATTTTTGCTCTTTGTGTTTTGTTTTTTATTTGCTCTCTGTTGCCTTTTGTGATCATAATATTACCAATTCACTGATGTGTTTTGTTGCTATTGATGTTATGTAACTATGTTTCAGATTATGTGTTGGAGGGAAGTGAAGGAACGCCTTTTGCAGTTTGCTAATTATGTCGTTGATGCACACAGAAACAGTGTGATTATCTTGCTCCTGAGTGTCACTTGTTTTGTTATTCTAATTGGCAATTCCGACTTCCTTTTAATAAGGTGGATTTTACTATGGAAAAATCAAGTTTCCTCCCGAGTATCCCTATAAACCTCCTGGAATCATGTAATGTGCTTTCTTGCTACTTAACTGTTTCCTGAATATCACCTTTTCAGCGTCTCTCTCTTTTAATTTATAGGATTGGGCTTCGTTCTAATTTTTTTGTGATGTTCATCTTTGTAGCATGATCACTCCCAATGGCCGATTCATGACTCAAAAGAAAATATGCTTATCCATGAGTGATTGTAGGTTCTTTAAGCAGCTATGCTTAGAAAATTTTACTTTTGGCCATCTTGATAATTGGTTTTGCTTAACTTGATCTTATTGCTTTCCAGTTCATCCAGAGAGTTGGAACCCCATGTGGTCTGTATCAAGGTAAAACAGATGTAGGCTTATTAACTCTCTAAATAATAAAGAAACAGTTATTTTTGATCCTTGGTCTAACATTCTTCATCATCACTGCAGCATACTTACAGGGCTTCTTTCTTTCATGGTGAGATAATTGTGGCTCTGAACTCCCTGAATACTTTAAATGTAGTAATTTGTTAGGACTGCTTCTTGCTTCAGAATCTATTTTGTTATTAATTACCAAATCTGCTTAATTTACTTGTAGCTAACCATTTTTGTTTCGGCTTTCTTCCATTTAACTTGTTTGGGAAGTGTTCTGGGTGGGTAGCTGGCATTATCTTGTTGTTACCATAATTATGGTATGTTTCATGACAAAGGTGTTAAAACTATGTATTAGTTCCTCGGGAACCTGTAATTTGAGGCATTTTAAGTTTTTATATTATTACTTTCCCTGAAGTACATTCTCAAACGACGATGCATCTTTGCTATGCAGACTGACAACACTCCTACTATAGGAAGTGTGAACACTACTGCTGCCGAGAAGCGACACCTAGCAAAGGATTCTCTTGCTTTCAATTGTAAGAAGTAAGTACAGTGCACCACCTTTCCTATGTTTCCTTATAAATAAATAAAAAAAAGAAACCCTTCTCCAATCACCACCTCAATAAATAAAGCTTCCTCTATCCAAGGATCCATTACCCCAATCACAAAGCATTTCTCTGCCCATTATGCATACCTGGTTTATATATTGAGGTGGATTTGGATTATGATTGCTGGAATGGTGTTGATTTGGGATTGAGGCTCTGTTGTTGTTGCCCTTTATGCATCCATGTCTTTGATTTTGCATTTAAGCCATTGTCAGAATGTGCCCCCTGTTTTAACACCATGATTGTTACCTGTTCCTGCAAAGGCAGCTAGGATTCAATGTTTATCACTCATTTAAGGTTATGTTACTTTTGTCATGCCTCCTTAGCCTGCTTGAAAGTAGGATCTATCAATTTGTTTGAGTTCAAGAATTAAGCAATTAGTTATTTAAATTCCAATAAGATCTAATGCATGTCTCCATGACAGCACGGCATTCAAGAAATTGTTTCCCGAGTATGTAGAGAACTACAAGCAGGAGCAACACGCCAGGCAGCTTGTTTCAGAGCAAGTGTCATCACAGGTACCACAAGAAGATTAATGCAGACCGAAGTTGGAAAAACTTGGTGATTCTTCAGTAGAAGATGCAAAGGGAGTAGATACCCCGAAGGATGCAAGAAGAAACAGGAAGCAGCCATTCCCAACCTGGATGATGTTGTTACTGGTTTCAATCTTTGGTGTTGTGATGGCACTGCCTCTACTTCAACTTTGAAATCTAGACTGGACAAAGGAAATTTTAGAAGGGTTAGTGGAAATTTTTGTCATGTATCTACCAGAATCTTGTATAGAGAGGTCAATGCTGAGGTTGCCCACTTGGGTCTCTTGACTGTCGCTAATATTACTGTTGGTGGTTTGTTATACTGGTTGAAGTTTGCGTACTTCTGATGCTATTATAATGCCAATTTTGTTGGGGTTTGTGTTTGGCATGTCAGATTGGAGGTCAATGTTTTCTTGCTGTTTTGAAGTTCTGCTCATTGTCGCTTGAAAAACATTATCAATGCCATACCAAGTTCTGTTTCTCAGTCCAAAGTGAAACATTCTTGTATGCGCACTCGATTATCTATGATTCGTATTGATTCTGATTTGGCCAGAACTGTTAAATTACCATATTGTTCCTTTTGTTCTTCGTATGTGATGCTAACACTCTTAAATCTAACGATTCTTAGGATCTATGTGGGAAAAAGGTTTGCCCAGAAGCAAAATGTTGGGAATAATTTGAGCAAATGATACAACGCATCCATGATTTTGAGATATCTACACCAGATGTTGCAGTCATGCTCAACTCAAAGAAACCTCTTTTTAGAGGAAATGAATATCTGCTCCTGCGTGATAGTTCTGCTAAAGAAGAACCTAAAAAAAAAAACAAGCATGAGCTTGTATTAGTGAGTTACAATCCCCAACTACACCTCAGTTTTGAGATTATGTGTTGTTGCCTTGGTGGGGCGGGCGGGAGGGTGGTATCTCCTTCCAAAATCTAGGAGAGCCCAAATCACTCCGTGACATGCGCCAGACATGGATACTTGACATCCCCCAAACCCCACAACAGCATAAAAGGATCCTTTATGATTTCTTTCTCAAACGTAACAATTGCTTGCTTTTTTATGTCATCATTATTAATCTGTGGAGTGAGCCTCTATCCCAACTTGCCTAATCTGTACTAGTGCTAAAAAGACTTGTTGGCTGGCTCCTCTACTGCTTCCACTTACGTGCATATTTCCAGCTCTTCCAAGTTCATATTCAAGGCTATGAATCAAGGGTGTTTGGTCCTCAAGTACGATAGCTGGGAGCAACAAGCATTTACTTTGTGACGTTCCATCGCTGCCTGCCTTCCTTAGTACGTTTATAATTGATAGGAAAGTAATCATCGGAATGATTCCATCTTATTACCTTCCTTTTCTCAAGGATTTGGTAGCTGGCCAGATTTTCTGCTGATTTTGAGTACTTTTGGTTAGGACCTCGGTGAATTCTCCAGCCAGCTTACCCACCTGTCCTTTCCGAGCTAAATATCAGCAGGAGGTTACATTGCCATTTCAACCACCAAAAAGCTCTTGTTTCTTCTGTGAATACAACTTAATGAAGTATCAGGCTGGCAGTTGGCCTTACCCTTCTTCAGTTCCTTTTCATTAGCAGAGGGCATATTTCAATTTTCCCTAGCATCTTCTTTGCGCTGCCTCTCCTGACTAAAGAAATAACTCTAGGTGGACAAGTGTGCACTTCATCTTCTGTCTCTTAATATCGTTCAACTGCTTAGCTTCATGTATTCCATTACTCTCTTTTACAAAATAAATTGATGGCTCACCTCTTTTGCTGGATGTTCTTTTTGTGATGCCTTTGATTGTGTTTGTGTAATTTAACCTTGAAAGCTTTGGTTTACGTTACTGACTCCAAAGATTTCCAGGCAAACATGAATAACTCTCCAATGTACCAAAACTACGAGGCAAGCGAGCATGGTGCTTACGAGTTTGATCCTCAAGTTGACTTTACACAGGTAAGCAGCCTGTCTTAGCTTTTAACTAGTTCTCACCTTAGTTTCTAAACATAGAACTGAAACTAGTAATCAATTCGTGGAGTGTTTCAGATTTAGTAAGAAAGACAATACTTGTCTTCATGTCATTTGTATCTTTATATCTAGTTTTGTAGTGAATCAAGTTCTATGATGTGATATTGGATCATAAAGGCGAGTGTCTCCGTGCTATAGCTCTTAATTGATCAACAAAACTAAACTTCTCATTAGCTGAGCAAACTGTTTTAAGCATCTCTGAGTAGCTGTTTAGCATTGAACAGACAAGAGAGACTTTCTTAGAGTGCCTTCTAGTTTTCACTTTAACGTAACAAGTTTACAACCATGATCAGTTCTTGGAAGAAGCAAGACAACATGCAAGAGAAATGAATCTACAGTCAATTTTACCACATCCAGAATCTGGAAAAGAAAGAGTGGAAGTAGAGAAAAAGAGCAGGAGGTCCTGGAAACACTCTCTCCTCAAATGGTGGAATGCCGAGAAAAAGACCAAGACCATCGTAGAACCAGCAAATAGCTCTAACATTTCAAATCCAAGAAAGGGTCATGTCTCCGGTCCTATATATGGAAGTGGCAGAGGAGTTGAAGTCAGGTATCGGCGACAAACATCTGGGCCGCTGACTAATCTTTTCAACCGTTCCAAGAGCGTGGAGAACGAGAACCGTTATGTGTGTCTCGACCAACTTAACAATCCCCAAGGTGTCAAGGCCTATGGACCTGTTTACCTGGTAACTTAGCATTTCGGCGACAAAAGCTTTGCACTGAAACTTCTTCACTTTCCGTAGTGAAGTAGCTCTTGGTCGAAGGATGGTGACACTAAGTGTGTTTGATCATTCGGAGAGGCAGAAACAACTAATATCTGGAATCCAAGTAATCAGCTTTAATTTCTGTACAGTAGATTATTTATAATAGAAAGAGATCGAGACCAGGACAACTTATTAGTTTTATTCTATTATCTGTCTCCTTCTTTTTGCTTGCTTGTTTTTTTAGTCAAGACTGTGCAACCCAGATAAATATTGAAGTAAAAAACTATTCCAAGTAGCCAATTGAGCTTTCTGCCTTGTATTAGCTTGTGTTTATCCAAATTGCAATATATTTGATGCATATGGAAAAATAAAAAAGAATCAATATCAACATATGAAGATAATTTAAAATAAAAAAATAATTAAATTTTCAGCAGCTACAAACACTCGTAGATTGACCGTAGATGCAGAAGTTTATCAATTTGAACGATACCCAGATGACTTCCTTCTCATCCTTTTTGAACTTCGTTCCACCTCCCAAGTGTCAACATGAAGGAATTTCGACGGAAAGAAAAAGAGACCCAAAGGAAAAGAACTGCAAAATAAAGCAAAAGATGGGCACCGGAAAAGGACAGAAAGTCTGCTACTGCAGATATCTGAAGAGAATAAAACCCAGCTTACGTGGGGGTGTTGCCCATCCGGCATATTTTTGGATGCCAACTATTTGCGGTCAATATTTAGTTTCGGTGATGTTTGAATTCATGATAATAATAATTTTTTAAAATAATTTTTATTTAAAAATATATTAAAATTATTTTTAATATTAGTATATTAAAATGATTTGAAAAAATAAAAAAAATTAATTTGAAGTAAAAAAAATATAAAATTTAACTTTTTTTAAAAAATAATAGTACCTTGTTCAGTTCAATTTTTCAATTCAAAATAAAAGTTGAAATTGTGCTTGAGTTTGTTTTAAAAATATTTTTAATTTTAAAAAAATATTAAATTAATATTTTTTTAATAATAATTTATGAATATCAACTATTTGTGGTCGGTATTTAGGTTTCAATCAATTCAACTATTTTAGATACCGTGTAATATTATAATTGAAATTATATTTAAGTATATTTTAAAAATATGTTTGACTTGGAAAGTTATTAAATTAATAGTTTTTAATAGTTTTTATGTCAATAATAAAATAATATAAAAAAATTATTTTGATATATTTTCAATTTAAAAATATTCTACATCTCAGAAACAAATACATTTAGGGCTCGTTTGGGAACACGGCTGCGACTGCGTTCCTAAAAAATTTGAATTTATTTTTTGTTAGAATTTAATATGGTTTGTATGTTTTGGATCGTTTTGATGTGCTAATGTCAAAAATGATTTTTAAAAAATAAAAAAAAATCATTGATATGTATTTTGACATGAAAAGTTATTTGAAAAGCACTCGTAACCACACTACCTAACGCGCTTTTAGTTTAGTTACTCCCTGAGATTGTTGTTTGGGAATACCAAATATATTGAGCCGTTGTTTGCGATTGCGTCCACACAGAAATTGGTTAAAATTTATTTTTTTAAAATAATTTATTTATGTTTATGGATTTTTTAATATATTAATATAAAAAAATAAAAAAATATTAAATAAAAAACAATTTAAAAAAATAATCATTACTATCCACCGCATATTGTTTCCCTATCAACCCCACATTGTTAACAGAAAAACAAAATCATCTGATAAACAAAAGTTTTAGGAATCTTAAACATGTGATCGATTCCTGTCTTGTTAATTTCAGCAAAAGCATTTTGAAAGACGAGTCCATATGGATTTTTGTTGAGATCTTACTATGCTTTTGCACTGCCTCGTACCTAGCTACCATATCCAGAAACAGGGTTTTGGACAGATGATTGGCAAAGAAACCAGAAACACTCACTCAATGGATAGTTGATGATCTGTTCAAACTAAAGAATGACGCTGCTTTTGTCAAAGGAGATTGGTAGCATTTGCAATTCGCTGTTCAAAAAGGTTTCCAATGGGTATGCTGTTCATGGGCTCAACAACTCTATGCAATCTCACGTCATGTAACACAAAATTTCTCCAATTTAGAGAACAGCAATACAAGTGGTTGTTCTAAGATGAGTTTGAAGGGAAGTTTCAACATATCTGGAACCTTGCCGCCCACCACTTGATGCAGCCCAGTTCTGTGCAATATATCGATGATTTCATACATATCTGAAATACATTCAACCCATGGCATGTGAATCATAAAGCTTAAACAAGGAACTAATGTATTAACGGCTCTATAACAGATGAATCAGCATTGGAACAGAAAATTTACAGAATTACATCTTCTGTAGAAAGAGATGCGTTGGTTCATCTGTTTAAGCAGAGAAGCCTGGTAGGTACTCTTCTAATCCAATATATTCATTTTCAAACAAATGTTGTGAAACTCTGTTGCAACATCAGAGTTACCAGCAAGAACTTGTACAACAGGCTAATTAAACCTTGCCATTTCAGCGTCAAGAATCACAAGACACTGAGCTAATCAACTAAAGAAGTCTCATTTACCTTCAATAAGAAGCACCGATTCTCAAAGATGGCAGAACCCAATGATGCCGAGATAATGCTATATCTTCAGGCATCTATAGCTAATTTCAAGACCTGGATTAAATTAGTCCAATGATTAAACATCAACAGGACCATTGGAACAATTAGGAGGTACCCTCTTCTCCCTGCTCAAGAGTCTCTTCAATGACCTCAGCCGCGCAGGCGTTGGCAACTTGGGTTCCTGATCCTCAGCAAGACTATCGGTAATATGCACAGGAACATCAATAACAAGCGACTCATCATGCCCCCCACCAGCTGAAGATGATGATGATGGTGCAGAAGAAGCTGAAGAAGGTCCTTCTTCCAAGGAACCACCACCAGTGCTTACTTGAGTCTGATCCCCCCAAAACAACACGTTTGTAGGAAAATCTGGAGATTCCATTGAATACCCAGAAATCAAAATTTCCTCTGGAGACTGAATATTCAGCTCCAAATCATTGAGGTTATTGTTACCACTAGAGCCTTGAGCTTGTGGTGCTACTGAGCTTCTACAGAGAGGACAAGTAGAATGAGACTGGAACCACATGTCAATACAATCATGATGGAATCCATGGTTGCATTTAGGCAACAACCTGGCCTTCTCTCCCTCTACAACATCAGATAAGCAAACAGCACATTCTAGTCCATCCGGGAAATCTTTAGACTGGAAAATCACTACTGGTAAGGATCTTCGTATAGACAGGTCTAGCCCTCTTCTCACTGGGTCTTGACCAGGGGTAAAGACAAAGCGGCGGCGTTGGCGGCGGCGAGATTGTTGAGGTTGAGTGGGCTCTTCAACGCGCCACCAAAACCATTTTGCATAGAGATGAAGAAAGATAACAAAAACCACCACCAAGAATAGAACTATAATTGCTATAATCATAATCTTGCCTGCTATTTCAACTGTTGCTGAGTCATCTAATCTTCCCATGGCGGATAACAAAATGAAACACCAAAGACTCAAACTATATGACTGAAGATGAGCAGAGGAACCAACCCAGTTGAGAATTACAAGAGAATAGTGAAAGAACGCTTCAAAACTCAAATGGGGTTTCTTTGTTTTGTTGTGGCCATGAATGAATGTGTGTATAAAAGCAGACTAAGGAGAGTAAGAGAAAATGCGTTCGATAAGAATGGTAAATCAGAATTGAAAGACTGGTGGCTTGGACTTTCGAAGAAGAACAGAGGAAGTAGACGACGATACTTGGGTCTGAATTCTGAACATCAAGACTTTCAAATTTAAGCAAACAAATGCAGCCCAAAATCTCTTTACCCTACAATACCAAAAGAGTGTCCCTTTCTTTACTCACAGAAAGTTGCGTCTGGTATTGTAGGAGGTGGTGCCGTGCTCCATCTTTTTGACCTTTCTTCTGCTCTCTTTACGCCCTTCAAGTTGGAAACTTTGATTTTGCATTCCTATGCTTCCCTTCTCCTTTGAACTTAATAAAACAATTAGCATTCCTTAATAAAGTCCTGCCAAACTACTGTTCAACAGGATCATGTCTTAATTTGAAATTGTAATTGGATTAAAAATTTAAAACTCAAAATTATTCAATTATTATTACTCACTACGGCTGCTAATCAACTTCTTATTTTTTTCCTAGAATGGTATTAGTGTAATTTGACAAGTCCAATCCTTTTCTGGTGTACGTATGCCAATGGTTCCTTCTATTCCATACGCAGCCGCATCATATTTTGAAATAAAAGGAGGTAATTGAACAGTATAATAAGGAATCTAAAACCTCCATGTATCTTAATAGCACAATTGAGATTCTTTCAGCATCCAAAGCTAAGTTAACATTAAGGTAAAATTGCTTTCGTTTTAAAAATATATTAAAATAATTTTTTAATGTTTTTTATATAAAAAACATGTTAAAAAATAAACAAAGTGAAAGTTAGTAAACTCCCACTGTAAATAAATCACCGATCCTATTTTCCTGTATTAGAACTCTTTCTTCTTGATTTGTTTTTATATATTTAAATTTTTACGGAGAAAGATGGGTAAATCACAAATTCAAAGGGTTATTATTTGGTTGGTATCATGGCACTTTCTTGGAAATGCCCTCGTCGAGAAACACAGGAATCTGACTGACTACGGAACCCTTTTATTTGACGCAGAACTTACACCTCCGTTGCAATGTCTGTGCGACATGTTGATTTGCCATAAGAAATTGTGCCTTTTTCATTTCCACTCGCTATCTTCCTTCTAATTTCCTTGCGTGCATAATTTTCCCAAGTCAACGAAGACCACCCACCTTAAAATCAGGTCATGCAGGTGGCTTGCCAAAGACTTGGTCTCCATGAGGTTGTCTGAATGCATGATAGACGTGAACCCCTTCTCTGAGCAAGAGTTTAACAACGAATTGAATACCTAGTGTCTGCTGCCATTAGGGACCGAGCCGACCATGTGACTCAAGCAATATTTGAAACTTTTGAGCCGGTCAAAATGGCCCTGCTTGTTAAGTTTTTGGTCACCATAACTAATTAATGAGTGGAGCAATATCACAGTTATTGCCTCGTTAACATTATAGCCTCCTTGCCCCTCTTCGTGGGTTTTTCTACTTTCTACTATACTCTGAGAAAAACCTAAAAGCATCGTTGTTAAATGATCAAGAAGATGTTCTGGGGCTTGACTTGGTCATCCAGCCATGGTTCAACTATGCTTTCGTCTAGTGTTTGGTATGTTGTTGGGTTTTCTTTTGGAAAACGTCACTGATATTGTGAAAACTCATGAAATCATCTTGGAAAATTATACAGCTGTTTCGGAAAAAATGCTACTTTTTCTTCTCTCAGGACATTGGAGAACCCCCCGTGACCAGATGCCTTGTGAGAAAATAGAAGGCATTAATATATTGCGAATATAATTTTGAAAGCTTGACCTAAATGGGATCAAGGTTAAGATCTCTTCACATGGGTTATTAAACACTTTTCAAACACAAATTTCAAGAAATGTAATACCTAATCCCCGGATTGTTCGTCCAAAGAAGACGCTAATCACCACCTGCTTTCAACAATGTCGTCAATGAAATTTGACTTTATTTTCATCGCCTTCTTTTGCTTCAATTGCAATCATTACTATTGGCTTTGTTTGTATTTAGAAATATAATCGTGGTTGTTTTTTTAAAGTGTTTTTTATATAAAAATTTATTAAAATAATATTTTTTTATTTTTAAAAAATTATTTTTGATATTAACATATTAAAATGATATGAAAACACTAAAAATAATTAATTTAAAGTAAAAAATAAAAAAATAACTTTTTTTTAAATGTTTTTGAAACACAAAAACAAACGAGTAATTTTTCATCGGATAAGTGTTCCGTTTGCATACTGATTTTTTTTTAACGTAAACAAATAATGTTCATACAGAGGTGGCAATTTTCCTTTTTAAAGATTCATCAATCAAGTTATAATCGTTTAATAAAAAAAAATTTGCGAAAAAGAATATAAAGCTCAATTTTAAGATAACCTGGTGTTAAAGAACAAAATTGAATAAATTTTTTTTAAAAAAAAAACAATCCAAGAAAATTCAAGTTAACATGACTAGCTCATGACTCAAAACTAACCAATTAAAAAAAATAACAATGATCAATTCCCAACAATCCAAATATAGAAAGATGAAATAAAAAAAAATAAGTAAAAAAAATAACAAAAAAAAACATCAGCAAACCTGAGTGAGTTCACCAAACTGCAAGAGTTAGATTATGTGAATGAGATAACCTAATAAAAGGTAAAATAAAAAAAATTATGAAGCGTATTTCTAAAAAAAAATGTTAAACAGTGGACCTGAAAAAATATTAAATGTTAAAAAATAACTCTAAAAAAAATTCAAGTTAAGTTGAGCAAACCCGCTTAACACGTGACCTAAATAACGAGACTAAGATAACTTCATAAAAAAAAAAGCAAAAAAAATCATGAAACTTAATCTTCAACAAACCCAATATTGAATGATTAAATTGAAAAAAAAATCGCTGTAAAAAAAAGATAAAAAAAAATTGATGTCAATCCAGGTTAACATTTTCTACTCGTGACCCTAGTCATGATATTGAGATCACCGCACTATAAAGAATTATGAAACTCAACTCCTAACCAGTTTAATATTGAATGGTAAAATTAAAAAAGAAAATCATTTTTAAAAAAAGGATCTAAAACAAAAAAAAAGAAATAAATGAATGAGAACCAAACTTGATATAAAAATAAAATAAAACAAAATGATGAGGTTAGAAATTGACAAACAAATTCAATTAAAAAAAAAACAAATTGAAATCAAAAGAATGAGTACCAAATTTGATATAAAAATCAAACATTAAGGGATGAAATTGAAAAAAATCAAGAAAAAAAGGATTCAAAACAAAATGAAGAGAAAGTAAAAGAATGAATATTAAATTTGATATTATAATGACCAAAACACCTTTTATATTTTGCAAGCTGACACAATTCCAAGGGAGAGAAGAAAGAAAAGAGAGATGAGAAGAAGAAAAGCTCATTAAAGCCCAACCATGACACCATCACCAACATGCTCCTCGCCATTGGAAAGAACATGGCGTGCCACTTCCAACAATATTACGGAAGCTATTGTTTGGTCACCATAAGATACCTTAAGCGTCGCTCGAAGATTGTGGAAGCCTCCCACTCATCAGTGAGTGTGTTGCGCATGCCTTCTCATTCTTTCTACTCGTTTACCTCAGTCCTCATACTTGTTTTAATTTTAATTTGAATCATTTAACACCATTTAACACTTATATTTTAAAAAATATATGAATTTTATTTTATTTTGCAAAACTGTGCATCAAAAAATCAGATCAAGACAACAAAAACAAACAACCAAGATAGATCTTAAATAAAGTAACTCCAAATGGATCAAATTGAAGAATAGAAAGTTGAGGGATTAAAATAAAAAAATATGCATGAATTCCTCATTGATTGTGCAAATCAGTCCATGATTTTGAGGGAAAAAAAGGGACTGAACATTTCTTTAAGTTTCAAATTCAATCCTAGAAGCTCTAATTATTATAAATTACTTAAATTGAATTTTGTTTTGCAAAATAAAAAATTAATCAAGTGGTGTAACATTTCCCTTACACCTCAAGATCTCCATACACGCTGATGGAAAAAAAACTGAGAGATCAATCACAAATCGAATCAATCACGAAGGATCAAATTAGAAAACAAAGAAATTAAGGGATGAAATTATACAAAATTTCAGCGGCTACAAAAAAGAAGCAGTGGCATTGTCCCCTCACAATGTACCGTGAAAGCATGAGAGCTATTAGGGTTTATATATATATATAAACTTGTTGTGCCACCTCACACCACCAATCCTTCGATAACGTCCATTGTTTTTTTTTTTTTAGTAATTTACAATAACTCCCTTGAGGATGGTAAAATTATAAAGATGATTTTTAAAGTTTGAAGATTTAATAAAATCCTCATTTATTTTTTTTAAAATATTACAAAACCTCTCTTTTAAATCCAAAATGACCATAATTAAGATAGATTTGTACATTAAATCTTATAAATTTAAAAAGGAAAGAAAGCATATTTAAAAAAGGAAACAATTACAAGTATATTAACACTGTTAATTTCACTATTTAACTGTGGTCAAATTTTTTTTGTTTCTTTCATAATATTCATTTTCTAATCTTGTAAATTGTTTAATTTAACTATATTGTTTACAATTAATAATTAAGGACATTTTTGGTACAAAATAAAGTTCCTATCAAATATTCAAATATTTTAATAGTGTTCGATTGTTTGTAATTTCACAATACTTTACAAAATTGTAACTTAGCCCCACCCTTCCTTTTTGTTTTCAAAAGAGACGCGTTAATTGAAAATAACTTCATTGCTCTACAAGCAACTACCACTGCTTTCTCCTTCCATTAAAAAAATGAGCAATGATTTGAGAATCACATTGAAGTCAATATAATTTACATAATTTTAAAAATAAAAACAATATAAAATTCTTAACATTTAATTATTGATTAATATATTTGACTCAATTGGATGGAATACGAAATAAATGGTATTTTATAAATCACTTGAGTTATTTCCACTTGGGGTGGTCCACAGAAGTCAAACTTTGCAGAAGCTGAGCAAAACTAGGCGTGTGTCTAATGTATACGCAATTGTTTATCATGGTGTTTTTAAAAAATCTTAATTTTTTATTTTAATTTTAAATTATTATTTTTATATGTTTAGATTATTTTAATATACTAATATCAAAAATAAATTTTAAATAAATTAAGCTAAACAATGGGTTGCTTGTACATTTGTTTTTTAGGCACGGAGAGTGGAGTAAACGAGTACATAGTGAGACCAGACCCTCCTTTTCGTATCAGGCGTCATAGTCCTGCATCAACAAGTCTGATTAATCTATTATAATTTCTTAATCAGAGAAGAACGAAGTCCGGAAGATGTTTTATTTTCTAGTAAAGTTTTTTTTTTTAAAAAAAGTAAATAAAAAAAAATACCAATCTCGAAAATCATGCGGTGGCCTATCACTTGATTTTGCCCATCCTTACCAGCCACGTCATTAAGCCAATCCTCAGTCATGTCATTTGCCACCATTTTGGGCTTTAGTTTCCTTTGATACCTAAAACTGGAGTAAAAAAGAAATCATGCTTCTGTTTGTCTTATGTTTCAATGGTCTTTTTAAAGGTTTTTAAATTATTTTTTTATTTTTTTATATTGTTTTGATGGGATGATATCAAAAATAAATTGAAAAAATAAAAAATGTATTTTAATTTATTTACAAATAAAAAATTCTTTGAAGCATCCATGAACAGTCCTACGTGTGAAAGACAGAATGATGGATTATGAATGATAAGCGTCGTGATCATGGGCACTGATGGTTTTCACAAGCGTTTGAAAGCAGAGACACAGACGTGCTTGAAGGGCACACCGATTGACCTTTTCGCCTTTTAAGAAAGTTCCGGGAAGAATGAGGGAGCCTCACATGGAGGCCAGTTCGCGTAATAACCTCCTCAATTATTGTCCCTTTTTTTAATCTATATATGTTTTTTTTTTTTAATCATGAGTGACTAAATAGTTTTAATAAATGAACCATTACTTGTTTTGATCTACACTTTCTCAAGAATTTTTTTTTATTTTAATAGTTAAAATATCTTGTGTACGGATTTACATATTTAACACAAAAAAAAGAGTAAGAATAACTGATAAATGAAAAATGAAAAATGAAAAAAAGGGAATAATAAAAGCAAAAGATAGGAATAAATAATTAAAAAAAACCCTAAAAAGAGTAATAGAAAATGAAAAACTGATTTTGTCTTGAGCATTGATAAATCTTGCATTTAATTTGATTCCCTCTGTTTTTGTGGATTCATGGGATTCTATGAGTAGTAGGATTTTTTTAATGTTTTATAATTTATTAATCAATTATTTTTCAAAATTAAATATTATTAAAGAAAATACAAAATAGAAAGATATTTTCTTTCGTAGGGATGGCAATTGGATGGGCAAATGCATCCCCATTGCCGCTCTCTATTTGTTATTGCTAGAAATTTGTGTAAAAAAAATGGTTAAAAGTATATTTGAGACAAATTAAGAGTGTAATTCACTTATTTTTAAAATTAAAATTTTATTAAAAATTATTCTTAAAAAATTATTTTAACAAATTATAAATAAATTAAAAATTAATTTTAAAAAATTCTTGATTAGCATGTTCAAAAGTTAAAAATGACTTTATAGAATATTAAAGCTATTTGAGGAGAGAGGCTCTAGGCACAGAGAGGCTTTCGGCTTAAATTGCACGCGCTTGCTCAGCTGGGGGACCTCAGTCTAGGGTTTTGATAAAATAATTTTTTGATGCATCAATAATGATGTTTAACTTGCTCCATTTTGGACTTGAGTTTGCAGTAAAATAAAGTTTTTGCTCATAAAAAAATATTTTTTAATTAGTTTTTTATATTTAAAATGTGTTTGGAAATATAGTTATATTCGTGTTTTTAAAAATTAAAATTTACTTTTTACTTAAAATTAATTTTTTTATATGTTTTGGATCGTTTTTATGTGTTGATTTTAAAAATAATTTTTAAAAAATAAAAAAACATCATTTTGATATATTTCAGAATGAAAAACACTTTAGAAAGCAATCATAACCATTCTCTCAAATATGCTAGTTAATGAGTAGCACGAATAGTAATTCTTCACTTCGTAAATATTATTTTCTAAATAAAAAATGTCAAAGTTTTGTTTGTTTGTTTATAATAAGTAATTAAAGAAAAACAACAAGAATTAATTATGATAATTATTAAAATTAATTTGCATAAGTTTTGGCTTTAAAAATAAAAACAAAATTGGATTGAATGAAAGATGTTCTCCATATCTTGCACACCAGCTCATTTGTCTTCTCATGTACTGTTTTGTAGTTTCATTTGCCTCAACCCACCCCCTGTTTTCTTCTGTTCTTTAGCTTAGGTTCCTGTTTTTTTTTAGAGACTTTAAGTCTTATTCTTTAAGAGAGACTTTAAGTCTTATTTCTTTCTGGTCATGTACCTTGTTTAGTATAAGTAATTAAATAAGGTGTTATTGTTAGAATTTTAAATATTTAATTATAATAATTTTGTTTAACTAAAAGATGAATAATAAAATTTTAAAGATAAAAAACTGATTATTATTAATAATAAATTTTTATCTGAATTAGATTATAAATCATGGTTTTGAAACCCGGCTGGGTGGGTCGATCCAGGACCCGGCCGGCCCGGGACTGGAACTAGGTCAAGTTGAAAAAAATAGGGAAAGAAAAAACCCGGTGTGACTCGGTTGACCCGACAAGCTTGGTAAAAAACTCGGTTGTAACCCGTTGATTTTTGTTTTTTGTTTTTTTTATTAAAATAACATAGTTTTGATTTTAAAAAAATATTGACTAGACGACCCAGTGATCCAATCAAAACCTAGAACCCGGACCTTGAACTAGACCGGGTCTGAAAACTATGTTATAAATGCTTCAGCAAGTAAATATTACAAAACAATCTGCTTAGTTATTGTTTATGTTATTTTATTCAATAATGTTTGGTATGGTAGGTTTTAAGGCTTTAGTCTTATCTTATATTTTTAGAATAATTCTGCAAACTTAGTTTTATTTACATGCATTTCTCATAGAGTTAAACTAAATAAAAAAATAAATTTGAATTGACTTTATATTCTTCACTAGTAATTTTTAACAACAATTATAGACAAGACATGGAAAAGAAATCTCCCCTTGGAATTCTGGATGGGTTTATGAACCTCTATTACTATTTAGATATTGAGTTTTTATGGATACTAATTCCACTCTATCTTTTATATATAATAAAATATTTCTTACCTTCGATATAGACTATAGAAAAAGCTAAATAATTGACCTCCGATTGGATCAAACCTAAAAAATTTTAAATGTACAAAAATATATAAATATTGCTAACATGTTTTTTAGCAACATAGAAAATTCAACTGTAAAATCAAGATTTAAGGTGTAATAAAATAGATCAAGAATTATATACATTTATAAATACTTAAAATATCATTAATACTAACTAAAATCTAAGCCATGAGGCTGGGAAATTGATGTAGGTTAGATATCCGATATTGTGCAGTAGGGAGCCTTTCAAATTTTTTATTTAATTATATGGCAATAATTTTTTCATGAAAGGAGTAATAATTTAAATTTCATTGAAACAAACTAATTTGCTAATATAATTCATAATTTTCTCATTAATATTTTTAATTCTAGCAAAAAAAAAAATTTTTTTGTTCCATGTCATTCATTTAATAAACATAAAAAACAATCAGAACACATACCCAAAAAAAATTTAAAATAAGGATAGAAATTATCTATCAACTTAAAAACCCCTTTATCTAAAAAAACATAAAGGAGAAAAAAATTGAAAAAAAAAATTCTTATCCTATAACTAAATAAAAATCAAACAATATTTTATTAAATACCCCAAACATATTTTTAATTAATTAATTTAATTTAATTTAAATTGAAGGAAAAAAAAGGCTTGATGGCTAGTCTAAATGGATCAGCACGCCCGACCCCAACCCATCTAAAAATATACAACCATGTATGCTTGTTAGGTTTGGCTCATGCATGTGCTTGTTAGGCTATGTTTGTTAACTTGAACTTTCTATTTTTTTTTTCTGGTCCAATTATTCACTATTTTTTTTAAAAGAAAAGTACATGACGTGTGGTTTTATTTTCAAATTCAAACCATGAAAAGAGATAGTTTTAAAATTAACTTGGGACTTTTTTAATCAAAAAACCATTTCTTAACCTATTTTAATCTATAAACACCATTAAAATACCAATAAACCAATTTTTTAATCCAAAACGGCTCTAAATAAGTCCCAAAATACAAAATTAAATCGATGCAATTTTTATTTCTCAACCTGAATTATTTAAAAACTGATAAGTAATGAAACCTTTATTGTCTAGTGGAACTCATTAATAATAAAATTGAGTTTTTTTTTTGTTACCTTAATGTGAAAAATCAATTGTTTTATCTCTCCTTTCTTGTTGATTTTCTCTTTTCTTTCTTAAACCAAGAATTGAACATGAATAAAATAGTTTTCGGCCAAAACACATAATTCTTCAACTAAAAGAATCAAAATAGAAATTGAAAAACATCTCAAAGCATTTTTTTTTCCTAAAAGATGTTGGATAAACAATGCAAGGTAAATTTTTGTTGCATCCCCCCCTCAATTTTTAAAGTGTTTTTTAAAGTGTTTTTTTCTTAGAAATACATCAAAATAATATTTTTTTATTTTTTAAAAATTATTTCTTACATCAACATATCAAAATGATTTGAAAATATCAAAAAATAATTAATTTGAAGTAAATAAAAAAATAAAAAAAATTAAATTTATTTAAAAATACTTTTAAAACATAAAAATAAATAAATTTTATATTTCATATACCGAAACCTTTTTTGATAAGGAAAATCAAAGTTACTGATGCGTGCAAAAATCAAGTTTAGATTTCGAGACCTGCAACACGACACCACACACAGGCATGGTTTTTGTGGCTTATTCTAAATTTACCCAAAAGCACGATGCCAAGGCCCATAAACGTGGAAACTGGATCAGCCTATAAATCTAAAAATATCAACGAGGGTTTAAGGTTGACAATTATCAGATTGACTCAAAGTCCATGGGCTGCTGCTATCTTCTCTTCTGCAACAGACAGACACCACCCCTTCTCTACGTGTGGCTCTCCCGCTCTGTCTCCTCCACTTCTTTCAAGATTCTGCGCCTTACCCTCCTCCTTCCCTTCCTTTTAAAAAAAAACTACACACCCGTTTTCACCCTCACTGACATTTTGTCATATAAGAGTAGAAGATTTTGAGCCTGCCTCTCAATAGCTTCATGTATTATAGGTGCCCATTTGAGCTAATTGGTTTTGCTTTTAGCTGAATGACCTCTCATCAATGCCTTTACTAGGTTCTTTCTCTTTCCCCCTCTACCTGCATGCCTTTCTTATTAAATCTCCGTGTTTTTTCCTTAGAACTATGGCAAGTTAGCATTTTTTCCGTTTCTAGATAGTTCTACAGTTTTTGCTACAAGATATTCACTCAAAGTATTGCCACTTGTAACTCTATATCTGTATAATTTACTGTTATAATTCAGGGTTTTGCGGTTAGCAAAGAAGTTTGCTAAATATTGTACGATATTCTTCTGCTTTTTTCTTTCACGTGCTTTTTCATTGTTGTCTCTCTCCGCTGACTGCCATTTTTTTGTATTGTAACTGTACAAAAGATAGTTATTAGCATGCAAGTCTCTTTCTTGGATATTTCGATCTTCATCGCCTATATGCAGTGGACTTGTAGGAGTACTTTTCTTATCACTGAATTTGTTAATGGTTGGTTTCGGTGGGCAGATATTGCTACTGCTCAGGCTTCTTTGCAAAATCATCTGGGCCTACTAAGGGTTCAAACTAATGCTCATTGCAAAGTTTTTTCAAGTCCATTTGCCTTTGGTGATGATAAGAGGCTGTTATCATTAGGGAAATCCATCAAATTCCGTAGAAAGATAAATGTTTTTGAGAGGAGTAAACTTCAGATAACAGCTGTTGCTACTGTTGAACCGAAGTCTTTGGTTCGCAAGGGAGATGGAAAAAGGAAAACAAGTCTTGAAAATCAACAACTTGCTGCCAATTCGGATACCTTGCCTGCTCAAGTTGAGTCTTCAGGCGAAGACTCGATGTCATTAGATGACAAAGAAAACTTGAGACGGAAAAGGATTTCTAATGCAAATAAAGGGAACACGCCATGGAACAAAGGCAGGAAACATAGTCCTGGTAAGCAATATCTAAATACGTAGTTCTGCATTTGTCATTTTGTTTTCTTCATTTGTTGACTTGTAATTTGGTGATGTTACTTAAAGATTTTAATACATGTGCAGAAACCCTTCAGAAGATTAGAGAAAGGACAAGGCTTGCAATGCAGGATCCTAAGGTGATGTCATGTAAGAATAATTTATATATTCCCTTGGCATGATGTGATAAGTTTACAATCTACTCTATAATTGGATCCAGTTTTCAGATGAAAAACTTTGATACAAGCTTAAGCAAAGGAATTGATGAAGTTTTCTAGGACATTCAATCCCTTTGTCTCTCGATTATTGCCTTAAAAATGCAGGCCTCTGTAGCTAGCCAGCTGAAACTCTTCCTAGAAACCGTAAACAACGCAAAATAATGCTTATTCTCCCATATCTGGCTGGTCCTCACCAAGTGCCAAGTAGGTCCTTCTTTGACAGTAAATTGTTCAGTTACACTAGTCTATGATACTGTGGTGGAATTAATTGAGTAGCCAGGAGGATTTACTGCAATGACCAATGATCAACGTTGGCCTTGGCACCTGACTTGTTGGTGTGCACAATGTTAAGAAAAACTGTAGTTAGCAACTGATTGAATCTTTTGACCTTTAATTGATTTGACATTTGTTTCTCTGTTCTTTTGAGTTCACACTTTGTCTCAATCGCTTTACTTATGGTTCATCCAGGATAAACCTTTCCTTTTCCTGACCATTCATAAGTTAAATGATCTTCTTCATCCGACTCACCTTCATGGACAGTTTTACTTTTACATTATTGTTTTAGCTAATGTATTGGATACAACATTAATGTATGCATGATATGGCTTCACAGATTTCACATATGATGACTCTATGAATAGGACTGACATGTTAAATTGTATAATTCACTCAAAATTTGGCTATGCAGATCAAGATGAAGCTAGCCAACCTTGGACACGCGCAGAGGTGGGTAATTCTTTGTTTGCCTCTTTTGCTACAAATTTGATTTAAACTGCCATTTCCGCTGCTAATGCTAATAAAGGTTCCGTCACTTAACTATCTTAATTTACCTTCTAAATTGTTTCTTACTCGGGTAAAAGATTCTGATTGGAAGTTCTAGATGAAAATTGTGCGCACCATTTCTTGTTATCTTACAGCAAAGAGACAAGGGAGAAAATCGGGCATGGAGTTAGGTTGGGGTGGCAAAAACGCCGTGAGAAGCAGATGGTGCAGGAAGGTTGTTATTTTGAATGGCAGAATTTAATTGCAGAGGCTTCAAGAAGAGGCTATACTGGTGAGGAAGAGCTGCAGTGGGATTCCTACAATATCTTAAAGCAACAGCTTGAGGTTGAATGGGTGGAGAGCGTTCAACAAAGGAAAACATTGCCTAGACCAAAAGGTAGCAAAAGAGCACCAAAATCCCTTGAACAAAGAAGAAAAATATCAGAAGCCATAGCTGCGAAATGGGCTGATCCTGTGAGTTCTTTCTGGTATTTTTGATGCTATATGTTTCCTCCAATGAATATTGATTCTGAATTCTGATACTGGACCATAAGATTAGTGGTAAATGAAGGGGTGGAAAAAAAAAAAGAAAAAAGAAAAAAAAAGAGGCATGAAACAAAAATCAATTTTGGAATAAGAATTTATGATGTTGCTTGGCCAAAACATATGACATGTTGTATGACTTAACTGTCTAGTCCTAAAGTATTCCTTCATCAGAAATATTTGGTATGGAGCTGATATACCTGTGAAAAAATTAGTTGACCTGGACATGTGAATATTCTGATATTTCTTGTCTAAATACTCTTCCATTATTTGCCATGTGCCTTTCTAGTATTACTCATCATTCAGCCAACTCCATGTTCTTTTGGTGATTGCATACTCATCACTCATGAGTTAAGTTTAATTATGACTCCTGATGATATAAATTTCAACTAATTCAACTCTGCAGCTGTGAACTCACACATATTTTATCTCCTATTACAATCAATCAACTTTCTTTGTTCCCACTAGGAATACCGTGAGAGAGTTTACTCTGGCCTTAGTAAATATCATGGCACGCTAGCTGGAGCTGCAAGAAAGCCAAGGCGGATGCCAAGTGGTAGTTCACAGTCTGCTAGACGGGACTCCTCAAAGAGAAGAACCAGTGATACAGAAAAGGGGTATACTAGAAGCCCAATCCAGCAGTTGAGGCGAAGAAGTAGGACACCATCATATAAGGATCCTTTGGCAAGTTCGAAGTTGGAGATGATAAAGAACATCAGAGCACAAAGAATTGCCACAGAAACCAAGAAAAATGAAGCCATTGAACGAGCAAGGTTAGTTTGCTAATGGTTGACTTTGCAAACCTAGTACATGGCTTACTATATGAGCACTAACTAAAGTTGAATTTAGTAACCTGCACTATGAATGCATTACACATCTCAATCCATCTTTTTCACTTTTTCAGCACTTGTGTTTGGTACTTTTCCACCTAACTAATTAAGTTCATTTGTTCTCGGTCTCAACCGGGAATTGTTACTGAAAAGGAAAGTGGTAGCAGTAATGAAGCTAGATGAATCCATCTTGTTCTGAGTTTCACAACTCATTCTTTTGGTTGCAATTTGAACTTTCCACCAACATATTAGACTGCTCGCCTTGTAGAGAAACTATAATCATCTTATGTGATATCCTACAGGTCTTTAATTGTGGAAGCTGAGAAGGCTGCTAACGCTCTTGAAGCTGCTGCAATGAAGAGCCCCATTGCCCGAGCCTCCCTAACTGAAGCCAGAAAGCTTATTTCTGAAGCAATTCAATCAATTGAATCCGTGGATAGAGGGAATGGTGTATCCAGTGATAGCATATCTAATGTGAATGACAGATACCCATCTCTTGCACTAACTGAACTGGTTAGTGAGGATGAGAAGGAAATAAATGCAGGCAATGGAATCATGGATCAAGTAGAGTTGAGACAAGTAAATGGGACCATGATCATGGAAACAAGTAAAGATGAAGACCTCAATTTCAGTAATTTAGCCTTCCATGATTTTCTGAATGGTCAGGGGGAACTTCTCCCTTTAAGCTCCAGTGCATATAGTTTGCCTTCCTCAACCATAGACCATTCGAGTTCAGGAAAGCAACCTGACCAAGTGGAACCAAACGGGAGTCTCACGTCTGAAAAGATTAATCTACCAAATGGATCTAGAGTTCAGTATGTGGAAGAGGAGACACCTTCCAAATCAGTCGCTACTAAGAAATGGGTTCATGGAAGGCTTGTTGAAGGGACGGAAGGAGGTTGAGACAGTCCATAGAATTTCTCAAATATGATACATTTATGTCCCTTCTCATCTTCCCCTGTTCTTCAGCTCCTTAATCGTCGGGAGAGGTCAACAATCCTGCTCAACACAAATTGGCTTCCGCAGTTTAACCGAGGGTCATGCGTTAATGAGTCTATCATCCATCATATTTTGTTTATAGCTAGCATGTAATATTTAGAGATGCAAACGATTTTTGATTCACACTGCGCACTTGAAACATCCTTGGTCTCTCTGTAACTGTTCCATGTGAGATTCAAGGTTAGATCTTGTACTAATATTAATATATATGCAGAGGCAGACCAAATTGTGTCCAATTGTTCTTTATGCCTCTCAGCTATAATGCGCCTGCCATATGTTTATTTCTCTTGAATTATCTGAGCTAATAAAGTTAGAAAGAAGCTGAAAATATGAACCACGAACGCGTATCATGAACTTCAAATATGATTCCTTACGAGCTCCAACAATGTTACCTTCACATGTACATGCGACAATAAGGGAGAGATCGACGGAAGGCGTGGGAGCAAAGGTAGCTAGCCTAGCGTTTAGGACTGTTGGTAGTGGAGCAAGTTTTATCAGAGCGGCTGAGTTGGGAGTACACAATTTTCTCCACCTTTTCCCTTCCTCCTCCCCTTTATTTATCTCCTTCGCTTCTTCCCTCTGTAAAATCAATCAAGATTTGTTTAGATTAGCTGTTTCTTGGTTAGTTAAAAAACTAGAGATATGTATATATAGCCCAAGTAAATCAATGATGCTTACGTTGATGGTTTCAATGACAGCAGCTCCGTTGGGTGCCTTTGCTGTCATTAACCTCGCACTCCTTATCATGAGCAGCTCATCATGCTCCTTGCTGCAAACTCCAAAACCAATCTTTTGAGTCACCGGCCACCAAACAATCATTTCAAATGTGATCTTGGATTCCTAATACAGAGGGTCCTTGTTGTTAAACATCAAAATTTAGATCCAAGGCGTAATTATTTAGAAAAATGATAAAAGGGAGGGCTCGTGCTCTTGCTGTATCTGGAATTGTTACCAGATGTCCACTGTAAGACATGCTGTTTTGGCATGTGTCTTTCTTCCTTTCCTTATGTGACGTTTATTACATTAATACAACCTTAAAATAATTTCTGTTTGAACACTCTCTATCAAATGAGTACACTAAAAAAGGGTGGCCTTTCAATCCAGGATTATTTTCACAAAGGCAAAGGATTTGCGGACATCCTTTCAGCTATTGCTCAACCTCTAGTAGAGTACGAACTCATCTCTTATATACTGGTTGGTTTGCCAACTTAGTGTGATCCTCTTATAGTCTTATCACATCTGTCAACACTCGTTTTGATCCAATGCAGCTTGATGAACTCTTTGGCCATCTTCTTACTCATGAACTACGTGTGGAACAAGTTGCCACCTCCATCGATTTCTCTGCAAATCTAGCTGCTCTCTCTTATAAAAACAATGGTCGCGGTAAATTTTCTTCCGGTCCTCCCTCTCGTGGTATCAATAATCGAGGGCGTGAACGTATTCATAAGAGTTTTGAAGCCCGTTCAAAATAGATTTATCACTTACATTTATTTACATTCATATCTTTGCTGTGTACTGTAAGACAGAAGCCATCTATAAATGTTTCCTGTTGCTCCCAGAATAATTATGGGAAGCTAAAACTTAGAAACATATTTTTTACCTCTAATATATATATATATATATATATATATATATATATATTGTAGGATAATCCCAATGGGTCTTTGCTGACTGATCGAGGTAATTATATCGTTACCATATCTTGAAGAAGATGAAGTTGAGCTACTAGATGATGACATTCTTAGAGGTAATTACACGATGACTGGATTTTGAACCACTATGTGAGGGATTCGTGGCAGAGGAAATTAGGCGGCGAGCAAATTAGCCATATATTCGTTCAGAGTTCTTTCTTCATCTCTTTCACGAAAAAAAAAAGAAAGTTTAGACTGTTTAAGTTCTCACTGGTGACATTAGGATTTACAATATAAAAAGAGATAAAATCACATCACATCTTATAAAAAAATAAAAATATTTTCATTTATTTTCTGTTTTTTTTAATCTATCTCTCCTATATTATGAATATTAATATAATTTCTTGAATAAAAATATGTATCTATATTTCATTTATTTTAAAAAGTCTTTTTAATTTCGTTTTTTTTTTCAATTTTATTTGTTGTTTTTTTTAAAAAATATATATTAAAATTTGAAAAATATATATATCTAAAGTTCATGTGTCATGATTTAATTTCAAAGATTGTTAAGTTATAATTCCATGGAGATATATAGACAAACTATATCATTGTTTTGTGCACGATGAATATTTTTTAAAAAGTTCAAAATATTTAAACGTTTCTAATATTTTTCCTAGTAGACAATTTATATTGTGAGAGGAATCTGATATAATTCGATTAACTTGACAGATTCGAATATAACCTAGATGACTGATAAAAATATAGTTTGATTAAAAAAATTCAAGATTATATATTTTTTTAATAAAAAAAATTTAGACGACAATATATTAGATCAATCCGGGTTCACCCAGATTAATCTATTAAATTTGTGACTTGAATCATAAAACCATAATAACTCAATATAAAGTAAATCGAATTAAACTATATAGCTCAATTTTCTAATTAACCAATGTTGAAAGATAAAATTGAAAAAATAATTTTTTAAAATAAAAGGGATAGAAAAATGACTCAAGTTAACTTGAGTTAACTAGTCAAACCTACATTTATTATGAGATTAGAATAATCCCATAAAAAGTAAATCAAAACAAATTATGAAGCTCAATTTCCAAGCAACCAATGTTGAAGGATGAAAATGAAAAAAAATAATTAAAAACAAACAAAAAATTATCCAAGTCAACACTAGTTAACCAACTAAACCCATGATTCGAGTTGTTAGATTAGAATAACCTCATAAAAAGTAAATAAAAAAATGATTATATTAATCTGAGTCATTCCGCCAAATCTATAACTTGAGTTATGAGACTGAAATAACTTTATAGAGAGAAACTCAAAACAAATTATGAAACTCAAATTCCAATCAATCCATTATTAAAGGATAAAATTGAAAAAAAATAATCTAAAAAAATTACACAATAAAACGACCAGAGTCGACCTTGGTTAACCGACAAAATCTATGATCCAGATCATAAAACCGATATAACTTCTTAGAAAATAAACCAAAACAAATAATGAAATCTAAGTTGGTAAATCTCTCTCTCTCTCTCTCTCTCTCTCTCTCTCTCTCTCTCTCTCTCTCTCTCTCTCTCTCTCTCTCTCTCTCTCTCTCTCTCTCTCTCTCTCTCTCTCTCTCTCTCTCTCTCTCTCTCTCTCATAGCAAACTATGAAGAATTATTAATTTTGAAGTTTCTACAAGATAATTATGGAAAACAATTATGTTAGATATATAAGCAATTAAATTGTTATTATTAGGTTATCATGGTTTTATGATCCGGAACATAGATTTGATAAGTTAACCTCGGTTAATTCAAGTTGATCTTATATATTATCTTTTTAATATAAAAAAAAACATTATCTACAAATTTTTAAGTTAGACTATATTTTTATCGGATCGAGTCATATAAGTTAATCTGGATATTATTTTTTTTCTTAAAAAACACATTAACAATGTGTTGATAATTTTTTTTCATTAAAAGTTTTTTATCTGACACCAATGATCTAACCAACATCAATGGGAACATCTCGAATCAATATGAGTCAACCCAAATTCTTTCTTATGATATACACCGGGCCAATCCTATAAAGTATATTTAAGATATTTTATACCACTTGAAAAAATAAAATAAATATTCATTATACACTATTGGAATCTCATTTCATAGTGTATGATATGAGCCAAAATTGGTCGAAATGCTTTAGATGTTTGCCGCTTGTTTTATTATGCTAATTAAAGAGTGAATTTATTTATTTATTAAAGCTTTTCAATATTTAACTCATAACATTGATTCCATTTGACCCAACTTAATTATGTATGATTTTTATAAGGTCTTTGTCCAAGAACTATTTCAATCCAATAGCTTAAGCTATTAGGTGAAGTTTCAGGATATGATTTATATTATTCTCTAACACACCCCCTTAAGTAAAAGCTCTTTGGACTTGAAACTTGCACAGACCTACTTTACCTTGTGCTTAATTTTTATCAAATAAATGGGGATGGTGAAATTCAAACTCATGACCGCTTGGTCATCAAGGTTCTGATACTATGTCAAAGAATTATCTCAACCCAATAGCTTAAATTGTTAGGTGAAGTTTTAGAATATAATTTATATTATTCTCTAACAATATTGGTACTTGATATTTATAAATGTTTAATATATTGATAGAATATTAACATTTCATTTTTCTTCAAGTGATCCTTAGTATCTTTAAATAATTTGACTCCATGTTTATATATATATATATATATATATATATATATATATATATATATATATATATATATATACATTGATCTAATAACATTATATATGGTAAATATTTACTTGATTAAGTAATTAAGTGCTGTATACAAGATGACATAATGAATTTGTTAAAAATAAATACATGGATACGCACACATATACTACTAGTTTTAAAATGAAATGCGAAATGAACCAATATTGAAAATAACTCTAGAAATAGTATTGACAACTTTGATTTAAAGCACACCAGAAAAAAAAGATGAAATATTTAAAAATTAATTAGTTATTAATTAACAGAGTAGAATATCACAGTTTAATATCCGATCATTATTATATTTGTTTTTATATTTTAAAAATATTGTTAAAAATATGGATTTTTTTAAATTTTTTTATATGCTTTAAATTGATATATTTTTAGTATTTTCTGATTATTTTGATACGTTGATATTAAAAATAATTTTTTAAAATTAAAAAAAAATTATTTTAATATATTTTTAATAAAATATATTTTAAAAAACAACCAAAATAACACTTTTAAATACATTATAAAAAAATAGCTGTAGATTGGACTCATTAAAAGTCAATTAATTATTACGATGAGGCCAGATCCGTAAACAGCTGAAACAAATAATTGGGCCGGGCCGGTGGAGCTAAGAGAGTGAGAGAGGCGGGTGTGAAGTCATTATCCGCCACCGACGACTGATAGATATTTGCTTTACTTCCTCTTTAATTTTCCTCACCCCCTTACGCTTTCTCTACCCTCCGGCAGGACCACCACCTTAATCTTTCATCCGATCTCACCTTACTCTCACTCAAGATGACACGTACATAACTCATTCACATTCATCTCAAACCCACTAAACGACACTGCCCCACCGACTATCCCAAAAAGCAAAGCAAGCACCCAATGGAGAGAGATTCGTCAGACGAAGAGGACGATCGCGAGCACCTAATTGAACAAAACGATAGAAAACACCACCAGAACGGCGTCCTCCCCACCTCATCCCCAACACACCGACGATCCACAACATTCGATGTCGAATCTCGGATACGACACCGTTTCAACCTCAACAAGAGGTACTCTCTGTTTGCTGCTGCTATAATATTCCTCCCTCTCTTCATCTTATTCCTTTCTTTCTCCACCGACATTCGGAATTTATTTTCAACCCATCTCAAGGTCGGGGATTCCCTCTCTATACGAATGCGCGAATCCGAATTACGCGCTCTTTATCTGTTGAAAAAGCAGCAGCTCTCTCTCTTCTCTCTCTGGAATTCCACTGGCAATTCCTCATTGTTAGAAAAGGATCTCAATTCCGTTTCCTTTGAAGATTTGAAATCTGCATTGCTAAAACAAATTTCTTTAAATAAAGAAATCCAACAGGTTTTACTAGCCCCTCATGAGTCAGGGAATGTGTCGTCATCGTCATCAGATTTAGATTTTAGCAATGCCGGTGGTTTCGTCCAGAGATGTGAAAAAGTGGATCAGAGATTCGCTGACAGAAAAACAATAGAATGGAAACCGAAACCCAATAAATTTTTATTCGCGCTTTGTTTATCTGGGCAGATGAGTAACCATTTGATTTGTTTAGAGAAACACATGTTTTTCGCTGCATTGTTGAATCGGGTCTTGGTTATCCCGAGCTCCAGGTTTGATTATCAGTATAATAGGGTTTTAGATATTGAGCATGTAAACGATTGTTTGGGGAGGAAGGTTGTTGTTACCTTCGAGGAGTTTGTGGAGATCATGAAGAATAAACCCCATATTGATAGGTTCTTTTGTTATTTTTCTGATCCTACTCCATGTTATGTTGATGAAGAACATGTCAAGAAGCTGAAGGGGTTGGGGGTTTCTATGGGGAAACTTGAGTCCCCATGGAAGGAGGATATTAAGAAGCCAAGCAAGCTTACTGTTAAGGATGTTGAGGGGAAGTTTGTGAGTGATGATAATGTTATTGCTGTGGGAGATGTGTTTTTTGCTGATGTGGAGGAAGAGTGGATTATGCAGCCAGGTGGTCCTATTGCTCATAAATGCAAGACTTTGATTGAACCAACTAGGATAATTATGCTTACTGCGCAGAGGTTTATTCAAACTTTCTTGGGGAGTAACTTCATTGCTCTCCATTTTCGGCGTCATGGATTTTTGAAGTTCTGGTATGTGTTGCTTTTTTCATGCCTGTTCCTTTATGTTTATTGCAGTTGGTGCTTTTTGCCTCTTTGTTTTAGCATGTATGAACTGTTTTACTCTGTATAGTGTCATAGAGAAGGAGGGGATGGGGGAAAGGAACTCTTACATCTATCTAGTATCTAATGTCCACTTGATAACTTGTTGTGGTGGTCACAGTCAAAATCTTTAAGCATTTTGCTTTTAAGCATCTGTAAAATTAGATGTTCAATCAGGAGATTCCTTGCAATTTTGAGCCATGAATTTGAAACTGAAGAAAAATAGGGATGAGGCTTTTAAAATGATGATTTGTTTGCAAGTACAGTGCATATGTTGTGTGTTTTTATGCATGTGTACATGTGGCTTTATGCATCAACTTAGTTTTTTTTAATCAATTTATTACTCTATACATATATTTATAGACATATGGTGGAACTGCTTGAATACAGATTGATTTGTTTATATAAGATCTCATAGACAGTCTTGGAGCATAACACTTAAAATGCAACTGTTCACTTGTTTTAGAGCAACATCTATTTCTTGCTCCAATCAGCATGCATGATCGGATTGGGTTCTAAACATTATGAACATTTATTTATTAGAATTTCTTTTACCTTATCTAAACATTAGACATCATGATGCCTCTAAGAACCCTTGTATATTTTGCCAGCAATGCCAAGAAGCCAAGTTGCTTTTATCCTGTTCCCCAAGCGGCAGATTGCATTGCTCGGGTGGTTGAAAGGGCCAATGCACCTGTGGTATATCTCTCCACAGATGCGGCAGAAAGTGAAACTGGTTTGCTGCAGTCACTAGTTGTGGTGAATGGAAGGACTGTTCCACTTGTTACACGTCCTCCTCGTAATGCAGCTGAAAAATGGGATGCTTTGTTATACAGACATGGCCTCCAGGAAGATGCTCAGGTAAGACTAAATTTCTTTTCTTCCTGTGCATTTGTTTTAGCATGGGTTAAAGGAGATTTACACCCTGAATTTCATCCATTGCCTGTTTGTTTTTACTGATTGTTCCCAAGAGTTTTCTGGGTGTGATAACAATTGAAAATGCATGTTAATTGATCCCTTTACATTCCTTTCTCTGTTCGATTTTTGGATTCCTTAGAAGGTGATGTTACACTTAATAAATGATCCGATTGGATCAGTTTTGACAAGGATGGTATTTGATCACAGGCTTCTCCTCCAAGCTTTTGGAGGATGCATTAGTAGGCTTGCTTGGACTTTTGAATTTAAATAGCCTATTGATCATGAAGAAAAACTCCACAATGGTGCAAGATTCTATCCTTTTTAGGATATTCTACAAATAGATGCAAAAAAAAAAAGAAAAGAAATCAGAGCCTACCTGGTTTGAGCTAAATTTGTTTGCAGATTACGAGTTAAACTATCCCTTTCGACTAGCTGTTTGTTTTGCTAAAGTGATCACTGTACTAGCACTGCTTCCATATTGTGAATGTATAAAATCTATCATAATTGGTTTTCTCTGGTTTTATCAGATTTATCTTCAAAAAGACTTGCGAATCCTTTAGTGAAAGATGGATTTTAATGCAGTTCTTGTTGTGGATCAAGTAAATAAGTTTCAACTTTATTCCGCGCGGTGTGCAGAAGAAGTGCATTTAAATTCTTTTCCACTGGCATATAATTATTCATCATGCATATGAATGACTCGTATTTGATTTTGTTAGAGATTAGAGAGAGGCCCACTTTGGCATCTTATTGAACAATAATGGTGATATTGTTCCTCCATTTGTCTCACTCTTGATTTTTCTCTTTCCTTTTTTTGTTCCCGCTTTATCCTTTTCTTCCTGGACATTATTGAAATGCACTCAGTTTGGTGCCTTTTTACATTGGAAAATAAGTTCTCAAAGCATTTGATTTGCTCTGTTAATTTAGACAATGTGAAGACATTGTGTGAATTCAATAGTCCCTATGAATCTCACATATGATAATTACATGAGCGTATGCTGTATGTCACTTGCTGTCTTTTTTTCCCCGCAAATTGAAAAGAATTTATCGGGTTTTCATTTGTAGGTGGAAGCTATGCTGGATAAGACAATCTGTGCTATGTCCAGTGTGTTCATTGGAGCCTCTGGATCCACTTTCACTGAGGACATCTTTAGGCTGCGGAAGGGTTGGGAATCAGCATCTTCATGCGATGAGTACCTCTGCCAAGGTGAATTACCTAATTACATTGCAGAAAATGAATGAAGAAGATACAGGAAACTGGTAGATGGTGCGCTGCCTCTTCAATACACATTAGTTCTTTGTGATAATCTGCCGGTGAGGCTGGTTTGTCATGGATATACTCAATAAATCTGGAAATAACTCCTTGGTTGATGCCCAATTCAGTTAGTGGTGCCGAATTTCACCATAGCATGTATTTTAGTGTACCATAATAGGTGTTTGTATCTTGCACATAGCTTTTTCGTTTCATTGTGTCGGTCATGGCTGAGTATTATTTTTGTAATGCACATGGTGTTAAAAACTAGTGACAGCAGCTGAAGAAATCTCGTTTCCATTTGTGTTGCTAGTGATGATGCTCCACAGTCTGTCTTCTCCTCTGCCAAGCTTATTCAGAAGCTTTCATTAAATCTGTAAACTTTGTATTCAAAGATACAAAGAGGCTTTCTTTGTAGCTTCATGCTCAGTATCTTGGCGGCTTTCTCAAATTATCGATGGATACCACTTAAATTTGCCTGAATTAGACGATCCAATAACCCCTTAACAATGTAATGACAATTGCTTCTTCCTTCTCGTCCCTTGATCCTTTTGATTAGAGAGTTAGCATAATTTAAATTCTTAGGTAGAATAATATTTTATTTAAAATTCCTAGGTTCAAAACTCACTAGGGAATATAAAAAAACCATTTATGAATAAAATAATTTTAAAATATAAAAAATTAATTAAAATTTTTTAAAATTACAGTTGGACCAAACTTCTTTTTACTTGCGTTTCAATTTTCACGTGATAGTAGACCCTTTACGCTTTATGGTTTTTGCAATTTTAGTAATGGCTAAAGTTGCATCCAAAGATGTCAATTCTATTTTGATTGGCATTTTATTTTTTTTAATTAAACGATAAATATTAGTTCTAGAACATTTTCACGTTCCTTTTCGGTCCTATATTGTACATATAATTAACTAATACTTTCCCACGTGTTTTTGTTATTTGTTTTTGTTTTTTTTTGTTTCGTCTTTTTTTTTTTAGCTTTTGCATGTTTTTTTTTCCCAAGACTATCTTCTTCTTCTTCTTTTTTAATTCTTTTTTGTTTTTATATTTTTTTTAAATTATCTTTGTCGATTTTTTTTAATATTGAACTAATAGTTTTTTTCTTTAAAACATTATGGATTATTATAATATTTCCCCACATAGTTTTTTTTAATGAATTTTTTTCTTTTCAAAATGGGCTCTGTCAATTTTATTTTTTTTCATATTGAACTGGTTGAGAATTTTGCTTCGTAGTTTTTTTTTTAAAACACCATGAATTATTACAATGTTTCCTCACATGATTTTTATTTTGCTACAGTGTTTCCCCACATATTTGTTTTTCAAAATTATCTTTATTGATTTTTTTTTAATATTGAGCCGGTTGAGAATTTAGCTTTAACTTTCTCCACATGTTTTTTTTTCTATTTTTTTATTTTTTCCCCAAAATTGTCTTCTTTTTTTATTTTTTTCAGAATTGTTTTTGTTGATTTTATTTTTTCAATATGAAACTAATTGAGAATTTAACTTTTTAGTTTTTTTCTCTTTAAAACACTGTGGATTGCTACAGTGTTTCCCCCACATGGTTTTTTTCTCTTTTTTTCTCTTTTTTTGTTTTTTTTTCCAGAATTGTCTTGTCGATTTTTTTTCCATATTGAACTGGTTGAGAATTTAGCTTCGTAGTTTTTTTTCTTTAAAACACTGTGGATCAAGGTTGTTAAAATTATGATTCAACTCATAAAATCGTATGTTTTTACGAGTCAATATAGGCTTTACGTGCTAAATCATTCACAAAACTCGAAAATGGATAAAATCAGGTCAAAATCAGGTAAAATCGTTAAAATCGAGTGAAATCGCTTAAAATCGCGATTTTACTGTCGATTCAACGAGTTTTCCCGCAGGAGATAAAAAAGCAATGTTGATGACAGGTGTCAACCGCCTATTGGCTTTAACCGAGCAAAAGTGACAAATTGACAATTGCAAATTCACCGAGGATGCACTATGCAGTCTTCTCTTCACATTTCTGATTTCACCATTCACGTTCAGAACATAAAAAATCCCTAAATTGAAATCCCTAAATTCTAAATCCTCACTAAGGATTCTTCAGTCTCTCAATCTCTTTCTCTCAGCCGTCCACGATTCTACGGTCCAACAATCAACCACCGTCCACCGTCCACCGGTACTCCACAACAACCCTCATCTTTTTTATTTTTCCATCATCGATGGCGTTTCTCTGCTACAAGCCCCTCAAGAAACTCCTCAAACAATTACCTCCCACCGTTGATTCTCTCAACCTTGATCGCCCCATTAATTTTCAACTCCATCCACACCCTCCTCCGCTTACTGGTGATGTTCATGGTAATACTAATAGGCCTTTGGTGGATTTGCAAGGATGGTTTGTTAGAATTCTTAATGAAGAGCTTGACAAGTTAAATGATTTCTATGTTGATAAAGAAAAAAGACTTTGTTATACGCCTTCAGGTTTCTTTCTTAATTTTTCTTTTCTTTCTTTGTTTTACATGTTTATAGCTTTGTGTATATGGGTTTTTAATTTTGAGGCTTTTGTTTATTATAGCTCTGAGAATTTAAGGTATTGTGGTTTGATGGTGGCTTTTAAGGTTTTTCCTATATGCATGTCTTGTAAATCCGAACTCATAGGTCTGGTTTAAGGATTCTGTAAGTTTTTGAATAATCAGGAGAGGAGTAGAATGGAGAAGACATCGTGACTTCATTGGAACAAGAGAATAGTGGGATGTCAAGGAAAAAAAACGCATAAAAGTGGCTTTCCTTTCCCTGGTAGTGCTGGGTGGTGTTGTCAGATAGTATGTGAAGAGGAGATTGTCATGGGATTGGAGGGGCTTGATAAAGTTAAGAATAACTTTTCCAGTTTGTGGAACTTATTGAAGTAGAGCAGAGTATTTTGCAGTATAGTTATAAGGCCAACCATCGTCAATTATAGCTGACAATGGGATTGTTGGAAGTCAGTTGAGGGAATTGAGGGTGCTGAAATGAGGATATTGAAATGAAATGCCAGGTTGTCAATATATGAGAATTCTGATCATGCAGAAAAGATAACTAACAGATTGGACTAGATAATTTTTCCCTTTTCATTTGACCGCATTTGTTTTGAGATTAGTTAGGGATAGTAAAGTTGCTAAGAGGGCCAGCAAATCGTAAATGAGAAAGAAAAAGGGAACGGTGAGGGAACATGTTGTATCATGTTCCCCTGTCCGTTTCTTACTCTAATGCTAATATTACTTTGATTAGATTCCCAGGCTCCAAGTTTGACTGCAATATTGATCTGCCCACTGCTCACTGCTCAGAACAGAGATAAGATTCTTAGTTTCTTACCCTGTCCGTTTCTTACCATGTTTGTAAATTGTAATCTTTGCGGTCTATTATTTGTAATTCAGAGTGCTGCAAGTCATCTGGGTTGTAACTTATGATAAATGTATTCTGTCTATTATTTGTAATTTGGATGAATGGATTTTGTCTATTATTTTTTGATTGGATAATAATATAGAATATGGGCTATCATGTATTATGCTATTTTTTTTAACAAAAATTTAATTACAATCATAAAATGTTTGGATTGATTATAGGGCTGATTTGAATTGATTCTTGAATTTTTATTTGAAGCATGAATTTTTTTAATGTATTTTAAAATTCCTTACGATTTTATGATCCGTTTTTACGATCCGAGTTTGTTTTGCATTTTTCGTGCCGTGTCAAAATCGTGATTTTAACAACCTTGCTATGGATTGCTACAATGTTCCCATACATGATTTTTTAATTATTTTTTTAAAAATTATCTTTATTGATTTTATTATTTTTAATATTGAGCTAGTTGAGAATTGCAACTTTAGATTTTCTCATGAATTACTATAGATTGCTACAGTGTTTTCCTGCATGGTTTTTTTTTCATTTGTTTTGTTATGATTTTTTTCAAAATTTTCTTTGTTGATTTTATTTTTTTAATATTAAGTTGGTTCAGAATTTAGCTTTGTAGCTTTTTCCTTGAAAACATTGTGGTTTGCAACAGTTTTCTCCATATATTTATTTTTTATTTTTTTTATTAACCCACAATAACGTATAAGCATGTCATAAGCCCGCGGCATCGTGTGGGCATACATCTAGTATTTATGAGTGTGTGTATATAACACTCAAAATTAAATTCAAAATAATAATTTAACATACATGATTTGATTTCAAATTTAAAGATATATTAATTTCAAATTATATAATATAAACACAATGTTAAATATCTAAATATAATTTTAAAATTTAAATCATTCCTAAATAGGTAAGACTTAAGAGTCAATACTAAATATAATTTTAACTTAAAGGAATTCAACACGAATAAAATGTTAAAATATTAAGAAAGTAAAAGGTTTTAATACAAAAAAAAGTATAAATCAAACATCATCTCCATCATTAATATAAAAATAATAATTTTAATCTTGTGTTGGTATGTAAGAAATTGGTATGTAAGAAAACATAAACTATATATTCTAATAGATGGTCATTTTCACTAAACTCATCATCGCATTCAAAATGAACCTGTTCATCCTCTAAAGTCAAAGTAGACAAAAATATCTCAATAATCTCCCAACTTTAATTCTCATCATCAAGAATGTTAGGTTCTTTATAAATCTACTCATTTAAGTCAATGTTATCAAAGTTAAGATCTAAAGTGTTCCTTGTTTTGCTCAAATTTCTAAAAATTATAAACATAAAAGAAAATAACATCAATATAAAACATATATATTAATGATAAATTTAATTTTTAAAAAATAATAGCAATGTTAATGAAAATAATAATAATCATTTTCAATATCATTATTAATATGATAATATTAATATTTTAACATAGTTGAATGCTCAAATTATAACGAATTGAAGATAAAATCACTTAGTCTCTTGTGCTCTAGCTTATTTCACCTTTTTAAAATGGATGAATTCAAATATACTTCAATTGCTCTTGCCAAGATGTTCTTATGATGAAAAACGAAGTTGATCCCTAAGAAAAACATTTCAGCCATAAAGGCTGGCATTCAACCAAGTACTGAACATAGAACCAAGGAAATTGAGCTGTCTGCTAATTCGAGAAAAGAGGCCTTATCACACCAGCGACCTGATGATAAACATTCAGACATCTCCACGAGAACCAAATCCTCGTCACCATCACTGCTTCCTCGTGCTTTTGTTTTGCCATGATATTTAAAGATGCATTTGATTTTTCCATGATAATTAATGGTGTTTATTGATATCACATGGCTTATCCATTTCTTTCCTTTTCGAGGATTGCCAGAATAAAAAGATTATTAACTTACATCCCCCCCCAAACTAGTTGCTGGGATGGACCAGCAGCAAAACTTCATGTGAATATTATCAGGGGCATCAATGATCAGGCATCTGAAAATCCTGAAAGATATCATCACCATTTTTAACTAGGAAAAGAGAATAAAAAAAAGTATAACTACATACAGAATGCCATAATGAACTGTCACGAAGGCATTACAGAGTCCCAGAAAACAAAACACTAGGCTAAACCATGTCATTTTTACCTTACTGGACCAAGCTTTTAACTCTCGTATCATGCGTGTAAGAGTCTAAGACTGTTCAATAAACTTGGAAGTACAACAAACAAGAAGTGCGAGGAGGTGGGGGTGGCTATCAATCTACGGCAAAAATGCAAGAAATCAATGTTTTTGCAGCAAATTTCAAGACATATAGTCTTGTGTATCTGGGTTGTCAGCTCTTGGTGTTTCTCCTTGTTCGTTTCCGATAGTTCTCTTGCTCATGTTAGCTCTCTGCACTAAACGAACCAATGCTTGAACCACTTCTGACATAGGAGGTCGAAACTCTGGCTCAGGCTGCCACAAAAACAATGATAATAAGCATCAGAACTTAAATTCATACAATATTTAGCACACTCCCTTTTCCCCTTCTAGAACTGTAGTAATGCCCAAAACTTGCCAAGCTGCGAATCTGAACTCCCAATTATCTATGTTTCGGTAAAAACTGCAATATGGTACCAAGCTTCAAAACCCCCTTCCCTCTAATAAACCTCACCAAAGTTCCCTCTTTCAAGTAATACATTACCTGGACACACAGAGCAATAACATCAGCAAACCGGGAAAGAGATTTGACAGGGTAGAGCCCTTTGAGTTCTGGATCAACCATTTTGGATAAGGAATCAATGTCATGGAGCTGAGGAGTTGCCCAGCGAACCAAAGATTGCTCAGATCTAGGCCTTGAGCTGTTAACAATTAACATTGCAATGAGATTAGGAACTAACTGATTTTTATCCCATCTTTAGTTATAATTATGTTGGTAAATAGGATAATCAGCGTGATTATGGCAATGAGATCATCTCTCTCATCATGTTAGCATTTCACCTGTCAAATGGTTTACGTCCAGTTAGAAGCTCCAACATGACCGCACCAAAACTGTAAACATCACTCTTTAGAGTATAATGACCAGACATAGCTACCTCAGGTGCACTGTATCCAGAACCTGCATTATAGTTCAAAACCTGCATGTTGTGAAAAACAGAGGACTCAGAAAAAAGTTTAAGCAAATAGCTTTGAGTGTTTAGAGATTAGTCTAGCCTCTAGACTAAGATACGGGTACAACTAGACCAGATAAAGACAAGAAGCTTTTCACCACCAATTAAGTGGTTGTGAATTCACTCACTGGAATCCAGGAAAATCTTGCAAATTTGATAACATGAAATAAATGATTCCTCAAATGCAACATCCAGAAAGTGAAATAAGCTAACTAGCTACAATGAAACCACTTGTATTTTGCTGGGTAGTTCTTACATAATAGATCCTGCAAGAAACCCAGAATACTAGATGTTGCACCATCTCAAATCATGCTACTACCACATCATGGATTTTGGAACCAAGTTCTCTTTTGGAGAGCTTGACCAGATTAGCAATCAAAAGAAGAGAGGTTAAAGCATAAGTTAGAAGTATTCATCACCCTATCCGGTCATAAATTGCAGATGAATTTCATAAAAAAAAAATATACACAGAAAAGAAATGTGTGCAAATTATGACAGATGGAAAACCTTGGTAATCTTCGCCTCAAGTGAACTTCAAACGTAAAAGCTAAGACAGTGACAAAAGCTCAGGCAACGAAGTTCTTCACAATAAACATCAAAGAAACACTATCTATGGACTATCTGGAAAATTTAAATGAAGGTTCATGATCAACCTGGTCTGTATTATGGAGACTGCTTGCCAGGCCAGCATCTGAGAGATGTGGATTGAGCTCTGTGTCCAATAATATATTCGCCGACTTGATATTCTTATGAATAATAGATGGCGAACAAACTTCATGCAGGTACCTGAAGAAAACCCTTTGAGTATCAGGAAAGCTCGTCACTAATATAATAGATAAGTTACCACTGATTTATGAAGGTCTCAGTTGCAAGGGTTGCACTCTTTCCCTGTCTTTTGGTAAGTTCTAGATTACAACATCAAAATTCTTTAACAAAAGTCTAGGCCATGTCCTGCATCTTAGAAAGAGTGAGGACTGTTCACGTGGAGTAGAAACAGATATGCCAAAGCAACTTCTTCATATGCAAAGGTTTTAAGATGCTCAGAAAATGAGTTGATAAAAAGTTCACCTTGTTTTGCTGGCCTCAGGTTTTTACATTATTAAAATTCATACCATAGAACTAAATAGTTAATGATTATCATTTTTGTTGAATCATTCAAGCGGCGATGACCCAATCCCTTTGCCCAAATATTTGAATAATAAAGCAGATGATAGATAACGGGGAAGAGAATGGAGGACGTGTTCACATTTTTTTTTGGCACAATTTCATGTTAGTGAGAAACAATTAGAACTATAGAATTCCTTTTCTGAACTTACTCCAATGCCCGAGCAGTCCCCAGAGCTATCTTGACACGGGAATTCCATATCAAAGGTTTGCTGTATTCATCTGATAGATGCAAGAAGTCATGCAGTGAGCCATTTTTATGGAACTCATAGACCAGCAGATGCTGTCCATGCTCTGAACAATAACCCACTAGTTCTGTCACGTTTGGATGATGCAACAAGGAAATGCTTGAAACCATCTCCATAAAATCATCAGACATATGGCTGGGCAGAATGCCTGAATCTAGTTTCTTCACAGCAACCTACAGTGTTGTCGAAGCAGAAGTTACAACTTAATAAGGTATAGGGACAGTGTGCATGTTAAAGAGAAATTTTCTTAAGGAAACATGTGCACAAAATTTCTTCCTATAATAACACTAGTCATCACTCTATCCAGACTCTTACACATCTTTCCACAAATGCCTCAATTATCTCAGCGGGCATGTCATTCATAATAGAGAATGGAAAGCCCAGCAGAAAGTATAAAATGGAGCAGACATGTCCAAGAAGACTATGTTTTATCCTTTTAACTGAAATAGCCAAATTGATTTGAAAGGCGAGGAAAGTATACCTTCCCATCATCAAACTCAGCTCGATAAACACGTCCAAAAGACCCCTCACCAAGAAGATGGTCAACACTGAAGCTGCCAGTAGCCATCTGCAGGTCTGCTACTGAGTATGATGTCACGTTTACAGGAGCAGCAACAGGTTTCTTGACAACAACGGGCTTTGGTGAAAATTCCTCCTCGTCAAATGACTTGTGACGATCAATAGGTGGAGGTCTAAGATTTGTTGAGGCTGGGGTGTCAAATGTCTTTGTATTTACCATGGAAGAATTTTGCATAGACTTCATTTCTGCAGTACAATTTCAAAGACAAGATCACAAGACAAAGGTCATATTAAGATAAAGAAAGGGGGAAGATGAAGAAAAATGTCAAGCATGATGGTTTCTGAAACCAAGAAGCTAATGACATGGACCTCAAGCTACACTGAAGTAGTGAAGCTCAACATGGCACTGCTTTTGTCAAGTTATGGGACTTGAAGTTTTCAAGTCAACCAAGTTCATTTGGAGCTAACCACAGGGTAGTGCCTGTGTCACAACTCAGATATGCTAAGGTTTTCACTAGAAAATTTTATACCTGATAAAAGTAAAGGGACGCTTTAAAATTTGAAAGTATTTTATTTATGTGTTTTCCATTTGAGCTATTAATTCCTAGACATTTAAAATATATTCCTGAATCACTGATTTTCAAATTTTGAGTTCTAATTCTGTCAAGTTATCAGCAAAAAAAGTGAACAGATTGCAAAGCATACTAATAAATCATAATTGTTTGTGGATAATTTGCAAAGCCATCCTCCTCACTTCCAGTCTGTAAAGTAACAAACAAGAATGCCCATTAAGCAATCTAATGCAGTTGTGCAAAAAGGTAAAATGATGCAACCAATACTTGTGCTGTACTGACTTGCTGTACTGTTGTATTGCTAGTGGACTTATGCATGATTCATCAATGATGCTCAACAGAAAGTAAGGTGCTTGTAAGAAAGGGTCTACCTTGTATATCATTTGTTGAAGAAAGAGGAGCAAATGGCTGATTATCAAGCATTTCTAGATCTAAGGAGGACCTCCTGGATCTTCTCTTCACCAAAAAGAATGCTACTATCCCCCCAACAACAAATATGGATATGATTATTCCTGCTATGCCACCACCCCCTATTCCTGATTTCTTGCTGCCACCACCAGCACCACTGCCTGATGGGCTGTCATTGCCACCAGATTTATGGCTCGGGCCTTTGGGGGTTGGAGGTGTGCCAGGTGGAGGAGGGGGTGCAGGTCCTGAGTTCCAATTGTTACCGTCCTTCCTGTCAAGATTATTCAGATTATAATATGGACGCACTTTTTTCTTATGAAACAATAGGACAATAATGACAATTTCCATAATGCTGCAAATAGAAAATGCTTACTGTAGATTAATGCTGTTTAACTGGCTAGGGATCCAACCTGTAAAACGATTATTTCCAACATTCCTGAAAACCATAATCTGAAAATAATAAGCTGCAATGCAATTTCTTAATAGCAAACAGATAGAAGACAATGCTCCTGGTGAATTTAACAGAAACGCTGGTTACCCACAGATTTTCAAGAGGAAGACTTGCAAGGACATTGATAGAGCCAGTAAATTGGTTGTTTTGCAAATACCTGCCAAAGGACAAATTAAGGAAAAGGGGCCACGACAATATATGAAGTTCTACTATCAGAGAAAGGCCATTTTGAAACTTACATTGATGTCATACTTGAAAGTGAGCTAAAACTCTGAGGTAGATCACCTGTCAGGGAGTTGAATGACAAATCCCTGTAGTGGCATAGAGAAATGATTATTACTTTGTTTTCTTTTTTTCTTCCATAAAACTAGATAGATATATTTAACATGATAAATTACTGAACAAACTTCAATTTGATCTACTTGTTGAGGAAAAAATGGCACTTCCATAAATTTTCAGCCGCAGACATTATAGAGGATAATAAGAAAAACAGTAATCAAAACTAACAATGTTTCTTTAGTAGAAACATAATATGCATCTGCAGAAGTTTTCTTGTTGCGTAACTGACAGTGAAGTGCTTTAGCATCAACCCTAATTTTTTAAGCAGGTCGAGAAAGTAGAAGAATAACAAAAGATTTGTTGCACTGTAGCAATCTGTCAAAGTAACAGAGAAACCATGCAACACCCTTCTAATGTAGGCAGCAAAGTAAAATTATTTTCTTATTTAATAAGAAAGTCTGAGAAGATCTCACAATGTGGAGAGAGAAGGAAGTTGTCTGAACACATCTCCCAACTGATTCTGAAGCTGATTGTGACCAAGATTTCTACATTCTCAAAGAAAAAAGAAAAGGAATTAGCTTTGCACCTTTAATAAGTTGAAATTGAAAATTATTGACTGGAAATTACTTACAAGTATTTAAGAGAAGGCAATTGAGAAATGGAATACGGGATTCCTCCGCTAAATTGATTGTTAGCAAGATTTCTGAGTACAGGAGAACATCAAATGTAAATCATCACAAAATCAGAAAAAGGCAGGGATAACTCAACTAAGAAAGAAATGAAGAATAAAGCATACAATTGCTGCAAGTTTGGAGGAAGTTGATCAGGTATGTTGCCTGCAAGATTATTATAACTCATGTCTCTGCAGAACTCATTAAATCACATGTCAAGACATAGAAATGTATAGGATTGGGACAGACAAAATATATAGGATAAGAAACCTCACAGGTTTGTTACTGCTGTCAAACTGGTGAGCTGGTATCCCAATGACCCAGAAAGTCCAAGACTGGGTAATTTACTGAAAATATAAGAAAAAAACAGTGTACGTAAAAGAATCAGCGTCAATAGCTTTCTATAGGATAAAATATCAGAAAGAACAGAAGATTACATTTCTGTAACTCGTGAGCCTGAGCAAATAATGCCTTTCCAGTTTTGCCCACATGGATCATCACCATTTGCGCTCCATTGTGTTAGCTGCCCTGGTGACTGTAAACTGATGTACATGACCCTTAGAGCAGAGGCTGCATGAAAAACAAGTAACAAATTAGGATAGATGTATCACTCAGTAGAGAGAGAATCATCAACCATATTTCTTGGCAACTAAAAATTTTCCTGTAGCGATTCGTACTTTTCAAATCACAGGATGGTGACAGTATTGCAGTACTTGATCGTATAACATGTAGAATTGGAGCTCAATATGTGATATTTAGCCATTGTCTGAGCATTTGGAAATTGATGTTTTATCTTTCTTGCAAAGCTAATGGAAGAAAAATGAAAAATCCTTACAGCATTGACTTGGTTAATTCTAGATGTAGACCATGTTGCCCATAATGGCTGGCTTCTAGCAAACCAAGTGGGAATTGAGTGGCGAGTTGGAAAGTGAAAAACGAATGAAAGCATCACATTTGAGAAATTTCCCTGTTCCTATTTACATGCATCCATCTTCCAAGGGTGCTAAATTAAAGAAGAGAACTCAGACTTCTCAGGGAAAACTGTTTTAGAAAAAGACCCAACTTTGTACAAAGCAATTTTTAACTCCACTAATCTAGGACCCAATATTAAAAGGGAGACGTGAGAGTGAGAGAGAGAGAGAGAGAGAGGTTTGGTTATGCTTTGTAACCCTTTTGATTGTCAGACGCATTTTGAGGTAGAAATGTTAATCAATGTCAGAGAGGATCACCTTTTAACTGATATAGGACTGTTTAAAGCATCAAGAATTCAGCCTAATAAGTACCGACTATGTGTACTTGAAATGATTTATGGCTTCTACGAATCCCCTAATACTCAAAATTGAAACAATCTTGATACTCAACAGTCACCTACAGAAATCTCCAGCCAAACACTCTTTAAGGATCACTACCTTATTTTAGATATCCATACAATGATTGCCCCTTCATTCTACAAATGATTCATTACAATCCGGGAAATCAAAAACCAGTGTAAGGGGGATGAACAACCGGAATACGCAAAACCTGGAATATACAGGCAAAAAAAAAAAGAATTTTTTTAAAGATGCCTTTTATTTCCTGATAATATTCTTTTTATTCACAAAGCAATCACCTTTGGACTAAACAAGGTAAATTAATATATACCTAAGACAGCAGCAGCAGCATATGTCACTCGACCTCACAGCCACCCGGTCACACATAAAATTTTGGATTTCTTAAATGATAGACAATGAAAGCAAAGCTGAAACCAGTAATTGCAGACAAGAAATTGAATTTATATTTAATATCACTGTCCTTAGCTGGAGATTCTATTTTCCCAGAAAAAAGAACCAAACTTTTCTCAACCCAGAACTGATCTCCACAGTTTAGCACCAATCTGCTTCTTAAAACAGCCCAAACACACTGTAGTTTCAGAAATAAACAAGACAAAAGCAAAATCTGGAAATGCATCAAAGACAGCATCTTTTGTGGTCCTGACATCATAATTAGAAGCAGCAGCAGCAGCAGCAATCCAAAACCAAATAGTAGCAAGGAAGAAGCAACACAAAAGGAAGCAAAATGAATAAAATAAAGGAACAAGAAATGCAGATGTGTCGAGAAAGTTAGCACATGCAAGAAACAGAAAAGAAAAGGCACAAAAAGGTGTGAGAAGATAACAGTAAAGTAGTGAATGAATTTAGTTTTTCTTTGGTGTTAAGTTAATGAATGTGTCGAGTAAACTAACTGACCATCATTTGGATCTGTTGCACCATTGACGCATCCAAAAATGCAGACTATGAAGAGTGAAACTAGCAGCTCAACTCCTCTCCAATTCTCCATCATCTCATCAAAAAAACACTCAGGTCTGTCTGTCTGTCTTGCCCACAACCCAGAAAAAGACCACCCCTTGTCTAAATTACTTGTTTTTTTAAGAGCTAATCTACCACGGGGTTTTCTTTTTATGGGATGATTATATTCTAAAATATTTATACATCCCTCCAACAAAAGCTGGCAGACACGATTTGCCAGAAGAATCCAAGGCCACAGAATGCTCTCTCTGTCTGTCTTGTATTTTTTATTCGTGTTTTATCACATTCTCCTTCGCTTTGTGCTGTTTCGGTTGGTGTGCATCAACTGTCCATATTTTGCTTAGCTTTTTTTTTCTTTCAATTTTTTTTTTTAAATAGTGTCAGTCCGTGAACGGCTATTACTTTGTTTATTTTATTTTTTAAAATATATTTTTAATATTATATATTAAAACAATTAAAAAATATTAAAAAAATTATTTAAAAAAAAAACAAATTTAAATTTTTATAAAAGTATTTTTAAACCACCAAAATAAATAGAACTTAAAGAATGTTTGGCATAGTTTTCCTTTCTATTTTTAAGAGGTTTTAAAAAATATTTTTAATATGAAAATATATTAAATTTATATTTTTTTTAGTGTTTTCTGATATTTTTAATATGTTAATGTTAAAAAATTATTTTAATATATTTTTAAATAAAAATATATTTTGAAAATCCAGATTAATTAAAAAACATAAAATAATGTCCAGATTAATTAAAAAACATAAAATAATGTTAGTTAAAAATAATAATAATGGTGACTAGATTTAAAATTCATTTGGAACAGTATTTCATCTGGAATTTTTAAGAAATTTGAATTTATTTATTTTAAAATTAATTTTTATGTATTTTTAAATTGTTTTAAAGTGTTAATATAAAAAATAAATTTTAAAAAAATTAAAAAATATTTTTCTAATATATTTTAAAACAAAAATTATTTTAAAAAACAGATCTGTAATAATACTCAAAATCACATGTAAAAACGTCACTTTTACCATATATGGACGGGCCAACAACGAAACACTAGACGTGGACACTCTTGTTTTATTCTCATTTCTCGCTCTCCTCCCCCCTCTCTTTTATTTTCCTGTCATGAACAGAAACTTATCGGGGTGTAATAATACTAGAACATTAGGTGCTGCATAAATAACTCCAGTCCACCCGAAGCAAGGGATATTTTAGATTTAAGATTAACATTTTACGACATGGTCAAATGCCAGGAAGTGGGTCTGGTTTTGTTGTTCCATTGTCTTTCGAATTATTTTTTATTTAAATTGATTTTTTGAGGTATTTTTTATAGTTTCAATATACTGGTATTAAAAATAAAAATATTATTTTGATATATTTTAATTAAAATTTATTTCAGTTTTTTCTAAAAAAAATATTAAATTGATGTGAGGTGTCACTGAAAATATTTGGTGGGTGACAGAAGGGTTGGGGGCCAGAATTAACGGATACTTCGATTGTGTTGATTGGTTGAAGCGGGTAAAAAATCATTTTCCACGTCATCTTATAATATTTTTGTTGGGGTAAGGTGGCCGTCGCTATCACGATTTTCATTCGCGAGCTGACCTGCCCCTCACGTTATTTTCTCCAGTGGGGCATGACCGAATTCATTTCCAGCCACGTAAGAGGGTGTTTAATAAATTAAGCACGGCCAGCTAGATAGAAATCCCTGTATTAAAAAAGTCTGAGAAATCACATGGAGAATAAGAAACTATTTCCATAATTGAGAAAGACGTGAAATACTTTCATTTACCGAATTTAATACTCCACACACATACCCGTAAATCACAATAGAAGCCACGGAGAGGTGAGGTATAACTTACTGTCAGGATTTAAATTTATTTTTTATTTAATTTAAATTTTATAAATTTTAAAGATACTAAAAACTTATATAGTTGTTAATTTTATGGTCCGTAAAATTAATTAAGGTACACGTAAATTGATTCAAACATCTAATTTAATTAAAAAAAATCAAAATAGATACCACTCTTTTTAAATGGGATCATTTTCAAGTGGGTTATTTAACTAATTTTTTTCCCAGATTGTCACTGAAATTGATAAGATATTTATCTTATATCTTACAAATAATTGTATTCAAAATCGGTCAGAGTACAGAAATAACTTAAATAATAATTCAAGACCGCCATTTAACAAAAAAAAAACTCTAAGAATAAAGAAAATATATTTGTTAATTATACTTTATAAAATAAAAAGTACACTCAATTAATAATTAATAATTAATAATTAATAATTTAAGGCTCAAGATACAAAATGATAATTGTTCAAGACTCCACTTGTTAAATATACATAAAAATAATTAAAAAATATTTTTAAAAACCCTATTTATAATTCTGCTTAAAAAATCTAAATTAATCCGAGAGCTGTAAAGGGCATTTTCAAAATGTTGCTTCTCATGGATAAAAAACAAATACTCGTTACTTTTATAAAGCAGTTCAACTATCAAAAGAAAAGGGCAAAAAAATAACAGTACAGAAACTTGGTCGTATTAAGTTTGAATAATGAGGGTGGCATCTGGCCAGGATGCACGGCAGACATCGTTGGTGGCAAAACCTGGTCTTGTTGACCCGTTATGAAATGGATGTTAGACAACTAATGACCCGTGGTCAGTGTTTTTAAATCCGGCTCAAGACCCGGATCACAGGTTTTGATGAAGGCACCTGGGTCAATTTTATTTTTTTATAAATTAAAAAGACATCATTTTGATAAAAAATAAAAAAAATCAATGGATTGTAATCAAATTTTTAACCGAATCGACCGAGTTTTTAACTACTCTTATTATTTTATAAACCTGGCCTGGTTTTAGCTTCAGGTCAGTAGGGTCTCAAATCGACCCGCCAGACCGAGTTTTAAAATCCATGATTTAAGGAATGACATATCACTTTATTATTAGTTTTTTTTATTTAAAAAAAATAAATTTTTTAATTTTTTAATTTTAAGTTAATATTTTTTTTATTTACAGATATTTTAATGTGTTAATATTAAAATTTAAAAAATATTTTAATTCATGAAAAAAGAAGGAGGAAATGAATTGAAGTACAAAAGAAGGAAATGATGGGAGACAACTGTTATAACTTAAGTATAAGAGGCAGCGGCAGGAGACGTGGCAGGGACCTGTTACGTCTTGGAATGACATGGACACCACAGCATAATATATAAAATGATTGGCTTAGCAAGAACTAAATTATTTGTCTCAGAGATAAAGGATCTATTAATCTTTTAAGAAATGAAGATGATATTAATGAATCAAATTAGATCAGATGTTTCTATTTCTTGGTTTTTCTAGCACTAATTGGTGTGCTTTTGAGTGAGATTTTTTTTCTGTTTTTCATTGTTTTCAAGAGTGTTTATAACTTGAAAAAAAATATTAAATTAATATTTTTTTTATAATTTTGATATATTAATATAAAAAATAAAAAAATATTTTAATTAATTATTAAAAAAATATTACCTCAGAATTCTGAATACACAGTAAGAGGTTGAAAAGATGGAGAAAAATCCATCATTTATAATCATCATTTATAAAAGGACTTCTCGAAAAATTAAGAATTAGTAATTCTTTTTAGATATCAAATGGATTCGGTCTTGGTTTGTGTTTTATCCTACCCAATAAATCATTAAAATTTATTTTCAATAAAATCTTGTATTTCCATCGTTTCCAGATTAATAATTAGGTCTTAATTATACAATGTAGCCTCCAAGTCGATACTTTTAGCTTTTAATGAACAACATGCATGTTCGTTGCTAGTATTAATTTAGGTTTACAATGCAGTTGCTAGTATTTATTTTATATATACTAGCATTTATTTGCAGTTAACAAGGATAGGTGGGTAGAAGCATGGGTGCCAATTACAATTAGTTGCTAGTATTTATTTATTTTATATATATATATATATATTAATGTGAGTGTTCGGATTAGTTGACATGTATCATGACTAATTCTATAAATTTTAAAATTAATAATTATATAAGTTTGTAATGATTCTAAAATTTATAAAATGTAATTTATTAATTTTTAAAAAATAAATTCAGAATCTCACGTCAGTTAAACTAACCACCTATTACTAATTATATATTTGATACACAGGGGAGGGGTTCGATTGAATTTGTCAATTTTGTTTGTACGCGTACCTCACCGATTCAAAGTTCAAACAGCTTGTCCACGCCCATCGTTAGCCAGGAGTCATGTCAGCGGTCGGTGGCATTTTCTTTTCCAATCTCAATAGCAGTTTTAGAAAGATTTTGGCATTTTATTCTGGTAAGGCGTGTAGAATTGCGGTGGATTTTGTTTTTAAAATATATTTTTTAAGAAATATATTAAAATAATTTATTTTTAATATTAACATATAAAATAATTAATTTTTTTCAAAAGTAGAGTTGAATGTAATATAAAGACCACCTAGCTAAATATGAGATGATGAACTCCTGAATTAAAAGAATCAAGAGTAGTTATTATAGGTGTATGTTCTTCTGGACAAAAGGGATCCAAGCCCCAAAAAAATGCCATCTAGTAGCCCAGCATGAATGCTTTTCCTCTATATTTGCCTAATTGCTTTGTACAATATTGTTTGCTCTTCCACAGCTTGGACGGAAATGAAACCAGCAATCTGGGTTTCGACCAAACGAAGGCATCTCTAATGTCTTTTCCGTTTCTGGCACGTCCATCTATATATCTAGCAATAACCTACATGATCTGGGACCAGATTTTGACCAAATGATTCTAGAATGTCTTTGCTTCTATCAAAAGCATATCTCATGTTAGGTAGTCCATATAATTAAAACATCATTTCAAAAAAAAAAAAACCAACACTAGAATGATTATTGATGAAGCAGTGGAAAAACATCACATAAAAATTGAGCTTTTCACGGATTGTGATCTTGGACCAAGATGTGCGGGCTTGGTTTGGTTATAAATTTAATATATGGGCTCAATTATGATCTTGAACCAAGAGAAATACTACGTGAGAAAAATAAAAAAAAATGTGTAGAGAAAATATACAGTAAATTTAAAAAAATCTAATTTTAGAATTTTTTTTATTTACTTGATGATCTAAGATATTTATAAATCTTAACCATGTCAGCTTATCTCGAGACATGGTTTTATTGTTAATTAATGAAAATATTAATCTTTATTATTAGTTGTAGTGGCTTGCACTTTATCAATAAAAAAAGGGGATAAATATCAATAATATAGTGGCTAGAAGTAGCATTTACCAAGAAAAATAAGGTGTCTAATTTTTATAGAATGTAAGGTATGTCTACATTGCCATCATTTGCTCTGAAATATAATGCGAACCCAACATCAAAGTTTTTACTTACAAAGGATTTATATGCGAACCCTACACAAAAGTTTCTACCTGCAAAGAATTTATATTTTCTGCGCTTATTGAACGACTTGTGTAGAGAAAAGGATGGAGAAGAGTGGGAGAGAAAAAAATATGGGCGCAGGTGGAAGACCTAACTGTTTGGGTGAAGGTGACGTCGTTTGAGCCACGGTGGTGGTGCGGACCACGCGGTTTGAACTGAGCACTTTCAAGGTCGAATCAAGAGAAAAGGGATGAGGCAACATGAAGACTGTGACGTGAAGGCCCGGCCTGAAAAGTGTAGTCGGGTCGTGACCACGCCATTTGGGTGGAGCCCAAATGGCGTGAGGTGACTTTTCTTTTTCTTTTTCTTTTTAACTTATTCGCCACCAATCGTCACCTAACAAATACAGGTTCATATGAATAGGTGGATCAATGCATGATAAATGCCAGCAGTGGCTTCAAAAGCGAAAAGTGAAAACTGGAATTAAATAGATAAACGTTACGTTACATCCTTGAGTGCTTATTATGATTACGCATAAGTTTTTGTACTTTTTAAAACTACAATATAGTCCCTGAAAGAGTGGAGATAATAGAGCCAAGAGCACATAATATTCTGCCCAAAAAATATTGTCCGAAGGGGTACATACCCTACAAATTCTTGAACATAAGACACTATTTTGTTGTTTCTAGACCATAATATATATTTTTTAATTTTTTATTCAATGATAAACAATCGAGACTAAATCTATTTTTTTAAATAATCTTAAATGTGCACCCCATATCAATCTAGTACATTTTGAGGAATTTAATAAAATTTTCTAATTGTAGTCTTAAGATTTCAATGCTATGACATTATGTTATTTCACATGCAAGATAAGGTTGTGTAGAGGTTAAAATAATAGCGCCTTGCAATTTCTTTTTAACCATATCACTATTTAAATGGGTGACCAATTTGCTCATGATCAGCCACGTCAGACAAGTCACATTGACTTTATATATATATATATATATATATATATATTAACACATATAATGATCGATTAATTTAATACACTGTTTAAGTTTTTTATCCTCATTTCAAATATTGTATGACATGCAGGAAAAATATAACATGGCTCATGTTTTTTTTTATGCAATAATTGACTTTTGATCTGGCCCGTAATGAAGCGCAGGCATCAGGCCTAGTAAACACTATAGTTTATAACAATGAATCTACAATGTTTTTATCTTCTTCTTTTTTTGGTTGCTTAATGTTTTTCAATTTTATCTTTTATGTTTTTGGTTGATTTTGGATTAGAAGTGTTGGTTTGTTTGCTTTGATTCGGTTTGCATAGGATTCTTATAGTATCGGGAAAAAAAATCGGCACTTAATTGATGCCAGGTTTGGGTAAAAAAAAGTTGATTGCAAAAAAAAGTTGATTGCATTGATTCAAAACAATTAAAATTTTATGGACAAATTCAAAACTTGACAATTTGAAGCCTGATTAAAATGAAAAGGGAAATAATTGGGAAGAAGTGATGGCGCATGCAGAGTATGTGTCAACACGTGAAAGAGATCGTCACTTTTAGGTGGCGTATGTGGTGGCCTTCAATGTCTACTTTTTCCCTTCCTTGATCTCCTCCAAAACATCTCACCATGGTTTACAACCACATGTCGACAAGGGTCATCCAATTTAGCTTTAATAAACCATTCTTTTTCTTTTTCTTTTTCTTTTTCTTTTCTCTTTCCTTGTCTCAATTTCCCTCCGTAGCTCTCAAGTGATCAAAATAGGCTATCAAATTTCCTATTGTATCAGATTTGATCCTTATTATTTTAATTGTTATTTTAATTAATTTATTTTTAATTTTATCCTTTAATATTTGACTTTTTAGAAAATGGGCCTTCTATAGAGTAATCACAGTTTCATAACCCAGTTGCAAGTTGACAAGGGTTTTCTTGAGTCTTTTTTTTTAATAATTGTGTTTTGATTCGTCCTTCGATATTGGACTGATTGAGAATTGAACTTTATAATTTTTTTTTATTTACATTCTAAGAGGTGATCTCAATCTTATGACTTGAGTGTTGAGTTTGGAAGTTTTACTCAGGTTAACTTAGGTCTTTTCTTTAAATTTATTTTTTTTGTTAACATCCTTTAACATTGGATTGATTGAGAATTTATATTCATTATTTTTTTCAATTCTTTTTCTATGAGATTATCGCAGTCTCATAACAAGGGTTGTCTCAGGTATTTTTTTTTATCCTTTTCTTTAAAAATTTATTTTTTTTCAGTCTCATCCTTCATTTTAGGTTGATTGGTAATAGACTTCGTAATTTCTTTTAATTTTATTTTTATAGAGTTATCCAGTTTTTATAAGCTATATCGTGAGTTCAAAAGGTTTTCCTGGGTGGACTTTAGGCACCTTTTGGCCCCATTTTAAAAATGTAACTTTTTTATTTTATTTTTGTCATTTAACATTGGATTGATTGAGAATAGAGTTTCATAATTCATTTCGATTTGATTTCTATGAGTTTATTATGCTCTTATGAGCCATGTTGCGAGTTCGGCCGGTTTACTTAAGTTAGCTGGAACTATTTTTTTCATCCTTTTTCTAGATTGATTTTTTTTTAATTTTGCTTTTTAATATTGAGTTGTTTGAAAATTAGGTTTAATAAAAAAAAATATTTTCTATAAGGTTATTTTAATCTCATGATCCATGTTGTAAATTTTATAATTTTGTAAGTTGAGAAGAGGTGGCCAAAGTAGAACCATTTTATCATTGCCTTAATATTTAAAAAGAAAAGATGTTCTCAAACATATTCCTATCTTAGTATTAAAAAAAAAAGTATGGTCTAATATTTTTAATTTGTAATTATTTTTTTTACTGAAAAACATGTTAACAACTTTTTTTTTTTTTTATGTTTTAAAAAGGATTCAAAACGTGATACAGCACGGGAAGTAGCCAGCGAAGCAAATTGTTATTTTCAAGAAGGAAAACAGAAACAACAAGTACTGATAGTACCTGTATTGCTATTGGCTATCATCATCACACCTGTGAGGTCGCTGGAGCCACACTTTTCGGTTTCAACTGCCACTTCAACCAGTGCTAGAACATGGCGTGGAGTAGCAAAAAGGAATTGAGTGCGTTTAAGCAAACTCAGCTGCATGCCTTGCTAATGTTTGTTAACTGAAAGGACAAATTGATTGCCAACAACCTTAACTTGACAATACATGTTGAAATCTTTGTTTGCAATATCTCCATTCTCTAAATCAAGAAATACAGGATAAGAACGTCATGAACACCATTATGAATCCATGGCAAGATAATTGCGTAACGTGGTGTAAGAAAACAAGAAACTATCACTTTTTGATATTAGATCATCAAGAATCGGAATTGCATTGGTAACCAATTGATGGCTTATCTAGCATAGCGAGACAGGTTCTAATAAGAGCATGTCCTCTTTCAGTTTGCTCCACCCAGTGATCAACATCTTTAATGCTCATAAGTACTCCTTGAATCTTGAACACCTACCAAAACACAATCTTGAATATTGAAAGTCCACCAAAAAGACTCGAGTGAGAAAGTGTTCATGGCGGCTGCGACTAGTACTCCTACAGAATTTGAAGAAAACAGCAATGATGATGATAAGAGTGAAATGAACATTACTAACTATCTGATAGTGAGGCCAGAAAAGGGAGGAATATTGGATTTGTTAAGGTACTTGGTGTGGGCTGACATAGGGAGTGGTGTGAAATTCTTGGAGAGCTCGGACGAGGGAATCATGGGTGGAGAGGCCGCTGATCATAGGTGGATAATATTGGTGTCTATTATTGTTAGGAAGATCATTTCTTTATTTGGCAAGCCCATGGAGTACACTGGCTTCGTGGCTGATTTCTTTCTCAATCTCCTGTTCCAAAATGGTGGCATCATGGGCTTAGTTCTCAATTTTCTCCAAGGTAATATAGCCAATCCTGCTTATACTCTTTGATCAATTCCCTTTCTTTCTTTCTGTTACTGTTTAATTTGAATTATAAGATACATGCTTGTATATGTCTGTACTTGTTAAAGTAGATTGAACTGGTGCTTGATTTCCTTTACATGGTTTAAGAAACACTTGAATTGCTCTGACTTGGTTATGAAAGGGAAATAGCCTAGGTTCATGTCTGGCAATTTACACTACAGTTTATATTTGCCAGTTTTGAATCTGGTTGATGCAATTGAAAAATCATCATTTAAGGAACTGATTTCAATTGTCTTATTGGGAACTTTTTTATAGACTTTGTTGTGGTTACAACGCTACTAGTCTACTAAAAAGGTTGTTCTGAACTTCTGATGATCATGGGAATGCAGGAAAGGTTGTGACACCACAGAGAGACACAGAGACTTTTATAAGTACAATTGGGCATTTGGATGGGCGGATAGACCTGTACAGAGATGAAAACTTGCTTGAACAACTAGATAATTCGGTTTCTGCAGAGAAAATAGCCACAGAAGAAATAGGGAACCGCGCTCTTATGGACCTCTGTATCATGGCATCCAAATTAGCTTATGAGAATGCCAAAGTTGTTCAAAGTACTGTTGTTCAACACTGGAAGGCAAGTGACTCTAACTTCTGTTGCCCCCCTCAATTTTTTTTTCCCTGTTTGTTTTGAATTAGCTACATTGAATGATGTAATTTCGATTGGCTGATGTAACATATGCGTTTCTGAAAGCAACCAATATAATAATGTGAATTTCTGACAAAACAACAGATGCATTTTGTGGACTTCTACAACTGCTGGAACGGTAAGCAACACATTCTGAATGGAGTTATGGAAGATTTGGAACTTTTCCAACTCTTTTCATGGTTTAAAAAAATAATGTTCCTTTACCTGGTTTTAAGCAAAAATCTACTTCGCTCTTCTGATCAAGTGTTTGGTGCCTTTTCATCTTGTTATGGCTTGATAGATTTTCAAAAGGAAATGTCCACTCAGGTGTTCATACTTTGTGACAAGCCCAAGGATGCAAACTTAATATTGATCAGCTTTCGGGGCACGGAACCTTTTGACGCCGATGATTGGGGTACTGATTTCGATTACTCTTGGTATGAGATTCCGAAACTGGGAAGAGTCCATATGGGATTCTTAGAAGCATTAGGTTTGGGCCATAGAGCAGATACGGCCACCTTCCATAATCACCTTCAGATGAAGAGCACAAGTTTCAACCATGGTTATGATGGATCTGGATCACTATCATCAAATACTGATTCTGACATGGAAGAAAATGAACGGGACCAATTTTCAGCCTCTGAGGAGGGCACTGCTGTAGGTCATAAGAAGTTCCTGTCAGAAAAGGTGAAGAAGACTGCGTACTATGCTGTGAGAAAGAAGCTTAAGAGCATACTCATGGAGCACAAGAATGCGAAATTTGTAGTCACTGGGCATAGCTTAGGTGGGGCACTTGCTGTTTTGTTCCCAACTGTGTTGGTGCTGCACCAACAGACGGATATAATGAAAAGGTTGCTTGGGGTTTACACATTTGGGCAGCCAAGGATTGGGAACTTGCAGCTAGCAAAGTTCATGGAAGCCCATTTGGAGTATCCTGTTCCTAAATACTTCAGGGTGGTGTACAGCTATGACCTTGTCCCTAGATTGCCTTGCGATGACAAAACATTCCTGTATAAGCATTTCGGAGTGTGCCTTTACTACAACAGCCTTTATATTGAACAAGTACGTGCATTCTGCTTCCAATTAATTTTTTTCTTACTATCTGCATAAAATGCTTCAGTTCTTTGAAATGTTGCCTTTTAAAGAACCTGAAACATCCCAAGCCTGCTGTTTCCATTCTGAGGCATTTGTCACTGCACCTGCTCACAATTCTAATGGCAGAATACGAAGAAATCTTCTGATTGAATCGGAGTCTTTTTGTCAATATAGTCACTTGGTACTCTTAACCAAGAAATTTACCGGCAAAGAAACAACATCCACCGCTCCTCATGTGATCATAGTTATCTTAAAACGTCATTTTTTTCTAAGTGGTTTATTTTCCTGATGATTTTGTTTCTTCCTTTTGGTTTACATATTTGAAGAAATTGGATGAGGAGCCAGACCCCAACTTCTATGGGTTGAGAAATGTTGTTTCGGCACATCTGAATTCTGTATGGGAGTTAATAAGAAGTTTCGTAGTTGGCTACACACATGGGCCAATGTACAAAGAAAGTTGGTTCATGATATTTGCCAGGATAATGGGACTGGCACTCCCTGGTATTGCTGCGCATTGCCCCACAGATTATGTTAATTCGGTAAGACTGGGAAAGGAGCGAGTTGTTCGAATGTCTTCTTTCTGAGAGGTTTCTGCTGCAAATGATGTCGGCGATGGTGCCAAGATGAATTTTATGCTTCATCATGGATAAAGTGTCTAGTTGTCTAAGTTACTTGTTGAATCCTATAACAAATTGTGCAGAACAAAACTAAGGAAAGACAAGTTGTGTAGAAGATCATATTTTATTGATTGCATAATTATCTTAAATAGAGTTTTTGTTTAGCAGAAAAATAATCAAATCTGCTGTATACATAACAACCTTCTAATAACAAAAACAAGAAAATAATAACAGAATTTCTTCTTAAAGACTTGGTCTTTAAATAAAAATCTTCTAACTAGAGCTTTAATTAACACATTTGCAACTGGTCATTAGTGATTAGTTCGGCAATAAAACAAGAATAACTTCACATTCTTTCTAGACTTCTTTTAAAAAATACAACTTAGATTTTAAAATGTTTTAGTCCTGTCATGAAAAACAGGATTATTTGCAATAGTAATTGTAGTTTGGTTGTTAACATAAATCTGTGTTGGCTTAGATTGATCCATATGCAAATTTATAAATATTTTCATGATCAAATTGCTTGATTTTTAGCAACAATAGCTCCTATGTATTCAACCCCAGTTGTGCTTTGAGCAACAACGTCTTGCTTTCTTGAACAACAAGAGAACATTTATGATCCAAAGCTGAAACAATAGCCTGCAGTAATTTTCATATCATCCACAAATCTGCCTAGTCATTGTCAAAATAACTATGAAGCATAAAACTCTAATGATAAGAAAATTTTATATCATAGTTCATAGTACCCTTGATATATCTTACAATCCTTTTGGCAGCTTAAAAATGCAATTCACCAGCACAATGCGTAAATCATGAGAGCAAACTTATTACAAAGGTAATATTAAGTTATATTGTTGTAAGATACATCAAACACCCAATTAAGTTCATGTATTGACCTTCATCAACTTTGTCTGCTTTATCATTTATACTGAATTTTTTTTTCTGATTCACAAGAGTTCTTGTGCTTTTACAGTTCTCTATATGAAACCTTTTTAGTATCTTCCTAGCATACCTCTTTTGTCATATAAAGATTATATCATGACTTTACTTTACCTTTATTTTTAGCAAATAAGACATCAAACCAAGGTCTGTCATCTCAAATACTTTAAGTATTTTAGATTTGAACTCTTTTATCAGTTTCTCATCACTTTATATTACACGCAAATCATCAATATAAACAAATACAATAATTAATTTTGCATCTTTTCTTTTACATATAATGTGGTCTAACTTAGACTTTTAACATAGCCAAGTTTATGAAGATATTCATCAATTCTGCTATATCATGTCTTGAAAGCTTGTTTAAGACTATATAATTTCTTCTTTAATAAGTAGACCTTTTCCTCTTGCCTCTTAGTTTCAAAACCTTCTGGTTATGCTATAAAAATCTTCTCCAGCAGATAACCATTCAAAAAAGCAGATTTTAAATCTAACTGATAAACTTTCTAACCCTTTTATACTGACAGTGCAAGTAGCATTCTGATTATATCAAGTTGTGCTACATGCGCAAAAGTTTTGGAGAAGTCCACTTCAGACACTTGAGCATAATCCTTTATAACTAACTTTACCTTGTATTTGTTTATAAAACCATTAAGTTCGGTTTTATCAACCCAGTTGACTTTAACCAAACTCATTTTATTAAAGGAATGATATTAAGTCGATGGAACAAAGAGAGGGTCTTGGCCCAAACAACAATTTAATAAATTGGTTGTACAGTAAGTTATTTGAGCCTTAGCCCAACAACAAATTATAAATAACCAAGTTGTCTGCTATGTTATCTGAGGCTTGTCATTTGGGTTAAGCCTTGATCTAAACCCTAACTATCTTAATTGGGTTTGAATCTCACATAATTCCACAAGAGCCAACACAGCGTACACCACTAGTGTTACGACTTTCAAGAAGTCAGGACAGCACCATAACCTTACTTCTTCATCGACCTATAGTATAGCGTCACAACCTCCTATGCTTACAAATGCATAAATTATTAATATATTGCTTAGCTTTCTCACCAATAACTATAATACACCTATTTATCTCGCTAATAGATACCGCTAATGGTAAGTATAATGCCTATCCTATCCAGGCGCCTACACTCAACAAATAATATTACAAGGTTAACATGCGATAGAGATGAGGTATTCTTCATGATTATACCTACAAGATATATATGCAACTTCACATCTCATGAGATAATTTCATGTGATCGGGGTATATAAATACCGGGTTACTAAGTAATATGACCACAAAACAAGTCATATAAACACACGATATCACAAAATACACCTTTTTATATTCTTTGTTCTCATTCTCTTTATTATACCTTATTTTCCTTCTGTGATTCACAAACTTAATTATTAGAGAGGCTACTATCAAGATAGAGGACTCGTTTTTACTAGGGGATCCAGAACAATGAAGCTTTGGTATATATCTTGGCTCAACAACAAAGTCTAAACACCTTGGCTTAGAAGTAGCTGTGGAAAACTCAAATCAAACTTAAAGTTTTTACGAACTTGTGATCAAGTATATTATATTAATGAAACCTTAAGGCAGACCATGTATTGGTAATGATCTTTCTAGGGTAGTTCAATCATCAACAACCATATCTATGAAGATAGTGATTGTCTGGGTTGACTGGCCAATCAAACGATATCTATGGAGAGTTAAAGGATCGGTATCCAAATCTCTAAAAATTCATTAGGCACATTTTCCCTTCTTACACCTGAACTATACTTTGATATATAATGCTGCTGTCTATTTTTATAAGCATGTGATCATTTAATTTTGTTCACAGATTCTTGTCTCAAAAGCCCTTTTGCTTAGAGCAGCAAGCTCTGCTGTATTTTTGTGTGATTTAAGTAATTGATTTAATCTGTCTACAGTTCAAAACGATAGCTGGCCAAGACAGACCAGACCATATAGTATAGCATCTACGATTGATTAGGATTTTGAAGAATACAAGTGACTGGAGATTGAAGAATCGTATAATGAATCCCAATTGAGTCAATAAAAAAGAATCGCAACCGAATGCCTAAAGATTTAGAAATCTGAATTGTACTCCTCAATCTTTCATCGCATAAAATGTGCACTTCATACGAAGTTAACTAATAGCAGGTGTGAAGTAGAGGGGAAATAGTATGATTTAAGGAGCTAATTCAATAATTTTCTATAAGAGAGCTCAATTATGATATGGGCTACACTTTGCAAATTAGTTTTGAGCCTTTAGATTCTTACTACGATGGATTGATACAATTTACTTGGTGGATTAGCGCTCTAGTGATGTGGATTACTTGATTGCTCAAGAAAAGAAACAGTTATTTTATTTTCTCCGAATAATTGAGCTGATTGTCTTGAAAAATATAGTTTTTCTTTAATAATAGTACCTGTGTGTTGCGATTGTGAACCATGTTTGGTATAGTTAGGGAATCCAACGAGACCAACTTCCTACCTCAAAAATGAGGTCAAATTGCCGGGACCTGTCCCCTGAGGCCTAATCCAATGCCTTGTCTTCATTAAGCAGACCTCCACCTTTCATGCACACCTTTGCCATTTCTCTAATCTATCATTTACGCTTAATCTATTGACTCTTCCCAGCTAATGACACTACAATACAAGATTTTTTACAGCAATTATAGGAGTTAAAACATTAATTTGCACGTACCATTGGTATTAAAAGCTTAAACCCCGCGTTCACTCCCCCATGCTGATCTACATCTGCATAGAAGATCACAAAATTATACTAGAAACTGTAGTGCATCTTCCCATGCAAATCCCTCAATTTTCGAAACTGACCATGTTCGCTCCCCTTGTTGCTTTCCTTCAAAACACGGTCAACTTTTCTTAGCTTCTTAATTGGCTTTTGATCTTTTAATGTTACTGTGTTTTGCATATATATATACATCCCTTGCCCCCCCTGACTTCTTCAAGCTCTTCGGTGAGCTTTTTTTTGGGGATACCTCATAGCTTAAACATCTACGAGGCATGGCTGAGATTAAGTTCCAAGTATACAACAAGAGCAGTGAGGCCAAAAAGGCCCCTGCTACGAGGAGATCCAAGGGGCATCGCTTCACCAACAAGTGTGCAGCCCTGGTCAAGGAGCAACGTGCTCGTATCTACATCCTACGCCGTTGCGCCACCATGCTTCTTTGCTGGTATATTCAGGGTGATGATTAGTCATCCAGCTATAGTATATAAAGTACTCTAGCTATAGCTGTAACATATATTTCTTGATTTCTTTCCTTGCCCACATATATATATATATATATATCTTAGTTATGTACAATAAGACCTCACATATCTGGTCCAATGCGGTTTGGTTTCATGGGGTAAAGGTGTGCTGACATGTCTATTTTCTCAAGCTGCTCTGAATTTTCTCCTGGTAAAGTGCAGCAATTCCCTTTTTTTAACCTGATTGGAGAGCAATCCAATGCGGGTTTCTAGGGGCACAGAGCACAGGAGATCATCGACTAATTAAATTCACAGCTGCACTCTTCTTTTTTCACCAACCGACTGGTCATCAAGCATGTATGAAGATCAGTGGAGCTGATTATGAGAAAATTAATATGGAGGGACGCATCTCTGAATCTTTTATATGACTGTCAAAGGTTGTTTGCCTGTTGATAAGGCTTAATTTACGTTAACCTGTACTGCTGTTCTCGTTTACTTAATGTCTCCCTCTTAATTAATTAGGAACACGCGCTGAGTATATGTTACAGCCTGTAAAGAATATGACGGAAAATTCTATCATGTAGTTGCTGAATTGTATTTGTAACTGTGGATCATCTGCACTACTCTCTCATGTTCCATTTTAAACTGAATCTTTGTAATGTGATCTTTGTACAGGGTTCAGTTCACATGCCAGCTACTTCTTTTGTACGTGAGCATGGGAAATGTTGGAATCTTATAAGATTTGTGATCAAATATATATCGGATATGTATTATTTATGTGATCACAACCTGAATCTTGAGTATGTGGCTGGCAACGGGAGCAATGTTACGGAGACACCTCATCTCTGCTAAGTCTCATAATATACATATCATAAAACAAATATATATAAAATTCCCAAATATTTTGTAATCCTTCAAATATTTTTTAAAATCAATAAAATAATTCATAATTTAAAATATTTATTACATTAAGTAAAATCCAATCTTTAAAATAAAAAACTAAACTTGAATAAAAACAACATAATAGTAAAGCATCTAAGACATCAAATTACATAAGAATAAGAAAAGCCTCGCGGAAGCAAACAAGGTATATATAACAACAAACAAAGGAGTAAGAACTCTCAATCAAAGGTCAACTTGCTAACAAAAGTTAAGAACCTGAAATAATATTATAATAGAGGAGTGAATTCAACCAACTCAGCGAGAGAATAATATTGAATGTACATTTTAGTTATTTATAAGTATAAGAACTGAAACACACACACACACACACGTACATTAAGCATAATAACATATAATAATGGAATACATGTAAGAGATTAGACAAAATCATTGGCTCAAATAACAGACAAAACCCTAAGATTCCGATAATAGATGAGGTTTGCAACCCCGATCATTGTGAAATGATCAGTCTCTACTAGTTGATGCTATTAAAGATTATCTCATTTCCCTGAAAAACAAAGCAAAAAACAAACATATGGAGAACTGGAGACTATTGAGAATTACTAGTAGAAACATCAACATAACCTATAACGGATACAGAAAAACACTTAAAACAAATAACATAAGAGATTGAAACTCTAAACTTAAAGACCAAAACATATCCTAAATTGATCGAACCTAACACACCCGATTAACTTCTACTGCCGGATCAACCGGTCAACTAAAATGATCAATTGGTTGGCCACCATCATAAGCCAGTCGGTCAGCTAGTTTAGACCAACCGGTTGATCAGAATCTCGATTTACTAGTCTTTAAATTTGTAGATCCCAAAAACAATCGATCTGTTCTTCAAGACCTATAATTCCAATCATCTAATTAATCAGTTCATTTAAAGTCAACTAATTAACACCGTAAAATATCAATTAAATCTTTTAAATCTTTCAATCACTAAATCATAATAAAAATCCGAAAACTCTTCTTTAATCCAATAACTATAAAATCCCTAATTGAGAAATAACAAAAAAGGATACTTATTTGTTTTTGTAATCCTTCTTAAAACCTAAAAGCTTAAGTTTAGATGGAGCTAAATTCCTAGTATATTTGAGAGAGAAAATTACGGCAGGGGAAGGAAAAGAGGAGAAGGGAAAACAAATTCTCTGGCAAGAATTCTATTTTAATTACATAGGTTAGGATGGGTTCTTGGGTTATACTTGGGCTTGGATCTAATGGGTCTTACAATTTTCATCTTTGGCAAAAACTCCCAACTTTGTTGCTGCTACTGGTACAAATGCTAATTAAAGCCTAATTTTAAAACGAATTTCTGATTTTAATGGACACATCGTCTAAAACTAAGCATGTTTCCTCTTTTGTGATGGATGGTGCATTATTCAGTGACTTTAACATAGCACAAATATTTTAAAAGTTTAGTAACAACCGATTGATTCAATGTTGATCAACTATTTGTAACCTTCGATTTGCATGTTATAAGCATCCAATCGAAACTGACATGGATTTTAAACACAGATCAATCAAGGCATTAATGGATGATTTTCCATGACAGATACCTAGCTAGACCCATGTTTGCCATTGATATTATTAGCTTATGCTATTTTCATTTGAGCAGATAATGTCAGCATATATGCAGGCAGCTAGCTACGCGTAGTTCATGCCCTCAACTGGTATGCAAGGATTTTTGGCAGATGACTTTTGTGTTTTGTCAGTCGGAGTTCCGCAGGAGATGACATGCTCAGGCCACCGGAACGTCCGCTTTTATGATTTATTATCTCGGTATCATTTCATTTCTTTTTCTAGTAAATTTAGCTTGTACTGTATGCTTGCTTCACTCGGAATTTGATATCCATTCTGTGTCAAGAGGTCATTTCCTTCCAAGTATCCGAGCCCCTGAGTCACTGGGCATGAGAATATAACTTGGAAACTGATTCATTCAAGAAAAAAATGAAAAAAAATGATAATAGCACAAGAGTAGAAGCTTGAACGGAATCTGAAACTGAGCTTTACCTAAAGAATTGGATAAATGTTATCAACGGAGACATCTTTGATCTCTCATACAATTGGAGCCTTTAAAACTTTAGACTTAGGGCTGACGATATAATTAGGCAACCTTGTTTCGATAACTTTCCATGTTCTACATGGAAATATAGGTGGCGGTAATTAATCCTCGTATTACAAGGATATTTTGGCAGAATTTTGGAAGTTTTTCATCTTCTATGCAATAGAAAATTAAGAGGCAATAACTATTACAAATATTTCCATGTTTATTTAGAAAAGTTAAAATTGGTAGTAGCAATCCTTATTATTCAATGAAATTTAAATCAGTTTTAGATTGATTTTTTCTAATATATGATTTTATACTAATAGTCATAATTTTCAATCCAACCGTTGTATAATACTGAAATTTTACTAGTTTTCAAAGTTTTTTTTTATATTGGTTTAAAATTTAAGGTCAATTGAACATCGAAAAGGCTTTACGATAAAGTTTAGAAGCTACTATATATACGAAATTTGTATTAGTTTCTTAGTTGATTTAAGATTTTTTTTCTTCTATTTTATTTAGAAATCTCTTATTATTTTTTCATAATTATTTAGGATTTTTTTTTACCTATTATAAATAGTATTATTTAGCTTGTATTTAATTTTGACTTTGATTTCATAATAAAATTTGTGTGTGTGAGGAAAACTCATATTTTTTGGTTCTTGAAAGAACTAAAATTGACTTATATAAAAT